>NC_143567.1:63420833-64081666 GCF_054136105.1 Typopeltis vanoorti | reverse complement strand
CGCGCACGCACGCACGCACGCGCGCACACACACACACACACACACACACACACACACACACACACACACACACACACACACACACACACACACACACACACACACACACACACACACACACACACACACACACACACACACACACACACACAAATTAGCCATCAGGGCATCCATAGAAACTTCCAGGTATCTGATCTTTCATCATGTTCGAAAAAAAAACAAATTCTCAAAAGCAAGTTAAGTTCATTTCCAAGAAAATAGGAATGATGATATGAAATTCTTAAGAAAACGCGTGAATTCAGATAGATGACTATGGTAAGAGAACCTACAACAATCGACATTTAATGCAGACTGGACAGAAAAGTTATTGTAATGCAAAATACAATGTCCCTCCAAAATTACAAACAAGTTTTAAATTAAGGGGATATTAAATCCCCATTCTTTCAAATCCGAATAAGAAACTCAAAGACCGGAATCAGAGAGTTTCATGCCGAATATAGTATAGTAAACTATAAAAGCATCGGCGACTACCAGCATGAGCCAATGCACGTAGTCCAAGTACGTAGGACAAACTCGGGCAACTCGCGGCAAAGGTGGGTCAAGTTCGGATCGCTATTCTTGGAATTTTCAATAATGTAAAACACATTTAGTACAAACTCGGGCAACTCGCATTTCCTAGGAAATGTGTTTTACATTATCGAAAATACCAAGAATAGCGATCCGAACTTGACCCACCTTTGCCGCGAGTTGCCCGAGTTTGTACTACGTACTTGGACTACGTGCATTGGCTCATGCTGGTAGTCGCCGATGCTTTTATAGTTTACTATACTATATTCGGCATGAAACTCTCCGATTCCGGTCTTTGAGTTTCTTATTCGGTTTTGAAACAATGTGGGATTTAATATCCCCTTAATCTAATTAATGTTTATATCGCCGAAATGAAGCCTATTGGCTCTTTATATTTAAGTTACAAACAAGTAGTCAGTAACGGGACAGTAGACGAGTCCTGTTACTCGTATCGAACTTTTGGAAACTAAGGAGGTGGTTAAATCTTTAAATCTGTACCAGTAGCCGATCAAATGGGACCAAAGATAGTATTATCCTAATCTAATTTGATCATAATTTCCAGCTTTATACCATAGTATGTAACCTGTTCTAATTGGAACATCAATATAATTAGATACATCACAAGAAAGCACCGCATGATCACTCACCAGCTAGCGTAAAATAGTCATATTCTTAACAGAGACCCTTCCGATGCTATTAATAAATCTAACACTCGTTGACCTCGAATTACTTCCTTCTTTCACATGCCACCTTAGTAAGTTCTCTCGTAACAATTCAATAAATGGCTCTTAATTCTTATTAGTAGAGTTCTCTTCTACTCAACGCTTGGATAAATAAAGTTAACTGATAATGATCAGTCGTTAGTACCCATGAAGCTAAATAGGGTTGCATTTTATCGTCCCCTGGAAAGGAGCCGCCAAGTCTGTAGCAACACTCCACCATGTATTTCATTCTCTTACCTGCACTTCACACCTTAAGCATATCTTTTACACTCGAACCCAGTTACAACATTTGACTCCGTTAGCCGGGTTTCACTCACGCCAACAATCTTAAGCCACAAGATGTTTAATAAAGTAACGAACTCAACCCCTTTGTTTCTGATGCTCCTAGCCTTTGTATATAGACATAACAAATGACAACCTGGCCTATTCTTATAACTAGATATGCAATCTGGCCTTGTTGTAGAACTTCCTCTTTTCACTGCCCAGACAAACTCAAAAGTTCAAAACCCAAAGCGTACGTTTCCATCCCTTCGCCAGTTGCATAACCATGTTAAAAGCCATTCATATCTTTATCACGTTTGATTACCACGTCGTATCTTCAGGTAGTAAAATGATATATATCAGACGGCAATCATGCATTTTCAAGGTATGGTATGCAAACGTGATAGATGCACTAAAATCTAAAATATCAACAAAACTTTTACAGGACTCAACGTGTTATCGTCACACGCATGATTTCAGACTACGGGAATTTTGCTATCAGAAGAAACGACGGAAATACCAGCCCGATCCAAAGTTATACGAACTTTCTCCATCCTACGAATTAAATCAACCAGCTAAGAATATACATTATTTCAATTCTTCTGATCAGGACACGTGCTCTTGTCAAATTACTGAAACAATTATTCCTGGAAGAATGGCATTCGTTCCTCATTCCAGTGGAATGAGGAAGATTAACAAAAACATAAAAGTGTGCCGAAGGAAGGCATAACGCAACTTACAAGTTCCATATTATAAGGGAGGAATCAATAATAAACAACTCATCTTATAGAAGATGTGCTGAATGTTTAGAGCGTTATATTTTTCAGAAAAATACAAATCATAAAGACATTTGCCAGCCCTTTAATTAATTTCGTAAAAAATGCAAATAAGATTTACGAATACCAACGTTTGAAGAACCTGAAAAACTGAGATCAGCAAGGTTTACAGTTCCAAAGAATTCGCTGTAATTTCCTCCACCGATTTTCATAAGGTTTGAGGACTGTTTTTGTAGTGCTTTATATGATCAAATGCACTAATGAGGGAATATAACTAGCAGCGAAATGCAACAGATAAAGATGCATTAAGAGCAAGGAAACAGAAAATAACATTTGCATTTAAAAACTATTTTAAATCTTTAGTTTCAAACACAGATGACACAATCATGAATCTCCTTACAGGTAATTATTATTAATAATGCAGGTCTTAATTTAATGCCGAAAAGAAAGTATAAAAAAGGGAATGAAATCAAAATTGGTAAATAAAAGAGACTTAGTAATGGTTTCGTGTTATAAATCTCACGGTATACAAATGCAAGATGTCGAACAATCATCATTAGATAGAGGCACAAACTCACACACTGAGGAGCAAACACAAGGAATTAGTGATGAAAATACACACGTACTACAACATATTCAGAAACAGGAGGGTAACTAAAGTAATATATGGGGAATAAGAATAAAGATGAGGACGACCGACAAAGCTCATATGTTGAAAAGGCCTGGGTTCAAATCCTATCTAAGATGACTGAAAACGTTTACATTTTTTAAACTGAGGGGTGAATTTACCAGTCTCCTACGAAGATGGCAGAGTTTTTCAAGATAAACAACCCATCCATATAATACATGAAACAGACAAAGAGGATTTGTTTATAGCATTTTCAGTCAAATCAGAGCAGGATTTTCCCATAAACCCATGTTGTTTGGCTGTGACAAGCATCCCAGCCTAAATACATAAGAGAAAGGGTGATCAGATGAGCATAACGGCCACATAAGAAAAAAGTAAAATAAATTCTACACGTTAAAATATGAGTGAACTTGGATTTTTATCACAAAATATGATAAACAGATTGCAACAGAAATGAAGTAGATTGTATTAGGGAATTCAAAAAACCAAACTGTGACCATAAAAGAGAATAAACCAAGATGCGTTTTTACTTAGCTTTAATGGTTTCGATATTTTATTATTATTATTATTGTTCCGGGAAACTCCAAGGAGTCGACAGACTCTTCGAGGGAGGCCCTAACATCATGTCTGGAACAACTATTCAACATTCACACAGTATCTATCATACCTTGCCTTGAACTCATTCACGGTCGTAGCACCCCACAACAGACTCTGGAAGCTTATTCCACTCATTCACCACTCTCCAAGTAAAAAACCTAGCTCTAACACCCTTGTCAACCACGCTCTTGCCCAGCTTCCATGCATGGCCCCTAGTCCTCCCACCACCAGTCATCTTTTCAAAAATATCTTCTGGATCAATCTTATAAAAACTCTTCAGTAATTTGAATGTCTCAATCATATCACCCCTCCTTCGCCTATCGTCCAATTTCTGCAACCCACAAATCCTCAACCTATTCTCATAAGGTTCATTCCACAGACCTGCTATAATCTTAGTCACTCGTCTCTGGACCCTCTCCACTTCCTCCCCATCACGAAGAAACCCTGGTGCCCATAACTGGGCACAGAAGTCCAGATCGGTCTTATCAAGGCTCGATACAGAGGAACAACAACTTGTTTGTCTCTGCATGTTAAAGTATTTTTCATAAGCCAAGTGATTTGGTGAGCTGTTTTAGTCACTTTTGCAATATGCCCCCTAAACTTCAACTCCCTATCCACCAGCACTCCCAAATCCCTGGCCTCATCAATCTCCTGGAGTACGGTTCCACCAATGCGATATACTGCTGCTATTCTTTTCACCCCAAAGTGCATAACCTTACACTTTGCCACATTAAACTGACATCCATTTTTCCTAGCCCAGTCCTCCAAACTATCCAAATCATCCTGTAAAATTTTGACATCCTGTGCACTCACAATTGCTCTACCCAACTTCACATCATCAGCAAACAAGTGAACACTTCCTCTCAAATCCTTTCCAATATCATTGATGAACAAATTGAAAAGCAGTGGTCCAAGAACAGAGCCCTGCGGCACTCCACTAGTCACAAGACGTCTTTTTGACTCCACTCCTGAATAAACCACTCTCTGGTATCTCTCCTTCAACCACCCTCCTATCCATCTTACCAACCCTATATCTATCCCCTGCTGCTCCAGTTTACTGATTAGGGTTCCATGTGGTATCCTGTCAAAGGCCTTGGTAGGGTCCAGTAGTATCACTGTAAACCCATTACCCCTATCCAGTTCAGCCGTCACTGTGTTATAAAACGTGAGCAAGTTACTGAGGCATGATCTACCCTTCACAAAACCATGTTGTCCCCCATACAATATCCCATTTTCATCTATCCAATCCTGTATTCTTTTCTTGACTAATTTCTCTAAGTCCTTGACAATGATTTCTGATATGCTAATCGGTCGGTAATTTACAACAGCAGTCTTGGAACCTCCTTTATGCAGTAGAACTATTTTCCCCTCCTTCCACCCGCTCGGGACTAACCCAGACCCGAGACTCAAATTAAACAAAATGGTCAAGGGTACTGACAATTCTTTAGCTGCTTCTCGTACTACACGAGCTGGTATACCATACAATCCCACAGATGTATTGACATTGAGGTTATGCAATAGACTACTCACCTCCACTTCATTCACCACAATTCCCGTATAATCTACTGGTTTATTCGTTTCTGCAATGTCACCACCTGGATGATATATTCTTGCAAAGTGCTCACTCAGTAACTAAGCTATCTCAACTGATTCAGTTACCTCCCTATCATCGGCATTCTTTAAAATCATTCTGCCATGTACATTTTTCCTTTTACTTGCTATATATCTAAAAAACTGTTTAGGATTCTCTTTAGCCTGCATGGCCAATGTTCTTTCGTAATCCTTTTTTGCTTTTCTTACCACACTCGTCACCCTTCTGGCCTGCGCTTTATACCGTTCATGTGCCTGCCGGTCACCTTTCTCCTTAAATTCCCTCCATAGGTGTTTCTTTTTTTGCAGCTCAAGCTTAATGGTGTTATTCATCCATTTAACTCCTACTTGATTTATTATTCGGACTCTAGGTATACAGTCAGCCATTGCTTCATGCAAGCACTTCTTAACTACCTCCCATGCACTATCAACTTCTAGTCCTTGCAGTTGTACATGCCATGGCACTGAGCCAATCAAACTCCTAAGCTTGTCATACTTTCCAGCCCGATAATTCCACATGTACCCTGTCTTAGTTGTAAATTCTACACCTTTAGCCACCTCCCAAGTCAAGACCCTATGATCACTCTCACCGATTGGTGGCAATGTGGTCATATTTGTTACAGCCAAATCCTCAGATGTAATTACTAGGTCAAGCACTCTCTGACCCCTAGTATTTTCCATTACATGCTGTCGCAGATAGTTATCCCTTAATAACCGCATAAAATCCAATTCCTTCCTCCCGTGTCCTCACTCCAATCAATGCGACCATAGTTGAAATCTCCCATAATAATCACCCTCCTTCCACTCATTTCTTCTATTTGCTTGTGCATACTGTCACCACCATCTTTTCCATCACCTGGTCTATAGCAGCACCCAATTGTATATTTAGTTCTGCTAGCCACCATCTCACACCAAATGGCCTCAAATATGCTCTTTTCTCTATCCTGCAATTCAACTTCTATTCTCCTTGGCTGTAGCTCATCAGCTATAATCAACAATACCCCTCCCCCCATTTTATTCTCTCTGTCATTCCTGAACACACTATACCCATCACATTCAATCCCACTAGCCATATCATCTACAGTCAGCCATGTTTCACTAATGCCAATAACCTGTGGTCTGGAAGTGCCAACCATGGCCAAAAACTCTTCCTTCTTGTTCCTAATACTCCTAGTATTAGTGTACATGAATTTAAGACCCCCATTAGCCCCAACCCTACCTTGACGCCTTATATTAACTATCCCACTCTGGTTTGTTGTCCTTATTTGCTCTAGCATATTATATTCATTCTTACATTCAACTGCCTCCCTAAGGACTGTATATCCACTCCCCCCCCTTAACAAATCTAGTTTCCCTGAATTTGCACATCCACTATATTCAGCAACACTTTCTCAAGTCTTCGTACACCGTAACCATTCAAATGCAAGCCATCCATCTTATATAGATCCTTTCGCCCATCAAACTCACTCCACACGTCCACAAATTCCACACCACTCGTCATACATAACCCACGCATAAAGTCATTCGCAATTATGGCCCTCGTTTTAAACATTTCACTGTCATACCGTGGCAAAAGACTAATCATTCTAACTCTCTCACTCTTTTCTTTTGCTACCTCAAACAATTCATTCAGGTCTTCTATCATTTCCATTTTATCTCCTTTCAAATTATTCGTACCTGCCACAACAATAATTTCTTTCACCCTTTCCTTTTGCCCTCTAATAGACTCAGTTACATCCTTTATGGTCGCACCAGGTTGGTACGATTTTGTCAAATCCTCTACTAACACATCTCGTACTAACGAGTCTCCATACAGCACTCTATCCTTCATTTTGTTCATGTTCACATTCATACGCCTATTTTTCCTGTCATACCTTTTATTATTGGTTGGTTCATTCAGTCGACTTTTGTTCATGCACTCTAGCTGCTGTTTTGCTCTTTCTATCGCACCATTCAACAACGCGATCTCACTCAATGCATCTATCTCATCTTTTTTATTCTCTGAGAAACCATGAATACTATCATTCACACTTTCTACATTCACACTCTCATAATTCTCTTGTACAATCTTGCCGTTTCTTGTCATATCGCTATTTTCTTCATTCTGAAGTTTGACAAAAATATCACACTCACGATCCGAAATACACTTCAATTCCTCATTCTCCCTACATTTTCTACACACATTCAATCCTTTATTATCATCTATCCACACTCCGACCGCACTCCGCAAAGCGTACATTTCACAGCTAGTACACTGACTCATTTCTTTTATACTACCGTTCTTTGATAAATATGGCGAACCATCATTACTGGCCGCCATTTTCCTTCGTACAGGTGCCATAATTATTGCAACGTGTTTTATCAAATAATAAGTTATAACACAAAAACACACAAACAGACGCACTAAAATACGTAAGGCAAAGAAAACTACGCAATATTAAGTAATTTTATCAACAATAACTGAAAATAATACTTACAGGGTGTTCGGGATAAATTTGACAGTTTCGTAAGGAAAAAGAAAATCTTCTTTGTATCTATTAAATTTAATGAATTGACAAAAAAACATTACAGGCAGAGTTAATTACAATACTATCAACAAGATTTACTCAAAATAACCACCATTAGCATCGATCACAGCTTCAATTCTGCTTCGGAACCTCGAACAAGCTGATGCTACAGTCTCCCTGGGAAGGGCCGCAAAAACTGTTTTAATTTTATCCATTAACTGGGCTTTTGTATTACTGGAAGTGCGATTGGTGTCTTTTTCAACTGCGCCCCATACAAAATAATCCATGGGGTTAAGGTCTGGGGAGTTTGGAGGCCAAACATTTGGACTGGTGAAGTCGTAGAAATTTTCAGACAACCATTTTTGACTTTTCCCAGAGGTGTGGCAAGGGGCCGAATCCTGCTGCCATACATATGGCCTACCATTGGCTACCATTGTTATCCAGGGCTTGACTACAGTTAGCAACTCCACGAACAAAGCCCGAATTCCAATGCCAGGGTTCTTCAACACCTGTTCCTGCAGATTTGCGAGGAATTCTGCTGTACGAACGCAATCAGATCGTCTGCTAGGGATCTTTCTTCTTGCTACATCCTCGTAGTCACCATTGCAAGTCTCTAGTTCATGCCTGATTGTTTTTACTGTATTCAGGGAGCATTGGGCAGCAGTCGTAATATCCTTATTTTGATGGCGGGCACGAATCATCATGATACAAGTTATTCTCTTCCATGATTCAGGTGGGTTCCAGCTATCCATCCTTTCTGACATCTTGTATATGAATGAAGAAGGGTCCAAACTTTTAAATGAAGAGAAGTGTGTGTTAATACATGTAACGTACGGAAAAATATAATTAATTATAAATATGTCAAATTTATCCCGAACATCCTGTATCTTATCAGGAGCTTGCACGAACACTACACACTACGATATAACCTCGAACTCAATCCTCCAATTTGAATAGGTTAAAGTCTCTGTCGTTGTCTTCTCTAATGACTATAACTCCCAGCTGTCCAGGGATTTCAACAGTCGATTCCTGTTTTCCGTTAACCTCTTGTCCACACCTACCACTGATATGTTATGGTTTTTCTATCAGAATGATATTAAATTATAACCCTACTATGCATCTGTGTTGTTGCAGAGTGCAAGAGATATATTGAAAAACGTTGTTCAAATTAGATTCGAATTCCTATCAGTTTTTAGCATTTTAGGAAGCAGACACAAGAAAGATTGTTCTATATAAAACAAGTAGAAAGGATAAATGAAGAGGGATAAGTAAAGACAAACTTTGTTCCATGTTTGGAGAGGAAATGCGAAAATATTGTTGCTGGTAATGGCAGATATGAATAAATAGATTTAACTCATGTCAGTAGAAAAACGCTGATAAACTCTGGAAACTCTGTCAATTCTGGTAAACTAACACAAATCATCAGAAAATGGAATGAATTGGAAACAGACTGGTCATTAATTAATTTAATTGTTAATGGCCAGTCCGTTTACGAAGTTCTAAAGGAATATCACCCGAGATGTAGGCACAGTATCGAGAGATTTCGTAGTTTATTTTCACAGGCAGGTAATATTTATGAAAGCATCAATTAAATAAATGTGGATCGCGCATTCGACCACCCAATTTAGGCCATATGCATAAATTCAGAGGAGATCATATTTGATGATATGTTAATTCCAAGAACATTCGTAAATTAAATCTAGCCTAAAAATATAAAGTAAACTCATTTGGTTTAGGCTATTTATTTCTGTTATCAGGAGTTGTTTAGTGAAAACAGCTTTTTTTAGGATAAGAAAGATAACATTAAATTTTATTTAGCAGCGACATTAACAAGGTTAACAGGATGCTAACGTAAATGTCTCGAATATCAGCAGATAGGATGAACATGTGCGTATTATACGAGGATGGTCTGAAATGTTCTCGGCCTCGAACATAGATGGCAACACTATCGGCAAGAGATTTTTTTTTTCTAAGTTGGTACATCTGTCATAAGCATCCGTGTGAAATTGCAAGTCATTCTATCAAGTAGTTCTGAAAATCAAAAGATCCAGAAGGGATTGGGAACATTACAAGAGGAGAGGAAGAGAGAGAGAGAGAGAGAGAGAGAGAGAAAGTTTGTTTAAAAAAGGTTGAATTTGAAAATGTTCCAATTTATTAACTGTCGATCACAGCTGGGAGTTAAGTTGAATGTTATATAAAGGTTTATTCACATTCAGCAAGCATCATGCGTGGGAAAGTATGACTCAGTTCTATTTACATATCTGAAAAACAAAATGATTATACGCATATTTGCAATTACGACATCCATATGGCCATGAAATACATTTGAAGGATTCTCACAATGAATGCAAGTAATCTCTCAGCTGGACCAATATGTGTACTTTCCCATTTCATTTGATTCTCGTAATATTCAGTTTAAAATATCAAACATTGCAGATCCTTAGCGAAAGACACTATAACCCTCATTTCATATCTGAAAAAAAAATATAATACTATTATTGGCGATTACAATATCCGTATAGCCTTGAAATACATGTGGCGGATTCTCACAATGAATGCAAATAATCTCTCAGATGGGCAAAAATGTGTCCTTTCCCAAAACAGTCGACAGATGCTACATATTATGTAAAGATAAAAACTGGATTCAAATAGACAGAGAGCTCGTTTCTCTGTACCTTACTTCCTGAGGTTTTACAGCCAGGTAGGTTGTAATTTCTGTCATTTATATGCATGCGAGTTAGTAATGTGCTAAGTTCCATACGTTCTTTTTAAATTTTATATCATTATTGTATCTGCTTTACTATTTTTGGTCGGTTGTTTTTGCTTTCGGTGATAACTGAAATACAAAAAATTTAAAAGAAAATTATGAACGTTCCCAAAAACTTTATTCGGAAATCGAGGAAGGTGTCTTAAATATTGATTTTGTAGCTAAAGCGATTTATTTTTAGACTTCAAGCTTGATTTCCTTGAACCCTTGAAATATTTTTATTCTTAGGATAATAATTGACATATAGAATTAAAATAATATGAACTAGGATAACATTTTTATTAATAATGCTCAGCTAGTGAGAATTTTGCATTTGTACATAAATATACAAATTACAATTAATCATCTAGCAACCTTTCAGTCCCACCATGTTTTAAGCAGAAATCATTTAGCTCTGGAAATCGGTAATAGTAGCAGCATTAATAATCACTTAGGTCAAAGGTTGTACCATATTTAGTGAAATACAAATAGATAATGAAATCACTCAAAAGGGGTACCTAATGAAAACCCTATCCATAAACAAGGTACTAGATGACGTCGTTTATGCAATTTTTATGCAGAAACAGTTACATAAGAAATTTAATGAAAATAAGGAGGTCAATTCACTTAGAATGAAATTTGGCTCTCTACTTCGAGAAAAAAAATCACATTATTCACCATGATAATGCTTCGAGATATAATTGTACCTGAAACACAAATTTACTGAGAAATGGTCCCCCAACGCCGAGATTCCTTACTGAATACTTTTGTACTGGTCAGCAGTGGAAATACTTGAAAGATCAAGCAAGGAAAATACACTGTATGAGTAGAATAACATAGTTGGCTATTGTCTACTATGTTATTCTACTGTATTGTATAGAGGTAAAAGACATTAAAAGGATCATCGAGAATTATTAGGGATTTATTTTTTATTCCATGCTAGCTATAGTGACATGCAAGTAAAGCTTCAGTGATCTCAAATTGATAAAAAAATGTCTTAAGTCTAGGATGATTCAGGCGTGTCCAATATACCAATTTTACTTAATACGAAAAACAGTATAATAACCAATTTCACTTCAGTGAAGCCTGAATATCGATTCATAAAATAGAAATCGATTCATAAAATTAGAACTATTAAATAATGATAGTCAAATTCATGTTTGATAAATATATTTATTTATTTAATAATGTCTCCATACTTACGACTAACATGTCCATACAATATCCATATAACTTAGGACTAGTTCGATTGCCACAGTCGAAATAAACAACCTTCGAAACGCCATCTATAAAAGTTGTTTTAGATGTAGAAGTAACTCGTCTTGTAACAATAATATATTAATTGCAGCAACTGGAAAAGAACTACGAATCAATAAACATTGATAATCACTCATTGCAGTTCAAAAAAAACTACCGAAGCAATTTCCGTAGTTTTTTTTGTTGTTGTTTTTTAAAACTTTTTGCATTATTTTTTTTAGTTTTATAATCTCTGATAATGATAATTTGTACAACATGTCTGATATACCATTTTCAATCGAAAAGTACAAACTCAATAAAAAAAAAAGAACATATTTTTTAAATTTAAAACAAAAATATACTGCGATCCATTATGCATGACAATACCACGCTCTTTGGTTGTATAATTTCATTTATTAGAATAATATTAGATTTAATCACTGTTGATACGTGTTCGGCAGTTTAACTGTTTTTGATGAGATAGAACAACGTTATTAGTTATTTATTTAAGAAATTTCACTTCTATAATACTTTTATTTAAACAAAAGCTAAATGCGTTAGAAAACTTTCGATCTTCTAAAGTCCTTTGCATGCTTATATACTGTCTGATATTTCGCTATTATCATGCCAATATAATGAAGAAAATCTTTTATTCATTATAAATGCGAATACAAAACTTTTTAAGAGATTCTGTCATTGGTTTTCTATTCTGACGAGTTTATCACTGCACATGAATTTTCTCAATACGCTTTTAAAAGTGTACTCATTATTTTCAGTGACAGAGTAAACAAAAAGTCGAATCTCATTGTAGTCCTCTCTGTTTGCTGATATCTAGAGGATTTCGCAGAGCATTCCACTGTCTGTTGATATAAATAGAGAGGAATGTTATGCGAAGTCCTCTTTCCCTTGCATTCGGAATTATGTTTGGACTAATCCTCACCTGATATATTTTTCCCGTATTCTTATAAATATATATGATGTCTTTGAGATTTAGATAGACAAACCTTTTATAGACTGTACTAATCTTTTTTATACGATTAATGAAGTATATTCAAAGATACGATGCACTTTAGAAGGAAAAAACCTATTCTCGTGATTTTGCGTCAACTTCATGAACCACGGACGTTTTCAACTTTTGAAAACTAAGTTTTTTAAAAACAAGGACACGCAAAGTCCCACTCGTGTCTTTTTCAAAAAGAAATGCTACTATTAAATTCCTGATTCGCATTTCTCTCCTTATTGTTTTGGAGGAATTTCTATTTTCTTAGATAATCGTTTCCAAGAGTCTGTTATCAACAAAGCAATAAACAGTTACAGAACTTCTTCTTTCCCGTGAGAAAAAAATTAATCACATTTTCATTCATTATACGACACATGTGAGGCTCAGAACGTCTGAATATCTGAACGTAGATCAAAAATGTTCAAGTCACTTAATATTGATCTAAGGTTTCTTTCTGTCTATAAAACGTTCATCAGCAAGAACATCGTGCAGTCTAATTACATTCTGGTTAGTGTGGAAGATACGTCTCTGTTTTTAGCAAAGAACATAACAATTACAATTTTTTTCCATAAAAGTGAGCAGTCAGGTTTTGCAGAAGATGTTATCTGCTGTAACCACAGAACTAATGGGAAACAAATTCAGACTATACCAGAGCAGAGTTATTATATTGAGGCATTCCTATTGGTTTACGTTGAAATCCCTTATGGAAAATAGTACTTCTCAACTCGGCTCGAATTTACTTATATTTCTTTCTTTCTTTTATTTTATTATTATCATTATTATTAGTTGTTGAATTTGGACTCTAAAAATAACTGTGATTCTAAAACACATTGAAGTCGCATTATTAGGCTTTTGTTGTGAATTAACTGGAAGGGTCACATGAAAGAAAATACTGTGGATGCCTATGAAACGAGAGAGAAATTTTATGCTCATAAATAACTAGTTTTATTTAAGTAAACTATCCGTATGTAATTTACGAATAGGTATAGGTATAACTATCGAGTATATATTTTGTCCTGTAAAAACAACACATGTTCTCTTATTGGCTGCTTCTCTGTTTCCGGAGTGGAAAATTAGTTTAAAATGAGAACAAACCCCACCTCTGTTAAGAATCCGTGTAACTCGTCTTCAGTTGAAAAGTCCTTATGGAGATTATTTTTGTCTTACACGGAACTGGAACCAAGGATTTCCATCCAAAGGACAACGTCGATACTCTCTGACCAATAATATTTTTTAATCGATGAATCAAACTTTATTATTATTGAAACATAATATTTACGATATATTTTTGCACAGTAATCTGCACAGGTATTTACACGTACTGCTAACATATTTTTTAAAACAATAATATTATATAACTTTTAAGCTTTATGTCTCAGATAAATTACATGAATATAATTTTTTTATTGATTAGCCTAGTGGCTGTAAACTTCGCAACCATGTGTCAGGGGAAGGAGTGTCCTATGTTCGGTTCGCGTTTGAGACGTGAGGAGCTCAAGCATCTTCCTGAGCCATATTCAAGTTAGCCGGTCATGGGCGCGAGCAGTAGGTTTTTTTTCCCCAGTCTATCCTGGAGTTTTTCCTCCAACAGACATGGGATACTACCGGGAATAAGGATCAACCAACCTATTCCGCGGGATTATCAGTTACGCAAGCTTACGCGATAAAATGTGTAGGCCTGCGCGAAAGCGTAACATACGATGACGATGATTGATCTCTAAAGTATTTAAATATATATAATATTCATTTTATATGCTCATTCTGATTCTCTACCAAGCTCTTCAAGGAAGACTAAGGGTTTGTCAGATAAGTGCCGATGTGCGGACAGTAAAAAAGAAAACACGAATGAAATCTGATGCCAAAATACAAGAAAAAAGACTCATGCCAGCTCGGACGTCGCCCGGTCAAACAAGGTCCGCGTCCCCAATCGAGTAATCAGGGTTGGATCGAAAAATCAGTTGCTGAAAACAAAGACAAAAAAATCAAACTCAGGCCTGTAAAGGATGGAATATCAATTGGCACATGGAATGTCCGTACACTCTAGGCAACTGGAAAATTACAGTTGCTTCAAGAATAAATGAAGAAATACAGATGTGATATATTGGGTATTTCAGAAATGAGATGGGCAATGTCAGGAGAATCAAATGGTGGAAGAGTTCTCTGGTCAGGAAATGAAAGTAAGCATGAAGCAGGCGTAAGTTTCCTGCTAAGTAACAAGACCTCTCAGGCAATGATAGGACACAAACCAGTTAGTGAAAGAATAATGGTTGCAAGATTCAGTGCTCAACCATTTAATATCACGACCATTCAAATATATGCGTCCACTGTAGAGAGTGCAGATGAAAACATTGAGAGATTTTACAAGGATCTACAACTGATATACTCATCGTTGGAGAAGACTGGAATGCAAAGATTGGCAAAAGTAACACAGGATGGGAAAAAGTTATGGAAAAATTTGGATACGGAAAAGAAACGAATGTGAAGAGATGCTTCTGAAATTTTTCACTGATAAAAACCTGATGATTTGCAATACCAAATTCCAACACAAAGATTGTCGTAAATGGACGTGGCTCTCCTTCTATGGCAAACAAAGGAATATGATCGACCTTATATTAATAGATCAGAAATGGAGAACCTCAGTTCAACTGTGCAGATCATTCCAAGGATCTGATATTGATTCGGACCGCAGCTTAATAATTGTTAATATAAGACTAAAACTGAAACAGAAGTACAAAGGAAAGTTCCAGAAAGCTAGAGACATCTCAAAACTAAATGAAGACAGGCTAAGAACAGCATATCAGAACATATTGGAAACAAAGCTTAAGACACCAAGTGAAAAACAAAATGTAAATACAAGAGAAGAACGACTGACTACAGTGCTAAAAAATAAGTAGAGGAAGTAATTCCTGAAAGATAAAAGATCAACAGGAAATAGATAACTCAGGAAACCCTAAAATGGGTACAAGAGAAAAGAGAACTGAAACTTAAAAGGGATAATTCAGAGGCAGAAGATGAGTTATACCATCACAAATGCAGCAAGATCTGATAAAATCCGAATGGTTGGAGGACCAGTGCAAAGACATTGAACAGTACTATGGAGAACACAAAACTAGAGAGGTCTACAAACTTATAAGAAATGTCAATAGGAAGTGGCAAACAAGATCAGTAGCAGTCAAAGATGAAAATGGTAAAGTATTGATGGACAAAACAGAAATCATATACAGATGGACAAGATATTGCAGCGAACTATATAAAAATCAACTAAATGATACTGAAAAGAAGTAATCAAAGAACTAAAAGCAATCTCTCTACCAGCAGAGATCTTTGAAAATGACATCTTGGAAAACGAGGTGAATAAGGCTATAAAACATCTCAAGAACAATAAGACTCCTGGAAATGACAACATAATAGGCGAGATGTTAAAATATGGGGGAGAATCAGTTGCAAAAGAAATACATACGCTATGTAATGAAATATGGTGATCAGGATATGCCCCTGAAAGAGTGGACAAAATCAGTCTTGGCTGTTCTTCATAAAAAAGGCAGTGCTTTAGAATGCACCAATTACAGAACTATTGCATTAATGGGTCATTTTGGCAAAGTGCTGATGAAAATACTAACAGAACGCCTAAAGGGGCATATGGAGGCACATCTTCCGGATAAGCAAGCCGGATTTCGACAAGATCGAAGTACAGTGCACACAAATACTAGCACTAAGACTAATAGCAGAGAAAGCTCGAAGAAAGAACAAAAAGATATATTGCTGTTTCATGGATTTCCAAAAAGCATTTGATAATATTGACCAAAATATATCATGTGCTGTCTTGGAATCCTATGGTGTGGACAATAAATTGATCCGCCTGCTGAAAGATATAAACAGCCAGGCGCAAGCAAAAATCAGAATAGCAGGTGAGACTGGAGATTGGTTTGAGGCACAAGACAAGGGGACCCAATATCAGCAATCATCTTCATCACACATCTGGGAAGAACACTAGATAAGATCAAAGAAGAAGGTGGAGGTATTTCAATAAATAGCATGAGAATAAACCACCTCTGCTTTGCAGATGACGTCGTCCTGATTGAAGAAGACGCAGCAAGGCTGGAATAGACATTGCAAACACTATACACAGAAGGAAAAAGATATGGACTAAATGTCAACTTTGATAAAAATAAACCAAAGATATTCGGACAACAGCAGTTACTGAACAGAGTTACGATAGACAGATTTCAACTGGAAAATGTGGAACACTTCACTTATCTTGGATGCCACATGACGCATGACTTGGATCCCAAAAAAGAGATAAAAAATAGAATAGCCAGAGCAACAACTCTTTCAAAAGCCATGGACAAAATGTCGAAGAGCCGAGCTATAAAGATGCAAACTAAACTGCACATTGTAGAAACTTGCATCTTCAGCAGCCTTGCTCTATGGATGCGAGGCCTGGGTACTCCTGAGAGAATACGAAAGGAGGATATTGGCATTTGACAGGAAGTGCTATAGAAAGATCTTGAGAATAAGATGGATTCAGAAAGTGAACAATGAGGAAATCTACAGACGAATACAACCAAAAGAAAACCTGATCCAGAAAATAATCAAAAGGAAACTACGTCTATTTGGCCATATATGTAGAATGAATGATGAGAGAAAATGAAACACGTTGCTGTTTCGAATGATTTGAAGGAAAGAACAAAAGAGGAAGATCAAACAGAGAATGGGGCGATGACATCGTCAAATGGTGCGGAAACTCTATACACAAACTGAGTCATCTTGCACAAAACAGAATGCAATGGAAGAATCATATCAAGATAGAAGCAGACACCTACGGACATTGGATCCATGGTTGTTGATGATGATGATGAATAGTCATTTTGATTGACATTCCAACATGTTATTACTAATGTTGCCAAATGCAAATTACTAAAAACAGCTAACTAAATCTTAAAAAAAAATAGCTGATAGTTTAAGTTTCTTTATTCAAGATGAAGTGAATACTTGCATATAAGTGGCTAAATACATCTTCCATGAGGTCTTTGCGCTTCATTCACCCAGTTTTCACTTAGATTTTCAGCTATATTATATGTGCCCATCGATCCTATATTTCGCAGTGTAGATACTGGTAAATGATAGTCTGTATAGCACTTGTTGTTACGCCTGAGGCCATACTTGACTGACAAAATAGCTGTCGACATCGTCAATTGCAATTCCATCTTCTTCCTTATTTTAGTTTTAACTTCATTCATGGAACTAAAAATTGGTTCAATTTCCGCATTAAAATTTGGCAGTATTAATAAATGTATTGCACACTGACCAATTTCTTTAAATGCATTCATTTCAGATGCATCTTTATATTCTCGTACTTCAGTCCAGAATAGCTCAGTGTTTTCTACATTTGTTCATTTATTTAAGCGGATAGTATTGTACTGGTATTCAGCAGCAGCAACATCGTTTTCTGTTTTCAGCATTATTTCTAAGATGGGAGTAACAGGTTATTTTATATGTTTTAGAATATTGTAAACAGAGAAAGAAGATATAATTCTTAAAATATTCAAGTTTTCAGACATCCTTTGCTTAAGCTGTTTGAAGAGACCAAGAAGAAACTGTCTTGCTGTACCTCTAAGATTTCGCTCATCATTTTGCGTTATTTTCTTTTGTATCATCAACTCTGAAATATTTCTTTCAAATCTGTAAACAAAATTTGGATTCGGATCCAAATAGTCATCAATCTCTGACTCTAGAGGGTCGACTGTGGAGGATGGTAGCACTGACATATTAGCAATAGAACGAATCAAACGAGAAAGGTCTTTAAATAATCTCATCTTATCTGCACTGTTAGATTCTAAAATTTTGTTAAATTGCTAAACTTGAATTAGAAAACAGGATGCAAAAATAAAAGGTACAACAGATTCCTTTTATCTTTGTACATCTCTCACAAAATTTGAGCTTTGTAACATTTCTCAGTCACACTCACGACTTCGAAGTGAGTTTATAATTCCAACCACTGGCTGAGAATTCTGTCTACTGCAGGTTCAATGGAGAGCCACCTTGTGGCACAATTGCTTATAATTTTCAGAGGAGCATCATTTTTGTTGATAGTTTGATACAGCTCTTTGTATGCTGTATACGGTTTCGGCAACTAAAAATTTCTTGGGAGAGATTCTGCACAGGTGTGAGACATTGCCAGTTGTAATGAAATAACGTTTCGGCAACTAAAAATTCTCATTTTTTTGGAAGAGATTCTGCACAAGTGTGAGACATTGCCAGTTGTAATGAATGGCATACACATCAAATTAAACTTAAGGAGGGAATATATGCCTTCAGTTGCTCATAAATGCCATTATTGACACCAACCATAACACTGGCATTGTGTGTATCAATTGCAATGAGATTTTTAATGTCCAGAGTTTTGGTCAAGAGCTCGTTTTTCAGTGCAGCCACCATACCACTGGCGTCACACTTTTCTAGAGCCACCATGCTCAGGAATGTATGCATAATTTTGTTGAATTTCTTGCTATAATAAATGATGGCCATTCCTAAAATATTATTCACTGTGATATTATTCGATTCGTCTATTAGCAAGCTGAAATTTGCATCTCCAATGTCCACAATTAGATCTTCAAAATGCTCACTTAGAATATTCTTTACAATTGCAGAGCACTTTCGGTGTATTTTTACCTTTGGCATAATTTGGCATAACATGATGAGTGACAAGAAAGATATAATGCTAACCTACCTTCAAAGTTCGCGGTCCCATCAGACTTTTTCACAAGCATATTTGTAATAGAAACAGCCTTATATGGAATTGCAGCAAGATGTTTCTTAGTTTCGCTATGCTTTACAACCTGACAATATTTAGCACATCTGCAAAACTTACAGTGGCCTTTTGTAGCGTCAACAGGAACTTCACACAGCCATTTACTAATTCACACATTCCCATTTGCAACCACTCCCTCCTAAATGTTTGCTTTTAAGCTTTATTTTTCTCTGCTCATTTTGAAGAAGGGTATACAACTCTTTACTGCAACGAATTACGATCCGTCTTTGAAAACTTACCACTCGCTATCGTAACTACCAACCAGAAGACTGTGCAAAGACTAACTTGTAGCGTTGTTAACAACTTTAAGGCGACAAAATGTCAGACTTTGGGCCACGTGACTGACTGACGTCATCATGCGTTTGAAACGTGCACGATGCTCGCACCGAACGTATCAAATGCGAACATCTGGAAAACTTTTAAAACAATTTCTTTAACAGTAAGTTATAAAAACAACTAAAAAGAGCTGAAACTAGTTCTGAGGGAGCGAGATTTGGAGCTCGGCGCTAGATTAAACTTTTTGGAGCTAGGGGAGGAAAAAAAGGGCTAGATCTAGCTACAAAGGAGCTGAATTGACAACACTGGTTAAAACTAAGTGCTGCATATTATGATTCATTTTCTACATTAGATTTCAATAAATTTTAATAATAATTATTTATGATTATTTATTATACATTTCACAATTCGTATTCTTCTGTTATTAACAATGAAGTTCGTAGCGATTTTTTTTATGTATAATGAGTTAATACTAATAACTGTAGTTGGTAATTTGTAGTCAGTTAAATAAGGTTAAATTTTACAGGATATATATTATAACAATAAATTATATTTAGAATTTGTGATTTAATGTATTCAACTGCTATAGTTGTAATAAATGGATTTTTTTCCTTTGTGTTCATCTGTTGAGGCGTAATATGTCAGCTTGCATCCTGGAAGGTTTTTATTAGACTTATCTAAGGATGATATCGATTGGTTATTGTTTATTGGTTTCATTGCTGTGATAGAAAAAGGTTGATGTTTGATATATTCACTACAGCCGTAGGATAAGAAATTCACACATAATTTGGAATGCCATGACGCAGACTGAACTAAAAAGTCTGAACTAATATATCGTTTCATTAAATTTGTAAGGTGTGTATTTCTCATTCATAGTATGTCCTTAGGGCACTTTTCAGGCCATTGTAGTCTGTGAGGTTCCTGTATTCAAAATGTAGTTTATTTAACATGTCTGGGATTTATTAGCTTCAAGTGGTGTCTGTCCTTTCCATAGTGATTATTATATTTATATGTGATAATAATTAGTTGTCTGAGGTCCTGTTATACGGTATGTGTTTCTGACTGTACTTGTAATTGTAATTGGCATCAAAATAATATTTTAGCATAGTTTGCATAGTGACATAAGTGTTTTGCTGTTAGAAGTTTGTGTTCTGACATTGCAGTGTATATAAAGTCGATATTGTCTCTTTGTTCCCAAAAGATCAATTTTATGATTTTGTACTGTAATGATATTAATCTATTTAGTTTTTGTAGTGTTCACAGGAAGCATATGTTGTTATCGCGTATCTTAATATATTTATGCATGGTGATTTGTATATTACTGTTTTCAGGCGGGTGAGATCTATGGCTTTTAACCTGGGTTTGACATTTATTGTTCGGAGTTTGTTTTGTAGATGACTTAAGTGACTCTTCCGATTCATATCTTCATTAAAGTAGATTCCAACGTGTCGTATTTTTTCAACTTGAATGATGGCAGTGGTTTTACTGTACTGTATGTTTTTATGTTGGAGAGTGGATGCTGGATGGTTTTTTATATATATATATATATATATATAACCATCCAACATCCAAGCAACTAAATGCATTAAAAGAGTCAGGAATATTGTGAAATCCATAATTAGTAGATCAAACATAATTCGATCAATGAAATCTTGAACTAGTTATCCCGTAAAGACTGGACAAACTGACCGTCAAACTCGAAAAACAATGACAATACATCCACAAAGTGATGTCAAACAGCAGGACCTACCAGGAAGAACAAGATGACGAGATTCGATGCAGTTGAGACCAACTAATAAACAATAGGAACATATTAAAAATTACATCGAAACTAGCAATAAGAAAATGCTTCAAGCTCTTCCACAAGAATGCCTTCCAAAACAGTAGGAAATAAATTCAATTACAAGAAACAGTTTGAGAATTGTAAAATAAAACTCTTTACAACACCAATATTTGCGAAACGGAAGAAATATTCATAAGTGAAACATTGGCTAGTGAAACCTAAAAAAAAAAAATAGACCAAATTAGAAAGCAAACATATGGACACTTTGGCGTTTGTGTTTTCTAAAGTGGTCAGCAGCGTTAGCACGACTCGTAAATGCCGGCGGGAGTATTCCCATAAGCTCTGGTCAACTTACTTGAACGAAACTTTCATAGTTTCTATATTCGGCTTTGAAATAATGCTAGATTTAATATCCACTAAATTTTTACAATTATGGTATTATTATTTTATTTAGTTAGTATTAAGAAAGAATCAGAAGATTTTATTTTAGCAGATCTAAACGGGAAGTAAAAACTAATGCAATGAAAGCAAAATATGAGAACATCCCTAATAACAGAATGAGATTATAACATGAGGAAGATGAAATCGTAGAAATTCTGAATAGTGCATGCAGAAAAGTTGCTGAAACAGATTCCAAAAATTCCCATGATCACGAAGCCAAAATTAGGGTAATTAGAATTCACAAGTTTAATTAAATAGTTGAATCGGCTTTTGGATAAAAATCTGACATTACAATTATTGAACATCGACGAGTTTAATTCATAGATACACACTGCCAATCGAAATGCGTTATGTGTTACTTAAAAAAATCCAAATCACCCCAATATTACAACACTAATGCAGTTGATACAATTTCAAATAGGTCAAGTATTTACAACACCTAAACATAGACGATATTCACACGTATATGGTTTGCGTGATCCTTGATTGTTGAGTAGAATCCGAATGAAACTGCATCACCAGTCAAATTTTGTGCATAATATGTGAAGTTTTATCGTTCCGATTGTGTGAATAAAGTCGAACCAGTAGTAGCAGTAGTAGTAAATTATATTTTAGCTGTAGTGAATGAACTGATTTTCGTATATTTTTCCCCTTCCTTTAGCCATGAAGTACCTCATTCTACTTTGCTTTCTTGGAGTCTCCACTGCATTCGTCTTGCAGAGTAAGATAATATAACAATTATTATCAATTATTCTACACTGTGTTTTATAACTTGTTTAAAAAATTCAATACAATTTAATTTTAATAATTTCTCTTGTTGAAGGTTATTGATTTTGTCTTTATTTCTTGTAGATGCAGAGCCAAATGGAGACCTCCTCGTCGAAGAAATTGAGGATGACTTTCGCACGTAAGTTTCACTTATGTGATTAACGTCCTGTTTCACACATTGCATCCGGAAATTTGAGTCCCAAATGTTTATAAGTACGGACTGATTTAGAAACTCGCAAACCATTAAAAGATAGTACTTTACAGATAGTGTTATAAGTTTTTTATAAGTGTTTATTTATAACCACGTCTTCTGAGTTATGTGAAAAGAAGAACTCAATTCAGCGTTTCTCCACCCTAAACGTATCACAGCGCTATAACCAAAATATCAATACGGTGCGTTATATTTTACAACAATGATTATTTTTTTAATTTTTTATTTTTTTTAAACATTTTCTTATGTCTCAGATAAATTACATACATAGATACAGTAATAATTATATACACACGTATATATATATATATATATGATATTTATAATACATTACAATTGTGAATAACAGATACTTGCAAGTTAATATTTTTAAATAATATATTGTTTTTTTTCTGATATGATAATATTTTTTTTTTGATTTGCTAAAATATTTACACATACAATAAATATCTTGAGTGACATTGCAACTTATAATTTTTACAGCACAATAAATTCAGCACAAAGTGCTGCATTTTCTACATTGGATTTCAATTAAAATTTTAAAAAATACTTTTTTGCCTTTATATTATGTATTTACAACACATGTTCTTCTAATATTAACAATAAAGATTATACAGAATTTTTGAATATAGAATATACATAATAATAATCATAATAATAATAACAATAATAATATTTTTTTTGCCTCAGATAAATTGCGTGCATAGATGCTGTAATAAATGTATATATATATATATATATATATATATATATAATATTTATGACACATTACAACTGTGAGTAACAGATACTTGCAAGTTAATAATTTTCTTCCTCGAAGCTTAGCAGAGCTTATCTGAGGAAGATAATAGATGATAGATGGTGGTCGTTTCTTGGTTATGTTTCTATACTGGTCGCAAGCCAGGTGTTAATTTTACTGTTTGTTGGTACGTGATTGGCAGACTTAGACTGCTATCACAGTTTACTTTTTTTTTCTTTTTTTTTTTTTTTTTTTTTTCAAATAGGGTTGGATTTTGACATGGTGTGCTTGTTTCTTTGTGTTCTTGTAGTGATGGTTTTTGAGAGGGGGTTTGTCATAGGTTTGTGTGTGTGTGTGTGTGCATGTATGATAGGAGAGAGAAACAGGAATTGCTCTAATTTTCATTCTCGGTATAATATTTATATAGCGCCTGTTTCAGCTCTCTGTATGTTCCTAGGTTTCTGTTGTCGAACGGCGGTTTGTTTATCATGTCAGGTACGTAGAAGTTTCGGGTGGCTTTGCTGTGGTGATTGTTGTACTTATATGTTATGTAGTTTGTTGACTGTGGTCTTGTTATATGTTGTTCTGGTTACTCTATAGGTTGGGCTGTAGTAATGTTTTAACATGACTGTGTAGTGGTATAAGTGTTTCATCTTAAATATTTTGTGTTTTGTCCGTGCTTCCTGCATAAGTGTGGGTTGTTCCCAGAATATGAATTTTACCATTTTATCTTGCAACAATTGTAGCCTGTTAAGTCTGTAGTCTGCGCAGAATGCGTATAATGTGATTACATATCTTAAAATGTTTTCACATAATGCTTTATAGATTAGTATTTTTATGTGGGTTGGGGCAATGTCTTTTAATCTGTACAGTTTACTTGCTATTAACCTTAACTTGGTATGTAGGTGGTTTGTATGGCTATTCCAACTTTGATCAGCATCGAAGTCCGAGATAGCGTGCTGTTTTCACCCATGTGATGGTTGTGATTTTAGGTTCTGTGCTTTGTGTATAGGAGGATGAATGTTGGATAGTGAGATATTTAGTTTCTATGGGCAGGGTTTGGGGGTTTTTGAATACCATTAGCTTTGTTTTTCCAGGGTTTATATATATGCCGTTTTCGGTTAACCAGTTAGTGATTTGATTGATGTCGTGTTGCAGATTTGTGTATGCGATATTTGCGTTGTTGTGAATGGATACTATAGCCATGTCGTCTGCGTACTGGAAGATTTTACTTTTTAGGGGGAGTTGGCTTATGTCGTGTGTGTATATGTTAAATAGAATGGGAGATGGGACAGCTCCTTGCGGTACTCCACAGGTTACATGTACCTCTTTGCTGTATGCTGATCCTACACGTGTGGTATGCTTTCTGTTTTTCATGTATGCTTTAAACCACTGGAGTAGACGACCTCCAATTCCGATATGCGTTAGTTTCGTTAACAAGGTTTTGTGTGTTAGTGTGTCAAATGCTTTTGTTAGGTCAATGAATACCACTAATGTTATTCTGATTTTATCCAATGCAGCGTTTATTAGGTCTGTGAAATCTTCCAGGAGTGTTGCTGTTCCTTTATTTTTTTGAAACTCATATTGTGTTTTGGGTATGATTTGAAATTTTTCAACGTATGTGGAGAGTTGCTGATGCACGATGCGCTCCATGATTTGCTTGATTACCGACAACGTGGCGATGGGTCTGTAATTACTTATGTTTCTTTTTCCCTGTTTGTGTATCGGTGTGATTAATGCAGTCTTCAGTGTTTCAGGTATGTGTCCCATTTCGAAGATATTATTTAACAGTTTTTGTATAACTGGAAGTAGGTTGGTTGAGTGTTTCTTGAAGTATTTTGGTCTGATTCCATCTATCCCCGGTCCTTTGTCAGGGTTAATTTGTTGAATTGCCAGTGATAGTTCTTCTTTTGTTACTGTGGGGAACCACATCGACTGGATTGCTCGTGGACCTAGTGGAGAATGTTCGTTTGTGTGAGGAAAGGTTGTTTCGTGTAGTTTTTGGACAGAGTTCACGAAGTGCTGATTAAAGTTGTTTGCCAACTGTTTGAGGTATTTGGGGTCGTAGGCAAAGCTGTGTTTTATTGTTTCTGAGGCAGTGGATCTGTGTACATTGTCCAGCATTTCATTAATCAGGTGCCACGTTTACTTTATGTCATTCTAAGCTTTTGTTAATTTGTTTCTGTAATAGTTTCTTTTTGCCGTTCTGATCTGTGTTGTTAGGAGATTCCGTTTTCTTTTGTATTCAGCTTTTAAAGTGATATCGTTCGGCGACTTCTTAAGTTGTTTCCATAGGGCATCTTCTCTTTGTATGTCTGTTAATATGTTGTCTGTTATCCATGGATTTTGTTTCGTTTGGGGGCGTATTTTTATTTTTGTTAATGCTTTGTTATATATTTTGTTAAATTCAAGTTTAAGATTATTATATACAGCTTCAGCAGAGTCTAAAGATGCTATCTGCATCCAGTCTGTATTTCTGATTTCATCGTTCACTATTGCTTCGTTTACAATGCAATAATACTGTTTTGTAATCTCGGTGATTTTTATGGGTTCTAGTTCAGTGTGTAACTGTAATGCTGTGAAATAATGGTCTGCCAGTTTGCATGTTATGACAGCTGCTGTGTGGCTGTTTGGAGGGGGCCCCTTATATTTATATGATCAATGCAGGACGAGGTTCTTGTGTTTCCGACTATCTCTTCTCGTGTATACGACTGTATGGATGGGGTTATGTTATATGCCGATAATAGGTTTAGGTATTGTTCTGTGTTGTTATTTATGTTCCTAATGTTTATATTAATGTCTCCTATTATTACCAAGTATTCTGAGGCGCCTACTTCCGTGGTTGAAAGCCATATGTTTAGTTCTTCTAGGAATTTTGTGGTGCTTAAGTTGGGTGGTCTGTATATTGCGTTTATCAAGGAGTTTTCTTGTTTGATGTTTTTAATTTCGATGCATATGTTTTCTGCGTAGTATAATTTATAGTTTATTTCTGTTACTTCTAGTTTATGTTTGGTAAATATTATTATACCACCGCCTCGTTTTGTTTGTCTGCAGTGTTTGTGTTGGTAGAAGTGTGGCATTTGGTAGGAGGATGCCTCTTCGTTTGTCGTAGATACTTCAGTCAGTATTAAAATGTCTATGTTGTCTATATCTTCCTTCAGATAAGCTTGCAGGGTCAGCCAGTATTTTTGAATGCTTCTGATGTTGATGTGGAGAACAGATAGTCCTTTTTTGGGGATTGTGACTTGTTTCCATTCTGTTATTGATTTCAGAATGTGGCAGTTATCATGTTCCGGGGTGATTACGCCTGCTTGATGGTCTGCATTCATGTTGGTTGGTGTGCTGTTCCTACTTTACGAGTTGTCAATATTCCTTTCAATGTGGCAGCCTGTTGAGTTCTTCTATTATGACAACAAACGCAGTAATTTTATAGGTTTAAAGACATTTAAGGCAGATATGTTCAGCACCTAACTATGCACGAATGCGAAATGCTCATATTCATTACAATTCCTGCTGCACGTTCGCTTCGAGTGTTTGATTTTAATATTTTAGTACGAAAAAAAAATCTGTTTCTTAAATATTTTGGTAATCATTCAAGAGTAGTAAAAAAACAAGAAAAAACATTAAATTCTAGGAAAGGGATTCAATAAAAGTATTGAAATCGGTTTCTACATTATGTGGAACAACCTCCTCCGCCTGCATTTATCTAAGATAGCCTAATTCACATTCGAAACCAGTGCTTATTGCATTTCCTCGTGCTTAACTGAAACCCCAATACAAAATGAATGAAGCCGGGACACTGGGATTACAGATAATGTTAAACACATGCGATTACACATAATCTTAAATCCAGATTGAGCTTAAATCTATAATTTGAACAAACAATTTTATGAATAAGCTTAAAAGAATAAAAAGTAAACCTGAAATGAGCAAATTAAGTCATTTCTTGTGTGGATTGATTTGAAATATAAAAGAATAAAAAGAATAAAAGAATAAAAAGTAAACCTTATTATTCTTTTTATTCTTAAAAGAATAAAAAGTAAACCTAAAATGAGCAAATTAAGTCATTTCTTGTAAATTGATTTGTAAATTGTAAATTTCTTGATTTGTAAATTGTAGAAAACTATGAGGGCGGTAAAGTAAACGCTTTTCCTCTTTATTTTTCAAATGCTATGTCTGTAAATATTCTGATAATTGTGTAATGAGTTTGTAGAAAATTTCTCCATCTGAAAACTTAAAAATATAGTTTACTCCATAACTGCACTGTTTTTTCTTTATAGTTTGAAAGCAGCCTTGATCAGTGCAAAAAACATCCCCAGTCTTAAAGACATGATGGATGAATTTATGAAAATGATAAGAGCAGCTATTGATCACGGAAAAGATATATTAACAGATCGAGTTCAGACAGTAAGTTGTATACTATGTAGTCGTTTTATGCACAATATCCCAGATATGCATCCCTCACATACACACACACACAGATCACTGAAACATCATGCACACTGTGCCACAGATAACAGATAACAGTAATCATCATTTCGTACTCTCAATGTATAGCCAAACCATAATCATTTTTTATATTATAATTAGAATCATAAAAATATGTGTAACACATCCGAAGATTATGCGATTTCATGGAAATCAACCACAGTTTAACATGTAACGATAAGGTAATCATACTAAAAACCATTCTATGATGGGTTCCCGATTTAGCCAATATTTGGCACAGGCAGACCTGATTTTCCTCCGATAACTCAGATTGTTCGTCCCGCAAGCCCACGAAAATCATCCTTGGAACCCACTCTATTTCAGAACTCTCTTTCGAATGCAGTTAAAAATTTTGGATAGCCTTTAGCCAGCGATTTCTTATCAGCTAACAGGGGGAGTTTTACTTCCCCTTTGTATCCAAAAGGTTACAACCAATTTATTATTTATTTCGCTGAAAATCTTGAATTTCCTTGAAAGATCTTCTTATCAAAGAGAAAAATCTTCATTTCATGCAGAAACTTTTGTGATCAGACAGCAGTTATCTTTATAGCATTCTGATGTGAGATGGTGTCCAGTCTTTTATTAAATTAACTAATTATACATCTATTCTCACTCCTCTGAACTCTAATACTGTTTCCTTCTACTGTAAAGCTGCGACTGAAACACGAGATATGCATGCTGCATCTCGTGTTTCGTTCTTGTATTCAGAATTCAAATACTGTTACCAGCTCTTCTGCCTTCTCCCTGAAGGAAGAAGAACTCTCTCCTGTCATGTGTGAACTCGTTATTCAAAAAATATAATATGAAAATCACCTATAAAAATATTTTTTTGCTCCTTTCACACAACACTGACACCATTAATCTCTTTACAATACAAATTAATATGCAATTTCTGTAATTGTTATACAATTTATAACTTAGATGAGCTTATCCTGTTGGGTTATAGGCATTTGATAATCTTAAATTGTATTTGTATTAAATAAATGTTATTCCTTGTGCAAAAAACATTAAGGCAATAAGCAAAGGGTATAATTTAATCAAATAATCTACTTGAATGTCTCGATTTGCAGAACTGTGGAATTTACAGTTCTCTTTTTTACAGATTCTACAAATACTCAAGTTCTTCAAGGAGATAGGAGTCACACAGGTCAGAGTTGTTCATGAAATATTGAACAAGGTCTTGATAGGATTGAGAAATCTGGCGAAGGAAGCATTCGGTGACACTCTTGCAGCTCTGAAAGTCATAATAGAACAGATTCTAGACGGTAAATGTTTTATTACTCTCCAAATTAATATACTGAATATGAAAAATGACCAAAGGTCGACATGTGCAAAGAATGTTAGACACTATTTATGTGACATTTTCAAAAAGGACCTCTCAAAGAAGTAAAAGATCGTCTCAACTATCAAATTCTGATTATTTCTACGTGGGATTCTCAACCAAGCGGTTTTAAAAGTGTAGTACATCAGATGAGAAAAGCAACAGTTGGTTTAATGTTTTTTTTCATCTTCTTATATGTTTACAAAATCAATAAACACATCGCTAAAGATCAACCATGGAACTTTTTATAAGCCAGTTCAGATCCATAATAAGCATTAGAATAAAGTGAGATCACACCGTGAATGAAATTCAATGGCCACTTAAACATGCGCAAATAACCATGAGAAGAAAAGGATTCGGACCGGAAGTCCGTTATTTTGAAGATTGCCTATAGCAACTTTTTTTCTTTTTTTTCAATAAATAGGCGACATTGATAAAAGATGAAAACTCAAATGTCTTATGGTTACTCAAAGAGTTTTCTTAAAATATGTTTTGTTTCACACATTTTGATGGTTATCGCACCATATTTGTGATAATTTTTGATAACATGGTTCTCCGACATGCGCAGCTAACCTGTTTGATGATAGGCGAAAGTAAAATATACTCGCATCTTAATTATTTAAGTGATAATAGCGAGTTGCCTTTTATCATGAAGATAGACACAGGTGGCGTTGCCAATTATTTTTCACAGCTGTTATTTTTCGGCAGTATCATTAGTTTATTCCAAGTTTATTCAATACTGTACGAAATATTATTTAGAGACATTCAGTTTCGATAAATCATGGGTTGTCTGTGGTTCCTTTCATATATAATCTTTATTTGTATTTACAGTTCCATGTTTTTACAAAATAAAATAAATTTAAAAAAAAAAAAAATAAAAAAAAAAAAAAATATATATATATATATATATATATACACATTGATAGGCTATATCTATCAAGCAAAAAATGAGGTAGAGGATTATTTCAAGTGAAGCATGTTATTGAAGAAGAAAAACGAAATTTAAATGATTATCTGCAGCAAACAACGGAACAATTTCTAATTGAGGTAAGGAAAGAGGGTTTATTTAAACCCATGGAGACAAAATTGGAATACAAAACCAACCAAGTAAAAGTCAGAACTAAAAGATTTTAAGGCATTGCATGGAAAATGCCTTCACAGCATAGAAGACAGCGCTGACAGCAATTTGACCTGGCAATGGTTGAGAAATGGAGCAGAAAAGAAAGAAACAGAATCGGTAATTTTTTCAGCACAAGAACAGGCCATTAAAACCAACGTTATGAAGGCAAAAATACAAAAAATTCAAGAAGACAGTAAATGTAGATTGTGCAAAGAAAAGGAAGAAACGGTAGACTACATTATAAGTGGATGCAGCAAAATCGCACAAATTGAGTACAGTAAAAGGCATGATAACGTAGCTAAGATAATCCACTGGCATTTATGTAAAAAGTATGGGTTTGAAGTATCTAAAGACTATTGGAAGCTTAAAGTTGACAAAACGTGATTGAGGATGAAAAGCTAAAATACTCTGGGATTTCAAAGTCCAGAATGACAAAAGCTTGGAATGTAATACACCCGATATTACAGTGGTTGAAAAAAGTGAAAACAAGGGTGTTACGTTTATCGAAATATCATCACCAGGAGATAGTCGGTTTGACGACAAAAAAAATGAAAAAATTACAAAGTATCGCGATTTGCAAGTCGAAGTTCAACGAATCTGGCAAAAGAAAACGAAAGTTGTTCCCCTAATAGGTGCTTTAGGCGCCATCCCTAAAACATTAAAAAAACATTTAGAAGCACTCGAGTTAGATGGATTAAAAATTGGACAGCTGCTAAAGGCCGCTTTGTTCAGCACATTTCATTTGCAGAAAGCATTTCCCCAACTCTTAGGCCCTTGGGTAGGGCTCGAATTAGTGGAATATAACCAGCCTTTTCTTAAGACTGAGGAAGAAAATCAAGCTTTGATGAATATAATATATATATATATATATATATATATATATATATATATATATATATATATATATATATATATATGAAAGTGGTCTTTATTAATCAAGGTTCCAAATAAATATTATCTGCAAACTGCGGTTTTTATTATTAGTCTTCTAGTATTAGTTAATAGTGATAAATTATTATTATTATTAGTAGTAGTAGTAGTAGTAGTAGTAGTAGTATAAAGATGATTATTATTATTACATTTGATATCCAACGACTGATCGCAAGAGTACTCTCCAATCAAAAAACAACGTCAAAACTATTAAACTTCCATCCACAAAGAATGTCATTACATGCAAACACACCACAAACAGTATGAAAATCTGTACCCCACGCCACAATCCATTAACTACCCACAACATCAACATCATAAAAAAAAAAGGATTTCTGATTGCACTTCATCCTACCTAAACAGAAATCAGGGATAAAAACGTGAAGACACACGGAAAACTATAACATTCGTTTGTGAGAAACCAGTGTTAGGTCTTGATACACTTTAATACACATTATAAATACGTTTTGCACATTGTTTGAGTTATACAACAATTACAAACTTATGTCATACAATGGATAAGTACTATATAAGTTAAATCTGTTTATTAATAAAACTGAAAAACATTTATATTATCATATTAAGCTAATAAAATATGCTTTCGGCCGTCACGACTCTAATGTTGTATCTAAACACGTTTGTATTAAATACGTAAATAAATAAATAAACATGCAAGACAACGATAGGAAGTTAAGAAAATAATTCGTAGAAACTTTGTTAGAATCCTATGAATTTACATTATTTATTGAAATGATTTAGTATTCTTAGTATTTTGAGATAAACAATTAAAACGTTAATTTCACATGAAACTCTTTTTCGTTTAGTTATGGAAGACAAAACTGTATCAGAGGACTATTTGCTTGCCGAGTGGAATTCTGAAAAAATGGGCACGTGAGTATAATCCTCAATTATTTCGTATAATTTTGTGAGCTCTGCCTTAAATGAAAGCTAATGTGTCTGAACCGAACTAAAGGACGAATTTCCATATTTATATCAGCATATTCACAAAAATGTTATGTTTACTTTGATTTTGAACAATGAAAACGAACAGCTAGAACAGAAATACACCACGTGAGTTGGATGAAAAGATATTTTCGGTTCTCTATGGTACGAACAGAAATTGCAATATTAGGAAGCAGTGGTGTAATTTCACAGAAATTTAGCATTAGTAAGATTTTATTTAGGCAAACCTGTTTTGTCTTATACGTTTGCTGAAAAAATTTTGAACTCATTTAGAAGTATATAACTGACAATGACTGCATCATTTCAAGTGTCTGGATTGTGGAGGCTTGGTCGACTGGCGGACGTGTCCAAAATTTGACTTCTGAGGGAATTCTGGCCATTCTGGACAAGTTCATCTTTCTGATGCTGTGGAAGTATTTTGGCGGTGATTCTTGCATGTTTCAACAAGATACTGCTCCACACCATATTGCATTGCGTGTTCCGAGAGTGGTTTTGCAATGCAACGTTACAGTGTTGAACTGGCAATCCAGACCGAAACATCATCGAACATTTTTTGGACAAATTAGAATTCCGAATTCACTCCAGACCACAGGGTCAAATTCTAGAAAACTTCTGGCAAAAAAAACAAATGTGACCTAAATAGACATTTTAGTATGAGGATATCAAAAGTTTTAGTTTGTAGCATCTATAGTTTGAAACAGTACAACCTGGTTGTACTTTGAAGTACATCATTTTATGGTGCCGTAACCTTAAAGAAAATAACATTAAAACTCTGTCTCTAGCAAAGGATATCTGTAAAATTTCAGTAGTTTCTGTATCGTCACATTTAGTATGCATGAACAGAACAAGCATCGCTGAAGCAACTTGAAATAATGCTGGTACTGTTGGGGTGGACGTTACTACAACAATCGTCTTCCTTTGATACGAATACAAAAGAGAATAATTACTGCTGTGGCCATTACTGACTTCACATACACAACCAACGACTTGTTTATCATTCATTATATTTTGCTATTACACAAAGTATCATCGTTGTTATAATTCATATGTAAGAAATGACACTGTAATTTATTTCTATTTATAATGCAGACTATTGTTAATATTATATTGTAATTTCATTATAGTGTTCAAGCCAAAAAAAATCAATTTTTACAGATCTTTTGAGCACTTAGCAAGAAGCAGCTAGAATAAACTGCTAAAACGAAATAAAGGCAGTAACATTACGATACTTATTTAGAGAAAGTTTGAGACACCATCTCATTGGAATAAATAATGCTGATTTTATTTTAAACGCCTATTATAAGAAATTACTTTAAATGATATGTATTGTGCCTCAAATATAAGATGTATGTTTACGTGTACCATCACAATAAACAGTGACTGCTTCGCCTATATTTCATATTTATAGTAAACCTATATATTATACAGTTCCTTCTGGTCTATTTTCATTTTTATACTTTATTCCTAATTATTTTCTTAAACTTTGAGTCTCTATAATCCCGTAGGATTTTTTTTCATAACATATGTAGTATTCCGTTTTTAGTATATAATATTAACACCTATATTTCTCTAAATATTTGTGGCATTTATTGTATTATATATTCATTTCCTCTACTTCAAAAGTTTGCATAAAATAAAATAGAATTGTTAATTGGGAATGACTAATATTAAATATTAGTGGAGTATAAAATGCATTTAAAATTCATTTTTATTCTTTATAATAGAAGACAGCGAAGACTTAAATGCGTTAGTGATTGTTGTTAACACGTGCAATCTTTGAAAAACCATTGCATGTTTTAGATTTCATTGTTAACTTATATAATAAAATATAGATTTATGAAATGTATACAGTGAAAATATACAGTGAGAATAGAAACATAGTACATGAAATGTGCTACGCAAATACACATACGTTTCATAACTCTATGAAATGATCTGAAATTGCAAATCAGGAAACGGTAGTGTAATTTTCCACAGTGTTCTATTATGAAGATGTTATTTACAGAGTTCTGTTTTGTTTGAACTACTGCTGTATATAAAATAAGCTCATTTTTGTTTCATAATTGATACGTTAACGATTGGAAAATTTATTATTATAATTAATATATTATTTATTTATTTTTCTCTGATTTTTTATTTATTTCTTTATTTGTTATTTTGGAACAGATGGGACGATTTCGACGAGAGTTTGGAAAAGCAACTTTTAAAATTATTGGAAGATATCTCGATGATTTTGACCAGCGGTTTGGTTCTAGGGGATCATGAACTTCTGTCTTCAATTGCAAAGAATTTTCTAGATAAAGTAAGTTTTAAACTGTAATTACATAATTACTGGAGTAGAAAACCTCATGCCAATCAACAATAAGTGCAGCGCAGTTAGACAGAGCATGATTCATTTTTTTTTTGGTTCCTCTTTTTACACAACAGAAACTCATCAGAATGGAATTTAAGTCCACAATATAAATTTTAATGAGACATTTACGAAACATAGGGAGCGAGGGATATTGTTCCAAAGAAAGTCGCTACTAAAAATGAATGAGAATAATATAATTCTCGTTGATATAAAAAAAAAACATTGAAAATTCTTTCTGTTTATTGGAGTGAATATGCAGGCAATTACTAATTGATGTGAATGTTGTAACTGACTTAAAAGGTGTGAAGGGAAGTAAGTAGAAGACCAAGAAGGCTTCTGATAGTATACAATCAAGAGCTCAACCATTCTCACCAGCTATCTTGCAGCGTGAAGGACATCGATTGGCTGCGATAGCAGCTTCCACCCACGTTGGCAATGACTGAACTAGATCGCAAAAGGTATTCTGCAGTATTCGGGAAAACAGTTACACAAAATAATATACTGGCTATCATCGTCCGCGAGAGAGCCAGTAAATCGATCATAGGATCCTGCGGTCCACATAATCCCACAACTATTTGATGGAATTCAAATCAGTAGAATTACGGCACCAGTGGTACACACCGAATGTTTGGATGTGCTTTTGGAACCATGTTTGTCATGCTGTAGAAGCCAGGTTTTCCTTATCTGGTGCATTAGAATTCCTAGGTAAGAATTAGCTACAAACGACTGTTCAATGGGAATGAGAAGACCAGGTGATGTCCACGAGAATAATTCGAAACTGTAATAACACCTATAATACCTACGCCACTATAATAACAATAAGTCATCATAATGTTTTGAATCATGAATGTATAAAGCAAAATGATGAGAAGAATATCATTTGAAATGAAATGTTTGCATGTTAGAGAATTAAATCATGCACATTGAGAAGTTTTTTAGATAGACATTCCACTAAGAGTTAGTGGAATGTTAGTGGAGAGATTTAATGTCAAGCACAATAAATCTCTCTTACTACAATAAGTCAGTGAAGAAGGAAACTATTGCTGATTTTTTCACATTCAGAAAACGCAATTATCAAAATATAAATTGGAAAAAACTTTTTTATATATTGCTCCCATTCACAAAAGATTATTTGCAACCCTATGATTCGTTTTTTGTCTGATATATCTTATACAGAGTCCGGAAACAATGTTCTAGGGACCAAGCATGGAAACTTCAAGTCACTCCAGATCTCCAATAGACGGCTGGTGGATATACATACACTGGGGATGAAATTCATCTTATTTAATTCACTTCGTAATTCTCTGATATTGACAATTAAACGCCCAAGTGTGCTTTACGCACAACAACTGCACTGCAGATGCATAATGAAACTGTTTCATAATTTATCTTTGATTGATTCCTATAATAACCATTTATAAATTTATTGTTTTCAACTTTATTAGATCAGAGAAATTTCTTTTATCTTCCTGTTTACCTGATTTTATTTCCTTTGTCCACAGGCGCTAGATCTCATTAAGAGTCACGCTGTATTGTTTGGTAAATTTTCAGCAAACTTGACAAAGGCATTGAAGAACTTGCTTGATAAGGCAAACGAAGTGATAGATTTTGTACCAGGAGATGATGATAAGGCAGATTTGCAGGAAATCGTCGATAAAATTCGTAAAGGTAATAATGCCTTTTTTTTTTATTACACTTCATTATTTAAAGTAAGCGGAGTGACTTTTATCTTTAGTAATACGAATTGGGAAATCTCTACGGTTTTGCGTTTTCGTGAACAGAAATTTTTCCCAAGACAAATATTATCGACTTCAGTTAAATATTGCTGTGCAACAAACCACTTTATAAGCAAAACGGAGAAAGACTCGAAAATGACGGGAAAAGAGCTGCACCATATGAAAAACAGACGTTGATGATATTAACTACGTAATTGTATGTAATTTTCTATATGCGTTAATCTCTTAAAGCTTAGTAAATAATAATTAATTTCATACATACATGATAATTTATGACTAAAACTAAATCTCCCAATTGAGTTTACTCAAACATGTTGAATTCGCCTTCTATTTGGTGAAGCAACATGTAGAAATATCACAACAATATAAGAAAAAATATTACAAATTCTTATAGAGCATATCAAACTATCTGATAGTTGAAAATGCAATAATTAGAGGAAAACAAATTGCAAAAATCTGTTCTTTGTTGTAGTCGAAAATGCAAGAGCCTACATACGCTGAACTTTCAGCAGATCTACAGCTTTCTGCGTAATAATAACGAATAATAAGGAAGAAGGTTAAGAATAAGGAAACACTATTTTTTTTTCTAAAATCACTCCATATAAATAATGACCTAAAAAACATTTTAAAACCAAATTTATAATAAAAATACGGAGGTTTATATCTACGTTCTTAAGCACTTATGAGCATGCACCATCGACCTGTACGTGTTAATGTTAATTTAGATTCAAAAATTATTCTCAGAGAACCTGTCATTTGTCTAACAAATTTCATAACTTCAGAATAAAAACAACGTACTACTTATTAAAATAAAGAATCTTTCAGACAAGGACAAGAAAGAATATATTTTGCCATTTCATTAATTCTTTTGGTTATTAACCTTTGCAAAATAACTATCGGAATCTTAATAACCACAACATTGCATCATTCACTTTCTTTTAATACGACTGAAATGAATTTAAAAACTGCGGATTTTTATTCATTTCATAACTTTTTTTGGATCTAAGAAACTGCCATTTCATATTTATGTTCATCGACATCTTCACGTTTCACTACGCTTCCTAGTTTAACTGTTTTTCCCTACTGATGCCAAACACATCGCATTCTTATCGACATTCAAGAGAACGCAAAGTCAGTGGAAGCCATTTCCAGTGAGCAAAGTGCCAATGTTATCCAAAAGTAGTATACACATCCAGTTGTATCACTGTTACAATATTGTTTTTATACTACATCGTCAAATCTTAATGTCTTAAATACATAATACGCATTTCCTTGGCGATCATACAAAATATTCAGTCCTAGTTTAATTTTTCGGCTGATATTATGGCAATACATTGGAGAGAAACACAAAGTCAGTCAGAGAAAGAAAATATTTCATCAAGGATTAAATATATAATTTTAGTACGAAGTCTATGAAAGTAATGAGATCCAGTATTTAACGGTTGACGAAGTTTTATTTCTTTTTCAGTTATTGACAAGTACACCCAATCCGAACCATGGGACAAAAATTCGCTTCTTCTGATGAATTCTAATTACATGTAAGTACCAACCTGCAGATTTTCACATTATGCTATCGATAATTTTGTATGATCATCATCATCATCATGCGTATTTACGCCTAGCGTAGCCTGTTCCGGCCTTAGAAGTCATCGTTGAATCGTTTAAGAGGACGTCCTGGTTTTCTTTTTCCTAATGGCTTGTACTTCAATGCTTGTTTTGGTAATCTTTCTGTTTTCATTCTTTGAACGTGTTCCATTCATTTATGTTTATATTTTTTAATTTTTTCTATTACTGGTTCTTGTTTTAATTCTTTCATAATTTCTTCATTTCTTTTGTGATCAAATAGGGTAAACTTTGCAGTTTTTCTCATAAACTTCATTTCTGCTGTTGTTAATCTTTGTTTGTCTTTTTGTTTTATTGTCCAGATTTCGCTTCCATACATTAAGACTGGTATGGCCAATGTATTGTATACTTTCAGTTTGGTTTGTTTTTGAACTAGGGTTGGTTTAAATATAGAGTTAATTACACCTGTCATTTGTAAATATTTTGTACTTTTTACGTTCATATCTCTTTCATTTTCGTATGTGATCATACATCCTAGGTAGTTAAATGAATTCAACTGATCTAAGATCTTGTTGTCTATTACTATCTTAGATCTTGTCCTTTGAAGGCCGTAGTTTTGGATTTTCTGATGATATTATTATACCATAATCTTCAACTATCTCATTTATATTTAAAATAGCTTTCTGTAGGTTATCTAGGTTATATTACCAAATAATAATTACAAATAACAATTTGTAATTATTATTTGGTCTTCGGCAAAAAGAAGAGTATTTAAGATCACAGTACGAGAAACTTTAATACCTTGATGGAAATTTTATTCCATTTTATTATTATTTCATTTAAGTAAATATTAAAAAGAGTTGCTGAGAGGGGACATCCCTGTCGGATCCCTTGGTTTATCTCTCTGGTATATGATAGATCATGATTTAATCTTATTTGTATTTGATTATTTTCATATATACTTATGATAGCTTTTAGGATATTATTTGGTATTTTTCTTTCATTTAATATGTTAAATAAAATGTTTCTTTTAACTTTGTCAAATGCTTTTTTTAAAGTCAATAAATGCAATATGTGTTTCTAAATTGTATTCTCTTCTTTTCTCTATTATTAATTTTAGGCAAAAGGCCGGATCTATACATGATCGTCCTTTCCTAAATCCATTCTGTACTTCTAAAATAAAGTTTTCGGAATATTTCATTAGTTTGCTATTTAAGATTCTGCTATATATTTTGTAACAGGAATTTAGTATACTGATACCTCTACAGTTTTTAGTGTCATCTCTATTACCTTTTTTAAGATAGGAATCACAATTGCTTTTTTCCATTCTATTGGGGGTTATCAGTTAAATAAATTTTATTTAAAAATAATAATAATCTTTCTTTGAATCTTGTTCCTGCATATTTATATAGTTCTGAACCTAGCTTATCTTCTCCATGTGATTTTACGTTCTTCTTTCTTTCAGGCTGATTTCTAATTGTTCTTTAGTTATTTCCTTTTCATTTTCATTAAATGTTTGCCAGTTGTCTTTTTTTAAATATTTGTCTGTCCACAATTCTGTGTTGTAATTTAGAAATTCTTCTAATTTCAATTTGATATTTAATTTTATGTTTTCTATAGTATCTGCATTTAAGTGTTTTTAAAATATTGTATACATTGGGTCTTATTTTATATAAATCATGGTCTAAATTAGAAACAAATTTGTTCCATGATTACCTGTCTTTTTCTGACTTCTCCTTTAGCTATGGCTCTTATTCTTTTATATTCTATTTCATCTTCTAATCTTCTACTGCTTTAACCATTTGTGATAGGCTTCTTTTTTCATTTTCATTATTGCTTTGATTGCATCATCCCAGATCTTCAGTTTTTTTCCGTTTATTGAATTTTTTGGGTCTTCTCTAAACTTTCATTTGCTGCTGCATTTAGCATTGTTTTTATATTAAGCCGTTCTATTTCTATATGATTAAAATGATTAAACTGGTATATGAAAATTTTTCTTTCTTAATTTTTTCTTCAAATAGGTTCTAATGTTTTTAACTAACTTCTTAATTTTCAACTTCAGACATACTGTTAGAAGGAAGAGAAATATTTGTGTTCCATTAATTTCTTCAAATAAACATTGATATAGAGACGATTAGAAGAAATGTATCATTCTGGAGAAACACCTGCATTCTCGATTGATGCATTTCTTCTAATTGTCGGTATATCAATGTCTATTTAAATAAAATATTGTTCTATTATTATTCTTTATTTTCCATTATTTTATTTAAATGGAACTTTCTTATAACGAAACAAATAATGATTGCTTCTGTTAAACACACATTTATGGATATCGCCAAGCATTAGAATAAAATAGAATCCACAATATGCTTAGAGTCTTTCTTTTTTTTTTTTTTTTCTAAATTGCTTATGGCCATTATTTGTCGAATAAAAAATCCGAGAGTAAGGGAAGAAAATCTCTTCCACCTATTTATGAAAACTGCAAACCCATCTTCAGTTCACGAGCGTTATAAATACTCTACGTGTCATAAACGAAATTCGAATCTGCTTCTGTCAAATGAAAGGTGCAGCTCTACGTACGCTCTATGAATAGCATCACTGATGAGAATTGTCTATTGTAATGCAAAGTACCAAGATTTCAATTATTTTTACTGTATGTACTTTGAGTGTACTTGCCGAAGATTAAGAAAATTCTGAATGCACGTTATTTTTTGTAATATTTTTTTCTATTAATTTTTGTAATGTTATAGCAGTATGTATATTATGGTGGTCTAAAAATATACCCGGAACCTATTCGAATAAGAATAAAGTCACAGAAATTCAAGAAATGATTGCTTCCATTGCACACTTCATTGACTTTATATATATATATATATATATATATACACACACACATATATCAATCAATTTAGAGGTTTCAGTATGTAGGTTAGCAGTCTTACCCTCAATAACAGGTCATTGGTCGCGTAGAGCAAATATTAATACAACTGAGATTCAAACTAGGGTCTCGTGGCTAGAGAGAGAGAGAGAGAGAGAGAGAGAGAGAGAGAAATGGAAGGTATCTATATGGTCAATTTTGTAAATCAGTTCACCACTATCTGAAAATATCCGTTTGTGGCTACCTCTCCAGCAGCTGTACGTCATCTCCCATTCGTTATTCAGCTTCAAACCTGCTGCATCAAGTTAATTCGATGTACCTCTGTTCTGATATTGTGTTCTTCCAAGGTTACATCTGTCCTCCAAGTATCCCAGAAACTGCTTAAGCAGGATTTTACTTAAATTTCCTGTCCTCACACACACACATGAGTGATGCGCTCCAGGTTTTACAACCTCTCATGTGATGATAAAAAAAAGATAAAAGCTCCCGAAACAAAATGATGATGATGATTAGTTTCTTTTCATCCATACGGATGGTAGGAACAGCTATGCTACCATACTAGGGAAATGATTATGAGCAAGGTGGTTTCCCGTTGCCTCCTTGCCGTACTATATCCTATGAGTGTAGCCTGTGTGTTCATGGGTCCGGTTTGCCTGTTTGTGGGATGGAAAACCCCAGGATAAACTGGGGAAAAATTCCTACTTTGCGTCCAAGATTGAACCTTGGACGCAAAGGACGGGAATTGAACCTAGGACACTCCTTCTCCAGGCATATGGTGAAACAAAATACGGATCATAATATCTTTATTTATTATTCAATACGCTAAATGAATCAGTTACAATTCATTATTGATCTTATTGAAGAAGTAATGCAGTGAAGTGGCTACTATAATTTATTTGCAAGCGGCCTTGAGTCGTCTCATGTGTAGAATGATATAGAAAATTACGATAAGTTTTAGGGTGTGGTTTTATTCTTAACTGAGCGATATATAAATGAAAGCGAAAGAGTGAAACTGCAAAATACAAGCAACGGACAAAAAAAAAAACAGAAAAGTTGCTATTTCGCATGTTATGGTAATGAGATAGAATTTTTCAGTATTTTGATGATAATTTCTAAAACGTTTATTTAAATCCTAGTTAAAGTGCTTTTTTCCTTCTTTTTTTACTAAAAAAGAAGGTGAAAGTTTCTGATTAGATGAAAATGAATATGCTTGTATCCTATAGAGGTTGGGCGGTGTTTTCTTGTGAAAAACAGCAGAACATTTTTTCCGCAGAATGGAGAAAAATGCAGAAATATAATTAATCATAAAAAACGAAGTTTGTATAATACAAGTTCCGTAGTGTCGGTAAGAAGTCACAAGGACCAATACCTAATGGAATGGAAAAGGGTTTATTTTCCAGTTTTTGCAGGCAAATATTTGATAAATACAAGCTTTTTTTTGGCTCTTCTTTCGTTCTGCTACTTGAAGTGTGATCTATCAGTACTATAAAATGAGCAACTTCCCACCCCCACTCCGCTCACCAAATGTCATGGCTAAAAAGGCCTAATTTTGGAGAGAAGGGGAAGTTGAATCTCCACGTATAGCCAAAGACTAGCACTAATTATACACTGTATCCAGTGAAGAGAGACTGCTGATAAGTACCGACATCTACTGGTCTCTAATCTAAATGCTCTATTTATTGTCTGGAATAGTGTGGGTTCTACGGTCGAATTTCTTTAGTTTACGATACAAAAACCCGCTTGCCCGTAAACATATCCGAATCTCTATATACTACTATTGCTGGTATATAGCAATAGTATGTAGTTTTTAAAGGAAAACGTAACTGCATGTCTAAAGGGCAACATTTTTTGTTTCAAAAAAAATCATACTTTATCTTAAAAACTAAGTCAGTTCTTTTCTACATGCTTACAGCATACCGAAAAGGACTTTATATATAGATGTACAACCACCACTGCCAAAAAACTGATGTAACAAATTCACCTAAGTAACTAGAAATATTCCCTAGGATGACAATTCTTTTCCAATAATAAAATCAATTATTAAAGTTTCCATAAAATCATAAAAAGTTATATTTATTTCAAAATATAATTTGTTTGTATTATTTCTAAATCTAAAACATTTTAACTGTTTCCAATTGGATTATCGTTTGTATTTTTATATCCCCCTACAAACAATAGACCGCAAATCCTCAGCAAAGTAATACCGTTTGTGTGTGTGTGTGTGTGTGTGTGTGTGTGCCGGGACCTAAGATGAAGTACCTTGTTGATAATCTTTTTGAAAAACTGCACGTGAAAGTCAATGCAATACTTTTATAGGAAAGATTTTTTACAGAGATTTTTATCCCGTCGACATAGAGTCGACGGGATAAAAGATGAATTGGAATAGGTCGTTGAAGTGGCGAATTCTCCATGCTTGCTGCGCAAGCTCATTAATTGAGAAAGAAGTAATATTTAATTGTTAATAAATGCATGCATTTATAAGCATTCCATTTAGGCTTTTATTTTTGTAGACTGAAGACGTCTTAAGCTTGCGGAGCAATAATTGAGCTTTGCGTTCTGTATCGACGCCCGATGCTTGCTCGTCTTGTCAAAGCTGCCTTGGCTTGCTCGGTTATAGGAGCTTCCAGGTCCTCGCAGCAGCCCTGTGATTTTATGCGCGCACATAGCCATTTCACGTCGTCTCACTCTGTTGCTTAAACACAGGCCATACGCAGTCAAAGTAACTCCAGCAAGTGAACTTCAGCCAGCCTTTACAAACGTGCGTTTTGCTTGGGAAAATTAAGTTACAACCAACTTTTTATGACGATGTTATTGACCAGTTCATAAAGAAGAACGGTAGGGTAGAATTTGTATTCAAGTAGATAAATTGAAAAAGATAGAATATCATTTGTAAAATAAATGTTGTATTTGTAAGATTAAATGTACATAAATTTCTAAATATATAGTTTTAATGGGTCAGTAATTCATTATTCCGCTAATCAGACTTCAATCACATCTCTCACTCCCTGAATGATAACAAGGAGCAAGAGTAAATTTCAAGACCAGCATCGCCCCTGGTTCGTTGAGTGAATAATTAATCTGTAATAGAATGATGTTCAGTTGTCTCTTGTGTTACTGTTCAGTTGAAGAGGCATGATGAACAAAATTCTGTTGCTCAGCCCCAATGAAAATATCTGTGGGAGAGATCTAATGAAGAATCTGATCATTTATTAGACAGTAGCTAAAAAGATTCAAAGGGGGTTGACTTTTAACAATATTGCCATCTTCTGAACAGTAACAAGACTTTATAGGTTTACTTGTGCCATTTCAAAAGTTACAGCATTATGTAGACGTGTATGAAGGACATAGATACGCCACAAAACGTCAAGAAAAGTAAATTGAAGATAATGAATGATCGAGTAATAAACATCAGAGTGAAATAAAGGTGTTAGTCAAATATTACCTTTTATTTTACGATTGATTACCTTGTTTACAACTAATACAATATATATTATAAGAAAGTCATGTCTTATAATGCATTGTGCTAAAAAAATTAAAAAGCAATTGTTTAAACATCACTGTACACGAAGTCTTATTTGAGGTTTGCTTGAAATTAAAAATACTTCCAATTGAAATCGGATATTCCATTGAAGGATAGACAGGCTATAGTAACACAAATATCGTTTTCAAAACTCCATAGTCATATACCCAAATTTGATATAATAATGAGGTCAGTTTATGCTCAGAACTTCGTTTATTATTAGCGTGTTATTTAGACAATTCATATTTTTGAAAAGTTATCCTGAGAAGTAAATTAATAAACGATGTTAAAAATACTAATTATGTGTGCATTTGATTACATGAAGACTTAATCTTTACAGTTTGGACAAAATCATAGACGCTGTATTTCAGAATATTGTGAAACCAGTGTTGGATACGATTCTAAATCTATTACGAAAAGGAAGTGCAATCGGAGCGAATATCATAGCAATGGTGAGTATTTACAGAATTCTTTGTGTGTGTGTGGGGGGGGGTGTATTACGTTTATATATTTATAAAAAAAAATAAAACATTTGACGCGTTTCATGAACCCTGAAGCATACCAAATTTATTACTTTGCTACTGGAATATGGAGTGAAGATCAATATTAAAGACGTGCGTAATGGATATTCTTGAACATTTGTTTCTTATTTGTACAATACTTGTCAAGTAAGATTTCTGTCACATTAGATTTACACTCAAATCACCGAAAGAGTTGGAAAAATGGGAAATAAAAACAAAGGGAAAACGACGTAAACAAAATTGACTCCGTGTATTTGAAGTCTAAGTGAGAGTAATATCAGGAATTGATTGAACTCCGTGTATAATCTGGTTTAAAAAATACAATTTCTATAATTTAAAGTACAAGAAAAATAGCCATTACAATTACTATACAAATATGTCTGCAGAAGAAGGTGAACATCTGTATGCACATATGCAAGTATACATACGACAAGAAACGGATAAACTATTTATCTCATTTATTATGATTTGTCACAAAAAACAGATAACTCTACCATTACCACTATTCCAAAGGCTGGGGGTTCAAATCCCTCTCTGGACATGGATGTTTGTGAGTCTGTGGAAATACCAGTGGTGGTGGTGGTCGGCAGTAGATGGCATTGATGTAGTTGTGGTGAGTTGGTGGAGACAGAGTTGTGGAGAGGTGCCCTCCCTTGATGAGTCTGTGGACTCCCTGGATGTGTCAAGTAATAATAATAATAATAATAATAATAATAATAATAATAATAATAATAATAATAATAATAATAAGTTATTCCTAATTAGAAAGTATGTCGCAAAGAATATTCTTTTCTGCTCATATTAATGTGACTCAAAGGACTTCAGTCATTATTAAAAGTAAAGGAAAACTTCAACTCCATGGGAATAAACATAGCTCGTAATACTTTGGCTTTGTACCATAGAACTTTCCGATTCTAACTGTTCTTGTCACAGATTTGCCACGTGTTGGCTTTCAGTAACTTAGGCATTTTATTAAAACAACGAATAAATAGACACTATAGAAATATAGATAAAACTTTAGCTTCTAACTTATACTCGTACATAACAATTGTAGTTTAATATAGTTAAGTTACCCATTGTCGAATTATCTTCTTAAGTACAAAAATAAACGCCTCCATTAAAGGTTTGACGCTATTATGCATACTCAGTAAATAGCCATATTCTCTCCTGACATCCTGAGCTATTGTTCTTAACGTAGTATATACAACATTCTATCACAGCAACGTTCAAGATTTTTAGCTGAGTGTATTGTAGGCATGTTAATGAAATCGGATTTTCCTTAATATAGAGTTATTTATAATTTATGTATTAACAGAATTGCAGTTATTTCTCTTTCAAATGTCGCGAAATAATAGAAGACAAATATTTATTTCTTGTTATTTAAATTCTTCTTACCCACAGGCTATAGAGGCAGTAAAGAAATTGAACGGCTTAAATATTAGATTAACAGAAAATATAAGAACATTCCTGGAGAATTTCATTAATCAAGTAGCTGATATGAATTCGATCGGTTCAGAACATTTCAATAAGAGTTTAGATGAACTACTCAACCAACTTAGAAAAGGTGATATGTCTTTCTTTTCTGGAGTAACTTCAATTGTGATTTTGGCTAGCTTTTTACACACATCATATATATATATATATAATTTATTTAAATATATTAAAGTTTTTTTAACTTGGGCATAAATATGTATTCAAGATACCAAGTAATTTTATGTAAACTTGGTTTTTAATCCTATTTCCCAAGTAAGCAAACAGACAAATAAGTCAAGTTTGCGCCTGCACGTAGTGCAAGTCTGAGGCAACTCGTGGTAACGTAGTGCCATACCGAAGCAACTCGTGGTAAAGGTGGATTAAGTTCCTATCACTTTCCTTAGAATTTTTCCCTTAATGTAAAGCACATCCCCCTTGCGGAGATGTGTGGTGCTATGCATTAAAGGCAATAGTCACTACCCACCGTTTTCCCTTTGTTTAATTGCTGGGATACCTTTCCAAAAACTCGTAACCCCTGGATCACCCAGTAATGAGCGGCCTGTAGGATCAGAAACTCAGTTGGCTCTACACCGTAGCAGGCTCCCCCACCACCTAGAAGATCTGGAAGGGTAATAGCAAGAGCCGTGCCTCAGGTAACTTCACAGGCTACAGCATCGCCATCCATTACCCCACCACGCAGGCCCTGGGTGACAGCAACAGCCGAGCCTCAGTTAAAACTTCACGGGCTACAGCATTGCCATTCATCACCCAAGCTTCCAACCGGTTTCGACCTTTATTGAGGTCTCGTCAGTGGGAGCCAGACCTGAAAATGCCAAAGTTAATATAATGCAGAGATTATGAATATTATATAAACAAGGTGCTTTGACCTTATTAAATAAAATCTCAGGATCAGAGATAGATGTAGAAAGTTTTTTAACTTGGGTATATTATGTATTCAAGATACCAAGTAATTTTATATAAACTTGGTTTTTAATCCTATTTCCCAAGTAAGCAAATAGACAAGTAAGTCAAGCTTGCACCTGCACGTAGTGCAAGTCTGAGGCAACTCGAGGTAACATAGTGCCATACTGAGGCAACTCGAGGTAACGTAGTGCCATACTGAGGCAACTCGTGGTAATGGTGGATTAAGCTCTGATCACTTTCCTTAGCATTTTTCTCCTAATGTAAAGCACATCCCCTTGCGAAGGTGTATGGTTGTATGCATTAAAGGCAATGGTCGCTACCGAGACCGGTTTCTGCATTACTTCATCTTTGGCATTTTCAGGTCTGGCTCCCACTGACGAGATCTCAATTAAAAGTCGAAACCGTCTTTTTATATATATGTATAGAAATCTAGGCTATAGATAGATATATAGATAGCAAAAGGGAAGAAATACAATTTATTATTTGCGCCCACAACTAGTTTCGTCTTCTTGGGAGATTTCATCGGGTGCATAACGTGAAATTAACTTGCAAATGTATTTCTGACATTTGAAATTATTCTGGATGCCATAGTATTGTTGAGCACGTTCACGTTGGCGTGATCTCGAGTTCACCAAAATTGGATAGCTGAAGATTGACAATCAGATGGTTACGGCTAATGTTAGTATTAAGGTAGACCGGACTGAGGACAATTTCTGTTCACTTCACAGTTCTCTCCAGCTCATCCTAGCATCTTAAATGCTTTCTGATTTGTTCCAGATCACTGGATGAATTACATTCATCATTTAAGACCAGCAGAATTAAGAACGTGATTACATAGTGCTCTGACACTAGAGAAACATTACCTACAGATTTGCTGTGGGTAATGTTTCTAACATGTTCTTCCATACGCGACTCAATGGAAGTTGGAACGTGCATATTTTCTTTAAACAGGTATCTTCATTTTGTTTTCTCACACAAAAGTAAGTTTGATATCAAAGAAGGGACGAGAATCGTTTACTTCCAGTTCCGAGGTAAATTGTATTTGTGAGTATTGATTATTGATAGGGTTGAGGGACTGTTTGAAAGAATATGGTCCATGACTCCAAATTAGGAATTCATGATCGACGTACCTCTTCATAACCTTGGTTTTAATGGGAAGAAACTGATTGCTTTTTCCTCAAAGTTTTCACATAAAAGTTGCTAATATAGGAGATAATGGGTTGTCTTTGGTCAAGCCAACGTTGTGTTTGTAAATAGAATTTTCACAAAGGAAGTAACCAGATTTGACCAAATATGTCAGGAGTGACGTGAGTTTTATGATACCATATCTTTTCAAAGAATTAAAACCTCTTCTGTAGGCACCTTGCTAAAGAGGGAAATAACATAAAAACGTGCAATGACTTCATCTTTTGAAAGATGAATGTCTTTAACAATCGAAACAAAGTGTTCAGAATTGTTGAGAAAAGAAATCAACGTCTTCTACGAAATGTCTGAGGTCAGTGATTTCCTTATGTGTTTTAGGCAAACCATGTAATGGGGAGGATGAAAGATTGAAGTGAACGAACACATAATGTTACATTTCTAGGAATAATGTAGTGGTTCTCAGGAGATTGAAAGTACGATTATGAAGTTCAAGAATTACATAAGTATCTGCTTGTAGTGGTTGTAACGTTGTTATTGTATTCTTTAGTACTGATGTCATTTAACTCTTTACCAATGTGCTTTACCAAATCAGGAAAAAGCATGTGTGTGTGTGATGCTTGGAAAAAAGTCCACTGAGACCATATTGTGTCCGTTATCATTGCCTTCCATTTCAATATGGTATCTCTGATAGTTGTCCCCGGATGTCACATTTTGTCAACAATTTTCCGTACAGATAGGCTTGCTACATGGCGTCCTATGACAACGCCGCTTTCAGACTCAACTCATTCAGTTCCCTTCTCTCAGCCATTTCATCTGGACACAGTTGCACTGATCCAGGAGAATCATATTCCTGCAATTTATACCGGCTACAAACACGTGACACGTATATATATATATATATATATAGTATAGTTCACGATATAATGAAATAAACTGTTTAATATAATTTCAGATTAATCCTTTCTTATAAATCTTAATCGAATGTTCATGTGTCGAATGTCTCTCTCTCTCTCTCTCTCTCTTTCTCTCTCTCTCTCTCTCTCTCTCTCTCTATATATATATATATAGAGAGAGAGAGAGAGAGAGAGAGAGATTTTTTAAATATATATCTATATATATATATATATAGATAGATAGATAGATAGATAGATATAGATATATAGATATTATATATATATACATTTTTTTTTTAATTTTTGAATTAAATTAAAATTTGAATTAAAATTTCTTAACAACAATGTTTGAGGTGAACAGTTTTCTTCGACTCAAGTCTATAACGTGGACAAGGTCTTTGAATTCATAAACACTTTTATTTTTCTTCTAAAGCCATACAAATAATACTTACCCATACTCTATGTTTATCATCCTCAGACTTTTTCTGCCACTTTTACTTAAAATAAAATATTTCATCAACCATTCTTTTTTTGAATGTCCATAGAATTCGTGTACTTGTTTGATTACGCATTTCTTCACATAACAGCAAATTCTATCTTGCTGTCTTCTTTTATCATATGTTATTTTAATATCCGTTTTATACTGGTGTTTTCTAACTTTCTTAATAATCCCCTTCTCTCTCTATTCTATCCATCTTACTTAATCTATTCTCTCTTTCTATTTAATTTTCCATTTCACTAAAATTGAAGACTATACGATACCTAAAATTCTCTTTCATAATTTACATATTTAGCATTTAGAAAGAAGCTGGTGTTTTTTATTTTCCCAAATATACTACAGATTTTTTTTTGTTTTTGTGTTGTTGATTTTCACACCAAATTAATCGCAGCCGTAACGTAATTGGCTAGATGTCATATGAAGTCTGTTTAATATTAACATCATATGCATTAAATTAAAATTTTCAAAGTATTAATCCCGTCTTTATACAATATTGACATGATTTTCCGTAATAACGTATTCCATATAGATTACGAACAAACGGAGGTAGAATGTACAATTCTTGCTTACATCTTTCAGGTATGATAATTTAGTTAATGAAAACATATTAGCGTGTACGGTGATCGAAACAAAGGTCTTGTGTGTAAGTATTTTGATCTTCCAATAACACTGTGTAAAACAGTAGCTTTTGATTTTATATCATCGTACATAAACAGATCAGCCATCTACTCAGCAGCGAGAGAATGTGTGGAATTTGAATACTGCAAGCAGTAATAAATCAGTTGTCATAACCATAAATAATAAACTACACCTTTACTGAATCTGTCATATGTTTCTGTCATTATATATATATTATATATATATATATGTATAGATAAAACCGAGAATTAATTAAAAACTTTAATGATAAAAAACACAACTAGTTTCTGCTTTTTACAGCCTCCTTCATCAGGTATGTTTTTAGGAAGAGGAAACTATAATAAAAACTGAAGAGTCTAAAAAAACTGAGAAGCACAGATAAATTGCAGTACATAATTGAAATAAAAAAGGTCGCATTAACATTCAAGTTGTTCTATGTTACGTGGCATTGTTTGTTGTATGCGTGGTAGCAGACTCTTGAGAACGCCAGTATTGAACTACAGCAGTATGGCTAACAGGGATGTTATAGCTTAAATTATTGTTTAAATGTTCAGGATTAAGGACAATCTCCCTGGATTCCACTATCTTTCTTTCAAATTCATCATGGCAGCGGAAAATGTTTTCAGATCTGTCCCAGGAAACTGAGTGACCTTGAAAATCATCATGAGATTGTTAGAGAAGAGAACATGGCACTGGCATGTGATCTTTTATAGGAGATATCTCTTTTATGTTCCTCCATACGAAGTTCAATAGCCATTAGTTTGACCATAATAAGGAACATTAGAGTCACACCATAGTTTATATACGCCAGGATATTTCAGATTGTGATGCTTAGGCTTAGGATGGCTAATAAGAGATCAGATTTTTGGAACTGTAGTGAATAACGTCCTGATGTTGTACTTCTTAAGGACGTTAGCCAATTTTGGGGAGACCGAACTGATGTATGGGATTGAGATGCAATCTTTAAAATTGGTAGTTTCTGTATTGCAGTGCCCAGGAGGATCTATAAGAAATTTTTAATAGATTTTTTATGATATCCATTTTGTTCACAGACATGTGAGAGGTGATTAATTTCTTTTTGAAGTTCATCTGGATCGTTTAAAATTGTATATATATATATATATATATATATATATATATATATATATATATATATATATATATATATATATATATATATATATATATATATATATATATATATATATATATTAGGATAACCAAGTATTTTATAAACTTGGTTATTTTAACTCCTAATCCCAAGTATGCAAACAATTAAGTTTGCGCCTGAAACATAGTTGAAGTCTGAAGATGGTACAACACCAGGGCAACTCATTGTAAAGGTGGGGAAAGCTCTGATCACTATTCTTAGTATTTTACCATAATGTAAAGCACATCTCACTAGAAGATGTATACTGCATTATACATTGAAAGAAAGAACTTTCTTTCTTCATTCCCACAAGTCTCAGTACTTACAACGTAGTTCACAGTTTGACGCTTGTTACCGATCTCACACAGTCTAGCGCAGTTGAATTCTTTTATTATTGTTATTTATTATTATCTTATTTATTATCTTTTATTATATATATATATATATATATATATATATATATATATATATATATATATATATATATATATATATATATATATATATATATATATATATATATATATATATATATATTCTTTTTGTAGTTGTTGAGAACAGCAAAGGTAAATGAGTCGCTCTTCAACACAATCAATTGTTTTTTTTTATCATTAAATTTTTCATTATCATTAAATATATATATATATATATTTTTTTTTTTTTTTTTGTAGTTGTTGAGAACAGTAAAAGTAAATGAGTCGCTCATCAACTCAATCGACGCACTGATCCTCAAAGGGCAGAGGTGGTAATGACTGGAATAAACCTTTCTACGGAACTGTCAAAGATCGAATGAAATAAATTTAATCAGGTGTTGAATAATGTCAAATATAATAAAATGAAATAAAGTGATTCATTTTTAAATGTTTTCTGTGTAATTACTACATATAAATATTTATTAACAATTACACAATGGTCTCCGAATGAATACATACCGAGATTCTAAACCAATATGAAATGAAAACTTTCATAAATATTATACAAGTATTCGTTATTCCGAAAATTGTTTCTTTTAATGTAACCTAAATGTTTAGTTAAACGATTTATTTCAAAGAGCAACCTAGCAATATTTTAAACTTGTTAAATGATAAAATGCAATTCTATTTAAAAACGTTAATGGTGTTTAAAAGGTTCATGCTTCAGAATTACCAGGGATTGAGATTTGTTACTTTCCCAAGCCGAGATTAGTAAAAGTCCTCCAGAAATTTCCAAACAAAAAGAGATAAATATATGTTTAACGTGGAAAAATGAATTTTTACTAAAAGAAAATGTTATTTAAATTTCAAAATTTACTTATACAGATATGTAAGTGAATGACCTATCGCAAGTTGTTCTGTTTTAGTTGTTAGAACTGCGAGGATGTAGTCTAGAGCAGCGTTCTTGTATAATGGACTATCTGTTGTATGTAATGAAAGAACAACCGACGTATTCTTCGGTTTTACTTCCGTCAGTGTATATTGGGAAATCGTCACTATTCAGAGCTTTTCTTCTCCTTAAGTTCTCTTTGCTGGGCGAGGCCTACTATAATAAAGAGGTCGTTCGTAGTAATTTGGATCGATGTTGTAACTTTCATTATATCTTCCGGAAATGACTTCTTATATAGGCTTTTCGTGAATTTTATTGTGTTTCCAGACAGGTGCAACATAAGATATCAATGGTAGTATAGTTCTGGTATATATTGCTTTCAGCGCTCACTGGCTTAATCCTTGCCGACTTAGCTAGAAGGTTTACTACTTGTATAAGTTAACATACAAAAAGTGCATGAGTTCATCAAAGGAAACCCAAAATCGTCCGTAAGATTGATTGAAGATGAATTGGCAATTCCAAAATCAACTGTGCACAACATTTAGACCGAGAGTTTGGGCCTTCGTAAATTGAATTCGCGATTTCTTCCCCACAAGTTGACCGACGACCAAAAAAAAATGTATCGAACTGAACACTGCAAGGACCTCAAAGCTAATGATTCAAACTTCCTTGAAACGATCGTTACTGGTGACGAAACGTGGTGTTCTGAGTATGAGCCCGAAACAAAGCGCCAGAGTGCGGAGTGGAGACCACCAGAAGAGGGACATCTGAAAAAAAAGGCGCTTGCAGAAATCAAAAGTAAAGACAATTTACTTACTGTTTTGACGACGGACCATTCGACAAAATACACTGTCACTCTTGGCACTATAACTCGGCTTCTAATGAAACAAATGTCATAAACAGTTGAAACAACACTAACGAAGGTTGGCGCTTTACAACAAAAAGATACCACAGTTGGCGCCCGTAGTTTCTAATAAATAAATAATAAAGGTATCTGCGACACCAAATATGTTCAACTGCTCTATCAATAAAGATTTATAGCACTGACGAGAATTATCTATTGTAATTCGAAGTACCAAGGGGTCAATTATTTTTACTGTATGTACTTGAATGTAGTTTGAGTGAACTTCCCTAAGTCTAAGAAAATTCCGATTGGGCGTTACTTTTATGTGCAATATTCTCTCTGATCAGAATTTTTTAATGTTATGGCCATATTTATATTACGTATGTCTAAACATGTATTCGGAATCTACAGGAATAAGGATAAAGTGACAGAAGTTCAATGACGCGCCAAGAAATTTGTGTCTCGTTACACTTCATATACCTTAAATATAAAATATGTTGTTGATGAAAGGCAGATTTTTCGAAACCATGTTCTACAATATCAGTCTACGTGTCCGCAATCTGTAATTCATTGCTCGCCTAGAGCAAATATTAATACAACTGAGATTCAAAGTATGGTCTCTTGGCTAGACAGAAAGAGATAGAAATGGAAGATATCTACATGGTCAATTTTCTAAGACAATTTCCACTCTCGGAGAAATATCCTCTTCAGCAGTTGCATGTCATCTCCCATTTCTCGTCCAGCTTCAAATCTAACTGCATCAAGTTATCGTTGTTTAATTTCCTCTCGAAATCGATCTACCTCTGTTCTGATATTGTGTTCTTGCAAGGTTACGTCTGTCTTCCAGGTATCCCGGAAACCAACACATCAACAGGATTTTACTTAAATTTCTTGTCCACACCCAGATCCCCCCCCCCCCACACACACACATGAATGATGTGCTCCAGGTTTTAAAACCTCTCATGTGATAATAAAAACAGATAATAGCTCCGGAAACAAAATACAGATCATAATGAGCTTTATTTATTATTCAGTACGATAAATGATCCGGTTACAATTTCATTATCCAATTCATTCAAGAAGTAATGCAATGAAATGGCTGCTATAGTTTATTTGCAAGCGGCCCTGAGGCTTCTCATGTGCAGAATGATATAGAAAAATACGATATAATTTATAAGTTTAGGTCTCAGCGATATACAGATGAAAGCATGAGAGTGAAACTTCAAAATTCAAGAAGTCGACTAAATCTTCGAAATTAGTCTAAACGCAATAAAGTTGCTATTTAGCATGTTATATCGATTGAACAGAATTTTTCAGTATTTTGATGATAATTCGTGGAGCAGAGATTCCTTTAATTAAATCCTAGGTAGGGTTTGTATTTATTTATTATTTATTTATTTATTTATTATGTACTGAGAAAGTGAAAATTTCTGATTACCTGAAAATGAGTTTGCTATTATCACATGGAGGATGGACGGTGTTTCCTTGTTAAAAACAGAACCGAAAGAGAACACCCGGAGAAAAATGTATATATATATATATATATATATATATATATAATAATCATACAAAACGAAGTTTGTATAATACAAGTTCCGTAGTGACGGTGAGAAGTCGCAAGGACCAATACTCAGTGGAATAGGAGAGGGTTTATTTTCCAGTTTTGCAGGTAAATATTTGAATAAACAATAATACAAGCTTCTTTGGCTATTCTTTCATTCTGCTACTTTAAGTGTGACTTATCAATACTCTAAAATGAGAAACTTCACCCCCCCCCGCTCACCAAAAAGTCAGGGCTAAAACGGCCTGACTTTTGAGAGAGAGAGAGAGAGAGAGAGAGAGAGGGAGTTCAATCTCTAACTGTATCTAAAGGCGAGCAATAGTTATACACTGTATCCAATGAGGAGAGACTGCTGACAAGTACAGACTTATACAGATCCCGAATCCCATCTCTATATTTATTGTAGAAATTGTACAAATTCCAGTAGAAAAACCCGCTTTGCCCGTAAATGCATCAAATATGCTAATCTCTACATACTGTTGCTGGTATATTAAAGGAAAACGTAACTCACCAACAGTAATGTTAATTCGGATGTCTAAAGCACAACTTTTTTTTTTTTTAATTATACTTTATCTTAAAATCTAGGTTAATTATTTTCTACATGCTTACAACATACCAAAAATACCTTTATATATCAATGTGCATTTAGTTACTGCCAAAAACTGTTACTTCTAAATCTAAACCATTTTAGTTGTTTCCAATTGCGTTATCATTGTAATTTTTATATCCCCCAACAAACAATAGGCCACAAAGCCTCAGCAAAGTAATGCCGTTTGTGAGCTGGGAAACAAGGTGAAGTACCTTGTTGATAATCTTTTGGAAAAACTGCACGTGATGGTCAATGGAACACTTTACAGGAAAGATCGGTTTACAGAGTCCATGTCGACGGAATAAAAGATGAATTGGAATAGTTCGTTGAGTGAATAATTAATCTGTAATAGAATGATGTTCAGTTGTCTTTCGTGTTACTGTTCAGTTGATGTAGCATGATGAACAGAAGTTCTGCTGATCAGCGCTCATGGAAATATCTGTGGGAGAAATCTAATGAAGAATCTGATCCTTTATTAGAGAGTAGCTTAAAACAGCAGCTCAGATTTTCAAAGGGGGTTGACTTTTAGCAAAACTGTCATCTTCTGAACAGTAACAAGACTTCATAGGAAAAGGTTTAGTTGTGCCATTTTAAAAGTTACAGCATTATTTAGACGTATTGTGCTAAAAATATATATAAAAAGTTTATAAATCACTGTACTGAAGTCTGGTTTCAGTTTTGCTTGAAATTAAAAATACTTCCAATTGAAATCGGATATCCCATTGAAGGATATACAGACTATAGTAACAATAGCAACACAAAATATCTTTTTTTTGAAAACGCAGTAGTTATAACACCCAAATTTGATATGATGACGACATCAGTTTATGCTCAGAGCTTCATTTTTTATTACCGTATTATTTAGACAATTCATATTTTTGAAAACTTATCCTGAGAAGTAAATTAATAAACAGTGTCAAAAATACTAATTATGTGTGCATTTGATTAAATGAAGACTTAATCTTTATAGTTTCGACAATATACTACAGATAATCTTTGATTGGACTTTGAAACCAGCGTTGAATGCAATTAAAAGTATACTAAAAAAGGGAACTGAACTTGGACTGATAGTCATAGAAAAGGTGAGTGTTTATAGAATTAGTGTGTGGGGGGGGGGGGGGTGGGGGGGGGGTGGGGGGGGGTGTTACAATAATATATTTATAAATACCAGATTTATTATTTTGCTACTGGAATATGGAGTGAAGATCAATATTAAAGATGTGCGTAATAAATATTCTTGAACATTTGTTTCTTAATTGTACAATACTTGTCAAGTAAGATTTCTGTCACATTAGATTTACAATCAAATCGCCGAAAGAGTTGGAAAATGGGAAATAACAACAAAGGGAAAACGACGTGAACAAAATTGGCTCCGTGTATTTGAAGTCTAAGTGAGAGTGATGTCAGGAATTGATTGAACTCCGTGTATAATCTGATTTAAAAAGTACAATTTCTATAATTTAAAGTACAAGAAAAATAGCCATTACAATTACTATACGAATATGTGTGCAGAAGAAGGTGAACGTCTGTATGTATATATGCAAGCATACATACCACAAGAAACGGATAAACTATTTAGCTTATTTATTATGATTTGTCACAAAAAACAGATAACTCTACCATTAGTTATACCTAATTAGAAGGTATGTCACAAAAATATTCTTAACTGAATATTCAGTCATCATTAAAAGTAAAGAATCACCTCAATGGGAATAAACATAGTTCCTAATACTTTGGCTTTGTACCTTAGAAGTGTACGATTCTAACTGTTCTTCTCGCAGATTTGTCACGTGTTATCTATCAGTAACTTAGACATCTTATTAAAACAATAAATAAATAAGTGTGAATAAATGAACACTATCGAAATGTATGTGTAGATAAAACTTTCGCTTTAAACTTAGGTAACAACTGTGGTTTATTTTAGTTAAGTTACCAAATTCTCGAATTATTATTATTATTATTATTATTATTATTATTATTATTATTATTATTATTATTATTATTATTTGACCCCTCCAAGAAGTCCAAGGACTCATCGAGGGCAGGCACCTGCTCTACAAATCCGTCTTCACCATTCAATCACCAACTGACCACAAAATTATCTTCTTAAGAAGAAGTTAAGAAAAATTATCTTCTTAAGTACAAAACTAAAGGCCTCCAGTAAAGGGTTGACGCTATTATGGATAGCCATTAAATAGCAATATTCTCCTCCGACATCCAGAGCTTTTGGTATCGACGTAGTACACATCTAGCGCTCAACGCTCAGGATTTTAGCTGAGTGTATTGTATGCATGTTATTGAAATCAGATTTTCCTTAATACAGATTTGTTTATATTTATGTATTAACAGAATTGTAGTTATTTCTATTTCAAATGTCGCAAAATAATATAAGACAAGTATTTATTTCTTGTTATTTAAATTCTTTCACTTCCTCTTACCTACAGGCCATAAAGGTAGTAAAGGCATTGAACGAGAAAAATGTAACAGTAACAGAAAAGATAAGAGAATTCCTGCAGAATTTCCTTAATCAAGTAGCTGATATGAACGTACTGACTTCAGCTCAAGTCAGGGAAGCTTTAGAGGAACTACTCAGCCAAATTAGAAAACGTAATATGTCTTTCTTTTCTTCAGTAGCTTCAATTGTGATTTTGGATTGCTTTTTCTTCACACACACACACACACACACACACACACACACACACACACACACACACACACACACACACACACACACACACACACACACACACACACACACACACACACACACACATTATTATTATTATTATTTGACACCTCCAGGGAGTTCAAACTCATCGAGAGAGGGCACCTACTCCACAACTCTGTCTCCACCATTCAATCCACCAATCACAACAAACTGCAATCACACCAGCGCCATCTACCCCCCAACAACACTACTAGTGTTTTCACAGACAAATCGGGGTGGCCCACTTCTTCGGACGTCATAGAACATATAAAGCCAATAAAAAACACTCTAAAGAAACATATAAAACGATAAATTATAAAATCTACTATAAACTACAGTTATTTTCAACTGGAACTACAGTCCGTGTTAAAGTGTTATTGCCAGAAACCTGTGCGCGTGTGATTTCACGAGTGCGCCAATATCTGACTGCAGAGCTAAAAGAATCAGGAAAATTATAGCTGAGGTTATTGTTTAAATGAAGAGGGTCCATGACAATCTCTTTAGATTCGACTATGCGGCGTTCTACCTCGTCGTTACATATGTGCAGGTTTGAAGTTGTTGTCCAGTTTATCTCATGTTAATGGCCTTCATTATTTGTGTTAACCGAAAACAGGACATGGCTTGAGAGGGTACTAGCTCTAGTTCTTTTGTAAGCGATGTGCCTTTGGTGTTCCTCGAGTCGTAGGAGGATGGACTTTTCCGTTTGGCCATAGTATGGTTTCCAGCAGTCACATGTGATTTTGTACACACCTGGGAAATGTAGATGGTTGTGAGCTTGTTTGTGATTGCTGAAACTTAATCTTAGTTTGGGAAGAGTAGAGAAGCACGTTTTTAGGTTAAACTTTCTTGAAATTCTACTGTTTCTTGGAGAGCGTTCTGATGTATTGAAGGGAGATATAGCCTTTGGGATTGTCCTGTATTTGTACGTTGTTTTGTTGACAGTCATCCTGCGTCACTACGTTGTTTTGTTGACGGTGGTATAGTTGTTTAGTGATGCTTTTTGAAGAGGAGCCATTGTTTTTGAAGGTCCTTTTAAGATGTTGTAGCTCAATTTTTAGTTCCTCTTCATCTGAGAGTACAGATCTGGCACGATGCGCTAGAGTTGATATGATATCCATCTTCTGTACCGGATAGTGATGTGAGGAGGCATGCAGGTATCTGTCTCTGTGTATATGTTTTCTAAAGATGGAGATTTTTATGGACTCGACTGTTTTAGTAAGTTTATCGTCCAGGAAACAGAGATAAATTTTATTCCATCTCCATGGTTAATTTGATGTCTTGATTGAAGTTGTTTAAGTGATTGAGAAATGTGTGAAGATTCCTAATACTGTGTTACAAGATGAGGAAAATGTCATCCACATATCTAGGCCAACTGTTTGGCTTAAAAGTAGAAGAAGAGATTGCCTTTTGTTCAAAGCCTTCAAAAAAGATATTCGCTAGTATTGGAGAAAGGAGGCTGCCCATTGCTAATACTTTATCCTGTTTACCTTCAAAGTTTACCTTCAAATTCAAAGCAGCCAGAGTTAACACAATGAGATAGCAGAGAAAACATCTTTGAAATCTTGTTACATAAAATATGGAGAACTTCTTCCGTCGGAATGTTTGTAAAGAGGGCTACTACATCAAAGCTCCCCATGATGTCAGAAGACTTGAGTGCTATGTTCTTAATTTTAGAGACAAATTCTGTTGAGTTTTTTATATGAGAAGAAGATTTTCCTGCAAAAGCTTTTAAGGATGATGCAGGATATTTTGTAATCTATAGGTGGGTGAGTCAATGCTATCTACTATAGGTCTCAGTGGGTAGTTTTCTTTGCGTACCTTTGGGAAACCATATAACCTAGGAATGTTTAGTTCATGTAATGAACGAATTTTTGCTTACTTGGGAAAAAGGATTAAAACACCAACTTTAGAAAATTTCTTGGTATCTTTAATACACACACACACACACACACACACGCATATATATATATATATATATATATATATATATATATATATATATATATATATATATATATATATATATATATATATATATATATATATATATATATATATATATATATATATATATATATATATATATCCAACTTTGATGTACTCGAGATAACGCCAACGTGATCTCTCTCTCTCTCTCTCTCTCTCTCTCTCTCTCTCTCTCTATATATATATATATATATATATATATATATATATATATATATATATAGAGAGAGAGAGAGAGAGAGAGAGAGAGAGAGAGAGAGAGAGAGAGAGAGAGATCACGTTGGCGTTATCTCGAGTACACCAAAGTTGGATAGCTGACGATTGACAATCAAATAGGTTTAGCTAAGGTTAGTATTTAGATGGACCGGATTGCAGACAATTTCTGTTGACTCTCCAATTCTCTCAAGCTCATCCTAGCATCTTAAACGCTTTCTGATTTGTTCCAGATCACTGGTGAATTGCATTCTTCATCGTTAAGACAAGCAGAATTAAGAACGTTATTCATAGTGCTATGGCACTAGATTTGCTGTAAGTAATGTTTCTTAAGTGCTCTTCCATATCCCACGCAATGGAAGAAGTTAGTATCTGCGCATTTTCTTGGAATAGAGAACTTCATTTTTTTCTGACGTAAAAGTAATTTTCTTATCAAATAACAGGAGAGAATTGCTAACTTTACAATTTATTCTGAGATAAATTGTATTTGGAGTATTGATTGTTGAGATGGTTCAGGTACACCTTGAACGAATACGGTCCATGACCCCAAATTAAGCAAACATCATAATCGATGATGATTTCTTAACTTGGAGAAATGGACCATATTCTTTAAAGGACTTCGTGAACTATATGAACAATCAACCCCCCAACAATACAATTTAGGAATTGGAATGTAAATGCTCTTTACTGTTCCTGGATATCACACTCATTGAAGATTTGAACTTCATTGAACATCATTGAAGAACAAAAATTGAAGATTTCTATTTATAGAAAACCCCCACATAACAACAGATATCTTCATGTACAATCTCATCATTATCCACCCGGAAAGCTTCGTATCATTAACATATTAGGTAAACGTGCAGGCTATCTGTTCACTAAATAGGAAGAGATCGCCCAAACCACCGTTTATTCTTCTTACAACCTTTCAGAAAAAGAGCTATCCTAAACAGACTGTTCGTAAGCTATTTTTGATCCACATACTCGCAGTATGTGGATCAAAAATTGTTTATCAGTACTGAAAATAGTACTGATAAACAAGGCTTCATATCTTTATCGTATATTAACTCCATTTCGCCAACAACAGTTAGAATCCTCTAGAAAATTTAAAATCAGCACTTCTTTTACTCTTCTTTCCAAACTCTGTTTCTTAATCGGTACATCTAAACCGTGTAAGCACGTACATGATAGTCTAATGTATCCAGGAGTTTATCGTCTTTTGATGTAACTGCAATGTGCTCTACTTTGGTCAGACAGAGAAATCCATTGAGTTGCGTGTGAATAATCATGTGAGAGGCATTATGTATGGAAGACTAGAGCAAGCCCTCTATTTGATCACGATCTTAATTTTACGCGCACGAATGCTGAAGAGTCTGTAATTCATCCAGTGATGTGGAACAAATCAAACATTTGCTATGATGAAATGGAAAGAAGAACTTTGAATTAACTGAAACTGTCCTCAGTACGGTCCATCTTAATATTAACCTTCGCTATAGCTAATCTGATTGTACTCTTCAGCTATTCAACTTTAGCGTTTACAACATCATGCCGATTTAAATGGGCCGAACAATACTACGACATCCAGAAGGCATTGAAATATGACCAATAGGTTTACAAGTTAATTTATAGCTGTATTTCTTTTGTAATGTATATTGTTGTATTTATATTTTTAGGTTTTACCACTGATATTTGTGTGTGTGTGTGTGTGTGTGTGTGTGTGTGTGTGTGTGTGTGTGTGTGTGTGTGTGTGTGTGTGTGTGTGTGTGTGTGTGTGTGTGTGTGTGTGTGTGTGTGTGTGTGTGTGTGTGTGTGTGTGTGTGTGTGTGTGTGTGTGCTGCTTGGAAAGAAGTCGACGGAGATCATATTGTATCCTCTATCCTTGCGCTTCCATTTCAATATGGTATCTTTAATAGTTGACCCCGGATGTCACATTTTGTCAACAATTTGCCGAACAGATAGGCTTGCTACACGGAATCCTATGACAACGTAGATTTCAAACTCAGCTCCATCATTTCCCTGCTCTCGGACACTTCACCTGGACACAGTTGCACTGATCCGGTAACATCATATTCCTGCAATTGATGTAACTGCAGGAATACAGTTATGAATCTTTTCCCTAGGAGTGTCCGGTGATTTTCTTCCAAGCAGTGTATACTTAGACCATCAAGTTTTTCTTATAGATTTTAAATTGAAGAATTATATTAAACTGGAGTATATTGATTTGAAATTTTTATACGTTGTTATTAACATGAACATCGCATTTATAAAAAGCGATTAATCTGAAATTATATCAAACCGTTTATTTCATTATATCGTGACCTATACTGATTGATACTGTCACCATCAATATAATGATGATGAGAATCTCAGTTGTGAAATATTGATTTCAGTTTACTAGAATTGAAATTTTTTAACAACGTTTGATGCGAACAGTTTTCTTCGACTGAAGTCGAGGAAAACTGGTTGCGTGGTATTACGTGGACAAGATCTCTGAATTCACAAACACTTTCATTTGTATTCTGAATCCATACTAATAACACATACCCTACAATACCGTTATCATCCTCAGACTTTTTCTGCCACTTTTACTTAAAATAAAATATTTTATCAACCATTCTTTTTTTGAATGTCCATAGAATTCGTGTAATTGTTTGATTATGCATTTCTTCACATAACAGCAAATTCTTTCCTGCTATCTTCGTTTATCATATGTTGTTTTCATATCACGTTTTATGCTGGTATTTTCTAACTTTCTTAATAATCCCCTTCTCTCTCTCTCTCTCTCTCTCTCTCTCTCTCTCTCTCTCTCTCTCTCTCTCTCTCTATTCTATCCATGTTACTTATTCTGTTCTCTCTTTCTACGTTTAATTTTCCATTTCATTAAAACCAAAGACAATAGAATACCTAAAATTATCTTTCATAATTTACATATTTAACATTTAGAAAGAACTTTGTGCTTTTCATTTTGCCACATATATCTACAGTGTCTTTTTTGGTGGTGTTGATTTTAATACCATATAAATTGCAGCCTAACATAATTTGGCTGCATGTTATATTGAGATCCGTTTAATACATTGAAATCATATGCAAAAATTTCAAAAATTTCAAAGTACTAATCCGGTCTTCATACAATATTTACATAATTTTCCTTAATAACGTGATCCTTTAATTACGAACATATGGGAATAGAGTGTACAACTCTCGCTCATCTTTCAGGTATGCTAATTATTTAATAAAAACACATTAAAACGAACGGGGATGGAAACACAGGTCTTGTGCGGAGCTGTATTTTGATCTTTTACTATATGAAATAACACCATTTGATTTTATATTCCCGTACATAAACAAATTAGCCTTCTGCTTAGCATTGCCAATGTATGGCATTCGAATACTGCAAGCAACAAAGAATCAGTGGTCATAACTGTAAATAACAAAGTGCACCTTCATTTAATCTGTCATATGGTTTACGAGTACACTTTGAGTACGAAATTGTGTATTTATTAATCTATTATTTCATTTATTTTAAATAATACCTTTCAGTCTCTTATTAATTAATTAATTCCCTGACAGACGTCATTACAGACAAGTGATAAATTAAAAAAAATGAATTTAGACAGATACCATCTCCAATTACGTAAAAGTGTTTATTTTAGCCCCATTAATAACAACTGCAGGCTCGTAATACAAACAGTAAAAATAAGTTTGAATTTTCAGTGCTATTCATCCGAAATGCGCTATGTATAATACTAATAATAGATTTTAAAACCATTATTTAAGTTAAATTAATATATATATATATATATATATATATCAATGGTATTTTATTTTTGTAGTTATTGATAATAGCAAAGGTGAATGAGTCGCTCTTCAACTCAATCGACGCACTGATCCTCAAAGGACAGTCGTGGTAATGATTGGAATAAATCTTTCAATGGAACCACCAAAGATCGACAGAAATAAATTTAATCAAGTGTTGTATAATGTCAAATATAATAAAAGGAAATAAAGTGATTCATTCTAAATTGTTTTGTGTGTAATTAATTGCATACAAATCTCTATAATTACACGATGGTCTCAGTAAGGAGATGAATAAATACTGAGATTCAATTCACTTATTAACTCATCTGTTTATATTATAAAAATGAATTGTATTGAATATGAAATGAATACTTTTAAAAATATTATAACTTATCATTCACAAGTATTAATTATTTAGCGAATCATTTCTTTTCATGTGACCGACATGTTTAATTAAATGAGATATTTCAAAGAGCAACCAAACAATATTTTGAGTTTGTTAAATATTAAAATGCAATTATATTTAAAAGCCGTTCATCGTGTTTAAAGTATTCATGCTTCAGGATTATTGCTGATTGAGTTTTGTTTGTATTTGGAAGGGAACATCAAATGATGTCATCAAATGAAATGAAATGTAAAAAAGTGGCATGATTAGTACAAAATTTGCGAAAAATTAATACTATATAAGAATTTTATTTAAATTTCATTGTACTTATCTATACAATAATAAAACGAAGATTCATATGACCTGAATATATATGTACTTCTCTCATATGCGTATAGAACTAACATCATGAACGAATAGGTCAGAAACTAAACGATACTTTATAACAACACTTATAGTCTATCCCACAGTTGAGAGTGTCATCGATGGCCAAGAAGAGTCAATTCATGTTGAAGGGGAGAAAGGAATAAGGCGATGTACTAATTCCTCACCAACCCGCGAAATTACGTGTTCTATACGTAAACTTTTCCAAATGTTAAACACCAAAAATTATTATCACTTAAAAAATTAGAATGTTCATAAAAGAAAATCTAATTTTCCGAAGTGTGATAATAAACACTCATCCCGCGAAACGCACTGATTACACTATTATCGGAATGGATTCGCCTTCTTTTGATATGCACAGAACTGTCGACAGTTCTCTCATCTTTGGTCGGACTATATTTCGAAACCATATAAGTTCGTTCTCAACTTTTAACTCTGTACATGTGCACTGTTAACACTCAGCGATATATTTGTTTGCGTTACGCTGTGCAAGCCACGTATAATGACACAAACACATCCGTGTGTTTCATTCTAAAAGATGTCGCAACCGTTTCCTGTATGCTAAGAGAAGCGTTCAAAGTAAAACGCTTGAATTGATAATAACCTTGAAATCTCTCCAGTTCTGTTATTGTTTTGTGTCATTTTCATCCTCGGCTACAATACAATGGAGTAGGGCTTAAGTGGTATATCTGAAGTCATCTCGTAGACATTGAAAGGGTCCTTTTGCAAGTTTTTTCAAGAGTCTGAGCCATTGCTTGATAATTTTTGAAGTACTAAAACGAGAATATCATTAAAATCACAACAATCATACCAGAATACCAATACTGGCTTGTTTCTGACCCACATACAATCTGAATGGTGTTAATAGTTTTACTAATGAGTGTATATTATTATTATGCAGAAATAGTATAAGATCTTCTTCACCAACTTTTCCAAATGAGGAGTCTTTGGGAAAGACAATGGAATGCTATCAGAATAGTTGGCAGGTCTGCCACTGAGTGTGTTTAGGCCTATCAGGAATTTGCGAAAAGAAAAGACGTGTTTCTGAGATGAAGTTTTTCATTTATAGTTTAAGTTAAAGTGTGTATACGTTTTTTTGACGGATTCTGTATATATTTACAGAGTCCGTCATATGTATATATTATATAGGCTACGTATCATATTTTTCTGCACATTAAACAATTCTTCTGTGTATTTTTCTAACTAAAACAGAGGCTTTTAGCATTTATTCTTATGATAGCATTTATACTTATGACAGGAATTTAAGTTTTAGTTGGTCGTGTAAGCGCTGTTTTTCGAGGAGAATTCTATCCGACTATTGTTTCTGCTGTTAATAAAAGGTATTTCAACTTATACAGGTTAAAGACTGAATGAAATAAGAATTTATTGGAAATAAGGAAATAAGGATTTATTGGTGACTATAGACGTTTGATTTTATATGTGATGGTACTTTTTGAGAATCTCACAATCATTGTTGACCGATAATTATTATAAAATAATATGATAACAATTATAACATCCCTATGATACCCAACTGGGCTTTCAATTTGTTTCTTCACTTCTAGAAATCATTTACAACTCATTTGAAATGCTGCGAATAAACTTTGTGAAGATTTATATCCGGCGTACAGTCAGAGCAACTTTTTTACTTTTCAACTAACACAGCACTGATAGCTGAAGTTTCTGCAGATTTTCTTTGTAACTGCAAATGTAAATCTTTGCTAAGATTTATGTCCGTCGTAAGAGTGGGAAAACATTATTGATTAATACAGTATGAATAATTTGTCAACCCTTCAAAAATATTGAAATTCATCATTCATGGGCAGAATATAACTAAATTTCTGTACGATGAAACATTAAAAATATAGCACATACAATTGAAAAACAGAAAAGAAAAGAAACGAAAGGTAAATGAGATCGTAACTAGCCATTTAACTAGCAATAAAGTCTGTAAAGAGAGAGGATATGAAAGTGTTGTTGAAAGAATCAAGAGTAAAGAATCATAAAATGATATTGGTAAGTACACCCTCCGTCCAAAAAGAAATCGATCTCTTCGAAAATATAAGAAACTACGGGCGCCACCTGTTGTATCTTTTTGTTGTCGAAAGCGCCAACCTTCGTTAGTGTTGTTTCAACTGTTTATGATATTTGTTTCATTAGAAACCGAGTTATAGTGCCAAGAGTGAAAGTGTATGTTTTGACGAATGGTCGGTCGTCAAAAAAGTAAGTAAATTGTCTTTACTTTTGATTTCTGCAAGCGCCTTTTTTTCAGATGCCCCTCTTCTGGTGGTCTCCACTCAGCACTCTGGCGCTTTGTTTCGGGCTCATACTCAGAACATCACGTTTTGTCACCAGTAACGATCGTTTCAAGGAAGTTTGAGTCCTTAGCTGTTTTAATGAGGTCCTTGCAGTGTTCAGTTCGATACATTTTTTTTTGGTCGTCGGTCAACTTGTGGGGAAGAAATCGCGAATTCAATTTACGAAGGCCCAAACTCTCGGTCTTAATGTTGTGCACAGTTGATTTTGGAATTGCCAATTCATCTTCAATCAATCTCACGGACGATTTTGGGTATCGTTTGATGAACCCCCTCTGGTTGCGCTAAAATTAATTTTTAATTTACATGAAGAAATAGATATTTTCATGAGGAAACATGACAATACTGCTCACACTTATCGGATAAAAAATGGATTATATCTCTTGCATTTACGGTAAATATTACATCTACCGTAAATTTTGGTAGATGTAACCAAAATTTACATCTACCAAAAGCTTCCCAACAAGAGAAGAAATACTAAACAATCGCTAACGCAATCATGCATTGTCCATATCAATATACGGGCTCCCATACATAGATATACATCATCAGTAATTAACGTCAAAATGGCCGATCACTCCTTTATCTCAACTTCGTTTCATTACGTTACCTCCCACCCCCCTCCTACCACCACAAAAGTAAATAAAACTAGATCATATTAAAGAGCATTGTCGACAATCTTGCAAAAACACACACTGGAATTGCCTACTTAGAATAAATCATCCTGTAACTTTATATGAGAACTTCCAACTAATGTTCACAGAAATATACAAATAAGCAACAAAGCCTACACAAACGAGGCAACAAAGACACAATATTCCTTGGATAAATGGTGATATTCTGAATACTATTATTGTAAAGGAAAATCTATGGAAAAGACTAAAAAAGTCAACCAGTAACACTCAACTACCAAGATTATATAAAAACAGAAGAATCAACTAATAACAAAAATTCATAGGGTAAAAAGACACTACTACTTCCACAAATTTACAGAATATAATCACAATATAAAGCAAACATGGGCTATACTTAACGAATGACTTACTTGAAAAAAAGAAAACTTCAGCACAAGATTTTATTGCAAAACGCTTCGGTCAGGATATAAACCAAGAGGAACTAGCAGACTCATAAGACAACGCATTCACAAACAATATCACACAACAAAAAAGATAATCTACCAATGATAAACAAAAACTCGCCAACACAAAGTGACCAGCAAACTATGTATTTTCCACCTGTAACAAAACAGAAACTGATGGAAGCACTCTTATAGCTAAAACCAGAGACAACTCCAGGAACAAATAAATCCAATACTTTTGAGACTCGTGAACATAATATTCGACACTGGTATTATCATGCAACAACTAAAAACTGCGATAATTACGCCAATTTACAAAACATGGTAAAGGATATGATACAGAGAACTACAGACCAATAGATAACTTACTAGTCATTTCAAAAATTCTAGAAAAAATAACATACACAAGACTACAGAACTATTTACAGAAGTAAAACATTATCTCACAAAGCCGTATTGGTTTTCAGAAAACAAAAAGCACCATCACTTTATTAGAAGACATCGCCGACGCCATAAACAAAGCCCTCGATAAAAACAAGTACGCTGTATTTATACTGATGACTTAACTAAATCGTTTGATACTTGAGCATGACATACTACTGACTAAACTATATTCAATCGGGTTAAGAGGAACACTACATACCTGGTTCAGAAACTATCTCTCAAACCGAACAAATGTAACAAAAATAGGCACATATCACATACAAATAAAACACGGTGTCCCACAAAGCGCCATATTATCACCTACAATATTCAACACATACATTAACGATGTTCATAACCTGGCCACACGAAGTCAAACTTTTCCGTACGCAGATAACACCGCGCTACTCGCAGTTCACACAGATATCAACACGGCTCTCGCCAAAAAGCAACAAGACCTAAATGAATTCACAACACACTTCTACCAAAACTCAACTGTAATCAACGGCACCAAGACATAGTTGTTAATAATACATAATCCCAGAACCACGCGCCCCGCACCACTATTGCTACACTGTCACACATACCACTGCATTAACAATACAAATACCTGCCAATGTCCCAAAATCAAACCTGTAACACATGCAAAAACCTTGGCCTTTACATACATTGCCACCTTAAATGGACAAACCATATAGATTACTACATACTAAACTCCGCATCATCGCAGCAAAACTCTTCCAAATAAAAGACATGATTTCTCTAACATAAAAAACTCCTATATCACGGTATCTGTGAATCTCTACTCAGATACAGTATAACAGTCTATGCAAACACATCAAACAGCCACCTAACAAAATTAGAAATATTATATAAAAAATCGTGTCAACAATGATTTCGAGACCATATGCACAACAGCCAATATCCGAACAGTTTATGGCGACACACAGAATCCTGAGCATTAAAACTATGAAACAGTACATAATTTTACGAAGAAATTACTCCAACATCGCCTATCATAACAACAGAGACACATGTCGCATAACACGACCCACAACAACTCTTTACATCCCTAGGCCCTTCAACAACTCATACGATGTTTTTCTGAGATCGTATCTAATATCCACGTTATTCAACAACCTACCAAGAAATTTAAAATACATAGACAACTACATCTCATTTAAACACGTACTCTGGAAACTATACCAACACAGTTAATATAGCATTATCACTTATATACACACATGACAAATCACCAGGATCCAACGCATACATTCCATCAATAAACAGTACCAAACAAAATAAACAATGAAGGCTAATCGTACTCTCTTCATAAAATCCAACCCTAGCTTTGAAGTAGGGGAGGGGATTAGTCCGCCACATTCAACTAATCCTCATAATCATATACTGCAAATTATTCTAACGTATATGTCAATACCGTGTATAAAAATAAATGATGATACTGATATGAAAAAATGTCTATTTATATTTAAAGAAAAAAAATATGAAAAAGAAATAATGTACTTTAAACTATGTACAGAATTTTGTACAGAGCAGAAAAAAGTAATATGTCTTTATTGTACATATCTATACACTCTGTATGATGATAATAGAAAAAAGTATCGTTCCTCCCTTCACGTATTAGGCCGAGTGGCCTGTTACGAGCTATCCTTAGACCTTCTAAGTCATACCTGTCACGCGGATAAGGTGGCTTGCCCTATACTTCCAGGTGTGTCCTATGTCTGCAGATGCGTGTGTTCACGGGACCGGTTTGCCTGCTTGCGGGAGGAAAAAACCCAGATAAACTGGCGAGAAAAACCTGCAGTCCACGCATAAGACGGTCTAACTTGGCTATGTCTGAAAAAGATCCTTATGCTCCTCACGTCGGCGACAGAAATCGAATCCATGACACTCCTTTCCCAGGCATATGGTTGCGAAGCGCATAGCCAGTTGGCTAACAGCGCTGACGAAATCTATATGGATTACTGTATTAAGGAAAATTATACAAATATTGTATCAAGACGAGAGAGTTCTTGGAATTTTTACTTTATGCATAGCATGTCAACCTCTTCAAATGGATGTGTAATCCTATTAAGCAAGAGATACGTAAGAAAAGGACGATATGGAAGGAATACAGTTTGCATATGAATGAGGCCAGTTATTAAAATTATAAGCAGCAGGATAGAATAGTCATAACTGTTGTACGGAAAGCAAAGTCTGACTATGAAAAGAAACTGGCTCTGTGTGCTAAAGACAACCCACAAGAAATATATCGATATGCTGCAAGTAAACGAAAGAATGAATATGAACGAATAACTTTTCAGATCCAGATGGCGTGAGGGTTACAGATGCAGAAAAGGTTTTGAGCTATTGCGTGCCCATTTTGTTAAAAGCTATCAACTTGGTGTATGCAACATTGAGCTCACTGTTACATCAGATGTATAAGGAGAAGGAGGTATTGGAGCTTGTGCACAATTTGAATAAGAATTCAGCAATAGGGACTGATGGGATATCAGCACATGTGCTAAAAGAATGTTCTATGAATTGGCCATTCTTTTGACCAGACTGATTAATATGAGTCTCAAAACAGGGAAGATTCTGCAGGGTGGTGTAAAGACCAATGTATCCAACTATCGATCAATTAGTATCTCAGGAGTGGTAGTGGTGGTGAAGATTTTGAAAAACTTGGCAGTTGACAGTGAATCTCTACATTGAAAGGAAAAACAGGGGTTTTATCAACGGAAGGATATGTTTTAGCAAATTGCTCACATTCTATAACCCCATTGAACTACACAAAGAGAATGGGTATATCATAATACTTTTGGATTTTGCTAAGGATTTTGACAGAATACAGCATGGTAGACTGTTGCATAAATTGCAGAAAATGGGATTGTGTTGTAGGAGATTCGCATGGATAATAGTATGGCTGACTGACAGATATCAAAAAGTGGTATACAGGGAAGGTGAATCTGCAAGATTTAAGGTAACAAGTGTTGTACACAAGAATGAGTGCTTCGTCCACTGTTATTCAATCTGTACATTAATGATATTGGGAATGTTTTGACAAGCGACATATGGCTATTTGCTGATGATAGGGTAATCACAATGCTTCTGATATGCAGTACTTTCAGAATGATTTCAATAGGCTGGAATTGTGGCCATGGAAAAATGGGTGTTAGCTCAATGTCAGTAAATGTAAAGTCATTCACTTCGGTGTGATTAGATATCCAATGTCGTATTATATTGATGGGATTAGGGGCTAGAAGAAACTGATGAGGCTAAGGATCTTGGAGTGTCAATAGATAGGATGTTGAAGTTCAAGGTCAATTTGGAAAAATATCTGAAAAAAATTGCAATGCTGATACGAATGTTCATATGTAAAAATAAGGATGTCATTTTGCCTATTTACAAGGCATTGATAAGACCTCGCTTGGGATATTTTCCTCAGGTCTTGTCTTTTGGTTTCCGGGTGATTCTGATATATTGGAGAGAGAGAGAGTTAAAAAATGATATCAGAATTGTGGAATACTGATTTTGAATACAGATTGAGAATTTTTAGACTACAGACACTAGCAGCAGAAAGAGGGGGTGATATGATTGAAACTCACAAACTTCTGAAATATTCATACAGGATTTCAAATGATGGTTTTTTTTCAATTTATGGAGGGCCGGGAAAGGAGGAGAGAGTATCCTTGGATGCTGAGAATGAATTCCACTAAAAAGGGGTAAGGGCTAGATTTTTTTTAAATCTCAGAGGGTGCTGTGTGATTGGAATGGATTGCCATTGGATGTTGTGAGTGCAAGTAGTATGAAGGAATTCAAGAATAAGTATGATAGCTGGTGTAGTATGTGGCCTCCCTCGATGAGTCTCTGACTCCCTAAGGTCTCGCTTAATAATAATAATTATTATTATTAAGCGAGAGAGAGAGATATTAAGATGCATGCTGGCAAAGTGAAATACATAATTTCTTCTGTTGTGAACGTTCCAAAATAAACTGTAATCCGAAATATTATATCACTAACAACTGACTGGATAATGTCCTCTCTCCAACCAATGAGCTGTCGATTCGAAACTCGCAATAGGCGTGGATGATTGTAATTGTTTTTGGTGAGAGATTAATTTCGTCGTCTAATGTGAGATTACAGCAGTGCTTATTGCAGGAATGAAGTGGCTTCCGAGTTTGGTCTCTAGAGAAGGATTTTCATCTTGAGGAATCACTTAAATACGGTTATCGTAACAACAGAGACAGTACCGCGTAACACTTCCCGCCACACTCTATACACCACAACATCCTTCAACAACTCATACCATTCTGCAATGAGATCACATCTCATGCGCATGCTACTCAACAACCTAAAGTTTAAAATATGTGGTCAGTTACTGAACATTAAAACACGAACTGTAGAAGCTAAACCAACACAATTAATATAGCATTCAAGCCTACACGATTCACAAATCAGCAGCATCCAACGCCTACATTCCATTCATAAAAAATACCAAACAACATCAATAGTGTATGTTAATCCCACTCTCTTCTTAAAAGCTAATCCTAGCTTAGAAGTAAATGGGATTAGCATGGCTCAAACAAATAATCCTCGTTAGTTTTTCAATTAGCAAGACAAAAACACCAACCAAAGAATACACGAAACATACATAGAGGACCGTGTTTATAATATTTTCTGCCCTATTAGAGCATCTGGACACCCGTCCAGATGCTCTGATAGGGCAGAAACCATTCTTATCTTTATATGTGAACGTTCGTTTCAGTATTGCAATTATCTTTTAAGTTGTATTTTCAATCTTTCCTACTTGACCACTGAACTTCAACTTCCTATCAACTAATAAGATCCCTTGCCTGATCGGTTTCTTCCTGCATAATCCCACCAATGTAATACGACATTGGATATCTAATCACGCCGAAGCGAATGACTTTACATTTACTAACATTCAACTGATAGCCATTTTCCCCTGCCCATATTTCCAGCATATCAAAATCATTCTGCCAGTACTGCATATCAGCAGCATTCCTGATTACTCTACCTATCTTTGCATCATCAGCAAATACCTGTATGTCGCTTGTCAAATCCTTCCCAATATCATTAATGTACAGATTGAATAAGAGTGGACCAAGCACTGATACTTGTGGTACACCACTGGTTACTTTAAATCTTGGAGAGTCATATTCCACGTATAACACTTTTTGATATCGGTCAGTCAGCTACCCTATTATCCATGCTAATATTCTATAACCAAATCCATTTTCTCCAATTTATGCAACAATCTACCTTGCTGTATTCTATCAAAGGCCTTAGTAAAATCCAAAAGTATCATGTTGCATCCATTCCTCATGTCTATTTGAACGGTAGCATTGTTATAGAATGAGAACAATTTGCTAAAACATGATCTTCCCTTAGTTAGCCCATGTTGTTCATTGCAAATTTGAGATTCACTGTCAACCCATTTTTGAATGCGAGCCCTAACCAATTTTGTCAAAATCTTCACCACCAATACTGAGATATTAATTGGTCGATAGCTGGATATATATCAGACTTTTCACCACACTAGTGCAATGGAATTACCATACATTTCTTCCATTTCTGCGGAATATTTCCTGTTCTGAGACTCATATTAAACAACCTTTTCAAAGGAATAGCCAGTTCAGCTGAACACTCTTTTGGCACACGTACTGATTCTTATTAAATTTCTGCAACAGCTCTAATACCTCTCCTCATATATCTGCCTTTCTTCATCTAGTGAAGAGGCAACAGTGAGCTCAATGTTGCGTAAACCAGGTCGATAGCTTTTAACAAAATTGGTACTCATTATCTGAACAACCTCTTCTACATCTGTAACCCCTCACACCACTGGATTAGAAGAGTTATTCTTTCATATTCATTCTTTCCTTTGCTTGCAGCACATCGATAGAATTCTTATGGGTTGTCTTTAGCACACAGAGCCAGTTTCTTTTCATACTCAGACTTTGCTTTCCTTACAACAGTTGTGACTATTCTAGCCTGCTGCTTATAATGTTCATAACGAACGTCAGCCTTATGCAAATAGTGTTCCTAGCACATCGTCCTTTTCTTACGAATCTCTTGCTTAATAAGATTACACATTCATTTGACTCATACACTATTTATTCTTCGAACTCTCGGGGCACATTCTGATATCGCATCGTTTAAGTATTGTTTAAATGATTCCCATTCACTGTCGATATTATTTCCATCCAGCAACCGATCCCATTCCACTGAACTCAGTGTACTCCTCAGTTCGTCATACTTTCCTGCTTTCTACTGAGTTCAGTGTAACCTTTTCTGAATGGAACATTCATAAATTTTGTCACTTCCCAAATGAGTTCCGCATGATCACTCTCACCAACCAGAGTAGAATGGTTACATCTTTAACTCAAACACCTTCTGACACTATAATTAAATCTAACACTCTTTGCCCTCGAGTTCCTTCTGTAACATGCTACTTGAGGAAGTTGTCGTACAACAGCTCAATAAATGCATTTTCATTCTTCTCATGAGATTCTATTGCTCCCCAGTCAATATTTGGATACTTAAAGTCTCCCATTATGATTACTCTTCTCGAATCATTTCAATTACTATTTATTTATCAATGGTATGTTAAACGTCATAATTAATCTTTATGGTTTTACATATAAGAAGGATATTTTGTGCTAATTTTGATTAGTCAATATTTGAAAAAAAGTGTAAAGATTGGGAATGAAAAAAGCACTTAAAGTTAAGGGTCGGAAGAAAACTAAAAGTGTTCATTTCTTTCTGGAATGTGGATATATAGAATTTGAAATCTAATCATAATTATATGATTTATATGGATCATAGAAGTTTTTATACGTAGAAAATCCTCACTCCTGTATCTTATCGAAACCTTTATACTGCTAAGAAAATGTATTACTGTTTGAATGCTATTAAGAAAGTGAAAACGTACACTGCATCTATTATGGCCTTGAAAATTCACAGCAATGCTTTTTTTATTTTTAATTTTTTCCGGAAAAATTTCAAAGAGAAAAAAACCTGCAGTTGAATTTCAAAACAGATTAAAATCTCCTATTGAAAAGAAGGAAACTCCGCTAATTGCATATCAATTTTATTTAGATTTTGCAGCTGATATGGTTAATTTGCAAGAACGATGAACTGATTACAATAAATGATATCCACGGTGCACATGGACAGCTCTCATCTCAGCAAGATACGCCTTCCACTATCAGTAACAAATGGCCGTTCCACCAAGAATCAACAGCACTCTGAATCTTAACAGATAAGAAAACGATATATAAATAAGTTAAATATAGAAATAAGTTAAATAACTCGATGCTTTGAACTCCTCGGTGCATCTGCTAAGAACACGTAAAATTTTCTTTTTCATCACTGTTTTTTTAATTCCTTTTTAGAAGAAAGAAGTCTTGTGAATGCATTATTCGCAATATATATAATATCATATCTGTGAACGGTTTAAAATATATTATTTTTACTGCTATAACTTAAAAAAAGACAATTGCACAATATTTCCTTTGCTGTTATCTGTTTTGTTTTGTTTTGTTTTGTTTTTATTTCTGCAGTATCAGGATATTACAGTTGGAATTTCTTGAATAAACACTTTGAACTTTTAAGTTAATATGAGTAGAAAATAGTAGTTCAGTTGAGTCAGGACTTCCTGGGCGATACCCATTTTACTGGCAGTATACCTTGCTCCACAGTTGCACATATAGTTGAATTCCGTTCTTTAAATTAGCATATATCACAAGCATAATATCACATACAAATAATGTTGAATTTTTAATATTGCTTTATAGCCGAACAGAGAAGCAATAATCGTCTTAACATCGTATGGCAACTCTCCCTGTACTCATATACTCTCTTTCCATGCTCTTAATTAACATTTTCATTAGTCTGATAACTTTCGAAATGTACACAAGAAACATTGAGGATCGTCATCATCATTATGCATATCAAGGATTTAGGCCTAATGGCCTGTTCCAGCCTTAGAAGTCATCGTTGAATCTTTTGAGAGGACGTCCTGGTTTTCTTTTTCCTAATGGTTTGTACTTTAAGGCATGTTTTGGTCTTTCTGTTTTCATTCTTTGAACGTATTCTATCCATTCATGTTTACATTTTTTAATTTTTTCTATTACTGGTTCTTGGTTTAATTCTTTCATAATTTCTTCGTTTCTTTTGTGATCAAATAGGGTATACTTTGCAGTTTTTCTCATAAACTTCATTTCTCTGTTGTTAATCTTTGTTTGTCTTTTTGTTTTATTGTCCAGATTTCGCTTCCATACATTAAGACTGGTAGGGCTAATGTAAATTATTTGATTTTTTATGTATGGTTTTTTACAATTCACAAAACTAATTGTCCCGGATCGGTAAGGAATAAGTGTGTAAAAGGGAGGGTCGGGATTAGACATGAATTCCTGCAGACCGTGATTTATCAACATCTTCAAGAAAACGAGCATCTGATGTTATGCAACTTCCTCCACATTTTTATATTATGGAAAATATCTGCTACCATGCATAGCTTCATAGAAAATCTCATATATTGATAAGCGCGTAGAAAATTAATTCCAATAACTTTTTTTAAAATTTAGTTATTGCTAAGGAAGAAAGAAGACAAGAAGATGAAGCTTCATACAGCGTACACAGAGAATCTCGTGGCCTCAAGGAGATACGGGAAGGCATAAAGGAACACTTTGATCAACTCAAGTTGAAAATAAAGGGAAAGCTTGCTAAATTCGGAGAGTAGGTACTGAACGTCAAGGATGATGTATTCGAGAAAATAAAGGACAAGAAGGACGCCGTTAAAGAACTGGTACGTGAGGTGAGGGTATATAGTGTATCATTCAAGAATCGAATATATTAATGCTCATCCACAAATTGCATAACATTTTGAGGCGGGATTGGGGGAAAAATGATTAATTTCAATTTTTAAGAGAACAGCGAAAGAGTGTATCAAGTATTACATCACTTCCTGAGAGAAGGTACATTCGAAGATCTGAAACGCAAACATTTATGGACAAGCTGTCGTTGTTAAAATTATGTCATAACTCATTTATCATTTATTTCTTGCATGTTTCCTTATACAGTTAAAGTTTTTTTTTCTGTTGAAATAGAATATAAACATATGACACGACACAATGTTTCACTTAAGGATATTAATTCCTGTCAAGAGAGGAAAGTTTTACAAATAAAATTTCTAATTTTATGGCAAGCGAATACCAGTATTTCGAATAGATTTCAATTTTTACATAATTTCGGAGTGTGCTGGGGAATCATTTAAGAATACAAAAATAAATAAATAATCTGAATATTGTTCGGATGGACGACGAAAGCACACATTCAGTTAGAACTGAGATACTCGGTTAAACAAAAGCAGTGTCGTAAAGTTTTTTTTTTTAATAAAAACTTAAATAACATGGACTTGAGCTTTCGAACATAATAAATCTAAAACCAAATACTTCTCACAAAACATAACAGAGACAGCTGAAGAAATTCTTGGATACAAAAGGAAAGTCAAAACAATAGATAACCAAAAATATTTTGGAGATATGCGATGAAAGAAGATATTTGAAATTTCATATTAATAGTGGTGATAATAGACAACAGTATAAAAATATTACTAAGATTGCTAAAAAAGAAATCAAACATGGTAGAAACTTATGGATACTAGATGAATGCAAAAATATAGAAGAAGACTTAAATAAAAATAATCCTAAAAGTGCTTTTCAAATTATCAATAAGTTAATCAAACCTTTTACTGCAATTAATTGGAATGTAGAAGAAGAAGATGGAACTCCTTTCACGGATAACCAGAAAATAGTTGATAGATGGAAATATTACGCAACCATGCTTTGTCAAAAGGACCCTCAACTGACTGATGATAGCTTGTCAGGAGGTTCGGAGGAAGGAGATTATCCGATATTAAAAGAAGAAGTCATTGCAGCAGTTAGCTCCTAAAAAATAGGAAAATCACCGGGAATTGACGGTGTTACAATGGAACTGATACGCGAAGGAGGTGACATCATCATGGACACCTTGCTAAATTTATTCCAGGATGTATGGAACACAGAGACTTGGCCTTCTGATTGGCGGACTTCTCTCCTTGTACTTATTCCTAAAAAGGGAAATAGCAATAAATAGAAAATAGAAAGCAGCCGGTTAGATGAACAAACAGGTTTCCGGAAGTCCAGAAGTACAATCGACCATGATTCTAGTAGTAAGACTTATACGTTGGTTAGACATAACTGGTAATTAATTTACGGAATTAACAACGCATATGAAGTATATTAATTAAAGATAACTTTAATGAATCACTTCTATATTTCGGCAATGTCACATTGCCATCTTCAGGAACATAAAGATATGGTATGTGCACTAAGGAACTAACAAAGCAAATGAGGAAGAAAGTAATGAACTAATTTTGTTCCTAAAGTCCTAATGGTGCCCTCTTGCGGGCTAATCTGGTAGTCTTGGCAGTTGGGCTGAAGTTCTCATAATGAAAGTCTCCCAAATTTGGGTCAGTTTCATGCACCCAAATTTGTTGAGGTTAGGAACGTTTTTTAGAGCTGCTGAAGATTCTTTGAATAATCTTTCGTATTTATACTTGCTGCGATGGATTATTTTTGTTTTCTTCCAACGAATTTTATGGTGGGTATCTAAGGCATGGTCTGCCAACCCAGAGCGGCTGTACTGGTGAAACCGGATGTAGTCTTGGTGTTCTGAAATCCTGATATTTGTTGTTCTGCCTGTTTGGCCAAAGTAGGACAATTTGCAGCTGCAAGGGACCTGGTATACACCAGGTAGGTCTAGGGGAAGTGGTTGGTCTTTGGTAGAGCGGATAAGGGATGCCAATTTTTTATATGGTCTGTAACAAGAAGTAAGGTCATATTTTTTGAGGATATTGGTTATTTTTTCAGAGGTGCCCTGGATGTAGGGGATAGTGATAGACTTGGTGTAGTCTTTATTGTGGATGGGGGGGTTGTGGTTTACAGGTTTTAGTATTTTTTGGATTTTTTTGGGGTTATAGCCATTGGCTAAGAAAATGTTGAGGATGTGGTTTAGTTCCATAGTCAGGGCCTTGTCATCTGAGCAGATTAATTTTGCCCTGTTATATAGTGTTTTTATCACCCCATATTGTTGTGAGGGGGGGGGGATTGTTGGTGAATGTATCTGCCAGTGTGGGTGGGTTTTCTGTAAACAGAGAAAACCAAAGATCCATCAAGCTGGCGGGTGATTAAAGTGTCTAGGAAGGGGAGGGTGTTGTTTTCCTCTTTTTCTAAGGTGAACTGGATTCTGGGATGTTGGTTGTTTAAGTGTGTTAGGAAGGAGTGGAGTGTGTCTGAGCCATGTGGCCAAATAGCAAACACATCATCCACATAACGAAGCCAAATAGTGGGTTTTTGTGGGGCGGAGTTTAAGGCTTTCTCTTCAAATGTCTCCATAAAGAAATTGGCCAAGGGTGGGGAAAGTGGTGAACCCATGGCTGTCCCCTCTATCTGTTTGTAGAACTTTCCTTGCCAAACGAAATAGCCTGAGTTCATTGTGAACTGAAATAGGGCTGAGATATCGGGAGGAAACTTGACTTGGATGAGCTCAAGGGTTTCTTTGAGTGGGACATTAGTGAATAGGGAGGAGACGTCAAAACTGACCATTATGTCAGTGTGTTGGAGTGTGAGGTTTTCTATACTGGCTTTAAAGTGGGCTGAGTTTTTTATGTGTGATGGTGTGTTGCCAGTGTTGTGTGAGCGTTTTAGCTAAATGTTTGGCTAATTTATATGTGGGGGAATCAATGCCATCCACTATGGCATTGGTTTACAGAAAACCCACCCACACTGGCAGATACATTCACCAACAATTCACCCCCCCCCTCACAACAATTAGTCCCGATTAAACGCTATTTACTTGTATTTTAGAGTTTCTTGAAAAAAAAAGAAAACCCCAAAATGAAACATCTAGGTGTTTCGTTTTTGGGGTTTCACGAGTTTTTTGGGTTTCGAGAGTTTTTTAGGCGACCCGGCATTTAGCTTTCTTGACCCGGTGCCCTTTCGCGACCACCATTTGGGAAACGCTGGTTTAGGCTATTTATTTCTGTTTTCAGGAGTTGTTTAGTGAAAACAGCTTGTTTTAGGATAAGTAAGATAATATTAAGTTTTATTTAGCAGCGACATTAACAAGGTTAACAGGATGTTAATGAAAATGTCACGAATATCTACTGAGCGAAACCCATATCAATAAAATAAGAAACAAGAAAGAGGAGTGCGGCACGTAATTTCTTAGCGAAAGTAGCAGCTGGATTGGAAATCAATGCATGATTTAAAACTAGTGACAACACCACAAAGAATTACGTTAGGAAAATTCGCTTCTTCCTCTCATTCATGAAACTAATGCAAAAAGAAGTAAAAATAAAATTAAAATAAATTTAAAATCTTAAATGAGAACCACTAAAAGTGAGTGCGTACTTTCTGAATCGTGATATACATTAAACAACTGAAAAAATGAAATTATAGTAGTTTAGTAAATTATATTAATGATGAAAAAACAATAACTGTATCTAAAATGTCCATCCATGGTTTAGAGTCTGGATTCGCCACTCGTTTGAGAATGATTGAAACCTCACCTATAGAGATAAATTAACTTTCTGAAAATCAAAAGATTCAGAATGGACTGGAAACATTACAGTAGAACACGAAAGAAAGAAAGAGAGAGAGAGAGAGAGAGAGAGAATATAAAAATTTGTTTAGAAAAGATGAATCTGAATGGTTTCAACTTATCAAGTGTAGATCACAGCTGCAAGTTATGTTGTGAATTTTGTATAAAGTTTTATTCGAATTTAGCATAAATGTTCAAATTGAACAAACCTAATGCGTGGGAAAGTATGCCCCATTGCTATTTAGATATCTGGAAAAAAACATGAATATAAATATATTGGCAATTACATATGGCCATGAAATACATGTGGTGGATTCTCACGATGAATGCAAGTAATCTCTCAGCTGGACCAATATGTGTCCTTTCACATTTCATTTGAATCTCAGAATATTGGAGATAAAATCTCAAACACTGTAGCTTCTTGCGAAACACACTGTAACCTCCTTCCATTTAGATATCCGACGTAGAATGATAATACGATTATTGGTGATTACAACATCCGTATAACGTCAAATACATGTTGCGGGTTCTCACAATGAATGCAAGTAATCTCTAAGATGCACAAAAAAAATGTGTACTTTTCCAGAACAGTGATAGATATTGCAAATTACTTTTTTATATTTTAAATAACGAAACCTGTGGTGAGATCATAATTAAAAGAAACACACGTATTAATCACAGTGAAAATTATTTAATTGTAAATATTTCATCCTAAGTATCTTAGGACATCATCAGAACAGTAGTTTAAACAATTAATAGGAATAACATACAGTTAGGGCGCATGATTACAATAGAATCTCATTAAACGTGTGTAAAGTGTTACAGAAATTAAAAAAAAAACTAATAATAATTATTTTACACAATTTTGTATGATAATTTCCCATACTTGGGGAACAGTAAGAACGTTGTTGCGGTTTAAATTTGGTCTGTGTAGCAGGGCTTCAGAACTTTCTTTATATAAATGTTCATGTTTATATAAAAATCTATGTAAAAGTTTAGACTTTTCCCAATGGATCCTGTGGCTTGGATTTTCAATTCCGTGTTGAGAGAGGCCAGATTTCTGCGGTTTAAAAAGACGAATGTGGTCTTGATGTTCCGAGATGCGTTTCTGAAGAGACCTACCTGTCTGTCCAAAGTGAGACAATTTGCAGGAGCATGGAATCTTATAAACGCCAGGCAACATCAAAGGTGAGAGTTTGTCCTTAGGAGAAGGTAACAAGTTGAAAATTTGGTTGACAGGTTTGTAAGTATTGGCCAAATTGTATTCCTTCATAATGTTAGAAAGACGTTCGGAGATGCCTTTGACTTAAAGTATGGGAATCCTACGGACTTCTTCTCTGGTTTGATGTGTGGGAAAGTGACTGATGATTTTTTTTGAGTTGTTTTAGGATTATATCCATTTAGGATGGCTGTGTTTTTGATTACTTCTAATTCTTAGTTTAGAGATTCTTCAGAGGAGCAGAATTTGTGTGCTCTGGAAACTAGTGATTTAATAATGCCAGATTTCTGAGATGGATGATGAGCGGAAGAATTGTAAATATAGCGACCTGAGAATGTAGGTTTGCGAAAGACAGACGTGGTGATGGAACCGTCTTCTTTTCTTTGAATGTGTAAATCCAAAAAGCAGATACCCTGTTGGAGATTCGTTTTCTAACGTAAAGTTGATGCGATGATGAAGGTTGCTTTTATCTAGAAACAGTTGTAATTCATGTTCGGGATGATCCCAGACTGCAAATAAGTCGTCGACATATCTTAACCAAATTTTTGGTTTGGGTTCAAAAGTGAATATTTGTTTCTCAAGGTGTTCTAGAAACAAGTTTGCTAGGTTTGGTGATAAAGTAGATCCCCTTGCTGTTTCTTCTTCTTGCTTGTAAATTTGACCTTTCCAGGTGAAGTAACCTGACGCAATAACAAACTTGAACAATTCAGCTATATCAGACGGAAATTGTTGAGTTAGTAATTCTATTGTTTCTTTATGGGGAATGTTTGTGAAGAGGGAGAAAATGTCGATGCTGATTAACAAGTAAGTTTTTGACAGTTGAATGTCTTTCATTTTTGTGTGAAACTCTGTAGAATTTTTGATTGAAGTGGCTGAGTGGCCTATGTGAGGACGTAGGTTTGATAAGAATCTTGATAACTTGTAAGTTGGACTGCTGATAAAGTCTATGACGGGTCTGAGGGGAACATTAGTTTTGTGTAGCTTAGGTAAGCTATAAATTCTAGGAGGTCTTGCATGGTATGTCGTAAGTTTATTTATTGTTTCTTCATCTAAGGAGGAAGTTTCATTAAGTAGCTTATTTAATTTTCTGAGTTGAAGTTTTGTAGGATCATAATCCAATTTGGCGTAAGTATTACGATCTCGAAGAAGTAAATTCATTTTTCGCTAATATGAATTTGTATCAAGAACCACAGTGGTATTTCCTTTAGCAGCACTGGTAATGATTATGTTTTTATTACGTTTTAAAGATATAATAGCTTTCAATTCTGATGGTGGAATATTTCATTCTGAAGGTTTGACATTGTAGATCACTTTAGCTATCTCAAAACGAAGTCTGTTGGCTTTCATACTGGAAAGATGGTTGACGTTTCTTTCTATATTATGTATGAAGTCTAAATATGGGAAAAATTGTGTTGAAATCGCAAATTTATGGCCTCTTGCTAGAACATTTAATTCGTCTGTTGTTAGTAGACGGTTAGATAAATTGACTACCCATTTTTCCGTTGGTAATTTGTTAGTGATCTTTTTTTGTCGATTTAGTAGATTAAGGTATTTATTATGTAGAGCACTATTGCGTTCATCAAAAGCATTTATTCCTGAATTCTTTGAGACAGTTATAATTAATTGTAGCAATTCTTGATTTAACGTATTTGACAAGTCTCTTTCTAGTTCTGTAATATTTAATTTGTTTGTTGCTACTTCATGCTTAGAAACTCGCAACTGATTCAGTAGTAAGGAATGGCATGCTTTTTGATTTCACACAAAAATGAATGAAAGACATTCAACTGTCAAAAACTGACTTCTTAATCAGCTTCGACATTGTCTCCCTCTTCACGAACATTCCCCATAAAGAAACAATAGAATTACTAACTCAACAATTTCCGTCTGATATAGTTGAATTGTTCAAGTTTGTTATTGCGTCAGGTTACTTCACCTGGAAAGGTCAAATTACAAGCAAGAAGAAGAAACAGCAAGGGGATCTACTTTATCACCAAACCTAGCAAACTTGTTTCTAGAACACCTTGAGAAAAAAATATTCACTTTTGAACCCAAACCAAAAATTTGGTTAAGATATGTCGACGATTTATTTGCAGTCTGGGATCATCCAGAATATGAATTACACCTGTTTCTAGATAAAAGTAACCTTCTTCATCATCGCATCAACTTTACGTTAGAAAACGAATCTCCAACAGGGTATCTGCTTTTTGGATTTACACATTCAAAGAAAAGAAGACGGTGCCATCACCACGTCTGTCTTTCGCAAGCCTACATTCTCAGGTCGCTACATTCACAATTCTTCTGCTCATCATCCATCTCAGAAATCTGGCATTATTAAATCACTAGTTTCCAGAGAACACAAATTCTGCTCCTCTGAAGAATCTCTAAACTAAGAATTAGAAGTAATCAAAAATACAGCCATCCTAAATGGATATAATCCTAAAACAACTCAAAAATCATCAGTCACTATCCCACACATCAAACCAGAGAAGAAGTCCATAGGATTCCCATACTTTACGTCAAAGGCATCTCCGAACGTCTTCCTAAAATTATGAAGAAATACAATTTTGCCACTACTTACAAACCTATCAACCAAATTTTAAACTTGTTACCTTCTCCTAAGGACAAACTCTCACCTTTGATGTTACCTGGCGTTTATGAGATCCCATGCTCCTGCAAATTGTCTCACTTTGGACAGACAGGTAGGTTTGTTCAGAAACGCATCTCGGAACATCAAGACCCCATTCGTCTTTTTAAACCGCAGAAATCTGGCCTCTCTCAACACGGAATTGAAAATCCAAGCCATAGGATCCATTGGGAAAAGTTTAAACTTTTACATAGATCTTTATATAAACATGAACATTTATATAAAGAAAGTTCTGAAGCCCTACTACACAGACCAAACTTAAACCGCAACGAAGTTCTTACTATTCTTGAAGTATGGGAAATTGTCATACAAAATTGTGTAAAATAATAATTATTATTATTTTTTATTATTATATTTATTTTTTACTTCTGTAGCAAGTTACGCACGTTTAATGAGATTCTATCGTAATCATGCGCCCTAACTGTATGTTATTCCTATTATTGTTTAAACTACTGTACTGATGATATCCTAAGATATTTAGGATGAAATATTTACAATTAAATAATTTTCACTGTGATTAATACGTGTGTTTCTCATAATTGCATATTATATATAGAGAAAAACTGGATATAAGTAGACAGAGAGATTATTTCTCGTGTACCTTACTTCCTGAGGTTTTACAGCCAGGTAAGTTGTAACTTCTATCATTTATAGGCAGATAAATCAGTAATGTGCTTTTGAAAATTTGTAATAATTCAATACGTGATTTTGAAAGTTTGTATCATTCTTGTATCCGCTTTACTAATTTTCGTCGGTTATTTTTGCTTTCGATGATAACTGACATTGTACAAATTTAAAAGAAATTTATAAACGTTCCCAAAACCTTTTTTTTTGGAAATCGAGGAGGCTGTCTTAAATACTGATTTTGTAGCTAAAGCTAAAGTCCTTCTCCTCTAACACAAGAATACCAGAGGCCTTTATCATTACAAATAGGGTGAGCAAACTGCTGCCCAGAAAGCTGTAGTGCACCTGACCATAATAATAAATGCAATCTTAAGGTTTGACTATTTTCCTCCCACCTAGAAACAGGCTGATGTAATCCGAATTCATAAGCTAGGCAAGGACCGGCATCTCCCTCACAATTATCGCCCTATCAGCCAGATCTCCAACTTGGGTACGATTGCTGAGACGGTCATCCTCTCATGACTTCAAGCTTCAGTAAATGAACTAAACATCCTTCCTAAAGAGCAATTCAGTTTTTCGGAAACACCATAGTACTACCCAGCAAATCGTTAGAATAGTGGAATATATTACCACCAGCTACAACTGGTGTCAAAACACTGGAGCTGTTTTTCTTGATCTATCCAAAGCATTTGACAAAATATGGCACTTCGGATTGCTACATAAACTTATCTCAGCCGGTATCTCACTGAAAATGGCACACCTAGTTAGATCATATCTACAGAATAGAACAATGCAAGTCAAGATCAATGGTACTACTTCATTCCAGCGCCATATCTTGGTCGGAGTACCGCATGGATCCCTACTGGCTCCATTGCTATTCTCTATATACATGTCAGACATTCCGAACAACTCAATGTCATCCATCATGACACTATATGCGGATGATAGAGCATTATTAACCAGATCTCTCCGACCACACCTCATTACTAGAAAGCTTCAAGAAAACCTTCTAAAGTTAGAGAAATGGTTCTCCAAATAGAAACTACAAGTAAATCCCCAAAAGAGTTCAGCCATTCTCTCCACGAAAAGATCGACATCTCCTGCAGGAGACGTATTATTATTCAATACTAAAATTCCCTGGCAGACAGAAACAAAATACCTTGGTGTCGTGCTCGACAAAAAATTAACTTTTAACCAACACATCAAGACTACATATGCAAAGGCATCTAAAGCCATCGCTCAGATTTACCCCTAATTAATAGGAACAACAAGCTAAACATCAGAATCAAATTGATTTTATACCAGCTGACGATTCTTCCCATAGTCACTTATGCTTCTTCAGCCTGGAGCCATATCTCCACTACAAATATTATCAAACTGCAACTTGTACAAAATAAGTGCTTGCGAATGATTCTAAGCGTCCCATGGTTCATCAGAAACAATCAACTTCATCGAGATACAAATATTCCTTTATATAGTCTCTTTCCTACAATATTTCGTAACAAAGTTTTTCCTAGAAACGTCCATACACCCTAACGATCTAGTTCAACAAGCAGTAGCCTACGAGGCAACGGATATATTCAAACATAAAAGACCAAAAGCCAGTTTAATTTCCTGTAGCGATGAATAATCTACATGCCCATCCAGGGAGAGCAAACTGTTCATAAAGTTTACCTTCACTGCAGCCGTAACAGATAGCGGGTAATATGAAAAGCATCTTGCTCCACCCATAAAGACATTAATGTCAATAGTCAATAGATAATACTACAATTTTTCACATGTGGTTCAATTCAGATTCAAATTTATCTCGTACTTTGTACAGTGCGTAAGCCATATAGTAGAACAATTCGTGTGTGATTAGCAGTAATAACGATTTTTGTAATAGTTTACAATCAGTTATAGTTCAATTACACAGGATAGATTACACGATTATCTATCCATTTATATAATTTTTTTTCTGTACAGAATGCAAGGAAAATATCTCATTTAAATTGCATAGGTAATGATATTATCAATGTTTTACATATTTTTTCACATACCTATTTACAATGATCCATTGAAATTGAAATACAATGATCCACTGAATCATTCACTTGTTATTAAATCAATTATAATATTTACTTGTTTCTTTGAGTGGAATTTCTGATTTCTTCCTCGAAGCTTTGCTGGGCTTATCTGAGGAAGATAACATATGGCGGTGGCTTCGTGGTTTTCTTTTTACACCCGTCGCAAGTCAGCTGTTGATTTTACCGTGTGTAGGTAGGTGCTTAGAAGACTATACTATGCACGGTTTAACTTTTATGCAAATGCGGTTGGATTTGGATATGGTAGGTTTGCGTCCTTGTAATGGTGATTTTGAGAGGGGTTTGCTCTACAGTGTGTGTGTGTGTGTGTGTGTGTGTGTGTGTGTGTGTGTGTGTGTGTGTGTGTGTGTGTGTGTGTGTGTGTGTGTGTGTGCGTGCGTGCGTGCGTGCGTGCGCGCGCGATTTTCCCATGATTCCATGTTGTTTGGCTGTGACAAGCAAGCGGACCTAATTACACAAGAGAAGGGGTGATCAGATGAGCATAACGGCCACATAAGAAAAAATGTAAAATAAAATCTACACGTTAAAATATCAGTGAACTTGGATTTTTACCAAGTTCACAGCTGTGTACAAATAGATTTAACTCATGTCAGTAGAGAAACTGTTGATGTCAATTCTGATAAAGTAACATACATCATCATAAAATGGAATGAATTGGAAACAGACTGGTCATTTATTAATTTAATTGTTAATGGCCAGTCCGATTACGAAGTTCTAAAGGGATGCCACCCAAGATGTGGGCACAGTATCGAGAGATTTCGTAGTTTATTTTCAGATGGAGGTAATATTTATCAAGCATCAATTAGATTTAATGTGGATCATGCCTTCGACCACTCAATTTAAGCCACATGCATAAATACAAAGGAGATAATATGTAAAGGTATGTTAATGCCAAGAACATTCATAAATTAAATCTAGCCTAAAAATATAAAGTAAACTCATTTGGTTTAGGCTATTTATTTCTGTTATCAGGAGTTGTTTAGTGAAAACAGTTTGTTTTAGGATAAGAACGATAACATTACGTTTTATTTAGAAGCAACATTAACAAGGTTAACAGGATGCTAATGTAAATGTCTCGAATATCACCAGATAGGATGAACATGTGCGTATTATACGAGGATGGTCTGAAAGGTTCTCGTTCTCAACCACAGATGCCAACACCATCGGCAAGATTTTTTTTCTTCTAATTTGGTACATCTGTCATAAGCATTCATGTGAAATTACATATGTCATTCTAATAAGTAGTTCTTAAAATCAAAAGATTCAGAAGGGATTGGGAATATTACAAGAGAAGAGAAGAGAAGAGAAGAGAGAGAGAGAGAGAGAGAGAAATAGAAAACGTTTGTTTAGAAACGATGAATCTGAATGGTTCCAATTTATTAACTGTCGATCACAGCTGGGAGTTAAGTTATGAATTTTATATAATGTTTTATTCAAATTCAGCAAGCCTCATGCGTCGGAAAGTATGACTCAGTTCTATTTACATATCTGAAAAAGCATATTGGCAATTACGTCGTCCATATGGCCATAAAATATATTTCAAGGATTCTCACAATGAATGCTAGTAATCTTTCAGCTGGACCGATATATGTCCTTTCCCATTTCATATGAATCTCAGAATATTCAGGTTAAAATATTAAACATTGCAGATTCTTTGCGAAAGACATATGACCTAATTTCATATCTGAAAAAAAAATGATAATATGATTATTGGCGATTACAACATCCGCATAGCCTTGAAATACATGTGGCGGATTCTCACAATGACTGCAAGTAACTCTCAGATGGACAAAAATGTGTCCTTTCCCAAAACAGTCGACAGATGCTACATATTATGTAAAGATAAAAACTGGATTTAAATAGACAGAGAGCTCGTTTCTCTGTACCTTACTTCCTGAGGTTTTACAACCAGGTAGGTTGTAACTTATGTCATTTATATGAACGCGAGTTAGTAATGTGCTAAGTTCAATACGTTCTTTTGAAATTTTATATCATTATTGTATCCGCTTTACTATTTTTGGTCGGTTGTTTTTGCTTTCGGTGATAACTGAAATGCAAAAAATTTAAAAGAAAATTATGAACGTTCCCAAAAACATTATTCGGAAATCGAAGAAGCTGTCTTAAATACTGATTTTGTAACTAAAGCGATTTATTTTTAGACTTCAAGTTTGATTTCCTTGAACCCTTGAAATATTTTTATTCTTAGGATAATAAGTGACATATAGAATTCAAATAATCTGAGCTAGGATAACATTTTTAGTAATAGTGCTGAGCTAGTAGGAATTTTGCATTTGTACGTAAATATACAAATTAAAATTAATCATCTAACAAAATTTTATTCCCACCATGTTGTAAGAAGTCATTCAGCTCTGGAAATCGGTAGTAGTAGCATTAATAATCACTTAGGTCAAAGGTTGTATCATATTTAGTGAAATAAAAATAGAGAATGAAATCATTCAAAGGGGTACCTAATGAAAGCCCTATCCATAAACAAGGTACAAGATGACTTTTATGCAATGTTCATGCAGAAACAGTTACACAGGAAATTTAATGAAAATAAGAAGGCCCATTCATTTAGAATGAAATTTAGTTCTCTACGTCGAGGCAAAAAGACCACATTATTCAGCATGATAATGCTTCGAGATATAATTGTACCTGAAACACAAATTTACTGAGAAGCGGTCCCCCCCCCCCAACGCCGAGAATCCCTACTGAATACTTTTGTACTTGTCAGCTGTGGAAACACTTCAAAGATCAAGAGAGATCTTACACGCTCTAAGAGTAGAATAACGTAGTTGGCTATTGTATAGAGAAACACTGCTACCAAAGTGCAAATAATGAAGTAAAAGATATTAAAAGTATCATCCAAAATTATTGCGATTTTTTATCCCATGCCAGCTATAGTGACATACAAGTAAAGCTTCAGTGATATCAAATTGATAAAAAAAATATCCTAAGTCTAGAATGAATCAGGTGCGTGGAATATACCAATTTTACTTAATGCGAAAAACAGTATAAAAACCAATTCCACTTCAGTGAAACCAGAATATCGATTCATAAAATAGGAATGTTTATTGCTTTATTAGAACTATTAAATAATTATAGTTAAATTCATGTTTAATAAATATATTTATTTATTTAATAGTGCCTCTATACTTACGATTAATATGTCCATGCAATATCCGTATAACTTAAGACTAGTTCGATTGCAATAGTCGAAATAAACAACCTTCGATTTATAACAGTTTATTAGAACTATTAAATAATGATAGTTAAATTCATATTTAATAAATATATTTATTTATTTAATAGTGTCTCTATACTTACGATTAATATGTCCATGCAATATCCGTATAACTTAGGACTAGTTCGATTGCCACAGTCGAAATAAACAACCTTCGAAACGCCATCTATAAAAGTTGTTTTAGATGTAGAAATAACTCGTCTTGTAACAATAATATATTAATTGCAGCAACTGGAAGAGAACTACGAATCAATAAACATTGATAATCGATCATTGCAGCTCAAAAAAATTACCGAAGCAATTTCGGTAGTTTTTTTTGTTGTTGTTATTTTTTTGTTGTTGTTTTTTAAAAACCTTTGCATTTTTTTTTAGTTTTATAATCTCTGATAATAATAATGTATACAACATGTTTTGATATACCATTTTCAATCGAAAAGTACAAACTCGAAAAAAAAAAGAACATTTTTTTTAAATTTAAAACAAAAATAGACTGCGATCCATTATGCATGACAATACCACGGCTCGTTGGTTGTATAATTTCATTTATTAGAATAATATTAGATTTATTCACTGTTGATACGTGTTCGGGAGTTTAACTGTTTTTGATGAGATAGAACAACGTTATTAGTTATTTATTTAAGAAATTTCACTTCTATAATACTTTTATTTAAACAAAAGCTAAATGCGTTAGAAAACTTTCGATCTTCTAAAGTCCTTTGCATGCTTATATACTGTCTGATATTTCGCTATTATCATGCCAATATAATGAAGAAATCTTTTATTCATTATAAATGCGAATATAAAAACGTTTTAAGAGATTCTGTCATTGGTTTTCTATTCTGAAGTGTTTATCACTGTACATGAATTTTCTCAAACTCTTTTAAAAGTGTACTCATCATTTTCAGTGACAGAGTAAACAAAACGTCGAATCTCATTGTAGTCCTCTCTGATTGCTGATACCTAGAGTATTTCGCAGAGCATTCCTCTGTCTGTTGATATAAATAGAGAGGAGTGTTATGCGAAGTCCTCTTTCCCTTGCATTCGGAATTATGTTTGGACTAATCTTCATCTGATATATTTTCCCCATACTCTTATAAATATATATGATGTCTTTGAGATTTAGATAGACAAACCCTTTATAGACTGTACTAATATTTTTCATAACATTAATGCAGTATATTCAAAGATACGATGCGCTTTAGAAGATAAAAACCTATTCTCGTGATTTTGCGTCAACCTCATGAACCACGGACGTTTTTCAACTTTTGAAAACTAAATTTTTTAAAAAAAAGGACACGCAAAGTCCCACTCTTGTCTTTTTCAAAACGAAATGCTACTATTAAATTCCTGATTCATTCTTCTCTCCTTATTGTTTTTGAAGCATTTCTATTTTCTTAGATAAAGGTTTCAAAGTCCGCGTTATCAACAAAGCAATGAACAGTTACAAAACTTTCTCTTAATAAAGACTTCCTCGTGAGAAATGAAATATTCACATTTACTTTCATTGTACAACAAATGTGAGGCTCTGAACGTCTAAATAGCTGAACGCAGGTCAAAAATGTTCAAGCCACTTAATATTGATCATAATGTTTCTTTCTGTCTATAAAACATTCATCAGCAAGAACATCGTGCAGTCTAATTACATTCTGGTTAGTGTGGAAGATACGTCTCTGTTTTTAGCAAAAAACATAACAATTGCAATTTTTTCCCATGAAGGTGAGCAGTCAGGTTTTGCGGAAGATGTTATCTGCTCTAACCACAGAACTCATGGGAAACAAATCCAGACTATACCAGAGCAGAGTTATTATATTGAGGCATTCTTATTGGTCTACGTTGAAATCCCATATGGAAAATAGTACTCCTCAACTCGTCTCGAATTTACTTATATTTCTTTCTTTCTTTTATTATTATTATCATTATTATTATTATTAGTTGTTGAATTTTGGCTCTAAAAATAACTGTGACTCTAATACACATTGAAGTCACATCATTAGGCTTTTGTTGTGAATTAACTGGAAGGGCCACATGAAAGAAAATACTGTGGATGCCTATGAAACGAGAGAGAAATTTTATGCTCATAAATAACTAGTTTTATTTAAGTAAGGTATCCAAATGTAATTTACGAATAGGTATAGGTATAACTATCGAGCATATATTTTGTCCTGTAATAACAACACGTGTTCTCTTATTGGCTGCTTCTCTATTTCCGGAGTGGAAAATTAGTAACTCGTGTAACTCGCCTTCAGTTGGAAAGTCCTTATGGAGATTATTTTTGTCTTACACGGAACTGGAACCAAGGATTTCCATCCAAAGGACAAAGTCGATACTCTCTGGCCAATAATATTTTTTAATCGATCAATCAAACTTTATTATTATTGAAACATAATATTTACTATATATTTTTGCACAGTAATCTGCACAGGTATTTACACGTACTGCTAACATATTTTTTAAAATAATAATATTATATAACTCTTAAACTTTATGTCTCAGATAAATTACAAGAATATAAATTTTTATTAATTAGCCTAGTGGTGTGCGCTTCGCAACCATAGGCCTTGGGAAGGAGAGCCCTAGGTTCGGCTCTCGTCGGAGACGTGAGGAGCTGAAGGATCTTCCTCAGCCATAGCCAAGTTAGTCGATCTTGGACGCGGGCATCAGGGTTTTCCCCCAGTTTATCCTTGAGTTTTTCCTCCCGCAAAGCAAGCAAACCGGCCCCGTGAACACACGCATCTACAGACATGGGATACTATCGATACTATCATGGGATACAATCGGTTACGGAAGCTTACGCGGTAAAATGTGTAGGCCTGCGCGAAAGAGTAACATACGATTACAATGACGATGATTGATCTCTAAAGTATTTAAATATTATAATGGTCATTTTGTTTGACATTCCAGCATGTGGTTTGATTGCTGTGATGGAAAAAGGCTGATGTTTGATATATTCACTACAGCAGTAGGATAAGAAATTCACACATAATTTGGAATGTCATGAGGTGGATTGAACTGAAAAGTCTGAACTAATATATCGTTTCATTAAATTTGTAAGGTGTGTATTTCTCGTTCATAGTATGTCCTTAGGGCACTTTTCAGGCCATTGTAGTCTGTGAGGTTCCTGTATTCAAAAGGTAGTTTATTTAATATGTCTGGGATTTATTAGCTTCGAGTGGTGTCTGTCCTTTCCATAATGATTGTTTTTTTTTTCATTTCCATAGTTGAATGCCTTCCAAAGCAGTAGGAAATAAATTCAATTACAAGAAACAGTATGAGAAATAAAACTCTTTACAACACCAATATTTGCGAAACGGAAGAAATATTGATAAGTGAAACATTGGCCAGTGAAACCTAACAAAATGGACCAAATTAGAAAGCGAACATATGGACGTCTTGGCGTTGGTGTTTTCTAAAGTGGTCAGCAGCGCAAGGGTGACTCGTAAATGCGGGCGGGCGTACTCTTGTAAGGCAGTGTTTCTCAAACTTCAGACATCTGCGTTCCCCTTTTTAAATTTTCATTATTACCAAGTACCCTCTTATCAAAATAATAATAATAATAATAATAAATAAATAAATAAAATATATTTCGTTGCAAATGTCTATTTTATTGGAATTTAGGTGTACATGTAAACAAAAAAATATGATTTATTTTTAATAGAACAAACTTTATAAAGATACTATAAATTTTTACTTACTTGAAATAATTTATCAATGAGAGGAATGAAATTGCTTATGGCGAGATAACATTTCAGCAAAATTTGGCTCTATAGTTGTTAATTTCAATCTCAGATGCGGTTCGACATCTATAATGCAATTCATCTTCTTCGTCTTGATATCTACAAGGGCTGAAAATCCAACTTCGCACAGATATGAACTTGGAAATAGAAAAATTAACCTTAGAGATTTATCTGTTAATTCAGGAAATTCATTCTGTATTTGTACCCAAAATAATGATAACGTATTCTCGTTGTATTTATTTTTAGGCAACCAGCAGTAACTAGTTCTAACAGTTGTTGTTGTTGTTCTTCTTCTTCTTCTTCTATTGACGATAGACCCTTTGGGATAAATTTGCTGATATTGAAAGGGTATCTTATCCACTCAATATTAATTTCCAATTCAGATAAATACTTTTCTAGATTCATTTGTAAGCTTTGTAAATGATGCATGATAATAATTTTCACATCATCATCAAATTAACCTATTTGAACTTGCGAGAAATTCATGAAGAGATGGAAACGCGTCAAATTCTCCATTACCAACCCGATTTTGCCATAACTTTATTTTTGACAACGTGGCGTTCACTTTATCTTGGACATGAAATCTAGAAGTTTCCTTGCCTTGTAAAGATAAATTAAGACCATTTAATACACTAAATATATCTGCCAGGTATGCTAATTGACTGAGCCATTTCCAGTTATGTAAATGCTTTTTCAATTCAAACTTTTCATCAAGAGAAACTTGTAGTTCATTCCGAAGTTCAAATAAACGAGTGAGGACTTTTTCCAAGAGAAAGCCAACGAACATCGGTATGGAGAAGAAGTTGTGTATAGTTGCTTCCCATTTCTTTGCAAAGTTGTGAGAAAAATATGGCGTTTAGAGGACAGTTCAGCCAAAAGAGTTCAGCCATTCTCTCCACGAAAAGATCGACATCTCCTGCAGGAGACGTATTATTATTCAATACTAAAATTCCCTGGCAGACAGAAACAAAATACCTTGGTGTCGTGCTCGACAAAAAATTAACTTTTAACCAACACATCAAGACTACATATGCAAAGGCATCTAAAGCCATCGCTCAGATTTACCCCTAATTAATAGGAACAACAAGCTAAACATCAGAATCAAATTGATTTTATACCAGCTGACGATTCTTCCCATAGTCACTTATGCTTCTTCAGCCTGGAGCCATATCTCCACTACAAATATTATCAAACTGCAACTTGTACAAAATAAGTGCTTGCGAATGATTCTAAGCGTCCCATGGTTCATCAGAAACAATCAACTTCATCGAGATACAAATATTCCTTTATATAGTCTCTTTCCTACAATATTTCGTAACAAAGTTTTTCCTAGAAACGTCCATACACCCTAACGATCTAGTTCAACAAGCAGTAGCCTACGAGGCAACGGATATATTCAAACATAAAAGACCAAAAGCCAGTTTAATTTCCTGTAGCGATGAATAATCTACATGCCCATCCAGGGAGAGCAAACTGTTCATAAAGTTTACCTTCACTGCAGCCGTAACAGATAGCGGGTAATATGAAAAGCATCTTGCTCCACCCATAAAGACATTAATGTCAATAGTCAATAGATAATACTACAATTTTTCACATGTGGTTCAATTCAGATTCAAATTTATCTCGTACTTTGTACAGTGCGTAAGCCATATAGTAGAACAATTCGTGTGTGATTAGCAGTAATAACGATTTTTGTAATAGTTTACAATCAGTTATAGTTCAATTACACAGGATAGATTACACGATTATCTATCCATTTATATAATTTTTTTTCTGTACAGAATGCAAGGAAAATATCTCATTTAAATTGCATAGGTAATGATATTATCAATGTTTTACATATTTTTTCACATACCTATTTACAATGATCCATTGAAATTGAAATACAATGATCCACTGAATCATTCACTTGTTATTAAATCAATTATAATATTTACTTGTTTCTTTGAGTGGAATTTCTGATTTCTTCCTCGAAGCTTTGCTGGGCTTATCTGAGGAAGATAACATATGGCGGTGGCTTCGTGGTTTTCTTTTTACACCCGTCGCAAGTCAGCTGTTGATTTTACCGTGTGTAGGTAGGTGCTTAGAAGACTATACTATGCACGGTTTAACTTTTATGCAAATGCGGTTGGATTTGGATATGGTAGGTTTGCGTCCTTGTAATGGTGATTTTGAGAGGGGTTTGCTCTACAGTGTGTGTGTGTGTGTGTGTGTGTGTGTGTGTGTGTGTGTGTGTGTGTGTGTGTGTGCGTGCGTGCGTGCGTGCGTGCGCGCGCGATTTTCCCATGATTCCATGTTGTTTGGCTGTGACAAGCAAGCGGACCTAATTACACAAGAGAAGGGGTGATCAGATGAGCATAACGGCCACATAAGAAAAAATGTAAAATAAAATCTACACGTTAAAATATCAGTGAACTTGGATTTTTACCACAAATTATGCTAAACGGATTGCAACAGAAATGAAGTAGATTGTATTACGGAATTCAAAACCAAACTGTGACCATCACACAGATTAATTACGCTTCAATATTTCGATATTTGAATACCGTTAAAATCTCCGTCGCGTTGTCTTCTCTAAAGAATATAACTCCCAGCTGTCCAGGGATTTCATCCATCATACTGATATTAAATTATAACCCTACAATGTATCTGTGTTGTTGTTTCAGAGTTCAAGAGATATATTGAAAAACTTTGTTCAAATAAGATTCGAATTCCTGCAAGTTTTTATCCCTGAGTTTTAGGAAGCAGTCACAAGAAAGGTTGTTCTATACAAAACAAGTAGAAAGGATGAATGAAGAGGGATAAGTAAAGACAAACTTTGTTTCATGTTTGGTTAGGAACTGCGAAAAAAGTGTTGCTGGTAACGACAGCTGTGTACAAATAGATTTAACTCATGTCAGTAGAGAAACTGTTGATGTCAATTCTGATAAAGTAACATACATCATCATAAAATGGAATGAATTGGAAACAGACTGGTCATTTATTAATTTAATTGTTAATGGCCAGTCCGATTACGAAGTTCTAAAGGGATGCCACCCAAGATGTGGGCACAGTATCGAGAGATTTCGTAGTTTATTTTCAGATGGAGGTAATATTTATCAAGCATCAATTAGATTTAATGTGGATCATGCCTTCGACCACTCAATTTAAGCCACATGCATAAATACAAAGGAGATAATATGTAAAGGTATGTTAATGCCAAGAACATTCATAAATTAAATCTAGCCTAAAAATATAAAGTAAACTCATTTGGTTTAGGCTATTTATTTCTGTTATCAGGAGTTGTTTAGTGAAAACAGTTTGTTTTAGGATAAGAACGATAACATTACGTTTTATTTAGAAGCAACATTAACAAGGTTAACAGGATGCTAATGTAAATGTCTCGAATATCACCAGATAGGATGAACATGTGCGTATTATACGAGGATGGTCTGAAAGGTTCTCGTTCTCAACCACAGATGCCAACACCATCGGCAAGATTTTTTTTCTTCTAATTTGGTACATCTGTCATAAGCATTCATGTGAAATTACATATGTCATTCTAATAAGTAGTTCTTAAAATCAAAAGATTCAGAAGGGATTGGGAATATTACAAGAGAAGAGAAGAGAAGAGAAGAGAGAGAGAGAGAGAGAGAGAAATAGAAAACGTTTGTTTAGAAACGATGAATCTGAATGGTTCCAATTTATTAACTGTCGATCACAGCTGGGAGTTAAGTTATGAATTTTATATAATGTTTTATTCAAATTCAGCAAGCCTCATGCGTCGGAAAGTATGACTCAGTTCTATTTACATATCTGAAAAAGCATATTGGCAATTACGTCGTCCATATGGCCATAAAATATATTTCAAGGATTCTCACAATGAATGCTAGTAATCTTTCAGCTGGACCGATATATGTCCTTTCCCATTTCATATGAATCTCAGAATATTCAGGTTAAAATATTAAACATTGCAGATTCTTTGCGAAAGACATATGACCTAATTTCATATCTGAAAAAAAAATGATAATATGATTATTGGCGATTACAACATCCGCATAGCCTTGAAATACATGTGGCGGATTCTCACAATGACTGCAAGTAACTCTCAGATGGACAAAAATGTGTCCTTTCCCAAAACAGTCGACAGATGCTACATATTATGTAAAGATAAAAACTGGATTTAAATAGACAGAGAGCTCGTTTCTCTGTACCTTACTTCCTGAGGTTTTACAACCAGGTAGGTTGTAACTTATGTCATTTATATGAACGCGAGTTAGTAATGTGCTAAGTTCAATACGTTCTTTTGAAATTTTATATCATTATTGTATCCGCTTTACTATTTTTGGTCGGTTGTTTTTGCTTTCGGTGATAACTGAAATGCAAAAAATTTAAAAGAAAATTATGAACGTTCCCAAAAACATTATTCGGAAATCGAAGAAGCTGTCTTAAATACTGATTTTGTAACTAAAGCGATTTATTTTTAGACTTCAAGTTTGATTTCCTTGAACCCTTGAAATATTTTTATTCTTAGGATAATAAGTGACATATAGAATTCAAATAATCTGAGCTAGGATAACATTTTTAGTAATAGTGCTGAGCTAGTAGGAATTTTGCATTTGTACGTAAATATACAAATTAAAATTAATCATCTAACAAAATTTTATTCCCACCATGTTGTAAGAAGTCATTCAGCTCTGGAAATCGGTAGTAGTAGCATTAATAATCACTTAGGTCAAAGGTTGTATCATATTTAGTGAAATAAAAATAGAGAATGAAATCATTCAAAGGGGTACCTAATGAAAGCCCTATCCATAAACAAGGTACAAGATGACTTTTATGCAATGTTCATGCAGAAACAGTTACACAGGAAATTTAATGAAAATAAGAAGGCCCATTCATTTAGAATGAAATTTAGTTCTCTACGTCGAGGCAAAAAGACCACATTATTCAGCATGATAATGCTTCGAGATATAATTGTACCTGAAACACAAATTTACTGAGAAGCGGTCCCCCCCCCCCCAACGCCGAGAATCCCTACTGAATACTTTTGTACTTGTCAGCTGTGGAAACACTTCAAAGATCAAGAGAGATCTTACACGCTCTAAGAGTAGAATAACGTAGTTGGCTATTGTATAGAGAAACACTGCTACCAAAGTGCAAATAATGAAGTAAAAGATATTAAAAGTATCATCCAAAATTATTGCGATTTTTTATCCCATGCCAGCTATAGTGACATACAAGTAAAGCTTCAGTGATATCAAATTGATAAAAAAAATATCCTAAGTCTAGAATGAATCAGGTGCGTGGAATATACCAATTTTACTTAATGCGAAAAACAGTATAAAAACCAATTCCACTTCAGTGAAACCAGAATATCGATTCATAAAATAGGAATGTTTATTGCTTTATTAGAACTATTAAATAATTATAGTTAAATTCATGTTTAATAAATATATTTATTTATTTAATAGTGCCTCTATACTTACGATTAATATGTCCATGCAATATCCGTATAACTTAAGACTAGTTCGATTGCAATAGTCGAAATAAACAACCTTCGATTTATAACAGTTTATTAGAACTATTAAATAATGATAGTTAAATTCATATTTAATAAATATATTTATTTATTTAATAGTGTCTCTATACTTACGATTAATATGTCCATGCAATATCCGTATAACTTAGGACTAGTTCGATTGCCACAGTCGAAATAAACAACCTTCGAAACGCCATCTATAAAAGTTGTTTTAGATGTAGAAATAACTCGTCTTGTAACAATAATATATTAATTGCAGCAACTGGAAGAGAACTACGAATCAATAAACATTGATAATCGATCATTGCAGCTCAAAAAAATTACCGAAGCAATTTCGGTAGTTTTTTTTGTTGTTGTTATTTTTTTGTTGTTGTTTTTTAAAAACCTTTGCATTTTTTTTTAGTTTTATAATCTCTGATAATAATAATGTATACAACATGTTTTGATATACCATTTTCAATCGAAAAGTACAAACTCGAAAAAAAAAAGAACATTTTTTTTAAATTTAAAACAAAAATAGACTGCGATCCATTATGCATGACAATACCACGGCTCGTTGGTTGTATAATTTCATTTATTAGAATAATATTAGATTTATTCACTGTTGATACGTGTTCGGGAGTTTAACTGTTTTTGATGAGATAGAACAACGTTATTAGTTATTTATTTAAGAAATTTCACTTCTATAATACTTTTATTTAAACAAAAGCTAAATGCGTTAGAAAACTTTCGATCTTCTAAAGTCCTTTGCATGCTTATATACTGTCTGATATTTCGCTATTATCATGCCAATATAATGAAGAAATCTTTTATTCATTATAAATGCGAATATAAAAACGTTTTAAGAGATTCTGTCATTGGTTTTCTATTCTGAAGTGTTTATCACTGTACATGAATTTTCTCAAACTCTTTTAAAAGTGTACTCATCATTTTCAGTGACAGAGTAAACAAAACGTCGAATCTCATTGTAGTCCTCTCTGATTGCTGATACCTAGAGTATTTCGCAGAGCATTCCTCTGTCTGTTGATATAAATAGAGAGGAGTGTTATGCGAAGTCCTCTTTCCCTTGCATTCGGAATTATGTTTGGACTAATCTTCATCTGATATATTTTCCCCATACTCTTATAAATATATATGATGTCTTTGAGATTTAGATAGACAAACCCTTTATAGACTGTACTAATATTTTTCATAACATTAATGCAGTATATTCAAAGATACGATGCGCTTTAGAAGATAAAAACCTATTCTCGTGATTTTGCGTCAACCTCATGAACCACGGACGTTTTTCAACTTTTGAAAACTAAATTTTTTAAAAAAAAGGACACGCAAAGTCCCACTCTTGTCTTTTTCAAAACGAAATGCTACTATTAAATTCCTGATTCATTCTTCTCTCCTTATTGTTTTTGAAGCATTTCTATTTTCTTAGATAAAGGTTTCAAAGTCCGCGTTATCAACAAAGCAATGAACAGTTACAAAACTTTCTCTTAATAAAGACTTCCTCGTGAGAAATGAAATATTCACATTTACTTTCATTGTACAACAAATGTGAGGCTCTGAACGTCTAAATAGCTGAACGCAGGTCAAAAATGTTCAAGCCACTTAATATTGATCATAATGTTTCTTTCTGTCTATAAAACATTCATCAGCAAGAACATCGTGCAGTCTAATTACATTCTGGTTAGTGTGGAAGATACGTCTCTGTTTTTAGCAAAAAACATAACAATTGCAATTTTTTCCCATGAAGGTGAGCAGTCAGGTTTTGCGGAAGATGTTATCTGCTCTAACCACAGAACTCATGGGAAACAAATCCAGACTATACCAGAGCAGAGTTATTATATTGAGGCATTCTTATTGGTCTACGTTGAAATCCCATATGGAAAATAGTACTCCTCAACTCGTCTCGAATTTACTTATATTTCTTTCTTTCTTTTATTATTATTATCATTATTATTATTATTAGTTGTTGAATTTTGGCTCTAAAAATAACTGTGACTCTAATACACATTGAAGTCACATCATTAGGCTTTTGTTGTGAATTAACTGGAAGGGCCACATGAAAGAAAATACTGTGGATGCCTATGAAACGAGAGAGAAATTTTATGCTCATAAATAACTAGTTTTATTTAAGTAAGGTATCCAAATGTAATTTACGAATAGGTATAGGTATAACTATCGAGCATATATTTTGTCCTGTAATAACAACACGTGTTCTCTTATTGGCTGCTTCTCTATTTCCGGAGTGGAAAATTAGTAACTCGTGTAACTCGCCTTCAGTTGGAAAGTCCTTATGGAGATTATTTTTGTCTTACACGGAACTGGAACCAAGGATTTCCATCCAAAGGACAAAGTCGATACTCTCTGGCCAATAATATTTTTTAATCGATCAATCAAACTTTATTATTATTGAAACATAATATTTACTATATATTTTTGCACAGTAATCTGCACAGGTATTTACACGTACTGCTAACATATTTTTTAAAATAATAATATTATATAACTCTTAAACTTTATGTCTCAGATAAATTACAAGAATATAAATTTTTATTAATTAGCCTAGTGGTGTGCGCTTCGCAACCATAGGCCTTGGGAAGGAGAGCCCTAGGTTCGGCTCTCGTCGGAGACGTGAGGAGCTGAAGGATCTTCCTCAGCCATAGCCAAGTTAGTCGATCTTGGACGCGGGCATCAGGGTTTTCCCCCAGTTTATCCTTGAGTTTTTCCTCCCGCAAAGCAAGCAAACCGGCCCCGTGAACACACGCATCTACAGACATGGGATACTATCGATACTATCATGGGATACAATCGGTTACGGAAGCTTACGCGGTAAAATGTGTAGGCCTGCGCGAAAGAGTAACATACGATTACAATGACGATGATTGATCTCTAAAGTATTTAAATATTATAATGGTCATTTTGTTTGACATTCCAGCATGTGGTTTGATTGCTGTGATGGAAAAAGGCTGATGTTTGATATATTCACTACAGCAGTAGGATAAGAAATTCACACATAATTTGGAATGTCATGAGGTGGATTGAACTGAAAAGTCTGAACTAATATATCGTTTCATTAAATTTGTAAGGTGTGTATTTCTCGTTCATAGTATGTCCTTAGGGCACTTTTCAGGCCATTGTAGTCTGTGAGGTTCCTGTATTCAAAAGGTAGTTTATTTAATATGTCTGGGATTTATTAGCTTCGAGTGGTGTCTGTCCTTTCCATAATGATTGTTTTTTTTTTCATTTCCATAGTTGAATGCCTTCCAAAGCAGTAGGAAATAAATTCAATTACAAGAAACAGTATGAGAAATAAAACTCTTTACAACACCAATATTTGCGAAACGGAAGAAATATTGATAAGTGAAACATTGGCCAGTGAAACCTAACAAAATGGACCAAATTAGAAAGCGAACATATGGACGTCTTGGCGTTGGTGTTTTCTAAAGTGGTCAGCAGCGCAAGGGTGACTCGTAAATGCGGGCGGGCGTACTCTTGTAAGGCAGTGTTTCTCAAACTTCAGACATCTGCGTTCCCCTTTTTAAATTTTCATTATTACCAAGTACCCTCTTATCAAAATAATAATAATAATAATAATAAATAAATAAATAAAATATATTTCGTTGCAAATGTCTATTTTATTGGAATTTAGGTGTACATGTAAACAAAAAAATATGATTTATTTTTAATAGAACAAACTTTATAAAGATACTATAAATTTTTACTTACTTGAAATAATTTATCAATGAGAGGAATGAAATTGCTTATGGCGAGATAACATTTCAGCAAAATTTGGCTCTATAGTTGTTAATTTCAATCTCAGATGCGGTTCGACATCTATAATGCAATTCATCTTCTTCGTCTTGATATCTACAAGGGCTGAAAATCCAACTTCGCACAGATATGAACTTGGAAATAGAAAAATTAACCTTAGAGATTTATCTGTTAATTCAGGAAATTCATTCTGTATTTGTACCCAAAATAATGATAACGTATTCTCGTTGTATTTATTTTTAGGCAACCAGCAGTAACTAGTTCTAACAGTTGTTGTTGTTGTTCTTCTTCTTCTTCTTCTATTGACGATAGACCCTTTGGGATAAATTTGCTGATATTGAAAGGGTATCTTATCCACTCAATATTAATTTCCAATTCAGATAAATACTTTTCTAGATTCATTTGTAAGCTTTGTAAATGATGCATGATAATAATTTTCACATCATCATCAAATTAACCTATTTGAACTTGCGAGAAATTCATGAAGAGATGGAAACGCGTCAAATTCTCCATTACCAACCCGATTTTGCCATAACTTTATTTTTGACAACGTGGCGTTCACTTTATCTTGGACATGAAATCTAGAAGTTTCCTTGCCTTGTAAAGATAAATTAAGACCATTTAATACACTAAATATATCTGCCAGGTATGCTAATTGACTGAGCCATTTCCAGTTATGTAAATGCTTTTTCAATTCAAACTTTTCATCAAGAGAAACTTGTAGTTCATTCCGAAGTTCAAATAAACGAGTGAGGACTTTTTCCAAGAGAAAGCCAACGAACATCGGTATGGAGAAGAAGTTGTGTATAGTTGCTTCCCATTTCTTTGCAAAGTTGTGAGAAAAATATGGCGTTTAGAGGACAGCCTTTAATATAATTTATAATTTTTACAGCTTCATCAAGAACTTTTCTTAAGTCTGTAGACATCACATGTGTGGCCAAGCCTCCCCGTGTATGCAGCAGTGTGTCGACTTTGCATCTGGGACAGCAGCTTGAATCCTTGAAACAAGCCCTTTTTTTAGATCCCAGCATGGATTTCGCTCCGTCCATGCTTATTCCAACACAACTTTTCCAATCAAGCTTGTTTTCATGCATAAAGGTATTTATACGGTTGAATATTTCTTCTCCTGTTGTATGTTCTGGCAAGGGTTGACAATATAAAATAAAAGGTCGTCATGATTTTTTTTAATTTTTTTTCGTACCTAACGAACACGAGAAGATTTGCAAAATTTGTAATGCCGGTGGATTCGATCTGCAACGCATAATAACGACTCTTACGTATATCGGATAACAATGTTTGTTTTATATTTTCAGCCATTTCAGTGATTCTTCGATGAACAGTACTCTTTGAAAGGCAAATCCGATCAAAAGATCTTTTTGCATTATCTCCGATCATAATTTCTGCTATTATTTTGCTGCAGACTTGACCAAAGTTTCACCAATTGTTTCCGATAATAGCGACACACGATATGAAGCTTCTGAAGCCTTCATATTTTACCCCCTGACACGATTGACATCACATTTTGAGATTCGTTTAAATTTTTTAGTTTAGTTTGAAAACGTTCGTCAGGTTTGTCCTTGTATTCATTATGTTTCGATTCAAAATGGCGATTTAAATTAGATGGTTTCATGCTTTCATTTTTTAAAATTTCACCGCCAATTACACATAATGAAATAGATTCCTATTCATTTCCCGTCCATGAAAATCCACATTTTAAGTAATTTATATCGTACTTACGAAGTTTTCTCATCTTCTTCCCAGTTGGTTCTTTAGAGATGTCAGACGACACACCCTTATCAATTTCACTTGATCCAGATACAATATCAACGTTTTCTTGTTGCTGACAGCTACTTGTATCTGCTATGTACCTCTCTTCTGTGCATTTTGAAAATCAAGTCTTTAACCAATGATCCATACTTAAGAATTTGAAAGCTAAAAAAAATTACCGTATTTAGCGAAGAGTCCCTCAACAAATGGATAGTGAAAGCAGAGCTCGAAACAGGCAGCAATGGTAGGCCAGTAGAGATAAAGTAGCCATGAAGACGTTCATATGATAGTTTTAACACGTTCACTCAAACAAATCCATATGTTACCGGTGCAACATATGGTACGATATGTAGAAACGTTTTACAATCCAGAACTTTATAGACTAATAAATAAACGGATACATTAAATTTTAATCCATGGGTTAATGATGCATATCCGAATATTGCCACGACCCCCTGAAGACCTTTCACGTTCCCCCGTGGGTACGCGTGCCACACTTTGAGAAACACTGCTGTAAGCTCTCTGGTTAACTTACTTGAACGAAACTTTCATAGTTTCTACATTCGGCTTTGAAATAATGCTGGATTTAATATCCACTTAATTTTTATAATTATAGTATTATTATTTAAGTTAAGGGATATTACATCCCATATCGGAGCTTGCTCCACCCTTACCACGAGTTGCCTTGGTGTTGCACTCCCTAAAGGGTCAGTTGTAATACTATCCAGGTATTTGCTTACGTTGGACTCGCCGAACTTTATATATTTACTATATTCGGCATGAAACTCTTTGAGTTTCTTATTCGGCTATGAAACAATGTGGGATGTAATATCCCTGAATTAACTTAAATAAGTTTATTGCGCCGAATTGAAGCCTTTGGCTCTTCATATAATTAATTAATAATAGTATTATTATTTTATTTAGCTAGTATTATTCTTAATATATCAAGAAAGAATCAGAAGATTTTATTTTAGCAGATCTAAACAAGAGTTAAAAATTAATGCAACGAAAGCAATATTTGAGAACATCCCTAATAACAGAATGAGATAATACGATGAGGAAGATGAAATCGTAGAAATTCTGAATAGTGCCGGCAGAAAAGTTTCTGAAACAGATTCCAAATATTCACATGATCAAGAAGCCAAAATTAGGGTAATTAGAATTCACAAGTTTAATTGAATAGTTTAATCGGCTTTTGGATAACAATCTGACATTATAATTATTGAACATCGACGAGTTTTGATTTATAGATACACACTGGCAATCGAAATTCGTGATGTGTTACTTAAAAAAACCCAAATCACCTTTTCATCAATATTACAACACTAATGCAGTTGATACAATTTCAAATAGGTCAAGTATTTACAACACCTAAACATAGACGATATTCACACGTATATGATTTGCATGGTTCTTGATTGTTGAGTAGAATCCGAATAAAACTGTGTCACCAGTCAAATTTTGTGCATAATATTTGAAGTTTTATCGTTCCGATTGTGTGAATAAAGTCGAAGTAGTAGTAGTAGTAGTAAAATTATATTTTAGCTATAGTGAATGAACTGATTTTCGTATACTTTTTCCCCTTAGCCATGAAGTACCTCATTCTACTTTGCCTTCTCGGCGCCTCCACTGCATTCGTCTTGCAGAGTAAGATAATACAGCATTTATCCTCAATTATTCTACATGGTGTTTTACAACTTGTTTAAAAATTTTGACATAATTAATTTTTAATCATACCTCTTGTGAAGGTTGATTTTGTCTTTATTTCTTGTAGATGCAGAGCCAAATGGAGACTTCCTCGTCGAGGAAATTGAGGATGACCTTCGCACGTAAGTTTCACTTATGTGATTAACGTCCTGTTTCACGCATTACATCCGGAAATTTGAGCCCAAATTTTTATAAGTACGGACTGATTTAGAAACTAGCAAACCATTAAAAGATAGTACTTTACAAATAGTGCTATAAATCTTTATAAGTGTTTATTTATGACCACCTCTTCTGAGTTATGTGAAAAGAAGAACCCAATTCAGCGTTTCTCCACCCTAAACGTATCACAGCACTATAATTAAAATATCAAAACGCCTGCATACGGTGCGTTATATTTTGCAACAATGAGTATGACAACAAACGCAGTAATTTTATAGGTTTAAAGACATTTAAGGCTGAAATGTTCAACACCTAACTATGCACGAATGCGAAACGCTCATATACTCCTGTCCGTTCGCTATTAGTGTTTGATTGTAATATTTTAGTACAAAACAAATCTATTTTCTAAACATTTTGGTAATCATTCAAGACTAGTAAATAAATAAATAAATAAAAATAAAAATAAATGCTAGGATAGGGATTCAATAAAAGTATTGAAACCGGTTTCTACATTATGTGGAACAACCTTCCCCGCCTGCATTTATCTAAGATAGCCTAATTCACATTCGAAACCAGTGCTTATTGCATTTCCTCGTGCTTAACTGAAACCCCATTACAAAATGAATGAAGCGGGACACTGGGATTACAGATAATGTTAAAAATATGCGATTACACATAATCTGAAATCCAGATTGAGCTTAAATCTCTAACTTGAACAAACAGTTTTATGAATAAGCTTAAAAGAATAAAAAGTAATCCTAAAATGAGGCAAATGAAGTCATTTCTTGTGTGGATTGATTTGTAAATGGTACAAAACTATGAGTGCAATAATATAAAAGCTTTTTCTCTTTATTTTTCAATGCTATGTAAATATGTAAATATTTTGATCATTGTGTAATGAGTCTGTAGACTATTTCTTCATCTGAAAACTTAAAAATATATTTTACTCCATAACTGCACTTTTTTCTTTATAGTTTGAAAGCAGCCTTGATCAGTGCAAAAAATCTTCCCGATATTAAAGGCATGATGAATGAATTTATGAAAATGATAAGAGACGCTATTGATCACGGAAAAAATATATTAACAAATAAGGTTCAGACAGTAAGTTGTAAACTATGTGGTTTGTTTCATGCATAATATCCCAGATAAGCATCCTCACACACACACACACACACACACACACACACACACACACACACACACACACACACACACACACACACACACACACACACACACACACACACACACACACACACACACACACACACACACACACACACACACACACACACACACACACACACACACACACACACACACACACACACACACACACACACACACACACACACACACACACACACACACACACACACACACACACACACACACACACACACACACACACACACACACACACACACACACACACACACACACACACACACACACACACACACACACACACACACACACACACACACACACACACACACACACACACACACACACACACACACACACACACACACACACACACACACACACACACACACACACACACACACACACACACACACACACACACACACACACACACACACACACACACACACACACACACACACACACACACACACACACACACACACACACACACACACACACACACACACACACACACACACACACACACACACACACACACACACACACACACACACACACACACACACACACACACACACACACACACACACACACACACACACACACACACACACACACACACACACACACACACACACACACACACACACACACACACACACACACACACACACACACACACACACACACACACACACACACACACACACACACACACACACACACACACACACACACACACACACACACACACACACACACACACACACACACACACACACACACACACACACACACACACACACACACACACACACACACACACACACACACACACACACACACACACACACACACACACACACACACACACACACACACACACACACACACACACACACACACACACACACACACACACACACACACACACACACACACACACACACACACACACACACACACACACACACACACACACACACACACACACACACACACACACACACACACACACACACACACACACACACACACACACACACACACACACACACACACACACACACACACACACACACACACACACACACACACACACACACACACACACACACACACACACACACACACACACACACACACACACACACACACACACACACACACACACACACACACACACACACACACACACACACACACACACACACACACACACACACACACACACACACACACACACACACACACACACACACACACACACACACACACACACACACACACACACACACACACACACACACACACACACACACACACACACACACACACACACACACACACACACACACACACACACACACACACACACACACACACACACACACACACACACACACACACACACACACACACACACACACACACACACACACACACACACACACACACACACACACACACACACACACACACACACACACACACACACACACACACACACACACACACACACACACACACACACACACACACACACACACACACACACACACACACACACACACACACACACACACACACACACACACACACACACACACACACACACACACACACACACACACACACACACACACACACACACACACACACACACACACACACACACACACACACACACACACACACACACACACACACACACACACACACACACACACACACACACACACACACACACACACACACACACACACACACACACACACACACACACACACACACACACACACACACACACACACACACACACACACACACACACACACACACACACACACACACACACACACACACACACACACACACACACACACACACACACACACACACACACACACACACACACACACACACACACACACACACACACACACACACACACACACACACACACACACACACACACACACACACACACACACACACACACACACACACACACACACACACACACACACACACACACACACACACACACACACACACACACACACACACACACACACACACACACACACACACACACACACACACACACACACACACACACACACACACACACACACACACACACACACACACACACACACACACACACACACACACACACACACACACACACACACACACACACACACACACACACACACACACACACACACACACACACACACACACACACACACACACACACACACACACACACACACACACACACACACACACACACACACACACACACACACACACACACACACACACACACACACACACACACACACACACACACACACACACACACACACACACACACACACACACACACACACACACACACACACACACACACACACACACACACACACACACACACACACACACACACACACACACACACACACACACACACACACACACACACACACACACACACACACACACACACACACACACACACACACACACACACACACACACACACACACACACACACACACACACACACACACACACACACACACACACACACACACACACACACACACACACACACACACACACACACACACACACACACACACACACACACACACACACACACACACACACACACACACACACACACACACACACACACACACACACACACACACACACACACACACACACACACACACACACACACACACACACACACACACACACACACACACACACACACACACACACACACACACACACACACACACACACACACACACACACACACACACACACACACACACACACACACACACACACACACACACACACACACACACACACACACACACACACACACACACACACACACACACACACACACACACACACACACACACACACACACACACACACACACACACACACACACACACACACACACACACACACACACACACACACACACACACACACACACACACACACACACACACACACACACACACACACACACACACACACACACACACACACACACACACACACACACACACACACACACACACACACACACACACACACACACACACACACACACACACACACACACACACACACACACACACACACACACACACACACACACACACACACACACACACACACACACACACACACACACACACACACACACACACACACACACACACACACACACACACACACACACACACACACACACACACACACACACACACACACACACACACACACACACACACACACACACACACACACACACACACACACACACACACACACACACACACACACACACACACACACACACACACACACACACACACACACACACACACACACACACACACACACACACACACACACACACACACACACACACACAGATCACTGAAACATCATACACAGTGTGCCACAGGTAATCGTAATCATTATTTCAATCTATAACCAAAGCGCAATCTTTGTTTATATTATAATTAGAATCTTAAAACTATTAACGCTACTTTACATATCTGTAACACAATCCGATGATTATGCGATTTCATGGAAATTAACTACAGTTCAATATATTACGATATATTGAACTGTACTCATCGCCAGTATGATCACCTCATACTGGCGATGAGGTGATCATACTAAAAAAAAACATTCTATGATGGGTACCGATTTAGCCAATATTTGGCACAGGCAGACCTGCTTTTCTTCCGATAATTCAGGTTGTTCGTCCTGCAAGCCCACAAAAATCGTCTTGGAACCTACTCTAGTTTAAAATTCTCTTTCGGATGTGATAAAAATATTTGATAGCCTTTCGCCAGCGATTTCTTATTGGCTAACAGTGTAGTTTGTTTGACTTCCCTTTTGTATCCAAAACGTTAGGATCAAACATCTTCTCCCAGCTTCTATGAAAATAAAAGGCTGCAGCAAATTTTATTCCTATTATTTATTTATTTCGCTGAAAATCTTGAATTTCCTTGAAAGATCTTCTTATCAAAGAGAAAAATCTTCATTTCATGCAGAAACTTTTGTGATCAGACAGCAGTTATCTTTATAGCACTCTGATGTCAGATGGTGTCTAGTCTTTCATTAAATTAACTAATTATACATCTATTCTCACTCCTCTGGACTCTAATAGTGATTCCTTCTACTGTAAAGCTCCGACTGAAACACGAGATATGCATGCTGCATCTCGTGTTTCATTCTTGTATTCAGAATTCAAATACTGTTACCAGTTCTTGTGCCTTCTCCCTGAAGGAAGAAGAACTCTCTCCTATCATGTGTGAACTCGTTATTCAAAAAATATAATATGAAAATCACATATAAAAATATTTTTTGTTCCTTTCATTAAACTTATATCATATCACACAATACTGATACCATTAATCTCTTTACAATACAAATTAATATGCAATTTCTGTAATTGTTATACAATTTATAACCTAGATAAGCTTATGCGCTGGCGTTATAGACATTTGATAATTTTAAATTGTATTTGTATTAAATAAATGTTATTCCTTGTGCAAAAAAAAAATCCAGGCAATAATCAAAGGCTATAATTTTTTCAAATGTCTCGATTTGCAGAACTGTGGAATTTACATTTTTCTCTTTTACAGATTCTACAAATGCTCAAGTACTTCAAGAAGATAGGAGTCACACAGTTTGGCGTTTTTCATGAGATACTGAAAAAGGTCATGATACGATTGGAAAATCTGGCGAAGGAAGCATTTGGTGACACTCTTGCAGCTCTGAAAGACATAATAGCACAGCTTCTAGACGGTAAATGCTTTATTACTCTCCAAATTAATATACTGAATATGAAAAATGACCAAACGTCGACATGTGCAAAGAATGGTAGACACTATTTATGTGACCTTTTCAAAAAAGGGCCTCTCAAAGACGTAAAAGATCGTCTCAACTATCAAATTCTGATTATTTCTACGTGGGATTCTCATCCAAGCGGTTTTAAAAGTGTAGTACATCAGATGAGAAAAGCAACAGTTCGTTTAATGTTTTTTTCATCTTCTTATATGTTTACAAAATCAGTAAACACATCGCTAAAGATCAACCAGGCAACTTTTTATAAGTTGCCTGGTTGATCTCTACCAGACTGACTGGTAGGCCGTTATTTTGAAGATTGCCTATGGCAACCTTTTTTTTTTTCAATAAAGAGGTGACATTGATAAAAGATGAAAACTCAAATGTCTTACGGTTATTCAAAGAATTTTCTTAAAATATGTTTTGTTTCACACATTTTGATGGTTATCGCACCATACGTGTGATAATTTGTGATATAACATGGTTCGCTGACGTGCGCAGCTAACCTGTTTGATGCGAGGCGAAAGGAAAATATACTCGCTTCTTATACTCGCGTCTTTATAATTTAAGTGATAATAGCGAGTTGCCTTTTATCAGGAAGATAGACACAAGTGGCGTTGCCAATTAATTTTCACAGCTGTTATTTTTCGGTAGTATCGGTAGTTTATTCCAACGTAATACTGTACGAAATATTATTTACGGACATTCAGTTTCGATAAATCATGGGTTGTTTATGGTTCCTTTCCTATATAATCTTTATTTGTATTTACAGTTCCATGTTTTTACAAAAAAAAGAAAAATAAAAGAAAAATAAAAATCATGAAGCAGTTACAGAATTTGAAGTATTGTACGATTATATATGTAATATATATATATATATATATAGATATATATATATATATATATATATATAGATATATATATATATATATATATATATATATCCTCGCAGTGACGTTTATAGGCTATATCTATCATGCAAAAAAGGAGGTAGAGGATTATTACAAGTGAAGAAAGTTATTGAAGAAGAAAAACGAAATTTAAATGATTATCTGCAGCAAACAACGGAAACATTTCTAATTGAGGTAAGGAAAGAGGGTTTATTTAAACGCATGGAGACAAAATTGGAATATAAAACCAACAAATTAAAGTGAGAACTGAAAGATGGAAAAATAAGGCATTGCATGGAAAATACCTTCACAGCATAGAGGACAGCGCTGACAGCAACTTGACCTGGCAATGGTTGAGAAATGGAGCACTAAAGAAAGAAAAAGAATCGGTAATTTTTGGCGCACAAGAACAGGCCATTAAAACCAAAGTTATGGAGGCAAAAATACACAACATTCAAGAAGACAGTAAATGTAGATTGTGCAAAGAAAAGGAAGAAATGGTAGACCACATTATAAGTGGATGCAGCGAAATCGCACAAATTGAGTACTACCGTAAAAGGCATGATAACGTAGCTAAGATAATCCACTGGCATTTATGTAAAAGTATGGGTTTGAAGTATCTAAAGACTATTGGAAGCATAAAGTTCACCAGAAAGTGACTGAGAATGAAAAAACTAAAATACTCTGGGATTTCAAAATCCACACTGACAAAAGCTTGCAATGTAATACACCCAATATCACAGTGGTTGAAAAAAAGTGAAAACAAGGGTGTTAAATATATCGAAATATCAGTACTAAGAGATAGTTGACGACAAAGAAAATGAAAAAAATTACAAAGTATCGCGATTTGCAAATCGAAGTTGAACGAATCTGGCAAAAGAAAACGAAAGTTGTTCCCATAATAATAGGTGCTTTAGGCGCCATCCCTAAAACATTGAAAAAACATCTAGAAGCTCAAGTTAGATGGATTAAAAATTGGGCAGCTGCAAAAGGCCGCTTTGTTCGGCACAGCTTTCATTTTCAGAAAGTACTTCCACAACTCATAGGCCCTTGGGTAGGGCTCGAATTAGTGGAATATAACCAGCCTTTTACTTAAGACTGAGGAAGCAAATCAAACTTTGATGAATATTATATATATGTATATATACATAAAGTCGTCTTTCTTAAGCAGGGTTCCAGATAAATATTATCTGCAAACTGCGGTTTTTATTATTAGTCTTCTAGTATTAGTTAATAATGATAAATTATTATTATTAATAGTAGTAGTAATAGTAGTATAAAGATTATTATTATTATTACATTTGATAGCCAACGACTGATCGCGAGAGTAATCTCCGATCAAAAAACCCACCGTCATTACTATTAAACCCCCATCAACAAAGAATGTCATTACATGCAACCACACCACAAACAGTATGAATATCTGTACCCCACGCCACAATCCATCAACTACCCACAACATCAACATCATAAAAAAAGGATTTCCGATTGCACTTCATCCTACCTAAACAGAAATCAGGGATAAAAACGTGAAGACACATGGAAAACTATAACATTCGTCTGTGAGAAACCAGTGTTAGATTTTGATACACGTTACTACACATTGTTAATAGATTTTGATACACATTGTTTGAGCTATACAACAATTACAAATTTATGGCATACAATAGATAAGCACTATATAAGTTACATCTGTTTATTAAACAAACTGAAAAACATTTATATTATCATATTAAGCTAATAAATATGCTTTCGGCCGACACCACTCTAATGTTGTATCTAAACACGCTTGTATTAAATACGTAAATGAATAAACATGCATTCACAAAACTAGACGACGATAGAAAGTTAATAAAATAATTCGTTGAAACTTTGTTAGAATCCTATCAGTTTACATTATTTATTAAAATGATTTAGTATTCTTAGTATTTTGAGATAAACAATTAATATGTTAGTTTCACATGAAACTCTTTTTCGTTTAGTTACGGGAGACAAAACTGTATCAGAGGACTATTTGCTTGCCGAGTGGAATTCTGATAAAATGAGCCTGTGAGTATAATTCTCAATTATTTCGTGTAATTTTGTGAGCTCTGCCTTAAATGAAAGCTAATGTGTCTGAACGGAACTAAAGGACTAATTTGCATATTTATAAATCAGCATTTTCACAAATATGTTATTTGCTTTGATTTTGAACATTGAAAACGAACAGTGAGAACAGAAATACACCACGTGAGTTGGATGAAAAGGTATTTTCGGTTCTCTGGGTATCAACAAAAATTGCAATACTCGGAAGCAGTGGTGTAATTTCACAGAAATTTAGCATTACTAAGATGTTATTTAGGCAAATCTCTTCTGTCTTATATGTTTGCTGGAAAATGTTGAACTCATTTAGAGCTATATAACTGACAATGACTGCATTTACAAGTGTCAGGATTATGGAGGCTTGGTCAAATGGTGGACGTGTCCCAAAATTTCACTTCTGAGGGAAATCTGGCCATTCTGGACGACTTCATCCTTCTGATTCTGTTTAAGTATTTTAGCGGTGATTCTTGCATGTTTCCACAAGATACTGCTCCACACCATATTGCACAGCGTGTCCGAGAGTGGTTTTGCAATGCAACGTTGCAGTGTTAAACTGGCAATCCAGACCGAAACATCATCGAACATTTTTTGGACAAATTAGAATTTCGAATTCACTTTTCACATGCATAATGCCGAATTTTACATGCCGAATTCAATTTATACTTTATTCCTGATTATTTTCTTAAACTTTGAGTCTCTATAATCCCGCTTGAAAACTAATTGTAGGATTTTTTTCATAACATATGTAGTATTCCGTTTTTAGTATATAATATTAACACCTATATTTCTCTAAATATTTGTGGCATTTGTTGTGTTATATTTTCATTTCCTCTACTTGAAAATTTTGCAGAAAATAAAATAGAATTGTTAATTGCACGAATTGCTAATATTAAATATTAGTGGAGTATAAAATACTAAAATGCATTTTTATTCTTTATAATTGAAGACAGCGAAGACTTATATGAGTTAGTGATTGTTGTTAACGTGTGAAATCTTTGAAAAACCATTGCATGTGTTACATTTCATTGTTAACTTATATAATAAAATATAGATTTATGAAATCAAACAGTGAGAATAGAAATATAGTACGTGAAATGTGCTACGCAAATATACATAAATCTCATAACTGTCTGACTTGATCTGAAATTGCAAATTAGGAAACGATGGTATAAATTTCCAGAGCGTTCTATTATGACGATGTTATTTATAGAGTTTTGGTTTGTATGAACTACTGATGTATATATAATAAGCTCATTTTTGTTTCAAAAATTGATGCGTTAATGATTAGAAAATTTATTATTACAATTAATATATTATTTATTTATTTTTATTTTATTTTTTATTTATTTCTTTATTTGTTCATTTATTTGTTATTTTGGAACAGAGGGAACAGTTTAGAGTCTTTGGAAATGGAACTTTTAGAATTATTGGAAGATATCTCGAGGATGTTGACGAACGGTATGGATCGATGGAATCATGAACATCTCTATACAGTTGCAAAGAATTTTCTAACTAAAGTAAGTTTTAAACTGTAATTACATAATACTCTAAACGCCATCACTATTCTGCAATGCAATCTTTGAAAAGCTATTGAACGTCTTGATTTCAATGTTCTGTGGAGTAAAAAACTTCAAGCTATGCAATAATAAGTGCAGCGCAGTAAGACAGAGTATGATGCAGGTTTTTTTTTTTTTTGGTTCCTCGTTTTGTACAACAGAAACTCATCAACATGGAAATTAAGTCGACATAGTAAATTTTAATGAGACATATACGGAAACATAGGGAGCGAGGGATATTGTTCCAAAGAAAGTCGCTACTAAAAATGAATGAGAATAATATAATTCTCGTTGATTTATAAAAACATTGAAAATTCTTTCTGTTTATTGGAGTGAATATGCAGGCAATTACTAATTGATGTGCATGTTGTAACTGACTTAAAAGGTGTGAAGGGAAGTAAGTAGAAGACGAAGAAGGCTTCTGATAGTAAACAATCAAAAGCTTAACCATTCTCACCAGCTATCCTGCAGCGTGAAGGACATCGATTGGCGGCGATAGCAGCTTCCACCCACTTTGCAATGACTGAACTAGATCGCAAAACGTATTCTGCAGTATTCGAGAAAACAATTACTCAAAATAATATACTCATCGTCCGCGCGAGAGAGCCAATAAATCGATTCATAGGATGCTGCGGTCCACATGTTCCCAAAACTATTCGATGGAATTCAAATCAGAAGAATCCCGGCACCAGTGGTACACACCGAATGTTTCGATGTGATTTTTTGAACCATGTTTGTCTTGCTGTAGAGGCCAGGTTTTCCTTATCTGGTGCATTACAATTCCTAGGTAAGAATTAGCTACAAACGACTGTCCAATGGGAATGAGAAGACAATAATACGAAACTATAATAACACCTATAATACCTACACCACTATAATAACATAAAGTCATCATGTTTTCAATCATGAATGTATAAAGCAAAATGATGAAAAGAATATCAGAGTTGAATTTATGTTAAATCATTCACATAGAGAAGTTTTATAGATAAACATTCTACTGAGAGTTAGTGGAATGTTAGTGAAGGTTTCCATCTTCACTGACTACATTAAGTCAGTGAAGATGGAAACCATTGCTGATTATTTGGCATTCAGAAAACGCAATAGTCAACATATAAATTGGAAAAAAAAAACTTTTTTTTATTTCACGAAAGATTATTTGCAACCCTATGATACATTTTATATATCTTATACAGAGTCCTGTAACACCGCTCTAGGGACCAAGCATGGAAACTTTTCAAGTCACTCCAGATCTCCAATAGACGGCAGGTGGAGATACATACACGGGGGATGAAATTCATCTTATTTAATTCACTTTGTAATACTCTGATGTTGACAAGCTTATACACTAATTAAACGCCCAAGTGTGCTTTATGCTCAACGACTGCACTGCAGATGCATAATGAAACTGTTGCATAACTTACCTTTGATTGATTCCTATAATAACCATTTATAATGTTATCGTTTTCAACTTTATTAGATGAGATAAATTGCTCTTATCTTCCTGTTTACGTGATTTCATTTCCTTTCTTTACAGATGCTAAATCTCGTTACGAGGTACGCTTTACAGGTTGGTAAATTTTCAGGAACAATGACAAAGGCATTGAAGAACTTGCTTGATAAGGCAAACGAAGTGATAGATTTTCTACCAGAAAATTATAAGCTAGATTTGGTGAAAATCGCGTATGAATTTTTTAGAGGTAATAATGTCTTTTTTTTATTACACTTCATTATTTAAAGTAAGCGGAGTGATTTTTATCTTTAGTAATACGATTTGGGAAATCCCTACGGTTTTGCGTTTTCGTGCACAGAAATTTTTCCCAAGACAAATATTATCGACTTCAGTTAAATATTGCTGTGGAACAAACCATTTTATAAGCAAAAAGTTTAAAGACTAGAAAATGACGGAAAAAAGAGCTGCACAACATGAAAAACAGACGGTTGATGCTATTTCCTACGTAATGTTATGTAATTTTCCATATGCAGTAATCTCTTAAAGCTTAGTAAATAATAATTAATTTCATACATACATGATAATTTATGACTAAAACTAAATCTCCCAAATAAGTTTACTGAAACTTGTTGAATTCGCCTTCTATCTGGCGAAGCAACATGTAGAAATGTCACAACAATATAGGAAAAAAATATTACAAATACTTAGAGAGCATATCAAACTATCTGATAGTTGAAAATGCAATAATTAGAGGAAAACAAATTGCAAAAATCTGTTCTTTGTTGTAGTCTAAAATGCAAGAGCCTACGTTCGCTGAACTTTCAGCAGATCTACAGCTTTCTGCGTAATAAGGAAGAAGGTTAATGATCTACTTTTTTTTCTAAAATCACTCCATATAAATAAAGATCTCAACCAAATTTTAAAAACCAAATTTATAATAAAAATACGGAGGTTTATATCTACGTTCTTAAGCACTTCTGAGCATGCACCATCTAACTGTAAGTGTTAATATTAATTTAGATTCAGAAATTATTCTCAGAGAATCTGTCATTTGCCTAACAAATTTCGTAACTTCAGAATAATAACGTACTACTTATTAAAATAAAGAATCTTTAAGACAAGGACAAGAAAGAATATATTTTGCCATTTCATTAATTCTTTTGGTTATTAACCTTTGCAAAATAACTATCGGAATCTTAATAACTACACCAGTGCTTTATTCACTTTCTTTTAATACGTCTGAAATGAATTTCAAAACTGTGGATTTTTATTCATTTCATAAACAGTTATTTCACATTTATCTTCATCCAAATCGTAACGCTTCATTCCACTTCCTAGTTTAAATGTTTTTTCCCTACTGGAAATGGCTTCTTCTGACTTTGCTTTCTTTGATTGTCGATAAGAATGCGGTGTGTATGGTATCGACATTGAAGACAAAGCAAAGAGGAATCCAATTCCAGTGAGAAAAGTGTCAGTGTTATCCAAAAGTATACACATCCAGTTGTATCACTGTGTTCACACTAGTTTTATACTACATCGTCAAATCTTAATGTCTGAAATCCATAATACGCATTTCCATGGCGATCATACAAAATATTCAGTCCTAGTTTAATTTTTCGGCTCATATGATGGCAACCCATTGGAGAGAAAAACATATTAATCATAGAAAGATAAAACAGTTCATCAAGGATTAAATATATAATTTTAGTACAAAGTCAATGAAAGTAATGAAATCCAGTATTTAACGTTGACGATGTTTTATTTCTTTTTCAGTTATTGACAAGTACGGCTCATCCCAACTATTGGACAAACATTCGCTACTTCTGATGAATTCTAATTACGTGTAAGTACCAACCGGCAGTTTTGCACTTTATGCTATCGATAATTTGGTACCATTAAACTGTTATATGATAATTATTCTTCCTGAATTTTTTTTTTCTGAAACTGTGTTCTTCCAAGTTTACATCTCTCCTCCAGGTATCCCAAAAACTGCATCAACAGGATTTTACTTAAATTTTCTGTCCACACACACACACACACACACACACACACACACACACACACATGATTGATGATAGAAAAAATGATAGAAAAGATAAAAGCTCCTGAAACAAAATATAGATCATAATGGGCTTTATCTATTATTCAATATGTTAAAAGGAACCAGTTACAATTCATTATCGATCGATTTTATTGAAGACATAATGCAGTAAAATAGCTACAATAATTTATTAGCAAGCTGCGCCTTGAGGTCTCTCATGTGCAGAATGATATCAAAAAGTACGATACGTTTTAGGATGGTTTGATTCTTAACTCACTGATCTATAAATGAGAGCGAAGAAGTGAAATTGTAAAATGCAAGAAGTGGAATTAATCATCGATATAAGCCAAGAAACAGAAAAGTTGCTATTTTGTATGTTATGTTGATTGGACAGAATTTTTCAGTATATTTTGCTGAATAATTCCTAGAGTAGAGAAATCCAGTTTATTTAAACCCATCTAAAGTGCTTTTATCCTTCTATTTTTACTACAAAAGAAGGTTAAAGTTTCTAGGTACCTGAAAATGAATTTGCTTGCATCCTATAGAGGTTGGAGGGTGTTTTCTTGTGAAAAACAGCACAACATTTTTTCAGCAGAACGGAGAAAAATGCAGAAATATAATTAATCATAAAAAATGAAGTTTGCATAATACAAGTTCCGTAGTGTCGGAAGAAGTCACAAGGACCAATACCTAATGGAATGGGAAAAGGTTTATTTTCCAGTTATCGTAGGCAAATATTTGACGTAAACAAGACTACAAGCCTTTTTGGTTATTCTTTCGTTTTGCTACTTAAAGTGTGATTTATCAGTACTACAAAATGAGCAATTGCCCAAGTTTAGTTACCCAAAAAGCTAAAACGGCCTAACATTTGGAGAGAAGGCGGAAGTTCAATCTTCACGTATAGTCGAAGGTTAGCATTAATTATACAATGTATCCAATGAAGAAAGACTGCTTATAAGCACTACCGACATCTACTGGTCCTTAATATAAACACTCTATTTATTGCCTGAAATGGTGTGGGTTCTACGGTCGAAATTCTTGAGTTTACGGCACAAACATTTCCAGTTTCCGGTTTAGAAAAACCCGCTTGCCGGTAAATATATCAAATTTATACGAATCTCTACATAGTGTTGCTGGTAAGGTTGGTCGATTGGTCAAACCTCTGCTACTAATGGCTCACAGAAAAATTTAAGCAAGTTTTAGCGCGGTTAGTAGTTGAAAAGGGTCATTCGTTCGATGCTGTTGGCACACTCCCCCTCAATGACTCTTTGGACACCCTAGAGATGTCACATAATAACAATTAATATATTAAAGGAAAACATAACTCACCAACAGTAATGTTAACTTCGATGACTAAAGCATAATTTCTTTTTTTAAAAAAATAAATAAATAAATAGACAAAATCATACTTTATCTTAAAAACTAAGTCCGTTTCTTAATGCTTACAGCATTCCGAAAAGGTCTTTATATATCGATGTGCATGCAGACAATACCCAAAAAAACTGATGTAACAAATTCGCCGAATTAACAAGATATATTCCCAAGGATGAGAATTCTTTTCGAGTAATAAAATGAATTATTAAACTTTCCATAAAATCATTAAAAGTTATATTTATTTCAGAAATATAATTTATTTATATTATTTCTAAATCCAAACCATTTTAGCTGTTTGCAATTGATTTATCGTTGGAATTTTTATATTCCACTAAAAGCAATAGACCACAAAGATTCAGCAAAATAATGCACACACACACACACGACCGCGCGCGCGCGCGCGCGCGTGTGTGTGTGTGTGTGTGTGTGTGTGTGTGTGTGTGTGTGTGTGTGTGTGTGTGTGTGTGTGTGTGTGTGTGTGTGTGTGTGTGTGTGTGTGTGTGTGTGTGTGTGTGTGTGTGTGCGTGCGTGTGTGTGTGTGTGTGTGCCGAGATTTAAGATGAAGTACCTTGTTGATATTCTTTTGAAAACCTGCACGTGATAATCAATGGAACACTTTACAGGAAAGATCGGTTTTCAGAGTCTATGTCGACGGAATAAAAGATGAATTGGAATATTTCGTTGAGTGAATAATTAATCTGTAATAGAATGATGTTCAGTTGTCTCTCGTGTTACTGTTCAGTTGAAGTGCCATGATGAACAGAAGCTTTGCTGATCAGCGCCCATGGAAATATCTGTGGGAGAGATCTAATGAAAAATCTGGCCCTTTATTAGACAGTAGTTAAAAGATTCAAACGGGTTGACTTTTAGCAAAACTGTCACTTCTTAACAGTAACAGGACTTTATAGGGAAAGGTTTAGTTGTGCCATTTTAAAAGTTACAGCATTATTTAGATGTCCATGAGGAATATAGACACGCCAAAAAAGGTCAAGAAAAGTAGAGATTCAAGATTAAGAATCATAGGGTAATGAAAATCAGAGTACTCAAAAGCACAATTTAAAGAGGAATATGGGTGTTGTGGCAGTAACATGGTGTTGTCAAAAACAGGTGGCTGTGTTTGAAATGAAGCAGCTAATCAAATATTTCTTTTTCTTTTCAATGATTACTTTCCTTACAACAGAAATTTCAAGTAATTTCTTGAAAGTATTGAGCTAAAACAAAACAACTTTAAACATCACTACACGGAAGTCTTTTTCAGTTTTGCCTGAAATTAAAAATACTTCCAGATGAAGTCGGATATTGCATTGAAGGATATACAGGCAATAGCAACAAAAGCAACACAATTTATTTTTCGAAACGCAGTAGTTACATACCCAAATTTGATATAATAATCAGGTCAGTTTATGCTCAGAGCTTCGTTTATCATTACCATGTTATTTAAACAGTTGATATTTTGGAACAGTCGTCCTGAGAAGTAAAAATATATAAATAATAATACTAATACTAATTATGAATCCATTTGATTATATGAAGCCTTATTCTTATTAGTATAGATTTCGTTCAAAGTTTCTTTGAGAAATCCTTGAAAACGGCTCTGGATGTATTCACTGACGTTGCAAGGAAAGCTGAATATGTCGCAGCGGCTGCCATAAAACCAGTAAGTGTTTATCGTGTGTGTGTGTGTGTGTGTGTGTGTGTGTGTGTGTGTGTGTGTGTGTGTGTGTGTGTGTGTGTGTGTGTGTGTGTGTGTGTGTGTGTGTGTGTGTGTGTGTGTGTGTGTGTGTGTGTGTGTGTGTGTGTGTGTGTGTGTGTGTGTGTGTGTGTGTGTGTGTGTAAAGTATCTTGATATATTTATAAAATTGGCGAATGGGTGGTTTTCTGGCCGAAGAAAAATTTCGAAGGGTTTCACGAACATTGAAGCATACCAGAATTATAACTTTGCTACTGAAATATGGAGTGAAGATTAAAGATATTAAAATAAATATTAAGTATTAAAGACGTGCATAACGGACATTCTTGAACATTTGTTTCCTAATTGTATAATACTTGTGCCATGTAAGATTCCTTTAACATTAGATGTACAAACAAACGGCCGAAAGTGTTCGAAAGAAGACAAATATGAACAAAGGGAAAAAGACGTCAACTTAATTGGGTTTAAAAAGTAAAATATCTATAAATGCCATCCTGGCTGGCCGAGTAGTTAGCGTATCCGCTCTCCAGCCAAAACTACTGGTCCGAATCCCGCCGTGGGCATGGATGTTTATGATTCTCTTTGGAAATACTAGTGGTCGGCGGTAGATGGCGTTTCTATGCCTAAACTTGTGTACAAGAAGGTAAACGTCTATGAGTATATATGTGTGCATAAATAAAATAAGAAACGTAATAAACTATTTAGTGTATGTTAGATAGGGCTAAACGGCCTCGCCTACTCCCTACAAGGGAACAAAAAGGCGTTAGGTGATTATTTTTTTATTAGTAGCCTATTATGTAGCCTAAAACGAATTAAAATTTAGTGTTTATCGCAAAACACAGATAAATAAGTCATTAGATATTCATAAATAGAAAGCATGTCAGAGGTGTCATCTCATCTGCTCACATCGATGTGACTCAGAAGGCCTTCAGTCATTATTAAAAGTAAAGCAGAACTTCAAATCCCTGGAATAAACATATTTCGTAATACTTTGGCTTTGTACCATAGAAGTGTCCGATTCTAACTGTTCTTGTTACAGGTTTGTAACGTGTTAGCTTGCAATAACTCGGCATCGTATTAAAACAACGAATAACAAGACACTATAGAAATGTACATAATACTTTCACTTCTAACTTATACGAGGGCTATTTGATACGTCCGTGCAAAATCTAAGAGATCGCGCCACTAGTATGTATTGAGGTTATTTGCAGTTGCTGGAAACTGTTGGAGGATCACAAACTAAGTTTCAGTCAGATAGATCTATTACTCTGTGTTTGTCATTCATTTAAATCGATGAAGTACCGTGATTTGTGAAGAATGGATGAGAAAGAATTTCGTGTAGTGATTAATTTTCTTTTGAAAGGCAAATCGGCTCAAGAAACAAAGTGGAATTGCGAAGGCTGTGGGCATCTCAAATGACCGTGTACATAATATTTTACATGTACATTTACAAATGAGAAAACTATCCGCAAGATGAATGCCGCGCTTGCTCACACTGGATCAGAACCGTCAACGTGTGAAGTGTTGCAATATTGTTCGAGTTACGCTACGAAGTCCTTTCGCATCCCCCATCCCCTACTCTCCAGATTTGGCTTCCTCAGACTACTATCTGTTTCCAGACATTAAAAAATGGGTGGCAGGAAAGCGATTTTCATCAAATGATGAGGTGATTGCCGAAATGACTGCCTATTTTGAAAAGTTGGACAAATCATACTATGTGGACGGGATCAAAAATCTGGAGCATCGTTGGACTAAGTGTATGGACCTCAAAGGAGACTATGCTGAAAAATAAAAAATGTTTGCCCCAAAAATATTATGTTTTCTTCATTTTTGCACGGACTTATCGAACAACCTTCGTATAACAATTATAGTTTAATTTAATTAAGTTACTCATTGTCGAATTATCTTAAGTACAAAAAAAAAAGTAATGGGTTGATGCTATTATGCATACTCAGTAAAAAGCCATATTCTCTCCTGACATCCTGAGCTTTCGGTCTTAACGTAGTATACAACATTCTAGGGCAGCAACGTTCAGGACTTTTAGCTCAGTGCATTGAAGGCATGTTACTGAAATCAGATTTTCCTTAATATAGAGTTATTTATAATTTATGTATTAACAGAGTTCCAGTTATTTCCCTTTCAAATGTCGCGAGATAATATAAGACAATCGTTTATTTCTTGTTATTTAAATTCTTTCATTTCCTCTTACCCACAGATTATAGTATTACTCGACTCAATAAACGGATGGACTATAAGGATGACAGAAAATGTACGACAAATGCTGACCGATTGCCTTAATCAGATAGCAGATATAATTTCGATGAAAGGAGATGATTTTAAAGAAAGTTTAAAAGAACTAATTGACAAAATTCACGAAGGTAATATGTCTTTCTTTTATTTAGTGACTTCAACTTACTCGGATATATAATATTATTAAAGAAATTTAATGAAGGGAGCAGAGAGATATACCAAAATAGAAAATACTGTTTTTTTTTATTGAATTACACCACTACTTTCGTCTTCTTAGAAAACTTCATGGGATGATGTCTTCTAAGATGAAAACTAACATGAAATCAGGAATAAACAAAAAGTATACATCACAAGAGAATCAAAGCTTTAAATGAACTTGATATCCAGTTTGATAACAGGAGCAAACCGCTAACTTACAATTCCGAGGTAAAATATATTCCTGGGTGTTGATTGTTGTTGAAATGGTTCAGAAACTCCATTAATGTGGTCCCAAGATTGCAAATTAAGAAAACATCATTGAATTCCAAATTAAGAATATATAGTCGCTATAACACTTTTAGTGAATTCTGTAGCGGTTTTCGGGAGACTGTTAGTTCGACTATGAAGTTCAAGATTGGGATCCCTTTCTTGAATTGCATAAATGTCTGTCGTTAGCAGATGTACCATATTGTTATTGTATTATTCAGTGTCGATGTTATTTCCATCTTTACCAATGTGCTTAAACAAGAGGAGTCAATTCTTAACTTCGGCTTGCCATCGAAAATTTATTATCTCTTAGATTTGCAAATATTTATTCAGAAACCTTTCAGGAAAAAAGCACTCATTTCCGTCCCATTAAAGCCAGGATTATGAAAGAGGTAGGTCGATGATGTTTTCCTAATTTGAAGCCATGGACCAGATTCATCAAAGGAGTTCGTAAAACGTCTCAACAACCAGGAATACAATTAACCTAGAATTGGAACTGAAAGTTCTCTCCGGTTCCTGGATACCAAACTCACACGTATGTCATAAAATCCAAGACTTCTATTTATAAAAAACCCACGCATATCAACAGACACCTTCATGCGCATTATCCCCCCGAAAAATTTGGCATCACTTCCATATTAGGTAAATGTGCTATTGCAAGTTAATTTATAGCGAGTGTTTCTTTCATTGTCAATATTTTTGTATTTCTCTTTTAATGTTAAGCACCGGATGAAGTCTATATATATATATATATATATATACAACAGTTGACGACTGACACCGGTCAACCATTAACTCCCTTCGCTTCCATCTCAGTATGATATCTCTAATTTTTGACCACTTTGTCATCAATTTGCCGAAAATGGCATGCTACATCGCGCCCGATGACAAGGCATCATTCAGACTCATTTACTTCTCATTTCACCTGGAGACTGTTGCATAGACTCGGGAGCATCATATTCCTAAAATTCGTACTCGCTACATGTGACTCCTTGCATGGTGCGATGAATCTTGCCCATACGATTGTCCTCTGACTTCTTTACAAGCTGTGTATACTTAGAGTATCAAGTATTGATCTGAAATTTTTATATGTTATTATTCACATGCACATTCGATTTAGATTTCTAAAAAGCGATTAATTTGAATAATTATATTAAACACTTCATTTCCTTATATCGTGAACTATTCTGCATTGATACTGTCACCATCAATAATACGATAATGAGAATCTGAGTTGTGAAATATTGGTTTCAATTTAGCATAATTCCAATGTGATGATGTGGTGTGAACAATTTTCTTAGACTTAAAGATATAACATGGACAATTTCTCTGATTTTATCAAAACTTACTTTGTGTTCTGAAGCAGAACCAATTTGTGCTACTTTTGCGTAAAATATTTTATCAACCATTCTATGAATGTGCATATCATTCTTGTATAAGTTTGAGTACTTATTTTTGCAGAAACTTCATGTAATTTCCTTAATAATGTAGACCATATAGATTACGAACACATTGGTCTTGTGCGTAGATATATTTTGATCTTCTTATTCTTTTACTATATAGAATAATACGTTTCGATGTTACATGATCGTACATAAACACATCAGCCTTCTACTCAGCAGTCCGAATGTACAGGGTGGGCATAAAATAACTTTCCCTCTTTCGAGGCATCTGTAGCTAAAACTAATAAACGGAATGAAACCAAATTTTATATTGAGACTTTTGAAAGCATGTGGAGAAGATTTCCTTGAAAAAAGATTTAGTACCAAAATTCACCGATAGGGGAAGTTTTTGCGCTGGTGGAGCCGATAACGAGCGGATAATTAAAGGCAGATAAAATGGATTAATAACATTTCGACGGTTGGAATGTAACACACAAGATATCACAGTGGTTGAAAAAGGTGGAAACACGGGTGTTACGTTTATCGAAATATCAGTACCATGAAATAGTCGGTTTGACGACAAAGAAAATGAAAACAGTATTGCGATTTGAAAATCGAAGTTAAACGAATCCAGCAAAAGAGAACGAAAGTTGTTCCCATAATAATAGGTGCTTTAGGCGCCATCCCTAAAACATGTAGAAGAACTCGAGTTAGATGGATTAAAAATTGGGCAGCTGCAAAAGGCCACTTGGTTCGGCACAGCTTTCATTTTCAGAAAGTATTTCCACAACTCATAGGCCCTTGGGTAGGCGAATTAGTGGAATGTAACCAGCCTTTTCTTAAGACTGAGAAAGCAAATCAATCTTCGATGAATATATATATATATATATATATGTCGTCTTTATTAATCAAGGCCAACGACTGATCGCAAGAGTACTCTCCAATAAAAAAACCCACCGTCTACACTATTAAACCCCCATTCACAAAGAATGTAATTACATGCAAGCACACCACAAACAGTATGAATATCTGTACCCCACGCCACAATCCATCAACTACCCACAACACAACATCATAAAAAAAAAGGATTTCCGATTGCACATCCTACCTAAACAGAAATCAGGGATTAAAACGTGAAGACACATGGAAAACTATAACATTCGTCTGTGAGAAACCAGTGTTAGGTTTTGATACACGTTAGTACACATTGTTAATAGATTTTGATACACATTGTTTGAGATATACAACAATTACAAATTTATGTCATACAATGGATAAGCATTATACAAGTTACATCTGTTTATTAAACAAACGGAAAAACATTTTTATTATCATATTAAGCTAATAAAATATGCTTTGGGCCGACACCACTCTAATGTTGTATGTAAACACGTTTGCATTAAATACGTAAATAAATAAACATGCATTCACAAAACTAGACGACGATAGCAAGTTAAGAAAATAATTCGTAGAAACTTTGTTAGAATCCTATCAGTTTACATTATTTATTAAAATGATTTAGTATTCTTAGTATTTTGAGATAAACAATTAAAACGTTAATTTCACATGAAACTCTTTTTCGTTTAGTTATGGACGACAAAACTGTATCAGAGGACTATTTGCTTGCCGAGTGGAATTCTGGAAAAATGAGCATGTGAGTATAATCCTCGATTATACCGTGTACTTTTGTGAGCTATGCCTTAAATGAAAGCTAATGTGTCTTAAGGGAACTAAAGGACTAATTTGCATATTTATACATCAGCATATTCACAAATATGTTACATTTACTTTGATATTAAACAATGAAAACGAACATCTAGAACAGAAATACATCATGTGAGTTGGATGAAAAGGTATTTTCAGTTCTCTATGGTATCAACAGAAAATGCGATATTAGGAAGCAGTGGTGTAATTTCGATTCATTATTTTTATAATCTTATGGCCGTATTTTTATTATGTTGATCTAAAAATATATATTATATTGACAAAGATATTTTGACAGTCCTTTTATGTGCTATGCAAATTTCGGATCCTACTACATGCAAATATTCTGGGAGCGTCTGCGTAATTCTTATAATAAAAGGTGGGATGTGCTGCATGTTATGCACGCTGCTCGATGTCAAAATGCCACGTTCAGCTGAACTAACACACTTCTAACGTCGATAATCGTTGAGTGAATGGTCTCTTTGTCCGTGACATTGTTACTCGTCTCAGTATACCGAAATCCACCGTTGCTTATGTCATTCGTAGATGAAAGGTTGGTGGCACTACCATAGCAGGAAAAAGCTTTGGAGGCCACCGACACTCACTGACAGAGATCAAAGGGATTTTTCTCGAAATGTTCGAGAATCCCGACGTCATCAGCCATGGACCTCGCAGTCAGCCTCCAAATGCTGCAGAGGCATCTCTAAGCACTATACCGTTATTGTCCGCAGAGAGTTTTTCATGTCTTAGGTTACCAGGGAAGAATATACTGCAAAGAATCTATAAATCACCCCTCTTGTTCAACGTAGATCGACGTTTCGGCTGGTGCGTTTCACATCGTTCCTGGACTGTAAACGATTGGAAAAGGGTTCTGCGGAGCAACGAATCACGCTTCCAAATGTTTAATTCTGATAGTCGTGTTTGGATTTGGAGATTAACCTAGGAACAGTTCCAGCATGACTGCATCATTCCAAGTGTCTGGATTGTGGAGGCTTGGTTGATTGGTGGACGTGTCCCAAAATTGGACTTCTGAGGGAAATTTGCCCATTCTGGACAAGTTCATCCTTCTGATGATGTGAAAGTATTTTGGCGGTGATTCTTGCATGTTTCAACAAGATACTGCTCCATTCCATATTGCACAGCGTGTCCGAGAGTGGTTTTGCAATGTAACAACGTTACAGTGTTGAACTGGCAATCCAGACCGAAACATCATCGAACATTTTTTGGACAAATTAGAATTCCGAATTCACTCCAGACCACAGGGTCAAATTCTAGAAAACCTCTAGCAAAAAAGCAAATGTGACTTAAACAGACATTTTAGTATGAAGATATCAGTGGAGAAATTACACCTTAATAAGGCAATAATACATCATAGAAAGTTTTAGTTTATAGCATCTATAGTTTGAAATAGATGCAACCTCGTTGTATTTTGAAGTATATAATTTTATGGCACAGAAACTATAAAGAAGATAACATTAACACTCTGTCTCTAGCGAAGGAAATCTGTAAACTTTTCAGTAGTTTCTGTATTGTCACATTTCGTATGAATGAACAGGCATCGCTGAAGTAACTTGAAATAATACTAGTACTGTTGGGGTGGACATTACTACAACAATCGTCTTCCTTTGATACGAATACAAAATAGATAATTACTACTGTAGCCATTACTGACTTCACATACACAATCAACGAATTCTTTATCATTCATAATATTTTGCCATTATACAAACTATCACCGTTGTTATAATTCGTAAGAAATGACACTGTAATTTATTTCTATATAAAATGCAGACTATTGTTAATATTGTATTGTAATTTGATTGCAGTTCTCAAGCCAAAGAAAATCGATTTATAGAGATCTTTTGAGCACTTAGCAAGAAGCAGCTAGAATAAACTGCTAAAACGAAATAAAGGCAGTAACATTACGATACTCATTTAGAGAAAGTTTGAGACACCATCTCATTGGAATAAATAATGTTGATTTTATTTTAAACGCCTATTATAAGAAATTGCTTTAAATGATATGTATTGTGCCTCAAATATGAGATTCATGTTTACGTGTACCATCACAATAAACAGTGACTGCTTCGCCTATATTTCATATTTATAGTAAACCGCATGGCTTCTGTCCTTAGTTCTATATATTATACAGTTCCTTGTGGTCTATTTTCATTTTCTAGACTTTATTCCTAATTATTTTCTTAAACTTTGAGTCTCTATAATCCCGCTTGAAAACTAATTGTAGGATATTTTTCATGACATTTGTAGTATTCCGTTTTTAGTATATAATATTAACATCTATATTTCTCTAAATATTTGTGGCATTTATTGTGTTATATTTTCATTTCCTCTACTTGAAAATGTTGCAGAAAATAAAATAAAATTGTTAATTGCACGAATTGCTAATATTAAATATTAGTGGAGTATAAAATGCATTTAAAATTCATTTTTATTCTTTATAATAGAAGACAGCGAAGACTTAAATGCGTTAGTGATTGTTGTTAACACGTGCAATCTTTGAAAAACCATTGCATGTTTTAGATTTCATTGTTAACTTATATAATAAAATATAGATTTATGAAACCAAACAGTGAGAATAGAAATACAGTACATGAAATGTGCTACGCAAATATACATACGTTTCATAACTCTATGAAATGATCTGAAATTGCAAATCAGGAAACGGTAGTGTAATTTTCCACAGTGTTCTATTATGAAGATGTTATTTACAGAGTTCTGTTTTGTTTGAACTACTGCTGTATATAAAATAAGCTCATTTTTGTTTCGTAATTGATACGTTAACGATTGGAAAATGTATTATTATAATTAATATATTATTTATTTATTTGATATGATTTTTTATTTATTTCTTTATTTCTTCATTTATTTGTTATTTTGGAACAGATGGACCGATTTAGAAGAGAGTTCGGAAAAGCTATTTTTAGAATTATTGGAAAATATCTCGAAGATTTTGACGAATTATTTGTATATAGGGGATCATGAAATTCTGTTTTCAAATGCAAAGGAGCTTCTAAATAAAGTAAGTTTTAAACTGTAATTAAATAATTACTGGAGTAGAAAACTTCATGCTATGCAACAATAAGTGCAGTGCAGTTAGACAGAGTATGGTGCGTTTTTTTTTTTTTTTGGTTCCTCTTTTTTACTCAACAGAAACTTATCAGCATGGAATTTAAGTCGACATAGTACATTTTAATGAGACATATACGGAAACATAGGGAGCGAGGGATATTGTTCCAAAGAAAGTCGCTACTAAAAATGAATGAAAATAATATAATTCTCGTTGATTTATAAAAACATTGAAAATTCTTTCTGTTTATTGGAGTGAATATGCAGGCAATTATTAATTGATGTGCATGTTGTAACTGACTTAAAAGGTGTGAAGGGAAGTAAGTAGAAGACAAAGAAGGTTTCTGATAGTAAACAATCAAGAGCTCAACCATTCTCACCAGCTATCTTGCAGCGTGAAGGACATCGATTGGCCGCGATAGCAGCTTCCACCCACTTTGCCAATGACTGAACTAGATCGCAAAAAGTATTCTGCAGTATTCGGGCAAACAATTACTCAAAATAATATACTGGCTATCATCGTCCGCGAGAGAGCCACTGATTGGATCACAGGATGCTGCGATCCACATGTAACCACAAATATTTGATGGAATTCAAATCAGAAGAATTCCGGCACCAGTGGAACACACCGAATGTTTGGATGTGCTTTTTGAACCATGTTTGTGTTGCTGTAGAAGCCAGATTTTAATATCTGGTGCATTAGAATTCCTAGGTAAGAATTAGCTACAAACGACTGTTCAATGGGAATGAGAAGACCAGGTGATGTCCACGAGAATAATTCGAAACTGTAATAACACCTATAATACCTACGCCACTATAATAACACTAAGTCATCATAATGTTTCGAATAATGAATGTATAAAGCAAAATGATGAGAAGAATATCATTTGAAATGAAATGAAATGTTTGCATGTTAGAGAATTAAATCATGCACATAGAGAAGTTTTATAGATAAATACTCTAATAACAGTTAGTGGAATGTTATTGGAGAGATTTAATGTCAAGCACATTAAATCTCTTTATGCACAACGACTGCACTGCAGATGCATAATGAAACTGTTGCATAACTTATCTTTGATTGAGTCCTTATAATAACCATTTATAATGTTATTGTTTTAAACTTTATTAGATGAGAGAAATTGCTCTTATCTTCCTGTTTACGTGAGTTCATTTCCTTTCTCCACAGGTGCTAGATCTCCTTAAGAGTCACGCTTCATTTTATGGTATTTCAGAAAACATGACAAAGGCATTGAAGAACTTGTTTGATAAGGCAAACGAAGTGATAGATTTTCTACCAGAAGATTATAAGCCAACTGTGGAGAAAATCGTGGATGAAATTCGTAAAGGTAATAATGTCTTTTTTTTTTTTATTTCACTTCATTATTTAAAGTAAGCGCAGTGACTTTTATCTTTAGTAATACGAATTGGGAAACCCTTGCGGTTTTGCGTTTTCGTGCACAGAAATTTTTCCCAAGACAAATATTATCGACTTCAGTTAAATATTGCTGTGGAACAAACCATTTTATAAGCAAAAAGTTTAAAGACTAGAAAATGACGGAAAAAGAGCTGCACAACATGAAAAACAGACAGTTGGTGCTATTTCCTACGTAATTTTATGTAATTCCGTAGGAAATATTTTCCATATGAAGAGATTACTTCATATTTTCCATATGAAGTAATCTTTTAAAGCTTAGTAAATAATAATTAATTTTATACATACATTATAATTTATGACTAAAACTAAATCTCACAATTTAGATTACTGAAACATGTTGAATACGCCTTCTATCTGGCTAAGCAACATGTAGAAATGTCACAACAATATAGGAAAAAAATATTACAAATACTTAGAGAGCATATCAAACTATAGGTTAGTTGAAAATGCAATAATTAGAGGAAAACAAATTGCAAAAATCTGTTCTTTGTTGTAGTCTAAAATGCAAGAGCCTACGTTCGCTGAACTTTCAGCAGATCTACAGTTTTCTGCGTAATAAGGAAGAAGGTTAATGATAAGGAAACACTACTTTTTTTTCTAAAATCACTCCATATAAATAGATCTCAACCAAAATTTAAAAATCAGATTTGTAATAAAAATACTAAGGTTTATATCTACGTTCTTTAGCACTTATGAGCATGCACCATCGACCTGTATGTGTTAATGTTAATTCAGAAATTATTCTCAGAGAACCTGACATTTGTCTAACAAATTTCGTAACTTCAGAATAATAATGTACTACTTATTAAAATAAAGAATCTTTAAAACAAGGTCAAGAAAGAATGTATTTTGCCATTTCATTAATTCTTTTGGTTATTAACCTTTGCAAAATAACTATCGGAATCTTAGTAAGTACAACAGTGGTTTATTCAATTCTTTTAATACGTCTGAAATGAATTTAAAAATTGTGGATTTTTATTCATTTCATAAACAGACATTTCATATTTATCTTCATCCAAATCTTCACGCTTCATTCCGCTTCCTAGTTTAAATGTTTTTTCCCTACTGGAAATGGCTTCCTCTGACTTTGCTTTCTTTGATTGTCGGTAAGAATGCGATGTGTTTGGTATCGACATTCAAGACAAAACAAAGTCAGAGGAATCCATTTCCAGTGAGAAAAGTGTCAGTGTTATCCAAAAAAGTATACACATCCAGTTGTATCACTGTCTTCATACTAGTTAAGATTTGACGATGTTTTATACTACATCGTCAAATCTTAATGTCTGAAATCCATAATACGCATTTCCATGGCGATCATACAAAATATTCAGTCCTAGTTTAATTTTTCGGCTCGTATGATGGCAACACATTGGAGAGAAAAACATTAATCATAGAAAGATAAAACAGTTCATCAAGGATTAAATATATAATTTTAGTACGAAGTCAATGAAAGTAATGAAATCCAGTATTTAACGTTAATGATGTCTTATTTCTTTTTCAGTTATTGACAATTACCGCCAATCCGAACTATTGGACAAACATTTGCTTCTTCTGATGAATTCTAATTACGTGTAAGTACCAACCAGCAGTTTTGCATTTTATGCTATCGATAATTTGGTATGATTAAACTGTTATATGACAATTGTTCTTTCTGAAATTTTTTTTTCTGAAACTGTGTTCTTCCAAGTTTGCATCTGTCCTCCAGCTATCCTAGAAACTGCATCAACAGGATTTTACTTAAATTTTCTGTCCACAAACACACATACACACACATGATTGATGTCCTCCAGGTTTTACAACGTCTCCTGAGATGATAGAAAAGATAAAAGCTCCTGAAACAAAATACTGATCATCATGGGCTTTATCTATTATTCAATATGATAAATGAACCAGTTACAATTCATTATCGATTTTATTGAAGACGTAATGCAGCGAAATAGCTACAATAATTTATTAGCCAGCGGCGCCTTGAGGTCTCTCATATGCAGAATGATATCAATAAGTACGATAGGTTTTAGGGTGGTTTTATTCTTAACTCACTGATCTATAAATGAGAGCGAAAGATTGAAATTGTAAAATGCAAGAAGTGGAATTAATCATCCAAATAAGCTAAGAAACAGAAAACTTGTTATTTTGCATGTTATGTCGATTGGGCAGAATTTTTCAGTATATTTTGCTGAATAATTCCTAGAGTAGAGAAATCCAGCTTATTTAAATCCCATCTAAAGTGCTTTTATCCTTCTGTTTTTACTGAAAAAGAAGGTGAAAGTTACTGATTACCTGAAAATGAGTTTGCTTGTATCCTGTAGAGGTTGGACGGTGTTTCTTGAGAAAACAGCAGAAAATGTTTTCAGCAGAACGGAGAAAAAGGCACAAATGTAATTAATCATAAAAAACGAACTTTGTATAATACAAGTTCCGTAGTGTCGGTAAGAAGTCACAAGGACCAATACCTAATGGAATGTAAAAAGGTTTATTTTCCAGTTTTCGTAGGCAAATATTCGACGTAAACAAGAATACAAGCCTTTTTGGCTATTCGTTCGTTCTGCTACTCGTGGTGTGATTTATCAGTACTATAAAATGAGCAACTGCCCAAATCTGGTTAACCAAAAAGCTAAAACGGCCCAACGTTTGGAGAGAAGTTCAATCTCCACTTATAGCCAAAGACTAGCACTAATTATACAATGCATCCAATGAAGAGAGACTGCTAATAAACACTACCGACATCTACTGGTCCCTAATATAAACACTCTATTTATTGCCTGAAATGGTGTGGGTTCTACGGTGGAATTTCTTGAGTTTACGGCACAAACATTTCCAGTTTCCGGTTTAGAAAAACCCGCTTGCCGGTAAATATATCAAATTTATACGAATCTCTACATATTGCTGCTGGTAAAGTTGGTCGATTGGTAGAGCCTCTGCTACTAATGGCTCACGCGAAAATTTAAGCAAGTTTCAGCGCGGTTAGTAGTTGGAAGGGGTCAATCGTTCGATGCTGTTGGCACACTCTCCCTCGATGACTCTTTGGACTCCCTGGAGGTGTCACATAATAATAACTAATATATTAAAGAAAACGTAATTCACCAACAGTAATATTAACTTGGATGTCTAAAGCGCAACTTCTTTAGTGTTTTTTAAATAAATAAATAAAACAAAATCATACTTTATCTTAAAAGTTAAGTCCTTTTCTTAATGCTTATAGCATTCCGAAAAGGTCTTTATATATCGAGTCACATGCAGTCACTGCCAAAAAACGGATATAACAAATTCGCCCAAGTAACAAGATATATTCCCAAGGATGAGAATTCTTTTCGAGTAATAAAATAAATTATTAAACTTTCCATAAAATCATAAAAAGCTATATCTATTTCAGAAATATAAATTATTTAAACCATTTTAGCTGTTTGCAATTGATTTATCGTTGGAATTTTTATATTCCACTAAAAGCAATAGACCACAAAGATTCAGCAAAATAATGCACACACACACACGCGCGCGCGCGCGCGTGTGTGTGTGTGTGCCGCGATCCAAGATAAAGTACCTTGTTGATATTCTTTTTGAAAACCTGCACGTGATAGTCAATGGAACACTTTACAGGAAAGATCGGTTTTCAGAGTCTATGTCGACGGAATAAAAGATGAATTGGAATATTTCGTTGAGTGAATAATTAATCTGTAATAGAATGATGTTCAGTTGAAGTGCCACGATGAACAGAAGTTCTGCTGATCAGCGCCCATGGAAATATCTGTTGGAGAGATCTAATGAAGAATCTGGCCCTTTATTAGACAGTAGCTAAAAAGATTCAAACGGGTTGCTTTTAGCAAAACTGTAACTTCTTAACAGTAACAGGACTTTATAGGGAAAGGTTTAGTTGTGCCATTTTAAAAGTTACAGCATTATTTAGACGTCCATGAGGAATATAGACACGCCGAAAAAGGTCAAGAAAAGTAGAGATTCAAGATTAAGGATCATCGGTTAATGAAAATCAGAGTGCTCAAAAGCACAAATAAAGTGTTATATGGGTGTTGTGGCAGTAACGTGGTGTTGTCAAAAACAGGTGGCTGTGTTTGAAATGAAGCAGCTAATCAAATATTTATTTTTCTTTTCAATGATTACTTTCCTTACAATAGATATTTCAAGTAATTTCTTGAAAGTATTGAGCTAAAACAAAACAACTTTAAACATCACTACACGGAAGTCTTTTTCAGTTTTGCCAGAAATTAAAAATACTTCCAGATGAAGTCGGATATTGCATTGAAGGATATACCGGCTGTAGTAACAATAGCAACACAATTTGTTTTTCGAAACGCAGTTGTTACATACCTAAATTTGATATAATAATGAGGTCAGTTTATGCTCAGAGCTTCGTTTATCATTACCATGTTATTTAAACAGTTGATATTTTGGAACAGTCGTCCTGAGAAGTAAAAATAAATAAATAATAATAAAAATACTAATTATGTATGCATTTGATTATATGAAGCCTTATTCTTTATAGTATAGATTTCGTTCAAAGTTTCTTTGAGAAATCCTTGAAAACGGCTCTGGATTTATTCACTGAGGTTGCAAGCAAAGTTGAATTTATCGCAGCGGCTGCCATAAAACCAGTAAGTGTTTATTGTGTGTGTGTGTGCGTGTGTCCGTGCGTGCGTGTGTGTGTGTGTGTGTGTGTGTGTGTGTGTGTGTGTGTGTGTGTGTGTGTGTGTGTGTGTGTGTGTGTGTGTGTGTGTGTGTGTGTGTGTGTGTGTGTGTGTGTGTGTGTGTGTGTGTGTGTGTGTGTGTGTGTGTGTGTGTGTGTGTGTGTGTGTGTGTGTGTGTGTGTGTGTGTGTGTGTGTGTGTGTGTGTGTGTGTGTGTGTGTGTGTGTGTGTGTGTGTGTGTAAAGTATCTTGATATATTTATAAATTGGCGAATGGGTGGTTTTCTGGCCGAAGAAAAATTTCGAAGGATTTCACGAACATTGAAGCATACCAGAATTATAACTTTGTTACTGAAATATGGAGTGAAGATTAAAGATATTAAATTAAATATTAAGTATTAAAGACTTGCTTAACGGACATTCTTGAACATTTGTTTCTAAATTGTATAATACTTGTGCCATGTAAGATCCCTTTAACATTAGATGTAGAAACAAACGGCCGAAAGTGTTCGAAAGAAGACAAATATGAACAAAGGGAAAAAGACATCAACTTAATTGGGTTTAAAAAGTAAAATATCTATAAATGCCATCCTGGCTGGCCGAGTGGTTAGCGTATCCGCTCTCCAGCCAAAACTGCTGGTCCGAATCCCGCCGTGGGCATGGATGTTTATGATTCTCTTTGGAAATACTAGTGGTCGGCGGTAGATGGCGTTTCTATGCCTAAACTTGTGTACAAGAAGGTAAACGTCTATGGGTATATATGTGTGCATAAATAAAATAAGAAACGTAATAAACTATTTAGTGTATGTTAGATAGGGCTAAACGGCCTCGCCTACTCCCTACAAGGGAACAAAAAGGCGTTAGGTGATTATTTTTTTATTAGTAGCCTATTATGTTGCCTAAAACGAACTAAAATTTAGTGTTTGTCGCAAAACACAGATAAATAAGTCATTAGATATTCATAAATAGAAAGCATGTCAGAGGTGTCATTCTCATCTGCTCACATCGATGTGACTCAGAAGGCCTTCAGTCATTATTAAAAGTGAAGCAGAACTTCAAATCCCTGGAATAAACATATTTCGTAATACTTTGGCATTGTACCATAGAAGTGTCCGATTCTAACTGTTCTTGTTACAGATTTGTAACGTGTTAGCTTGCAATAACTGGGCATCGTATTAAAACAACGAATAACAAGACACTATAGAAATGTACATAATACTTTCACTTCTAACTTATACGAGGGCTATTTGATACGTCCATGCAAAATCTAAGAGATCGCGCCACTAGTATGTATTGAGGTTATTTGCAGTTGCTGGCAACTGTTGGAGGATCACAAACTAAGTTTCGGTCAGATAGATCTATTACTCTGTGTTTGTCATTCATTTAAATCGATGAAGTACCGTGATTTGTGAAGAATGGATGAGAAAGAATTTCGAGTAGTGATTAATTTTCTTTTGAAAGGCAAATCGGCTCAGAAAACAAAGTGAAATTGCGAAGGCTGTGGGCATCTAAAATGACCGCGTACATAATATTTTACATGTACATTTACAAATGAAAAAACTATCCGCAAGATGAATGCCGCGCTTGCTCACACTGGATCAAAACCGTCAACGTGTGAAGTGTTGCAATATTGTTCGAATTACGCTACGACTTTCGCATCCCCCCATCCCCTACTCTCCAGATTTGGCTCCCTCGGACTACTATCTGTTTCCAGAGATTAAAAAATGGGTGGCAGGAAAGAGATTTTCATCAAATGATGAGGTCATTGCCGAAATGACTGCCTATTTTGAAAAATTGGACAAATCATACTATGTGGACGGGATCAAAAATCTAGAGCATCGTTGGACTATGTGTATGGACCTCAAAGGAGACTATGTTGAAAAATAAAAAATGTTTGTCCCAAAAATATTATCTTTTCTTCATTTTTGCACGGACTTATCGACCAATCCTCGTATAACAATTATAGTTTAATTTAATTAAGTTACTCATTGTCGAATTATCTTAAGTACAAAAAAAAATCAATGGGTTGATGCTATTATGCATACTCAGTAAATGCCATATTCTCTCTTGACATCCCGAGCTTTCGGTCTTAAGGTAGTATAGAACATTCTAGGGCAGCAACTTTCAGGACTTTTAGCTCAATGCATTGAAGGCATGTTACTGAAATCAGATTTTCCTTAATATAGAGTTATTTATAATTTATGTATTAACAGAGTTCTATTTATCTCCCTTTCAAATGTCGCGAGATAATATAAGACAATCGTTTATTTCTTGTTATTTAAATTCTTTCATTTCCTCTTACCCACAGATTATATTATTACTCGACTCAATAAACGGATGGACTATAAGGGTGACAGAAAATGTACGACAAATGCTGACCGATTGCATTAATCAGCTAGCAGATATAGCTACGTTGAAAGGAGACGATTTCAAAGAAAGTTTAAAAGAACTACTTGCCAAATTCAACGAAGGTAATATGTCTTTCTTTTATTTAGTGACTTCAACTTACTCAGATATATAATATTATTAAAGAAATTTAATGAAGGGAGCAGTGAGATATACCAAAATAAAAAATACTGTTTTTTATTTAAATACACCACTACTTTCTTCTTCTTAGAAGACTTCATCGGATGATGTCTTCTAAGCTGAAAACTAACATGAAAACAGGAATAAACAAAAGGTACATCAGAAGAGAATCAAAGCTATAAATGAACTTGATAACAGGAGCAAACCACTAACTTACAATTCTGAGGTAAAATGTATTCTTGGGTGTTGATTGTTGAAATGGTTCAGAAACTCCTTTAATATGGTCCCATGATTGCAAATTAAGAAAACATCATCGAACTCCAAATTAAGAATATATAGTCGCTATAACACTTTTAGGGAATTCTGTAGCGGTTTTTGGGAGACTGTTAGTTCGACTATGAAGTTCAAGATTAGGATCCCTTTCTTGAATTTCATAAATGTCTGTCGTTAGCAGTTGTGCCATATTGTTATTGTATTATTCAGTGTCGATGTTATTTCCATCTTTACCAATGTGCTTAAACAAGAGGAGTCAATTGTTAACTTCGGCTTGCCATCGAAAATTTATTATCTCTTAGATTTGCAAATATTTATTCAGAAACCTTTCAGGAAAAAAAGCATTCATTTCCGTCCCATTAATGCCAGGATTATGAAAGCGGTACGTCGATGATGTTTTCGTAATTTGGAGCCATGGACCAGATTCATCAAAGGAGTTCGTAAAACGTCTCAACAACCAAGAATACCATTAACCTAGGAATTGGAACTGAAAGTTCTCTCCGGTTCCTGGATACCAAACTCACACGTATGTCATAAAATCCAAGACTTCTATTTGTAAAAAACCCACGCATATCAACAGACACCTTCATGCGCATTATCTGCCCGAAAAATGTGAATAATAATTTTTATTCACATTTGCATGTGAATAATAATTTTTATATGTTATTATTCACATGCACATGCACATTATATATATATATTCACATGCACATGCATATATATATTGTATATATATATATATATATATATATATACAACAGTTGAAGACTGACACCGGTCAACCATTAACTACCTGCGCTTCCATCTCAGTATGATATCTCTAATTTTTGACCACTTTGCATCAATTTGCCGAAAATGGCATGCTACATCCGCCCGATGACAAACCACCATTCAGACTCATTCAGTTTCCATTTCACCTGGAGTCTGTTGTATAGACTCGGGAGCATCATATTCCTACAATTTGTACTCGCTACATGTGACTCCTTGCATGGTGCGATGAATCTTGCCCATACGATTGTCCTCTATTTTTATATGGAAACATAAAAATTTCAGATCAAGTATTGATCTGAAATTTTTATATGTTATTATTCCCATGCACATTCGATTTAGATTCTAAAAAGCGATTAATCTAAAATTATATTAAACACTTCATTTCATTATATCGTGAACTATTCTGCATTGATACTGTCACCATCAATATTATGATAATGAGAATCTGAGTTGTGAAATATTGGTTTCAGTTTAGCATAATTCCAATGTGATGATGTGGTGTGAACAATTTTCTTTCTCTAATTTTATCAAAACTTACTTTGTGTTCTGAAGCAGAACTATTTTGTGCTACTTTTGCGTAAAATATGTTATCAACCATTTTTTTTTAATGTGCATATCATTCTTGTATAAGTTTGAGTACTTATTTTTGCAGATAACAGCAAATTCTTTCCTGCTATCTTCGCTTACATATGCCCTTTTCATATTGCGTTTTATGCTGGTAGTTTGTAACTTTCTTAAAAAGTCTCTGTTCTGTATTATGTCACTATTACTTATTCCATTCTCTCTTTCTATCTTTACCTTTCCATTTATCTAAAATCAAAACTTAAACGATACTTAAAATTCAATTGCATAATTTATACATTGACCATTTAAAAAGACGTTCGTGTTTTTCATTTTGCCAAATATATTCAGTGTTTTTGGTTTTTGTTTTGCTGCTTCTCATGCCAAATTAATCGTAGCCGTTATGTAAATTGGATCGTGGTCATATCAGGTTCTATTTGACAGGTTAACATCGTATACATTCCCAGTACTATCCATCTTGGGAAACCTCATGTAATTTCCTTAATAATGTAGACCATATAGATTACGAACACATTGGTCTTGTGCGTAGATGTATTTTGATCTTCTTATTCTTTTACTATATAGAATAATACGTTTCGATGTTACATGATGGTACATAGACACATTACCCTTCTACTCAGCAGTCCGAATGTACAGGGTGGGCATAAAATAACTTTCCCTTCTTTGGAGGCATCTGTAGCTAAAACCAATAAACAGAATGAGACCAAATTTTATATTGAGACTTCTGGAGACATGGGAGATGATTTCTGTGAAAAAATATATTTAGTACCAAAAGTCGCCGATAGGGAAATTTTTGGCACTTGGCGGAGCCGAAAAAAAGCGGATAATTACATTAGAGGCAGATAAAATGGAATAATAAAATTTCGACAGTTAAGCGACAGTCGCGTCACTCATTCCAGCTGTATATGTTACGCGTTACAATGATAATAAGAATAATAACACTGTAATAATAATAATTAAAATAAACAACAACTTGCGAGAGACACAGAAATTAATGTAGTGATTGAACTCACAGGAAATCATGTTTTATTCATCAGAATCAGGGTCCCCTGGACTACACACATGATTTTCAATGTGCTGACCTTTCTTGTTTACAACAAATTGCATCTGGTGCGCGACATGCTCTGCAACTGAGCCTAAGGAGTCAGATTCGATGTTCAGAACAGCCCGTTTTATGTTCTCTTTCAAGACATGCAAGTTGGGAACGCCACCAACATGCACAACGGATTTCAAATACTCCCAAAGCCAAAAGTCGCAAGGAATGATGTCCGGGGATCGAGGTTGCCGTGCCGTCGGAAAGAACTGACTGATAACCCTCTCATTACTTAAATGCTGTCGTAAAAGGAGCTGTACTGATCGTTCAATGTGTGGCAGTGCTCATCATGCAAAAATTAATAAATTATTAATTAATTAATTAATAATTACTTAATTAAAATAATTATGTCATAAAGAAATAAATTATGGAGTTCAAACATTGTCTTTGCTGCAATGCAGGAATGACAAAATTTTCCAGCATTCGTCGATAAACCTCTCCAGTAATGTAGCAGGTTACAGGAACTGTAGGGGTAATACGCTCAAAAAAGTATAGTCCTATAATGTAATTATCGGCTTGTTTTCGGCGCCGTCAGCGCAAAAATTTCCCCTACCGGCCACTTTTGGTACTAAATATTTTTTCGCAGAAATCATCTCCCCATCCCTTCAAAAGTCTCAATATAAAGTTTGGTCTCATTCCGTTTATTGTTTTTAGCTACAGATACCTCCAAAGAGGGAAAGTTATTTTATGGCCACCCTGTACGACATTCGAATACTACGAGCAACAAAGGATCAGTGGTCATGTGTAACATAACAAACTGCACTTTCATCTGTTATAAGTTTGACGATTACACTTTGACTACGGAAAGCTGTCTGTGTATTTATTATTAATCTATCCTTTTATTTATTGTAACCAATAACTTTCAGTTTCTTAAGTAATTCACTGACAGATATCACTTCCGACACGTGGAAAATTAAAAATCGAATTTAAACAGCTACCAGCTCCAATTACGTAAAAGTGTTGATTTCATTTTCATTAATAAAACCTGCAGGCTTGATGTATATACAGAAAATTATTGATTACAATTTTACAATTGGTTACAAATAGAATTTTCAATGCTATTCATCCTAAATGCCCCATATATATATATATATATATATATATATACATTTTGTAGTTCTTGGAATAACCAAGCCTGAGGAGCTCTTCAACTGAAAATCGAGGATCTACCCTTATACTGGATGCTGGAATTCTGGAATTCTCAAAGGTCAGACGTGGTAATGATTGGAATAAACCTTTCTATGGAATTATCAAAGACCGACTGAAATAAATTCAATCCAGTGTTGTATAATGTCAAAACTGAAATAAACCGAATTATTTTCAATTGTTCTGTGTGTAACTAATTTCACAGAAATATTTATCTACAATTACACCATGGTCACAGCAATTACGTGAATAAATACTGATATTCAATTCACTTCTCAAGTCATCTGTTCTTTCTTCTTCCACCGCTTTTCCCACTTAAGTAAGGCAGCTACTTTTAGTGAGTCTCCTCGATATCCTCCTCTCTTGGGCTGTAAATACATCTAAATTTTTCATCCTCAAGTCCTCCTCCATCAATTCTCTCCATCTCCTCTTTGGCCGCCAGCACTTCCCCACCCTGCACATTCAATGCATGACCTTTCTTCCCACATACTAGTCCTCCCTCCTCATCACATGACCAAACCATCTCGACCTTGCTTCTTGTGTGTTCGAGCATTTTCATCTCCGCTAACTCCCTCCAGCTGATATTATTTTTCCTCAGAGCCACAGATTCCATACCTGGTCTCACTACTGTCCTGCAGATTTTGCCTATTAGATTGATCGGCACCCTCTTCTTATCGCATAACACTCCATCCATCCACCCATCTCTCTCTCTCTCTCTCTTTCCAGTTCCTCCATCCTGCATCCCACTTCCTTTTCAGCCTCTCCATCCTCTTTCACTGTTGAACCTAAGTATCTAAAGTCTGTAAACTTCCTCATGACATATCCTTCCAGCTCCAGATCTGTCTCTTGGCTGCCATCCACTTTGTAACACATATACTCTGCTTACTTCTGTTAAGTTTCATACCTCTTTTCCAGTACTTTCTTCCATCTTTCCAGTTTAGCTGCCACTTCTTCTCTTGATTCTGCACACAGCACGATGTCATCCGCATACAACATTGTCCAAGGCGCATCTTCTCTCACCTCCTCCGTCACCACCTCCATCACACTGTTAAAGAGGAACGGACTTAATGTTGAGCTCACAGGTATGAATCCTAGAAATTGCGCCAATTCTCCAAAAAAACTGTTCCATTGTGATGAGAGAACTGTCTTGAATCCAATAAATATTTTTCTTATATCATATAGCGTAATGCCACATGTAGTATGATATGGTGCATTGTCATATGAAAAAGCATGTCGACAGTTGAGTAATATCACCATAATTGTTGATAATATGGCAGCTTTACTTTTTCAGTAACCCGGATGTACCAGGAAAAAGAGCCATCCTCTTCACCAAACTATAGACGAGATGACGTAGTTAGGCTTAAATCAGTCATCACGTCTACACACTCACTCATCCGATCGAAACGGAATAAACAGTGATTTTTCGCGCCCTACTACGAAATTCCAACTCTCGTAGGACGGATCGCGACGTCTTTTACATCGGTATAGCCTGCACTGGTGAGAGCAATGGCTGACGTTTTCTTTGCTTTGCTACAGAAATCAAGACAGTGCAGCACTTTGGCTCTTTACGTCGCTCACGTTAGTAGCGTTCTTCTAGTGATCGGAACTATGCAGACCTTTCGAACTATCGGAATGATGGTTCCCACAACAAACGAATACCGAAATTTCCATGCTCCCTTCTTAGCACACTTTGGTGGTATTGTTCTCCTTAGGATTCCTCGTACGTTTCCTTGTTGTCATCACACATTTTCATGAAACATCACATTTTTGCAGACAAATAACGTTTCATACGGCTTGATATGTAGCCCTAAATCTCGAAATATGAAAATTAATGGTAAGCAGACTTAACATCAACAAAGCTGTAGGATATTATGGAATAACAGGAAAAATGATACAAATTTTACTAATTGCCATCCAATATTTCATATCGCAAAACCTTCTCAACTGGTAAATTCATAAAAGACCTACAAACAGAAACAATCATAATTACCCAAACTACAGAGAAATTTTTATTCTGCTAGTTTTCTCAAAAATTCATTTTCAGTAAAAATCAGTACAGATTCTTGAAAAACGTAACACTGAAGAAGCGTGTCTAAAATTTTCTGAGCCGATGTATGTGTAATGCTATGCTATTCTTTTAAAACACCTGCACACTGTCGAAATCAGAGACAGTTGTCACATATGGTTTCAAACTCATTAAAAAATATTAGATGGCAAGGAATAAACGCCCTGAATGCCACATCAAAAAAAAAAAAAAACTGGAGTTCCTCAAGGCTCATTTCTAGGACTATTTTACTTTGATTATATAAATGTCCTCTGTTTTTAGTTATAGCGAACATGGAACCCGAAGTATTAAAGCTGCATACATGGTTCAGTGAAAACAAAATCAAAATGAACCTCTAGAAAAGTAAATTTATCTCATTTGAGCTGAGATAAATTATTAGATAAAAGATTAGAGAATCAATCCCGCCGATTAAATATCATACTTCTCCCTGCGACCCCAGAAATTATTACAGTTGCAAAACTATTCAGAGGCTTTACATCTACCAATGTCTGGACATATACGTGAATCATACTTTAAAATGGAAAACTTTCAAATCGATTTAAAGCAATCTAAGGAACACATTGTGTAGAATGCACATTAAATTTATAGCATTCCTTAAATTTTACAGACTCTCTATTATGCACTGGGATACTCAAAAGTTCGATATGGAAATTGTAACTGGAGGATTATAAAAAGGTTCTTGGCAAATTACACAGTATCTACACAACAGAATATTAAACAAAATCTTCACTCCTAATCTTACTGAAGTTAACAACGCTAACTTTATCCTCCTGAACGTCAGGCAGATATACTTTTACAACATACTTATCTTCTTACATCGAAATAAACATTGGATTAGGCTTAGTGACTAGCACCGTACCCTCAAGCAAGATAGTCTACTTTTCAATGTTTCAAGGATAGTCTACTTTTATCAGGAGATAAAAGGTATCTTACAGAGCCATTGCATATTCCCTGCACAAGAATCTTCAAATGATCAGTAGAGCGAAGAAATAAGAAATCGGAAGCAACCTCTAATAGAATATTGAATTTAAAGTAGAATGTATATATGTAAATTAATAATACGTCGACGTAAACATATTCAAATATATTATTATAGTGTTACTAAATGCTATTGCGTTTTATTTATAAAATGTACGAGTAGTATCATCAAATTTAATGTAATAAAAGAGTAGCATGATTAGGACGAAATTTGTGAAAAATTAATATTACATAAGAATTTTATTTCAATTTCATTGTACTTATCTACACAATAATAAAACGAAGATTCATATGATCTCTATATGTATGTACTTCTATTCTCATATGTACACATGTGTATACATATGAGAATAGAAAAGCTACTAAAATAAAGAACATTCAATGAAAAAGTAGTTTCTCAATATCATAAAGGAATCTAAAGGTCCCTAAACGACATTCTATAATAACACTTATTTCGAAGCATTATAAGTTCGTTCTGAACTGCTAATAACGCTGTATATGTACACTCTTCACACTCAGCGATATATTTGGTTGCGTAATACTGCACAAGCCACGTATAAAATGAATGTTATTTATTAAATTAGAAACTAAAAACCCTAAGTATAGCATTTGCCATAAATTAAGGACATTTTACATTTAATCAAGGACTTTTTACATTAAGTCAAGGATATTTTACAATTGAAAATAGTACATGCGATGTTGAAAATTTTAATACTTCCATGTTTGAACTCTTTGAAATCATACGCGATAATCCTTCTTGACATTCGTCTTGGATTATCATGGATAATCAAGAATTCCTAAACTCACTGATTTGTCAAATATTTGTTTTAATTATTCATGCCAATTAAAATTACTTAAGTTATGTTTTATGTTGTTTTAATTTATTAAACCAAATACGTCACGCTAGACTAGCACATGTAGCGCTTGCCTGTCTGAACGCGCCTATTGTCTTCGCATATAGTGCAGGTGTGGTCTGTAAATCTGCTCACGTTGTTAAAATAAGTAAAGGTTTTGTAGTGGACGTTGCAGTGGTTTCATTTACTGGTGATTGTGTTAGGTAACGTGAATATTGTAACATTAAATTAAATATTAACAAAATAAAAAATATTTTTATAGTATTTAAAATGTCAGCAAAGAAGAGAAAGATAGAACAAGAAAATTGGGAGTTTAAATGTGAATGGACCGAAACCTGCGTATTTGTAGCAAATACAGCAGGATTTCCAATGTGTTTAATATGCCTTGAAAAGCTTTCAAACAATAACAAATCAAATATACTAAGACATTTTTAAAATAAACACGATACATTTAACAAAGCATATCCACTGGGAGATGAAAGAAAAAAGGCAGTATATATGCCTGTGACGAATCATGCGATTCGTCACAGGCAACTCTTAAGAAAATAATATCTATTGCGACCGATGAGGCGCCGAGCATGAAAGGTACAAAAAAAAAGGTTTTGTTTCTTTATTTAAAAAACAAATTTTGCATGACGTGTTTTTCTTTCACTGCATAATCCATCAAGAGATACTTTGTGCATGAACTGTTATAAAAGAGATAACAGTAGTGATGGATTTAATTGTAGAAATTGTTAATAAAATAATGGCAAGAGCGCTACATCATCTGCAATTTTGTGAACTAATTAAAGAAATCAATTGCGAATATTCCGATCTTCTTTTGAATAACAGAATAAGATGGCTTTCTAGAGGTGCGGTGTTGATGCGATTTTCCACCTGCCTTGGAGAGGTTAAGTTGTTTCTAAGACAAAAAAGACCTTGAATATGTACAGTTAGAGAAGATACTCATTGGTTGCAAAAATTCTACTTTATCGTGGATATGACTTCCCATTTAAACGGACTAAATAAGAAGCTGCAGGGAAAGGGAAATACAGCAGTTTTGCTTTTAGAAGAGTGATTTCGTTGCACAAAAATTATACTTGCGACAGACTTAGAGAAAGGCACATTATTACATTTTCCTACGCTGAAGAAATATCAACAAGAACAAGCTGATAATAATTCCATAAATTTAACCTTTTTCAAAGAAATTGCGGTAAATATGCGATCTGCATTTAATGGGAGATTTGAGGAATTTAGAAAGAACAAGGCAACTGCCATTTTTATTGCGACCACTTGAAATTAATCCTGCCGAATTAAAATTTTCACCTTTTGCTGGAATTGATGAGGCTGCATTTCAACTTGAGTTAGAGGACCTGAAAACCAAGGATTTGTGGAATTCAAAATTTAGAAATCTTGAAGCTGACCTGGGTTGGAAAGACAAAAATCTACCCTTGCAATACAACACAAATGGTCTGAAATAGAAGATCTTAACAAGCAAGATCAGATTGTATTTGACACGTGGAATTCTTTACCGGACACTTACATTCAGTTACAAACATACTCATTTGGACTTCTATCGATTTTGGGATCGACATATTTCTGTGAGCAAATATTTTCTCATATGAATTTTATTAAAAGTAAGTTGAGAAACCAACTAAACAACGTAATTCTTTTGTCATGTTTGAAAATGAAAATTACGGCTTATTCGCCGCATATTGAGAAACTATCCCAAAAAGTTCAACAACAAAAGTCGCACTACGAAGATATTTTAAATTTTAAAAAAAAATTAAAGAAAAAGGTATGTTATTTTTTGTAAGGAGGAGGAAATCTTTGTTTTATTATTTTATATTTAAAAATATCATATAATTTCGTGTGACATGCCACCCCTGTTTTACAAGTATGATAACGTGTTACTGTAAAAACTGAATAAATAATTTAATTATAATATTTTGCAATGTAGTTTCTAAATTAAAAGCAGTAATGAGCAATTAAATAGTAAATCAAATACTCGATTCGATTCGCATAAAGAATATTTTCTTTTTCTTTGATAAGAAAGTATTAATTTATTTTCCATTATTTAGGTATATTTTAATTTTTTAACCTGCACAAATAAATCCACATGTAAAAATCAACATTCATAAAATAGATTTTTAATTAAAATATACTAATTCTGCCGTACAAAACGAATACTGGACCGCACAAAAAACCTGAGAGGGCCGCATGCAGCTCGCAGACCATTGGTTGCTCATGACTGCGTACGGCTCCGTAATTTTTTTTTAACAGATATAATTTAAAAAATGGCTCTTCACTCCAAACAGGTTGCCGACCGCTGGTCTAAACCATCGCTTGAGAATTTTTTGAAGTACTAAAACGAGAATATCATTAAAATCACAACAATAATACCAGAATACCAATACTGGCCTGTTTCTGATCCACATACAATCTGAATGGTGGTAATATTTTTACTAATGAGTGTATATATTATTATTATGCAGAAATAGTATAAGATTTTAGCCACCAACTTTTCCAAATGAGGAGGCCTTGGAAAAGACAATGGATGCTATCAAGCAGAGTTGGCCAAGTCTCTCACTGTGTGTGTTTAGGATTAGCAGGAATTTGCGAAAAAAAAGACGCATTTCTGAGATGAAGAGGGAGAAAAAAAGTCATATTTTTCATTTATAGTTTTCTTTATTCCATCACTGCAAATTGTTCATTCTCATATCTCACTCACTCACTTCCGTAAGACATATTTCTGCAATCTTCCTTCGCTTTTTTCATAACTGTTTATATATTTTGCGACTCAAAGCATTATTTCCATTTCTTCAGAAGAATGGTGGATATGTTTCAATAATCTATCTCATATTTCAACATATTTTGAGTTGCACCACTCAGATGCCCTGTGTACATGACAACACAACTAAAATTGCAGTTACTTCAAAGCTAAAATAACTACGAGAATAAACATATCCTAGTAATTCTGTTTGGTAATTTTTCTAGATAGAATGCAATATCGATTCAAAAATAATGTCATGCATGATTTTAAGCGAGATTGTCCGATGCATTGTTAAAAAAATATTATAGCTTAATGTTGTTTAAAATTATATACTCGAATTTTCTGTTGCCAGTGAATACTATAGATCAGGGATCGCCAACGTTATTTGCCCGTCGACCCCTTCAAGACTTTCTTGACTTTTTATCGACCCCCTATATTTTACTATTACGTAATTTATAATAGGACAAGCAAAAAAAGACGCTTATGTGAGTTTTTAGATTGTTTATTTTGTAGTTACAGTGTTTATTGTATGTATAACATAGTATATATTATTATATTACTATTACTACTACTATTACTATCACTAGTAATATCATTGGTATTACTAGTGATATTAATAAACTGCTGGTATTAATATCATTGGTATTACTACCAGCGCTGCTCAACTCTTCAACATAGAGAAGTTTAGTTCGTGAATGAATAACGGTTGAATTATACTATGTATGTTGATGAATTTTAGAACATTAACGCTCACTTGTATGTCGATGTGCAAAAATGAGACTGGGATCGAATACTTGTAAATATCAGTAAATAAGAACCACGCATGTGTTGCAATCTCGCTCCCACTACGCCGGCCGGCAGGAACCACCAACATCCGTTTATTGGTAAATACGTCATTTTGGCCTACTTAATTGGCCTCAGTAACTATTTTCATGACCTTACTCCATCTTACAGGTCCTATTCATGGACCTGTAAGATGGAGGTACTGATCCCACGATTCACTCTTAATTGCGTTGTCATTAGCTCCATGTCTTTTGTCCTGGAGGTAATCCAAGTTAACCGAATTAAATATTATCCATACAATGATGTCTTATATTTTTCTGTCGACCACTGAGCCCGAATCGACCCATAACAATGCATATCGACCCCTTTGGCGACCACTGCTATAGATCATATCAAAATGGATGCGCATGTTCACAAAACTCACGTTAAAGTAACTGGCAATGCAAAGGAAAATACTCAAATCACTTTTAGATTGTTTACAAAGGAAAACAACGTTTATTATTATTGCTTTAAATAATTATGTAATCTATTATTGTGAAGCAGTATAATCAACTCTTAATTTTAATTAGTATAATAGCACACTTATGATAGGATTTTAATCTTTAGTTGGTAGTATAAGCGCCCTTTTTATTCGAGGAGAAGGCTATCTCACTAGTGTTTCTGCTGTTAGTCACTTTTGATTTTATATGTGATCGTAATTTTTGAGTATCTCACAAACACTGTTGACCGATTATTATTAAAATTTATTATGATGAAAATTATGACATCCCTGTGATACCGAACTGGGCTTTCAATTTGTTTCTTCACTTCTAGAAATCATTTACAACTCATCTGAAATGTTGCTAATACACTTGGTGAAGATTTGTACATATCTGGCTTAGTGACAGAGCAGCTTTCTCTATTTATTATCTACTATTATGCACAACTGTGGACTATAGAATATTTGTAAAATAGTATTGTAGCTCCCTCTCATTTCAGTCCATTTTTCCCCATTGACTACTCAGAGCATCATATAAGGTAGCCAATCACTAATTGCGATATATATATATATATATATATATATACGAGAATAATCGCTATCTTTACATAAACATGTTTCAAGTCACTGCATGTTTCCTATTTTAATATTAACAGAAATTCAAGACAGTCAGTTTTGATTTTAATTAAAATCAAAACTTTCATTAAAATCACGATGTCAGTGTTTGCTATAAATTCGTATTTTTCCCTCCACAAATTAGACTTTACTTGCATCGACTGTAATTTAACTCCAACTAATCAAAATCCAAAACCGAAAATTACTTGTGATTGCAGACCCACTTAATTTCATCAAAGAGATCAAAATTTAAAAAACAATAATAATAATGAGCACCATCCACAGATACTGAAAGTGATAAAAAATCCAGTCTTCTGGAATTGGAATGACATTGCTATAACGCATTTATATTTGTTGCTACAGTAGTTCCTGAAAGAGGAGGTCAGACTTGTAAGATGACTCCAAATGATGGCGTAATATTATTCATATTCATTTGTGACTTTGATCAATATTCTGGTTGGCCTTTTTCGAATTCCACAAATTTCTCCAAGCAGTATACAAAATCACCTCTGACGGTAAAAAAAGAAAAGTTCAGAAACAGATAGAGCATAATGGAATTTCGCTGCAATTTAATTTGTCAATTTTCGTAATGAAAAATCCAGATAGCTATTCCAGGGAAGGTAGTGTAAAGTGACCAGGTGGCTGCTATGCTTTCTTCAAGTGTGTGTGTGTGTGTGTGTGTGTGTGTGTGTGTGTGTGTGTGTGTGTGTGTGTGTGTGTGTGTGTGTGTGTGTGTGTGTGTGTGTGTGTGTGTGTGTGTGTGTGTGTGTGTGTGTGTGTGTGTGTTCAAGGGACAGGTTTGCCTGTTATGGATTACGAAAACTCCAATTTCCGTACGAGACCGGCTAATTCACCTTTCGTCGAAAGGTGAATTAGCCAAACAAAGAGTAATGTTGAATCAGAACTGCATAATAATAATGACAACACATAACTACATGTACATGATTAATAGTGAGATTGTGAGAAAATGGACAGTTTTCCAGCGATATATACTTAGGTTTTGAATCAACAGAATGAGGACAGTCGTAAATCTTCTGAAATAAAGAAGTCTTTCTACTTGCATAAATTTGATAAAAAAATACTAAAATATTCATTATAATTTTATAGTCAAATAACAAAACAACGTATGTCTAAAATGTTTGGGAAATGACTGAAAGCTTACGAGAATACAGTCGCTTTAATGAGCAATGCTTTACTGTATAGCTGATCAAAACGTGACAAGATGAACCCCTTGATTACAAGGTTATGCACTATTCTGAGCCTGATTAGGCAAAACCAGAATAGCAGACCTTCTGGCTACTATGCGAGTTTTTTTATTTATTTATTATTCGATACATTATTAGTATGAAATAAAAGTATTTCTTAATGCCTGTATTATTATTATTATTATTATTCGGGGCATTCACAAATTCACATTCAACTGTTCGGAATAACATGAGTGAACATATAATATCCTTATGTATCTCTATTAGCCTAATATTTTAAAATATACATTTTCTATAGCCCTCCAAATTTTAAATAAAGTTTGAAGGGATACAGCTACTATTATTCAAATATTCAAGAAGAGATTGTGACGAAGCTTCTAAGTAATACACGAAAAGTCTGGGGATAAATATTAAAGAATATTTAAACATTTTTAGTGGTTGACAAAAAAAAATTGTTATCTATAAAACCGTTTTGAAAATAGTTTGTGTCTCATTATGTTATAATGAGTATTTGTCCATTGATCAAATGACATAAACGTTACACTTGATACTGATCTTATAGCCAATAAACAAGACATTTTTCATTTTCAAGACATGCAAGTTGGGAACGCCACCAACATACACAACGGATTTCAAATACCCCCAAAGCCAAAAGTCACATGGAGTGATGTCCGGGGATCGAGGCGGCCATGTCGTCGAGTCGAAGAACTGACTGATAACCCACTCATTACTGAAATTCAATCACTACATTAAATTCTGTGTCTCTCGCAAGTTGTTGTTTTAGTTTAATTATTATTATTCTTATCATCATTGTAACGCGCCACATATCCAGCTGGAAAGTGACGCGTCTGTCGCTTACACCGTCGAAATGTTATTGTTCCATTTTATCTGCCTTTAATGTAATTATCCGCTTGTTATCGGCTTCGCCAGCGCCAAAATTTCCCCTATCGGCGACTTTTGGCTAAACCTTTTTTTCGAGGAAATCATCTCCTTATGCCTTGAAAAGTCTCAATATAAAATTTGGTCTCATTCCGTTTCTTGGATACGGAATGAGACGGATACCAAATACCTCCTATTTATTAAATTGGAGGTATTTGGTATCCGTAATTTACCTCCTATTTATTAAATAGGAGGTAAATTACGGATACTTCCTATTTATTAAATAAATATATATAAATAAGTATTAAATAAATACTATTTATTTAAGTTATTTAATGGCCAGCCTGTACATAAAGTAGAATTTTTCTTTTAAATTCCGAAGATGATATCAGAATTATTTTAGAAAATAATGCAGAATGTTCACAAAACTCATATCAAATACAAGTGGCAATGCAACAGAACATTACACAAAATTTCTTCGTGTATTCGTGTAATGTTTTGTAATTTTTTTAAATAATATTACTCCTACACTTGAGAGACTGCAAGGTCCATTACAAATAAATGCAATGTTTCGGCTGAGATCGCGAGCAAAGTAATGTGTTAATATTCTTATTAAAGAACTAGAAAATGTAGCATTTGTGGAACAATTCATAAGAAAAACATGTCGTAAACTACTTCAGGTCCCCACTAAGTACATTTAGCAATAAAAAATAAAAAAAATAACGATACCGCTAAATCGTAGTCTGGGATGTGACCGATACGTTTCTTCGATATACGTGATGTTAAGTAGCCTAGCACTGTGACATGTCTTCAATTGAAAAAAAAAAAATACTTCAACTAATGTTGCAGTCTGTTATTTCAAACTACAGCAGAATTCTTTGACTTCCTAACACCACGTTCGCACAAAAGGTCGTAAATATGTAGTACATTAGCGCTTTAGTTGCTAAAGATTTTTTTAATTTTTTTATTAAGCTCTGTATTTTTACAAAATCTTGAAAACCTGCTCTAGACAACAAACATAGAATAGTTTCAAGGAAATACAATCTTGCAATAAGCGGTAAGGTTATCTCATAACGAGAAATGGAATTCTTCTCCTACAACAAGCATCAATGCTCACACGCAATTCGAACTCACAGTTGTTAGTTTGGAGAAGAATACACTCAGCCAACCAGGCTGACATTATTCAGTACATAAGAATTTATTATAATAGTAATAAAATTTAAGAACTGTAGGCAGTATATGCGCGATGATTTGTTGGTCAGAATTATATTTAGCAATCAAATAGATGTGAGACTGACTGAAATCAAAACGAAGTTAGTCATACTTTGTGCTTGTCATCCTTTTTCACTGCTTTTATATGTGACATTTTACAGTATTACCTTACAAGTCTTATTAATTGATATTTATCACATTTACGGTTATAATTATGACAGATGGTGATAATTATAAAGATTAAGATATCTCTGTAATATCAGTGCTGGTTTTCCATTTGTTACTCACATTCTACATATCATTTAACAGGATGTAGAGGTCACAACATTCCCAGTTTATCTGAACGTTTCACCTGAGCCGTGTGAAAATTTCAGATGTTTTACTTAGAGCCGGATTTATTATCTATAATCATACATAATGGTCTGCTTTACTTAGTTCTCATTACCAGAACTGTAGAGCTTTCTTCTCAATGTCAATTATTATTTCATTCATTTATATTTTGTACAGTACGCCTGCTTCATTTGGCAAACACTAGCTTTCCGGTGATTGAAGTAATGTTTGTAGATTATAGTTTCACTGAGAGCAGGAAATTTTCACATCAGTTGTGAGTAAATATAATAACGAAATACTCAAAAAAAGACATAGCATGTATTAATAGAAATAAAAACGTCGTAGCCAAAGCAGACCCAGATTAAAATTCGGCCGAGGTCGCCAACAATCTTTAGAAGTGCTTTCCTCCATATGTAGCTGAGATTTTTCCTCTCTTTAAAATGCAGAAGGATTTTGCTACCGACTAATTTTAATCCAGTCATTACAAATCATCAAAGCAGAATTACTCTTATACTTGCTGTATTATTTTGATCTTCTACAATATGAAATAATATTTTTTGATTTCACGTACATAAACAGATCATCCATCTACTCAACATTGGAATGTATGACACTTAAATACCGCAAGCAATAAGAAATCAGCGGTCATACGAGTAACTTAACTTAAGTGGACGACCGCAGTGAACGACTTACCGCACTCACTGAACATGACCTTAGGGTACTACGAAGAATAGTATATAAAAAACACCATTCGTCAAAGACATGTTAAATTCTGAGTAGACTAGAATAGGAATCTGCACAAAAACATTCAACACTGAAGCTTACAAAATACTGTCTCACAAAATAACACTGTCTCTTTCAGCAAGGCCATAAGGCTGTGTGGTTTGTGGACATGAACTTCATCACATTTGACTGGCCTCTACAGAGCCGTGATCTCGATCCTACTGAACATCTTTGGAATGAACCGGACGGTCAGGTGAATTCAAGGGTCGTCCATCCCACAACAGTCCAGGACCTCATTATATGCCTCACGGAAAAATGGTCTAAAATTCCAATTGATAGCTATCGTGTTCTTTTGGGAAATACGGCCCTAGGACTGTTGAGTCACCCCAGAAAAAGGTGGTACTACATCTTATTAATGTTGGCGCCATGGCTATTTGTTCCTGACTCTATGGTGTCCACTGACTTCTTTCCAAGCAGAGTATGAGCGCTATCAGATAACTATGATGCAGCTATTATAACATTCACACTCTTTCTATGTTCACTGGGCATCTACAGATGCCGTATGGTCACTCCGATGCTCGGTGATGTGCCACACCAGTCCTTGCCATGTAGTCCTGTTGTTTGCTTTTCTGGCAGCCTCAACTCTCTGAAAATCAGTCGCTCCACACACGCCATCCATCCAGGGGTAGACCATCATTGATGGTCTACCCCTGCCTCTTTTCCAGGAACTTTACCTTCTATTACTGTTCTGAGAAGTCCTCCTTCCATCCTTTCTATGTGTCCAAAATATTTTAACTTTCTTCTGTCAATATCCTTAAGGAGCCTTAAAGTTCTACTAATCTTTTCTAACACCCATTCATTTGTACGCCTTTCAGTATATGATATCCTCAACAGCCTTCGGGAACACCACATCTCAAAAGCAGATATCCGTTTCTTATCTGACTTCTTTAGATTCTAAGTCTCGCATCCATAAGTCGCTGTTGGAAAAACAACTGGATCTAAAATCCTCAGCTTGTTCCCATGGAGATAGATCCATCCTTCCAGACTTTAGACAGGTTCCGGACTGTTGTTTTAGCCATTCCTAACCGTTTTCTGACATCTTCTGAACAGCCATTCTTCACATTAATAACGGATCCCAGGTACTCAAACTTGCTGACTTCCTCAATTCTTTCTCCATTAAGACACGTGTTTCTCAAGAGCTTCTCTGTTTGTTTTTCCTTTGAGAACAATGATCTTTGTCTTGCTAGAATTGAGTTGAAGTCCTCTGTTATTACTGATCTTGTTAACTTTGTCAAGAATTAATCCTAGTTCTTCCATGTCATTACAAAGGAGTACTGTATCATCAGCGTACCTCAGATTACTGATCAATCTACCTCCTATCGTTATTCCTGTCCTGAGCTGATCCGATGCTTCACGCTTGATGTCTTCTGCACATATACTAAACAAGTGAGGACAAAGTAAACATCCTTGTCTAACTCCTTTTCCAACTTGAAGCCAGTCAGTCAATCCAACACCTGTTATTACTGTGACTTCTTGCTCCTTATACTAGTTGGCTATCAACCTGATAGTGTGTTGTGGAAAACTCATTCTTTTCATTACTTCCCACAGTTTCACATGCTCAACACAGTGAAAAGCTTTAGAGTAGTCTAAGAAACACATTACCAGAGGGAGTCTGAATTCTTTATATTTTTCTATGATCTGTCTAAGGCAAAGGACCTGATCTCTGGTGCCCCTACCTTTCCTAAAACCTGCTTGTTCCTCGGGCATCTCTGCCTCAACTTTGGCCTCAATCCTATTTAGCACGATCTTTAATGAAATTTTGCTTGCATGAGATATCAAACTAATAGTTCTATAATTCTTGCATGCCTTCTTATCACCTTTCTTGTGTAGTGGTATGAAAACTGACTTCTTCCAGTCTCTAGGTCATGATCCTGTCTCCCATATCCTTGTAATCAATCTATGAAACACTCTTATCCCTCCATCTCCTGTGGCCTTAATTAACTCTGCTGGGATTTCATCTGTACCTGGGGCCTTATTGCTGTTGAGCTGCTTAACTGCTCTTTCAACTTCATGCCTAAGTGGAGGAGGTTCCAAATCAAAATTTTCTTGGTGGGAGGACTCCACATTTTCTTTATCCACTCTGCTGTATAGTTCCTCACAGTATTCATTCCATCTGTTTTTGATTTCCAACTCTTCTGTTAGTAATGATCCATTCCTGTCTTTGATGACATTCAATTTAGGCTTAAACTTGTGCTTTAAGTCACGAACTAAATAAAACATCCTTTTATAATTATGCCTTCTCATCTGGAACTCTATTTCTTCACATTTATTAGTATAGAACTTTTCCTTGTCCTACTTGATGGCTCTTCTGATTTCTCTATGTAATCTCTTGTATTCTTCAGTCCCTGTGTCTCTTTATTTTTCCAACCGACTTCTTTTGATTAGTTCCCATGTTGAATCTGGTATCCATGGGTCTCTTGGTTTTCTTATTGGGCCGAGATACGTCTTCGCTGTATCCTGTATTATCATCTTGACTCCTTCCCAAAGCATTTCTGGTGAGATTTCCTTATTGGTCTCCAAAAAATCATCCAGCCGAGTTAATGTTTCGTCTGTGAATCCACTAGGAATTACTCTAACATGCCTGACCTGGAAGTTTTCGGAGTCAGTCTTACTTTAGCTCTTACCAGCTGACGGTCTGTACCACAATCTGCTCCAGGACAAGTATGCACATCAGAGATGCTTGTCTTCCACCGCTGGAGAGCCAGGATGTAATCAGTCTGGTGCCTTGGCCTATTAATGTTAGATGTCCAAGTATAGGTCTGTCGTGGATGTTTCTCGAAGCAGGTATTGGTAATAACTAATCTGTTAGCATGGGCAAATTCCAACAGTCTTTCACCATGGGTGTTACGTTCACCCAGACCAAACATGCTACACTCCGGCCTGACTCTCATACCCTTTCCCACTTTTGCATTTAAGTCTCCTCAGATGTACAGTATGTCTCTCCTTGGCAGTCCAAAACAGTTTGTAAGTTTTCATAGAATTCTTCACTCTCTTCTTCCGGCCTATCTGTTTGGGGTGCATAAACTACCGCAATTGATACATTGGTAGGCTTAGCCTTAAGTCTAACGGAGAGTATCCTATCATTAATGGGGTTATAACAAAGAAGGCTTATTGCCTGAGCTGTCTTCAGTATCACAGCTACCCTATGATGTTTTGAGTCACCACCTGAGTGAATAACTAGCTTACCATCCTGTCTTTTGAAGTGACATTCTCCATTCCATCTGGTCTCTGCAATTCCCAAGATGTCAATTTTATACCTATCCATCTCTTTACAGACAATCTCAAGAGTACCCATCTGTAAACCCCGGAGATTCCATGTGACTATGTAAAATTCCTTTCTAAGATTAATCTTGTACATTCACACTAATATATATTTAAACGCTGTATAGTTACATGCAGAAGCAGCACGCTCACGTTGCTCTGATCATAAAACATACTAGGAAAAATTTATATTGTAAAAAATTGAAAAATTCAACAATTATAAAAAAGGACTGGACCGAAAGTGTTGATATAATACGCCCACGCTTTAGAGAGCTGTCGTTGGGTCGGTGCCAAGAAGAGTCAATTCATGTTGAAGGGGAGAAAGAAAAAAGGCGATGGACGAATTGGTCACCAACACGCCAAATCACGTACTTTATACGTAAAATTTTCCGCCTGGTAAATAAGCAAAATAGTTACCACTTTAAAAACTACAATGATTATAAAAGAGAAGTTAATTTTTCAACGTGTAATAATAAACACTCATTCCACAATACGGATTGATTACCCTATTATCGGAATGGATTCTCCATGCGCAGACGTGTCTAAGGGTCTCATACCTGTGGGCCTACTTTTTTATACTCTGACTACTAACTTTAAACCCGCACTCAAGAAAACATATAATAAGTACTATGTATATAATATTATAAACACCTATAATAAGCACCAAACATATAATAAGCACCTATGAAAAGCAATAAAATAAACTGTCCCACAACAAACTAATGTTTGTGTGAAACAGTACTGGTATAAGGCTAATACTAGTATAAACCTAATCTCATCAACGAAATGCGACGAGAAAGCCAACAACTAGAAAGACCATAAAATATAGCTTTCCGACAGCAGCAAAACACTAACCAGTAAGCAAATTTAACAAGAACTTTCAAACAAAGTTAGCAAAAAAAAGATCCCGTGTAAGCAAAAGTAGGCTCTCCCATTAGCAATGCGTGGATCTCAAATACAATATTTCACAGCTATAATAACGGAAAAAGAAGAAGCATTATACCGTATCAATCCCTATACTGGACTAGGCGTTAAAAGCATCTAAAGATATTATAATGCTCTGATTGCTCAAACGTCCAGTACCATATCGTATTATGTCACATATTCGTAAATACAAATATGCGTAGTACATATCATCATACTTTCCAAAGATACAGTACTTCAATAACACATGCCTTCAGTGCTGAACTTCGCAAAATAAAATGGTGGTAAGTTACTCAAGTTGTTGATTGCGCATATCTTTCATCTGATAGTATCCCCTCTTCTCCCAACTATGCTTAAGATGTATACTCATTAAATGTTACCTGTAATATATCCTGTCTACACTCTTGTACATTCAACTGGAACTTATATATATGAGAAAGCGTATATAACCAACGTATCCATAAAAAGGGGAGATAAAACTCTGTCGTCAAACTACCAGCCTGCCTATTATTCTCATTATCTCAACCATCTGCAAAATAATGGAAAAGTTTACCAATAGTAAACTTCTTCACTACCTAAAAAATCTATCGGGTTAGTCAATGCCAGTATGCATATCGCTCACTCTAGATCAGGGATGCACAGACCACGGCCCGCGGGCCACATGCGGCCCTCCGTTGATTTGCTGGCGACCCGCCTCACAGTGTATTATTTTAGCTTTAACAAGTTACACGATGGGTAATTTTTAAAAATGGTACATGCGCAAAGTAGCTGTGACGTCACGATTGCCTGTCTACTTACGATAATCGGTTAGTAATAATGTTAAAAAATTTTATAATTCGTCTATTTGTCATATGAGCATTTTGTTTTCGTAGGTGGGTTGCTACAATTAATTATCACCCCTAGGAAACGGTAAAAAACAGCTTATACAATGGATAAAACAGCGCCAAGTAGGAAACGCAACCTACAGGATGAAAAACGGTAGTTTCAGGATAGCTGGACCAAAAAATATGGTTTTGTGCAGTCGTTTAATAATATCGTGTGCTTGATTTGCAAAAGCCATACCAAAAGAATACAATATAAGGAGACACTATGAACGTCTGCATTCTACATTTTCAAATCTACCCGAAGAACTACGTAAACAAAAGATTTCATTTATGAAACGAGAATTGACAGGTCAGAAAGTGATGTTTACAAAACCTATTCAAGATTCGGAAATCGCAACAAAAATAAGTTTTGAAATATCTCGCCTTATAGCAAAAAGGTGCTGACCATTTACAGACGGAGATTTCGATAAAGATTGCCTTGAGATAGCTGCTAAAAAATTTGTCCTGAATCACCAAAAATGTTGAGAAAATTCAGTTAAACAGGATGACTGAGCAAAGAAGAATTACTGCTGCAATGTCGGAAAATGTAAAGGACCAATTAACTTTATTCAAAGAAATTTGTCTACTTTTCATTAGCTATTGATGAATCAACTGACATTACTTCCACAGCCCAGTTGTTAATATTTGCATATGGAATAACGCAAGAGTTTGAGGTAAGTGAGGAGCTGACTGAAATGAGTTCATTGTCAGATCAAACGAAAGGTAATGACATGTTCACTGGGCTTTTTTTTTATTTCACAAAATTATCAGGTATCACGACTGACAGAGCTCCTTCCATAATAGGAGCTAATTCTGGATTGGTAACATTATTGAAACAACATTTGGGACGGCAAGACGATGAGTTGCTACAATTCCACTGTATAATCCACCAGGAGAGCTTGTGCCCTAAGAAACTTGGATTTGAACATGTCATGAAAGTTGTGGTTTCAACGATTAATTTTATAAACTCCTGTGGCCTTAATCACCGACAATTTAAAAAGTTTCTTGAAGACATTGAAAGTGAATATGGTGACTTAACTTTTTACACAGAAGTGAGGTGGCTAAGTCGTGAACAAACATTGGAGCAGTTCCTTAATTTAATTGATGAAATTGAAATCTTCATGATTGAAAAATAAAAACATCCCTGACATAAAAAATCCGGATTGGTTATGTGACTTAGCCTTTCTGGTTGACATTACTAATCATTTAAATATATTAAATAAGCGACTTCAGGGCAAAGATCAATTGGTAACTCAACTGTACGGCCACATTTTGTCTTTTCAGTGCAAGTTAAATCTATTTCAAATCCAACTGAAGTCAGGGAATTACATCCATTTTCCTAATTATAAGAACGTTTTTGAAACGTTCAATGTCAACTTCAAAACTGTGTATGTTGAAAAGATTGATAACTTGATATCAGCCTTCAAGGATCGGTTTTCTGATTTTAAAAAAGTGAAACCGTTGCTAGATTTATTTAGCAATCCTTTTGCCATTTTGCCCGAAAATGCACCCAAATCAGCACAGCTTCAACTCATCGACATTCAAAACAATGAGAGCCTGCGAAATAAATTTAACGAAGGCAATTTATTAAACTTCTATCGTTGAGTCGATAAAAACAATTATAAATGGTTGCTAGATAATGCATTAAAATGTGAAAGCCTCTTTGGCTCAACATAAATTTGTGAACAAACTTTTCAGTCATGAATATTAACAAATCGAAAAATAGGAACCGCTTGACTGATGAAAATTTAGAATCAATTTTGCGGTTGGCTACTACAAAACTCGAACCAAATATCAAAACAATTGTCAACTCAATGCAATGTCATGGATCAAATTAAATTCATTTAATGTTTATTATCTTTTTTTGTAACCATTATGATAGGTATAAAGAAAATAAACAATATATGATAGATAACTTTCAAGTTTTTTTTGGCGGCCCTCCCATCAGTAACAGTGGAACTATGTGGCCCTCGGCCTTAACAAGTTTGTGCATCCCTGCTCTAGATCTACAACAAATCTCTTAGACTACGTCATCCACAACTGGATACGTGGAATGGAAAGATTTCTTGAACTATGTGATGTTGCACTTTCCAAATTATTTGATCGTGTCTAGCATTAAGGCCTGCTCAGCAACTTTTCATTCTTTCGCCGTCTTCCACTTTCTGTAGCAGATTAATCAGCTTTCTCTGTAGTCGTTCACTCTATATCATAGTAGAATATTTTTCTGTCTTCGAACCTGTCGACCAGTTTGCTTCAAGACTATTCATTTGTAAATAGTCTCTCACTTAGAAATAATCCTAACCACAATTTTCAGGTGATAATACCCGCGATCCCCGTGCTTATTCGACAAATACAGCAGTGACTTCCTGTTAATACTGACTCTACCTTACTCTGTAAATGCCGAATCCGCTCACCAAACATACCCTTTACAATTCGTCTACTGTACTGAGGAGTGTGATTCTGTGGATTGACGATTTAGTTTAGTTAACTCACTTCTCACAAAAACCAACTGAAAGAGATTTTTGAGCGATTATCTACTACAGCTATTTCAGATCTGTCTTTTCTAATAAGCTACGTCACCTCTTCCACCTTTGCTGCGTGTGCCTTTTTCCCTCTGGAACAGTCTTCCTCACTAAATATTCCTTAGCTACTACTACCTCCAACTTTTCAAAAGAAATGTCACGAAAGTAATTTTCCATTCGTCAACTATACTCTACACACATCATCGATTTACAATAGATTCTTCCGTCTTTTGTATGAGGTTGATGTAAAAGCGCTGTAAACATCTGTGCAATAATTTCATTTATTATTCTGAACCTGCCATAGAATCAAACCCATTTCGAGGAGAAGTCTCTTTCAACAAGTAACTTATACACCACTTCGAATCTTAACCTTCCAGTTTTCACAACACCTTCTGAAAACACATCACCGTACATGTAAAGCTTCTAAACATAAATTTCTTGTTAACCACACATTACCAACTCATTGGGATGATCTTTCGATTTTTCTTTTTCGATATTTCATTTTTACCTTTTAAAAATGTCGTTCGACTTAAGTCTTGAACCATTTCCTAAGATAAAATTGAACTTTGTCAGTAGAGATTTAGCATAATTTTATGGCCAGAATTTATATACATGTTTATATATATTATATATAAATATTTTAGTAAGCTTAGGTATGCCTTGTGTGAGAAAAAAATATAAAACAGTTTAGCTTTTGAATTTATGCCTCTTTCTGAAATGTAAGTGAACTAAATTTTCAGCCACATTTAATATCTTTCTATAATACGAAGTATGCAGGAACTAGACAATGGGTACGATTGTCTTTTAAAAGTCACATATATATATTCAATATTCACATATATTCATTAACTGAGCAGACTCATGTAACCCTTTAATTCTTTACTTAGAATACAGACACTCAGCAACTTAGTATTGCAGATTGTGAATGAAGGTAGCTTAAATATATATATAAATAGATTTCAAACTTACGTTCACTGGAAGTGTATTATGTTACTGATAACATTAGTGATGCATAAACATTTACGACTGTTGTTTCATGTGAATAAATTATTAACATGTAAAAATAAATGTTTATATATGCTACTTTAAAGAAGTCAAAGAACACGCTTATGGGCAGTGTGTATCATGCCATGTAACGAGTCACGTGTTTGTAGCCGGTATAAATTGGAAGAATATGATGCGCCCAAGTCAGCGGATCTGTGACTGAGTGCAATGGAAGCGAGAAGTGAACTGGGGAGTTTGAAAGAAGCGTTTTGGTATAACGCCATGTTGCAGGCTTATTTGTTCGGCAAATTGTTGACACATTGGGCCATTCCAGTCAACAATCAGTGATACCCTACTGAGATGGAAGCGCAGGGAGAAAACTGCAAGTGCTACTCGCAGTGGACCCACTACACTCACCTAAAATGACCTTTGGGTGTTATGACTATTGTCTATTTCAGCAAGACAATGCATAACGTTCCTGCTGTAACAGCATGATTTATAAATATGAACGTCAGCACAATTGATTGGCCTCTACAGACCCTGATCTCAACCCTATTGAACATCTTTGGAATGAACTGGAACTGCAGGTGAAGTCAAGGGAAGTCTGCTTCACAACAGTCCAGGACCTCATTATTTGCTTGCAGAACGAATGGTTCAAAATTCCCATTGATCACTATTGTACGCTAGCAGAAATTATGTCCCGGAAGATTTCTGCAATCCTCGCAGAGAAAGGAGTTCCTACATCTTGTTGAAGTGGCGCCATGGGTGTTTGTTCCTTACACTGTGGTGTCCGTTGACATCTTTTCAATCAGTGTACTTTACTCAGAAAATTGCGTACTAAAAGAATTAATATTTTATTATACGATCAACTTAGATAATTCAAATTTGAGAACAGCTTAAACTTACTGCTATTGCGCCTACCCACACAATACAGCAGTTCTTACCTACCTCCTGCAGTGATTTCATAATAATTTACCTGGCAAATGTACTGTTCTCTGTTCCCTACGGTTTGCCTGTTTTGCAAAAACCAAAAAAACGACTTTCCGACAGGAAACAAAACATTGTTTTCTCAATATGAAACCGGCCAACTCATATATAGTTTATGATTTATATAACCATCACTTGAATCATGAGAAGAATTGACACAATGTATCATGATTTTTTTTTCCATTTCGTTTATTATCAAATTGAAAGCAATACCCCGCTCTACATGATATTTCCATATTACTCATTTTACTCACCACACACACACACACACACACACAGAGAGAGAGAGAGAGAGAGAGAGAGAGAGAGAGAGAGAGAGAGAGAGAGAGAGAGATTATGATAAACATAGATCAAGAATTAAAACAGAAGCCAAGAGGTGTGTGTACTGTACGTTCTTTAAAATACGTTTCGGTGAAAATGTCTTTCCAGAAAAAAAATGAAGCTGTCCAAACGCTCTACTTTCACATCAGTATTGCTATCAGGAGTTGCACAAGACAAACATGAGGATTTTCCAAAGATACGTAGAATTATAGAATTATCTCAGATAACTTTTTTTTGGCCAACTTCATTAAACTAAAAAATCAAGACCGTTTAAGCGTGTATTTCAATCGATTTTCGAACAGATTTGATAATTTGTTAATAATGTATATCTAAAAATCGAAATAGTAGAAATATTAAAAGCATTGTCATAATTTATGAAATCTGAATTAATCGGTGAATTCGTAAATCTTTAATATTGAGCAGTCAAGTTCGATAGTGACAAGAAGTAAAAATTAACTTATTTTATATAGGTGTATATGTAATTCTATTGTATTTCTAAGATGGTCGCGGTGGCAACCCTTTTGACCTGGATACTAGATTCTAAATAGTAAGACAAACCACATATGTCTTTATTCTGTTAAATGCTCTCATCAAGCTTATTAAATAAACAAAAAACCACACTGTAAATTTAAATCACTAAAACACATATATGTATTTATGAAACTATTACTGTTCATGAAGTGATGACATGCAGTCCTCTGCAATATGCACTGCTTGTGAAGAAGTCAAAGAGCTTCTTTCGATACACTCGACTGCCCTCCACAGAGCTCTGATCTCAGCCTATTGAACATATGTGAGATGAACGGCAGCGTCGGGTGTGTTCAAGGGACGTTCGCTCCACAACAGCCCAGAAACGTATTACACGATGAAGAATGGTGCAAAATTCCCATTGATCGCTATTGTAAGTTTATGGAAAACGTGCTCGTAGGATTGTTGCAGTCATCGCAGCGAAAGGTGGTTTGGCATCTTATTATGGTAGGCAACTTGGCTGTGTGTTCCTCACACTAAGTGTCTGTTGACATCTTTCCAAGCATTGTACTTTGCCTTTATTGTCACAAACAATACCGCTGGAAAAATCCATTGCTTCTGTTTTACTTTTTTAAAGAGTTGGTAACTTGGAAATATTTATGCAATTTGAAATTCTTGCTAAGAATTTCAAAACCACAGGTTACTGGTCCCATCAATATAATAATCAGTACGCAAAGTCAAAAGTGCCGGAAAAGATCGCTCTCACTCCATACTCCATACACGTTTATTCTAATCGTCATAATTCCAGATTATTTCCACTGTATTCAAATCGTTCTGTAATGTGCTACCTATTGACCACGCAGTGAATATCTCCCTTCTATATGCTCCAACAGTATTAATCTTCAAACAGAATAGCAGCTGTACAGAATAGATCTCTCCAGTCGGAGGGATCGAATAAATCCCTCCAATCAACAACCGATTATTGGCCATCTTTTGATCCTCATGGCATTTATACCCTGTTACAGATACTCAACCAGTCTATGATAATATGGTCAGGAGTTAGGAACCATTTTCACTTTAATATGAACATTATCAGAGCGTTTTGCGACCATGTTGGTAGCATGGTAGAGAGCGAACGCAATTCTCCATTTAGCTGCAAAGATGACCAGTTGGATTGGGAATAGAACTATCTGAAATCCAGTTAAAATTTTCCAACATCCTTTTCCTCAAACCATGTCACGCAATACCACATGCAGCACGACATGCTGCAGCACCTGTTCAGTAATACTATCACTGGGTAGAAAGCATTAATCAGAACAGTAGATTATGCGTCGGTTCTCTTCTTTTCTGATACGCCAAACAAACGTCTTAATCCATACAAGAAGAAACAACTGCAAACTGTTACCGCTCCTTCGACAAACTGCAAAGATGAAACAGTGTACACAATATAAAGCATTTACGACAACTACACCGCTCCATACAACGAAATTCGAAATAATTTTCTTTATACAGGGTGACCATAAAAGAACTTTCCCTATTTGGAGACATATGTAGCTAAAACCAATAAACGGAATGAAACCAAATTTTTTATTGAGACTTTTCAAGGCATGGAGAGATGATTTCCGCTATAAAAAGATTTAGTACCAAAAGTCAACATAGGGGAAATTTTGGCGCTGGTGGAGTCGATAACAAGCGTATAATTACATTAAAGGCAGAAAAAATGGAATAATGAGATTTCGACAGTGTAAGCGACAGCCGCGTCACTCATTCCAGATGGATACGTAATGATAATAATAATTTAACTAAAACAACAACTTGCGAGAAACACAGAAATTAATGTAGTGATTGAACTCACAGGAAACAATATTTTATTCATTAGAATCAGGGTCCTCTGGACCACATGCACGATTTTTCAATGTGCTGACCTTTCTTGTGTACAACAAATTGCATCCGGTGTGCGACATGCTCTACAGCTGAACGTAAGGAGTCGGATTGGATGGTCATAACAGCACGTTTTATGTTCTCTTTCAAGACATGCAAGTTGGAAACGCCACCAACATACACAACGGATTTCAAATACACCCAAAGCCAAAAGTGACATCGAGTGAACTCCGGGGATCGAGGCGACCATGTCGTCGAGTCGAACTGACTGATAACCCTCTCATTACTGAAAGTCAATACTACATTAAATTCTGTGTCTCTCGCAAGTTGTTGTTTTAGTTTACTTATTATTATTATTATTATCATTGTAACGCGCCACATATCCAGCTAGAATGGGTGACACGGCTGTCGCTTACACCGTCTAAACGTTATTGTTCCATTTTATCTGCCTTTAATGTAATTATCCGGCTGTTTTCGGCTTCGACAGCGCCAACATTCCCACTGTCGGCGACTTTTGGTACTAAATCTTTTTTGGGCGGAAATCATCTCTCCACGCTTTCAGAAGTCTCAGTGTAAAATTTGGTTTCATTCCGTTTATTGGTTTTAGCTACAGATGCCTCCAAAGAGGGAAAGTTATTTTATGACCATCCTGTAAACAAAGTAGAAATTTTCTTTGAAATTCCGAAGATAATATCAGAATTATTTTAGAAAATAATGCAGAATGTTCACAAAACTCATATCAAATACAAGTGGCAATGCAACAGAACACAACACAAAGTTTCTTCGTGTAATGTTTTGTAATTTTTAAATAATATTACTCCTACACTTGAGAGACTGCAAGGTCCATTACAAATAAATGCTATGTTTCGACTGGGATCGTGAGCAAAGCAATGTGTTGATATGCTTGTTAAAGAGATAGAAAATGTACTATTTGTTGAATAATTCTTAAGAAAAATATGTCGAAAATTACTTCAAGTCCCCACTAAGTACATTTAGCAATAAAAAAATAACGATACAGTTGAATCGTAGTCTGGGATGTGACTGATACGTTTCTTCGATATACGTGATGTTAAGTAGCCTAGCACTGTGATATGTTTTCAATTGAAAAGAAAAATACTTCAACTAATGTAACAGTCTGTTATTACAAACTACAGCAGAATTCTTTGACTTCCTAACACCACGTTCGCACAAAAGGTCGTGAATCCATAGTACATTAGTGCTTTGGTTGCTAAAGATTTTTTTAAATTTTTTTTATTAAGCTCTGTAGATTTACATAATCTTGAAAACCTGCTCTAGACAACAAACATGGAATAGTTTCAGCCAATTCAATCTTGCAATAAGCGGTAAGGTTATCTCATAACGAGAGATGGAATTCTTCTCCTACAACAACAAACATCAATGCTCACACGCAATTCGAACCCACAGTCTGTTAGTTTGGAGAAGGAATACACTCAGCCAACCAGGCGGACATTATTCAGTACATAAGAATCTATTATTATAGCAATAAAATTTAAGAAATGTAGGCAGTATACACGCGATGATTTGTTGGTCAGAATTCTATCTAGCTATCAAATAAATGTGCGACTGACTGAAATCAAAACGAAGTTAGTCCCACTTTGTGCTTGTCATCCTTCTTCACTGCTTTTATATGTGACATTTTACAGTATTACCTTACAAGTCTTATTAATTGATATTTATCACATTTACAGTTATACTTATGACAGATGGTGATAATTATAAAGATTAAGATATCCCTGTGATATCAGGACTGGCTTACCATTTATTACTCAAATTCTACACATCGTTTAACAGGATGTAGAGGTCACGACATTCCCAGTTTATCTGAACGTTTTACCTGAGCAGTGTGAAAATTTACACATGTTTTGCTCAGAGCCAGGTGTGGTCTGCTTTACTCCGTTCTCAATACCAGAACTTTATAGTTTTCTTTTCAATTTCAATTACTATTTTATTCATTTATATTTTGTACAGCAAGTCTGCTCATTTGGCAAACACTAGCTTTCCGGTGATTGGTTTAATATATGTAGATTATAGTTTTACTGAAAGCAGGAAATTTTTATATCAGTTGTTAGTAAATATATGAAAACTGATAAAAGCGATACTCATAAAACAAATAACATGTATTAATAAAAATAAAAAATTCGTACCCAAAGCAGACCTGGATTAAAATTCAGCCGAAGTCGCCAACAATCTTTAGAAGTGCTTTTCTGCATATGTAGACGAGGTTTCTCCTCTCTTTTAAATGCAGAATTTTGCTATCGACTAATTTTAATCCAGACATTACAAATCACCAAAGTAGAATTACTCCAGAATTGCACACACACAAGAGCGCGCGCACGTTTACTTCGAGTTCATCACACAAACTGCAATGGAAATCCCAGTCATATTGAGGACGTATAACAATGCCAGAAATGACAAAGATCAATTAGTCAGGACCTCATTTTCAATATAGCTTTGTAAGAAACGGAGAAACAGACAATGCAAGGAGGTGGAATGTACGAGCTTTGATTGCTATGATATTGTCAAAGTATATGACAAGCTTTTAAGTTCACAGAATTCTGTGAAACGCCTTCAAACTGCAATATTATCCTATGAAAAGTATTCTATGATATAGCCTAACTACACCTATTCATTAAAATAACATTACTGGGATTCAAGCACTATACTTTTTCTGGTGGAGATATTATATCAAGAGTTGCGATAAACAGTATTGTGTGTGTCGTTTTAAAATTGTCCTAGTTTTAAATGTTATTTTCAATGTCTATCGTCTTTCGTTGTTTTTTTTCCCTAATTTCACTCACAAATTAAAGTGATACCAAAATATTTATTGATAGGATTTAATTCGTCTATTTGACCAGTAAGCGTGTGCGCACCCCCCCCCCATACACACGTCTTCGCCGCTTACTCAACTCTTTTTATATATTTTCATAAACAATTCATTCATGTATTCAGCAGCTATCAATTCCTGGTAATCCATAATCTCCCGTACCGTAATCTGATGAAAAGGTGCCATGTACAAGGGACGACCATCATTTCTACTCATTGTTCTCTTGATTAGACTACTATTTCCATTTATTCCGATCATAACAATATTTGATCGTCTAAATTAGTGAAACATCCGCGATTCTTTCAGCAATCTGGTAATTGGACTGAAGAATGAGTTCAGTCTGCACCGGTAGCCAATCAAGGATAGTTTTCTCAAAATTATCACAAATTATAAACGCCATCTGATGAAGAGAGACAGACAAGTGCCGCCATCTCGCGATCACTAATACATTCTTCTCTGACCGAGTCTAGTTCTACGGTCGATTACTTAACTAAAAAGCAGATAAAACCCCCGTTGCCAGTGCCAGGGATCGACTAACTTGGGGCAATAAGAAAAACTTACTGTAATTAGAATAACTTCGAATGCAGAACGACATCTTTGGGTGATATTACGTCAGCGCTATGACAAAACTACGTTAACAAAAGCATTTTTGACAAGAAACATTTTAATGCTAATTATTTAAAATATTCTTGTTATTTATTTTACTATAAGTAGTTTTTTCGAATGTCATTAAATAACGTGAACGTTCGCAATGCGTCTGTGCATGACAATTTATGGCTAAAATGAATCCAATATGTGAAAATTCTCCGTCATATGATACGTCTCGTTTGAATTTCACCGTGAGTTCCGCAGGAAAGTTTTTTTTTTTTTGAATTTTAGTCTGTTTTTTTTTTTTTTTTTTTTTTTTTTTAATATGTTTCACCAAACATCCACATTTCGGAATTCTAAGACTTCGTTTGCCATTGTCTTGGTTCTGGTAGAAGAGCTTATTCGAAATATCTTCAATTTTCGAATTATTCAGAAGTTACCCATGAAAATCGGTTTGTTTCTGATTAAATTTGAGAATAATAATTGAGATTAACTTTGAGAAAAAAATAATCGCTTTTGCATTCATTTATCTTTATTCGAATATGAATGCAACACTATAAGAAAAACAAACTCATACGGATTGCCAGCAAAAGATTATAAAATTAACAACTCATTGGGTTTGTGTTTCGAAATATTAGAACATCGTGAAGCTGATAGAATGACCTGATCAGCGTCGAATGTATACTCAACATTCCTATTTATCATTAATGATAATAACGTTGATACAACTTTGAAGTGAAGATATTTTTTTTAAATCAAATAATGGCATTTCTTCGAACTAAAACTGAAAACGCCACTTCGGAAAATCGATCAGTGGGGACGAAAGCAGTATCAGACTGAACACCCAGTCAGGAACATAAATCGGATAGGAGTGAGATGGATGAATAGTATCATAAGAAGGGGTTGCACATTAAGAAAAAGTTGTGGAAGAAACAGAAAAAAAAACGTGACAGCATGCCCATAATCAGTACAAGACACAGGCAAGAAGGATAGCTGTATGATGACGAAGGCGGAAGCTAATTATGAGAGGAAGCTAGTTAATGAGGCAAACAAAAATCTCACTATGTGATATTGCAATACCGAATAGGACTAACTGATGGGAGAATAAAGGTTGAACAAATGGAAGTGCTTAGGATTTTGCAGAAGCTTAATGCGAACAAGTGTTTGGGGTTTGGTGGCATATCGTATTACCAGAATGTACAAGAGAAATAGCATCGAGCTGCTTAATTGAGGCTGAAAAAGGTATAAATGGAACGGAAAATACAAAATAGTGCCACTGCATGAAGTATAGACGTAGCACATAATAGTATCAGGCAGCATCTCAGGAGTTGTAATTAAAGTTTTGGAGAAATTGATGAAACAGAATTCGGAATTTAGTGAACAGGAATATAATACTTTATAAGGAGCAACGTAGTTTTGTGGAGGGTAGGTCTTGCCTTAGTAATTTACTTAATTTTATAATAAAGTGACAATGGAGTTGTATAACGGAAATCCTTGCTCGGTGATACTGCGGACTTTGCAAAGGAATTTGTTAAGATTCGACATGGAACTCTGTATTATAAATTGGAGCAAATCAGAATGGAAGAGCGATAGTCAGTAACGTAATGTAGAAATTCTGCAGTTGACTTAAACAGACTGGCAATATGGCCAGTCCAATGATAAATGATGGCCGTCAATATAACGTTGCAAGGTGTAAGGTGATGCATTTGGCGAGAAAGAGATCACATACTGTGTTACATAATTTTGGAAATGAACTGCAGGAAGTTGATGAGGCCAGGGATTTGAGGAGGGGATGGGTAATTGTCGACAAGGAGCTGATATTTAGAGGGAATATTGCTAAAATGGCTAAAACAGCTTTCTAAATTACATGGTTGTTGAAGAACAAACCGGCTAGAGGTTATTTTTTTTCTTTATCAGGCAATAATAAGGACACATCTGTCACCTGGATACTGCACACAGGTCTGATCGCCTGGATTCCAGTGGTATGAAGAAGTGGATGAAATTATTCAGACGCAACTTAAAACGATTGTGGTATATTTATGGAATGGTCCGTATGAGAATAGACTGAGGTCTCTGAGCTCAAAAACTAACAGGTAATCGTAAAAAATATAATTTTGTTATATTTTGTAACAGATCAATTTATTATGTCTGTTAATTGCGTTTGTGTTCTTCTGATTAGTTTTTCTCTTTTGGGGAGGATGAAAACCCGAGCTTCCATGAGGAAAACTCCTGCCACCACCGTATCGTAAAAGATGAGATATGATAGAAAATTAAAGGAATTTTATAGGTTTGAGAAGGAAGACTTTCTCAGTAAACGCAAGTGAGGCAAAAAAATTAGGTTACGACAGGAAATTGTGTAATGTGCGGTTAACGAGGGTGGTAGAACTAGCGTTTTTGCTTGAAGGGTGGTGAATGGGTGGAATGCGTTGCCAGAAGTAGGTTTGAGCGAGTGCTTCGGCAGTGAACGAATTTATGAAGAGAGAGGATAGGTATTGTGTGAATAATTACTCTTGAGTGAATAAAGTCTCTGTATTACAGCTGCACTCAGGTGACCAAACTTGTGAAAATATAATTTTTTTAAAAACAAAAGAAGAATAGTTTACGTATCACGTCAAATTAGTGCTGTACTTGAGTGCAACACTAATAACGTTGAGATGTGTTTATATAATTAGCAATAAGACTCCTGGACTGCAAATCTTGTGCACGATTATTCTGAGGTTACTGGACTCATCAATATAATAATCAGTACGCAGAGTCAAAGGTGCCGGAAAAGATCGCCCTCACTCCATACTCCATACACGTTTATTCTAATCGTCATAATTCCATATTTCTACTGTATTCAAATCTTTCTGTAATGTGCTACCTATTTTGTGGAATTTGTGCTACCTATTGACTACGAAGTGAATATCTCCCTTTTATCTGCTCCAACAGTATTAATCTTCAAACAGAATAGCAGCTGTATAGAATAGATCTCTCCAGTAGGAGGGATTGAATACATCTTTCCAATCAACAACCGATTCTCGGCCATCTTTTGATCCTCATGGCATTTATACCCTGTTACAGATACTCAACCAGTCTATGATAATATGGACAGGAGTTAGGAACCATTTTTACTTTAATATGGCCAATAATCCAGAGAGTTTTGCCTCCATGTTGGTAGTACGGCAGAGAGCAAACGCAATGCTCTATTTAGCTGCAAAGATGACCAGTTGGGTTGAGAATAGAACTATTTGCAATCCAGTTAAATTTTTCCAACATCATTTTCCACAAACCATGTCACGCAATACCACATGCAGTACAACATCAACATTCTGCAGCACCCTTTCAGAAATACTATCACTGGGTAGGAATCATTAACCAGAACAGTAGATTATGCGTCGGTTGTCTCCCTTTCTGTTACGACACACAAACGTCCTAATCCATACAAGAATTTATATATTTTTGTAGTTCGCATTATTGATAGCATAAGTTTCCGTTTTGTTTCTGTAGATGCCCTTTTTCAGAAACCAACAACAATCAGTTCTTTGCGTTGTTTAAGTTAGTAATAGTGTTCCACGACTACTACGCAATATTGCAGACTCTTTGAACTGTCAAATGATGGATTTTTTAACGGAAGAATGTGAAATTGCCGTACTACCTAACCTAGTGTCTTTATCCATTGGTATTGGCTCATCAAGTCTCTCAGTGGGTCTCTTGTGTGACAAATCATTCTCACATTTCCATCGGCTAATAATGTCATTTACAGTTTTACGTGCTATATTACAGTTATGGCACTAAACTGCACAATATATGATTAGCTGCTTTCAAACCGTGGCTCATACTGTATGTGAGATCACTGCAATATACAGCAGTACTACCCACCTGTAAAGACAGAAATAAACACAGTATATGTGATTTTACGAGTGTACTAACAGGCCACTCTATAATAACACCTTTTCGAAGGTGCGTAATTTCTTCCACACGACACCAACATTTGTACAATCCATTCTATTGGATATTTTTACAATATTGGATATGAAGTTGGGAGTCAAATTCATAGTACTCCTATGAGTATGGAAAGAAATCTTACTTGCGTAATTAAAAGTTCCAGAGAAAGTAATCATTCATCTCCATGTTCATCATGGATGACCTGGTTAAAACTAAACCTAGAGAGATAGTGTCTTTCAACGCTAGTTGATTCGAAGTATATATTTAACTTGAAATACATTTAATAAAATGTGAGATTTATATCGCCCTCCTGTTAAAAATAACACAGTTTTATGGCAAATTAACTTCATCTAACGTGAGGAGAATCTGTTCATTTATAACTTTAATAAAATAATTCAATAAAGTAGTTCCAAATATATATAAAGTCAAAATTTTCTTTTAAATTCCGAAGATGATATTAGAGTTATTTTTGAAAATAATCTAGCATGATCACAAAACTCAAGTCCAATAAAATACAAGTAGCAATGCTACAGAACACAACACAAAGTTTCTTCGTGTCGTTTTTGTAATTTTTCAAATAATATTACTCCTACACTTGAGAGACTGCAAGGTCCATTACAAATAAATGCAATGTTTGGGCCGGGATTATGAACACACTAATCTGTTGATATTCTTCTTAAAGAGCTAGAAAATGTAGTATTTGTGGAATTATTCATAAGAGATACATTGCGGAAACGACTTCAGATCCCCAATAAGTGCATTTAACAATAAAAAAAATAATAATAACGATATTGTTAATTTGTAGTCTGGGATGTGACCAATACGTTTTTTCAACATACGTGATGTTATGTGGCCTAGCTGTGATATGTTTTCAATTTAAAAAAAAAAATACTTCAACTCAAAAATACTTTAACAGTCTGTTTTTGTAAATGACAGCAGAATTCTTTGGCTACCTAACACCACGTTCGCACAAAAGGTCGTGAATCCATAGTACATTAGTGCTTTGGTTGCTAAAGATTTATTATTATTATTAAGCTCCGTATTTTTACATAATCCTGAAAATCTGCTCTAGACAACAAACATAGAATAGTTTCAAGGAAATACAATCTTGCAATAAGCGGTAAGGTTATCTCATAACGAGAGATGGAATTCTTCTCCTACAACAACAAACATCAATGCTCACACGCAATTCAAACCCACAGTCTGTTAGTTTGGAGAAGAATACACTCAGCCAACCAGGCTGATATTATTCAGTATAAAAGAATCTATTATTATAGCAATAAAATTTAAGAACTGTAGGCAGTATACGCGCGATGATTTGTTGGTCAGAATTCTATCTAGCTATCAAACAAGTCTTATTAACTGATATTTATCACATTACGGTTATACTTATGAAAGATGGTGATAATTAAAAAGATTAAGGCATCCCTGTGATATCAGAGCTGGCTTTTCATTTGTTACTTAAATTCTACAGATCGTTTTACAGGATGTAAAGGTCACGCCATTCCCAGATTATCTGAACGTTTTACCTGAGCCGTGTGAAAATTTGCACGTTTTGCTTAGAGCCAGGTGTGGTCGGCTTTTCTTCGTTCTCATTACGAGAACTGTAGAGCTTTCTTCTCAATTTTAATTATTATTTCATTCATTCATTTATATTTTGTACAGCAAGTCTGCTTCATTTGGCAAACACTAGCTTTCCGGTGATTGGTGTAATGTTTTTAGATTATACGTTTACTGAAAGCAGGAAATTTTTACATCAGTTGTTAGTAAATATATAAAAACTAATAAAGTAATACTCACAAAACACATAACATGTATTAATAAAAATCAAAAATTCGTACCGAAAGCAGACCTGGATTAAAATTCAGCGTAGGTCGCCAGCAATCTTTAGATGTGCTTTTCTGCATATCTAGCTGAGGTTTCTCCTCTCTTTTAAATCCAGAATTTTGCTACCTGACTAATTTTAATCCAGTCCTTCTTACAAATCACCAAATTAGAATTACTCCAGAATCACACACACACACACACACACACACACACACACACACACACACACACACACACACACACACACACACACACACACACACACACACACACACACACACACACACACACACACACACACACACACACACACACACACACACACACACACACACACACACACACACACACACACACACACACACACACACACACACACACACACACACACACACGGCTTCCCCACTTACTCTACTCTTTTTATATATTTCCAATAAACATTCATGTATTCAGCAGCTATCAATCAATTCCTGGTAATCCATAATCTCCCGTACCATAATCTGATGAAAAAGTGCCATGTACAAGGGACCATCATTTCTACTCATTGTTCTCTTGATTAGACTACCATTTCCATTTATTCCGATCATAACAATACGTGATCGTCTAAAGTAGTGAAATATCCGTGATTCTTTCAGGAATTTGCGAAGAATGAGTTCATGCTGAATCGTTACGCAATCAAGGATAGTTTTCTAAAGATTATCACTAATTATAAACGCCATCTGATGAAGAGAGATAGACAAGTGCCACCATCTCGCAATCACTAATATATTGTTCTCTGACAGAGTGTGGGTTTTACGATCGATTACTTTGAATTTAAGTCAGCTAAAACCCCGGATGCCAGTGCCAGGGATCGACTAACTCGGGACAATAAGAAAACCGTCTTCTAATTAGCGACTTATTTCGAATGCCGAACGACGATCTTTCGGTAACATTGCGTCCTTAGCGCTAGGACAAAACTACGTTGACAAAAACTTTTTTGAGAAGAAATTTCTTAATGCTAATTATTTAAAATATTCTTGTTATTTATTCACTTTGAGGCAAGGGATTTGAGGAAGGGATGGGTAATTGTCGACAAGGAGCTGATATTTAGAGGGAATATTGCTAAAATGGCTAAAACAACTTTCTAAATTACATGGTTGTTGAAGAACAAACCAGATAGAGGTTATTTTTTTTTCTTTATCAGGCAATAATAAGGACACATCTGTCACCTGGATACTGCACACAGGTCTGATCGCCTGGATTCCATTGGTATGAAGAAGTGGCTGAAAGGATTCAGACGCAACTTAAAACGATTGTGGTATATTTATGGAATGGTCCGTATGAGAATAGACTGAGGTCTGTGAGCTCAAAACCTAACAGGTAATCATAAAAAATATAATTTTGTTATATTTTGTATGAGATCAATTTATTATGTCTGTTAATTGCGTTTGTGTTCTTCTGATTAGTTTTTCTCTTTTGAGGAGGATGAAAACCCGAGCTTCCATGAGGAAAACTCCTGCCACCACCGTATCGTAAAAGATGAGATATGATAGAAAATTAAAGGAATTTTATAGGTTTGAGAAAGAAGACTTTCTCAGTAAACGCAAGTAAGGCAAAAAAATTAGGTTACGACACGAAATTGTGTAATGTGCGGTTAACGAGGGTGGTAGAACTAGCGTTTTTGCTTGAAGGGTGGTGAATGGGTGGAATGCGTTGCCAGAAGTAGGTTTGAGCAAGTGCTTCGTCAGTGAACGAATTTATGAAGAGAGAGGATAGGTATTGTGTGAATAATTACTCTTGAGTGAATAAAGTCTCTGTATTATAGCTGCACTCAGGTGACCAAACTTGTGAAAATATAATTTTTTTAAAAACAAAAGAAGAATAGTTTACGTATCACGTCAAATTAGTGCTGTACTTGAGTGCAACACTAATAACGTTGAGCTGTGTTTATATAATTAGCAATAAGACTCCTGGACTGCAAATCTTGTGCACGATTATTCTGAGGTTACTGGACTCATCAATATAATAATCAGTACGCGAAAAACCTGCTTGCCCGTGCCAGAGATCGACTAACTCGGGAACCGGTCGAAAAAAGGCTTAGAAAAATTTCCTCTAGTCGCTGACTAGACTCGAAACCAAGTCTTCCTTCGCGCGGCCATGCGCCGTGGCTGGCAAACGCCACATCCACTGAGCTACACAGGCTCTGGAATGTTACGTATTATTAGGGAAAAGTATTTAAAATGAGAGTGGGATTACAATTAAAATTTGTGACTTCTAGAAGGCCGATAAACAAAATTCGAACACTATCCAGTGACTACCTAAACTTAGGAGAACTTCTCTTTAATATTAATATTCAGAAAACATTTATTACTGCATCGGCATCGATTACAGTTACACTTGAAAAATACAGCAATGTAATAAACCGATTGAAATATGCTTCCATTGTTTTTCGACAGTGATTACAGAAAAAAAAATACCATCCAATTTTACAATGATCTCATATGTTTATGAAACGAGAGAAAATGCTATGTAATTTGTATTTCTTTTTATTTGCATATTGCGGCTAACATGATATTAATTTATAATAATGATGAATTTGATAAATGGTATTCAGTAGGCATATGGACAGCTCTCAGGTTGATAACGCATATCAGTAACAGGTGGTTGTTTTTCGAAAAACCAACAATTATTTAAATCTTAACTGATATGAAAACGATATATATAGAAGTAAGTTAAATACTTCGACACTCTGGGTACCTCAGTGCATCCTAAGAACCAGGTATGATTTCTTTTTTTTCATTATCTTTTTGTGAATTACTTGCTTTCTAACTTATATACTATATACTCGTTATTGTATTAATATATTTTTAAACAAATATATTTTTTATATTTTTAAACTGCTTAATACTTAGATCAGTTATAGCTTTAGGTAGTAAGGAAAATGTCACTTCAAAAATAAACCTACCTTTTATAAAGTTTAAAGTTTATAGAATGTTCTTTCAAGCAGCGAAAGAATAATTAATGTCCAAAATAGTCATATAGTGTATACACGTATCATCTACCATTCTCGCTAATGCCGTCTTTGCATAGCGAAATTCGTGTTGATTGAACGCTTAAGCACATCATCCAGAAATACACCTCTGGCCGTATAATTTTTTTTTTTTACTTTCTCTCCTTTCTTTTTGAGTTTATTATCAATGAGAGTAATTTATCTTCCTGCATATAAAATATCTCTTTAATATCAAAAACAAGCTTCCATCGCTTATAAAGAATTCTGTAATACTTAAGGCAGCTGTACAATACATCTTTACTGTTCTGTTGAATATTTTCTTCTTGCTACTTTTTACATGAATACAGTTCTACAATAAAGATTTACTTAATCTAAACATTTAAACTAGGACGTTTAATAAATAATACTAGAAATAAATATTAAAATTGAGTCAGGAATTTCCAGAACGATATCTACTCATTTTGGTCTTCACTTATACCAGAGAATGTAGATAAATACTTAATACATAATATTCTTTCCCATAAAAATTTCAGACACTTTTCGTATCTAGTTAACATTTTAATTTTAATTTTAGTATCTAATTATCAGAGTAATATTTTCTAAAATTAGCAGAAAAACATCTCAGAAACGACTTTATAAATACACGCATCAGGATTATCAGGATTAAATATTAAGATGCATCAGGATTTCAGAAATGTTTGCTATAAGTATATCCACCTATAAAAGATTAACACTGAAACTAATATTGAATATTGATATTACTACTATTAACATTAATATTTAATCTAATATTAATATTGAAACTATGATAAAATTAATTTGACAATTTCCAGGAATAGTTAATTACGAGCTTATTTTACTGGAAAAAAAAACGAGCCTGAAAAATGTAAATTTTTACTTACGTATTTCCTAAAAAGCTTTAAAATAAAAAAACGTCTTATTGAAGTTTAATTATACTTCTCTATACACATAATAAAATAATGTATGTCTATCTTATTAATCGTTTTTAATCTTCTAGCCATGAAGTTCCTTATCCTCGCCTGCCTTGTTGGTGTCTGTATGGCATCTGTTATCCGAGGTAAGTAAATTGTTTTTTTTAAGTTATTTTTTGTTGTTAGAAATTAAATATTAAAATAAAATAGGCACAGATTCAGAGAATTATTGTTTAATATTTAAATTCTGTTGCAGAATTTCAATTCTCGGTAGATGACGATGTCCGAGTAACGAATAAAGAAGAAGAGGAGCTTAGAAATATTAATTTGTAAATTACTTTTTATGTCATTTAATTCATTTCTATTAATTAATTATAAAATAAGTTTCTTCTTGCTTCTATTTTTTTTATTTAAAATAATATTTTTTAGCTTAATGCAATTTTTAATTTGTTTCACCAAATATAAACAGTAAATATTAGAACGATTTTGCAAACATGATTCTGAATAATTAAACTCGCGTAACTTAATCATTTTATTGATAAGCCTTTAAAATAAGCAAAAAACTTGATTAATTGTAAGTTCACGGCTTTTGTAATCTCGCTTATTTACTTATTCCTCTTCACTCCATTGGGAAACATCGGCCATGACTACGGATCGCCTTTCGACTCTGTTTTGTTCTTCTGTCTTCATCTGTATCCAGATCTTTCCAAGATCTTCTTCTACTACTCTCTGCCAGCTCGTCTTTGGTCTACCTCTCTTCCTCCTTCCTTGCTGATTCCACTCTAATGCTTGTTTAATGTCTAATGGACATTAAAAACCAGAAAAGGACAATGTCTAATGACTTTGTCCTTTTCTGGTTTTCTTAGTACATGCCCTATTCATCTCCATTTTATCTGATTCTTGTCATACATTATTGGTTTTTGTTCATTTTTTTGCAATATTTCTGGCCATTTTATTCCTAGAATTCTTCTTAAACATTTATTTACAAAGCTTTGCAGTTTTCCCAATTGATTTGGTTGTTGTTCATGTTTCTGATGCATAGAATAAAACTGAATCTGTCTTAAGTAACCTTTTTATAAGCCTATTTGCTTTGATTTCCATATTTTTCCTAACATGTTAAAATTATCTGTGCTCTCTGTATCATAGAGTTTATATCTTCCTCTGTTCCTCCCTGATTATTTATTATTGATCCCCACTGTTTCTAACTTTGACCATCCAGTGCTGTCTAATTTTTGTTTATTATTTATTTTCATAAAATGAGCTTCCGTAGCTCAGTCGATATAGACGAAGCCCTTTGGTAGGAAATACCTAGGTGTAATTCCCGTCAGTGACGTGAGTAGTGTTGCCAAATGAAAATTACTAAAAACACTAAATCTTTAAAAAAAAAAAGAGCTAAAAAGGAGTTAAAAATAAAAATTTGAAGCTAAAATTTTAAAAGTAGTAGCTAATACTTTTAAATTACTTACTTTATTCAAGTTGAAGTGATGCTTGCATATAAGTGGCTAAATACATCTTCCATGTGGTCTTCTGCGCTTCATTCACCCAGGTTTTCACTTAGATTTTCAGCTTTATTATATGTGCCCATCGATTATATATTTCTCAATGTAGATGCTGGTAAATGATAGTCTGTACAGCACTTGTTGTTACGCCTGAGGCCATACTTCACTGACAAAATAGCTGTCAGCATTGGCAATTCCATCTTGTTTCTTATTTTAGTTTTAACTGCATTCATGAAACTAAAAATTCGTTCCCATTTCCGCATTAGAATTTGGCAGCATTAATAAATTTGTTGCACACTGAGCAATTTCTTTAAATGGATTCATTCCAGGTGCATCTTTATATTCTCGTACTTCAGTCCAGAATAGCTCAGTGTTTTTCTATATTTGTTCATTTATTTAAGCGGATAGTATTGTACTGGTATTCAGCAGCAGCAATATCTTTTTCTGTTTTCAGCATTATTTCTAAGATGGGAGTAACAGGTTCTTTTATATGTTTTAGGGTATTGTCAAGAGAAAAATAAGAGATCATTCTTAAAATATTCAAGTTTTCAGGCAACCTTTGCTTAAGCTGCTTGAAGAGACCAAGAAGAAACTGTCTTGCTCTACTTCTAAGATTTCGCTCATCATTTTGCGATATTTTCTTTTGTATCATCAACTCTGAAATTTTTCTTTCAAATCTGTAACCAAGATTTGGATTGGGATCCAAGTAGTCATCAATCTCTGACTCTAGAGAGTCGAGGGTCGACTGTGGATGATGGTAGCACTAACATATTAGCAATAGAACGAATCAAACGAGAAAGGTCTTCAAATAATCTCATCTTATCTGCATTGTTAGATTCGAAACTTTTGTTAAATTGCTGAACTTGAACTAGAACAGGATGCAAAAATAAAAGGTACAACAGATTCCTTTCACCTTCTCCCACAAAATTTGAGCTTTGTAACATTTCTCAGTCACACTCACGACTTCGAAGTGATTTTTAATTCCAACCACTGGGTGAGAATTCTGTCTACTGCAGGTTCAATGGAGAACCACTTTGTTGTACAATTGCTTATAATTTTCAGAGGAGCATCATTTTCGTTGATAGTTTGAGACAGCTTTTTGTACAGCTGCTTGTCTTGAAGAAGAACATGAAAACCACTTGTACGTTTCAACGTTTCAACAACTAAAAATTCCTATTTTCTTGGGAGAGATTTTGCACAAGTGTGAGATAATTGACAGTCGTAATGAATGGCATAGACACTAATTAAAATTAAGTAGGAAATATATGCCTTCAGTAGTTCATAAACGCCATTATTGACACCAACCATAACACTGGCATTGTGTGTATCAATTGCAATGAGATTTTTAATGTCCAGTTTCTTGGTCAAGAGCTCTTTTTTTCAGTGCAGCCACAATACCACACTTTTCTAGAACCATCATGCTCAGAAATGTATGCATAATTTTGTTGAATTTCTTGCTATAATAAATGATGGCCATTCCTAAAATCTTATTCACTTATTCACTGTTATATTCATTTGATTTGTCTATTAGCAAGCTGAAATTTCCATCTCAAATGTACACAATTAGATCTTCCTCAAAATGCTCACTTAGAATATTCTTTACAATTGCCGAGCACTTAGTTCGGTGCATTTTTACCTTTGGCATAATTTGACTGTCTGGGATAAAATTTTTGCAAAGATCTACTAGATGATTGCAACTGTTGAATGATGAGTGACAACAAAGAAATAATGCTAACTTACCTTCAAAGTTTGCGGTCTCATCAGACTTTTTCACAAGCATATTTGTAATATGGAACTGCAGTAAGATGTTTCTTAGTTTAACGCTACAAAAGGCCACTGGAAGTTTTGCAAAGTTTCACATCGACAAAACTTAGAGCAGCCTTTTGTAGCGTCAACAGGAACTTCACACAACCACTTTCTAAATATTCCTATTTGCAACCACTCCCTCCTAAATTTTTGCTTGTAAGCTTTATTTTTCTCTTTGTCATTTTTAAAGAACGGTATACAACTCTTTACTGCAACGAATTACGATCAGTCTTTGTAAACTTCCCGCTCGCTATCGTAACTACCAACCAGAACACTGTGCAAAGACTAACTTGTAGCGGTGCTATCAATTTTAAGGTAACAAAATGGTAGGCTGTTTGGGCCACGTGACTGACTGACGTCATCATGCATTTGAAACGTGTACGATGCTCGCACCAAACCTACAATACAATTCCTTATGAAATGCGAACATCTGAAAAACTTTCAAAACAATTTCTTTAACAGTAAGTTATAAAAACAACTAAAAAGAGCTGAAACTAGTTCTAAAGGAGCTAGATTTGGAGCTAGGTGCTAGATTAAACTTTTCGGAGCTAGGGCAGAAAAAAAACGAGCTAGATCTAGCTCCAAAAGAGCTAAATTGGCAACACTAGAAGTGAGGAACCTTTATTTATCTGGTCTCTTTTGACGAGAGGTGAGTTAGCTGATCTCATATCGAGATAGGGAATGTTTCATCCCCTAGAAGCCAAACCGACCCGGTGAGCACATACACGGATTAGTCATGAATATCGCCCTTAGGGAATGCAGATTAGAATGACGAATCGGCAGCATTAATTCATCATAAGCCTCTATTAGTGGGGGAACGCAACCTGTCCCAAGGGATGAGTGGGAAAGATAGGATTTATTTTCATTATTTTTGTTTTCATTTTATTTATTGTGTTTATTTATTTTTAATTTTTTTTATAGTGGCATTAAATTCCACTTTTGTATTTTTCATGGCATTTCTCATGAAGTACAATAATAAGAAATATTGTTGGAGATGGAACGTAGCCTTGTCAAACTCCTGTTTTAATTTCAAACTTTTCTAAATGTTCTCCATTTTGCACGATCTCTATTTTATATATTTTTCTTAAATGTTTAACTATATTGATAATTTTACATGGTGTACCATAATATGGTATTAACTTCCATATTGATTCTCTGTCAATGCTGTAAAAACTTTTTCCTTAATATAAAAATTTGACTGTCATTCTATCGACTGCTCTATTATCATTCTTAGTGTTGGTATTTGATCTATGCATGATCTGTGGGTTCTAAATCCTGTTTGTGTTTTCTTAGCTTTTAGTCTTTCTTTTTATTTTTTCTAATCTAATATCATTATTGTTAGTATTTTACTTGTGTTTAATAATTATATTCCTCTCCAATTATTGCAATATTTTTCTTTTCTTTGTAGTATTTGAATTTCTTTTTATGTTTTTCTCTATTCATTATCTCTTTGAAGTATTGTATTCCATGTTTCTATTTTCTTTTTATTATTGTTTATTTTATTTCCTTGTTTGTCTTTAATAATATCTCCTGTGATTATTCATGTAATATTAGAAATGCTTTAGTATTACCTCTAACTGCAATTTCTGCTTCGTATAGTAGGTTTTCAATAAACTTTCTCTTATCTGTTCTTATATCTTCTTTATCTCTTTATATATTTCTTTATATTTCTCTTGTAAGCTGATTTTGTTCTTATATTGTATTCTTTTTTCTGAATTTCTTTTCTTTCTTCAATTTTAAGTTTTCTATGAGAAGATATCCATTCTTTGACTTTTCTTCTATCGACTCCTAGTATTTCTTCTTCGGCTTCCTTATGTATGTTTTAATACCTGTCCATATTTCTTCTATGCTTCTGAACTCTCCTCGTTCGTTCTGTTTGGTCTGAGTAAGAAACATCATATTTATTTTTAACTCTGCTGTATATTTTCTTTTAGTTTCCATATTTTTTATGTTTCGTTTATGTTATACATTTTATTTTTGCCCATTGCTTTCTTTGTGTTCATTAATCTTATTTTAATTTCTCCTGTTACTAAAATTGTCTGTATAAGCATCTGCTGCTCTAAATGTTTCTAAATGAGATCATCTCCATTTTGCATCATTAAATGGTCTATTTGGTTATACATTTTTTGCCATCGGGTGTTCTCTCTGCTACTTTGTGTATATTTTTATGCTTAAAGATCGATCCTCCTATTTCTAATTCATTCACCATTCAGAAATCCAGTAACATCTCTCCGTTTTCATTTACATTTCCTATACCTTCTTTTTCCATTATCATTTCTCTACCTATACAATCATTTCCTGTTTTCGCATTTAGATTCCTTAAATAGTATTATTATATCTGTAGGATTTGTGTCATTTATTATTTTTGTAATATATCATAAAGTTTATATTTGTCTTTTTCATCTGCATTATTAGTTGATTCATAATACATCTTGAATTAAAGCTTGCTTTTATGTAATTTTCTGTAATTGGTTCCCATTCTATTTACTGGACATCATTATCACCACTCCTTTTGCATGTGTACTATCCTCATCCTTTTTCCAGAGTATATTCTTTTTCCAAAACTCAACTGGATCAATCCCTCTCCATTCCATCTTGTGTCGTTTATTTCCAATATTTCAATTTTGTAGTCTTTCATTTCTTTGGATGTATTAGCTGCTTTTAATGTTTCATACATAACTCAAGTATAGTTTGGATTCCAGTAATTGACATTGATACTGGGATAAGAAATCGCAAACTGAATTAAATGATAACCAAGTGAACACAAGTGATCTTCAATCAACAAGTTTTATGTTCTAAGTGCGGCAGTCATGGATCTAGAGGGCATTAGGAAATTTGGTGATTTTCCTCGGGTAGTGTGAGATCACCTGCTGCCGATTTATTAGAGACTAGAAATGGCTTGAAAATTTTCATGTTTGATATATATATAAACTCGTAAAACCCATGCAAGGAGCAGCATGGGTTTACTCAAGGAAGGTCATGTTTTAGCAATTTGTTCATATTTTATAATAGTGATACGGCCGAGTTGGATAAAGGTAATGGATACACTATGATATGCCAGATTTTGCTAAGACATTTGGTAGGATACCACACGAAATGCTGTTGCATAAACTGGAGAATATTGGATTGGAATATAAACTCTTGACTTGGATCAGTGGACATTGTTGTTCAATCTATACATGAATGACATTACGAAGGATATATGTATAGAACTGTTTGCCGATGATGAGAAGATAGGCAGGGCATACAGGGATGCTACTATTATCAATCTTCTTCTTCTGGTTCCCATCTGCCATACGGCCGCGGGAGGGTAGCTATATGCTACCATTCTTGGGAGAGATGATTATGAGCAAGGTGGTTTCCTTGCCTTCCTTGCAGTAAGTATTTATGACTGTAAGCTGTGTGTTCATGGGGCCGGTTTGCCTGCTTGCAGGATGAAAAACCTCAGATAAACTGGCGGAAAAAACCCTGCGGCCCACGCCCAAGACCGGCTAACTTGGCTATGGCTGAGGAAGATCCTTAAGCTCCTCACGTCGTGGACGGGAATCGAACCTAGGACACTCCTTCCCCAGGCATATGGTTGCGAAGCGCAAAGCCACTAGGCTAACCGCGGACTATTATCAATCACTTACAAAATAATTTAAAAAGGCTGCAAATTTGGGTAAACGAAAATAGCTGTCATTATAATCTTAGTAATTGTCTAGTTATGCAATTTGCATGATGAGATTTCCAGGGAATATTATATTAGCGGAGTTATGCTACAAGAAACTGATGATGCTAGGGATCTTAGCGTAATGATGGATAGGAATTCATATAGCAAAAGTTGCAAATACAACTCAGAAAATAATTGCGATGTTCGTCAGTTGCCATTTTATAAGGCCCCCTGATACAGCCGCACCTGGATTATTGTTTGCAGATTTGGTTTCCTGGGTTCCAAGGGGATAAAGAAGCTGTGTAACTCTTCTTTGCAAGATGTGCAAAGAAGAGTTACAAAGATTATATCAGGATAATGGGATTTAGAGTATGAGCACAGATTCCAAGTGGGTGGATTACAGACTGGTAACAGGAGAAAGAGGGGGTGATATATGATAAGGGTCCATAAATTCCTAAATGAGTGTTATGGAATATCGTCCGATGAAATTTTTCGTTATATCAAAGGTAGAGAAAGAATACAGAGGCTTCCATCGAAAGCTAAGTTCCTTTGCAGTGAGGGATAAGAGCTAGATTTTTCTCTCACAGAACAATGAGTGAGTGGAATAGTTTCTCTTTAGGGGTAATGAAAGCAGCTAGTGTGAATGAATTTAAGCGAATGTATGACAACCGGTGTGGGTGATGTGTGGCCTCCCTCGATGAGTCCTTGACTTCCTGGAGTCTCAGGTAATAATAATAATAATAATAATAATAATAATAATAATAATAATAATAATAATAATAATAATAATAATAATAATAATAATATACTTCAAAATTACCTGTGATGTAATGTGATGGTTGTAACGTATTCCTTTCGGAAAACATTATTTCAACATTCATTATGTCCATATCCAATAATGATATTTTTATAAATATCGCATGTTGCTCTTATTCGTGAATTTGTACACAAATATAAATACAATATACTCAAACTTAATCGAGGTTAAATACTTTTCTTTTCGATTTATTTAGGATTCCAGACTTTTTAAAAAATATTATAATTCGGATGCTTGATCATGTTATCCAAGCTATTACGAAAGCAGGAGAAATTAACGAAAGAGTTGTGACCGGAGTAAGTTCAATAGAATGTCATTCCTTGCTTAAAAATAAACTTTTGTTTCATGATTTTATGACGCATTGCGCTATGAAAATACTTTTTATGAGGACTTGAGACATATCGATAATCTAAAATTGATCTCACCTTTTTTTAAAATATATTAACATTACAGTTTTGTTTGTGTGATGTACACTGCTCCGAAAGAAGTCAACTGAAACCATAATGTGAAGAACAAACAGACACGGCGTCCATTTCAATAAAATGCAGAAAGGTCTTTCGCTGCGATGACTGCAGAAATCCTACGGGGCATACTTTCCACAAGCGTATGATAGCGATCAATGGAAATTTTGGACCATTCTTCTTGTAGGCATGTAATGAGATCCTGGACTGTTGCGAGCGAACGTCCCTTGATCTCACTCGAGGCTCAGTTCATACCAGATTCAGATAAGGACTCTGTGAAGGTCAGTCAAGTGTGGTGGCGTTCATGTCCAAAACCCACGCAGTTACAGCAGCAGACTTATGGCATAGTGCATTGTTTGCTGAAAGAGACAATGGTCAGTCCAGTAAAAACGCCACAAAATAAAACGCATTGCATTATCCAGAGTGATCAGATACCTCTCGGAGTTCAATGTTCCTGGCGCCACAAATAGAGGGCTATGGGGTAAAAAAAAACAAGAAAAACAAGACCATACCGTCACGTTGCCACCACCGAATTTCGCAGTTGGGTCACTCTGGTAAGAGACGTTTACCAGGAATCCGCCATACCCACACCCGTTCATCTGCTCGGTAGAGGGTGTATCGTGATTCGTTCCTACATAACACAACTTTCTAAGCTCCACTTCATACTCTGCACAGTCTTTGCACCATTGAAGACGACGCTGCATGTTGGTTAGGAATATGGAGCTTGCATATCGCGATCCTACTATGGAAACTGATGTGGTGCGCCTCGGTTCTGAATATTTTTGTGCACATTCGTGTTCTAGTCGATTACTGGAACTGCGTTTCAACTTCCTGGGACGAATGGTTTTTATATAATATCCTTTGTAACATCCTACGGTGGATAGGATGTTACGAAATAATTTAACAAGGCTGCAAATTTGGGCAAACGAAAATGGCTGTCATTATAATGTTAGTAATTGTCTAGTTATGCAATTTGGCTTAACTTTCACAACACAGTGTTGTGAAACATTCACGGCGGTAGCACTTGACTCTCTGCGCTTCAATCTCAGCATGATATTACTGATTGTTGACCTGGGATAGCCAAATTTGTTAATAATTTATCGAAAAAATAGATCTGTAGCATGGCATCCTATTGCAACACCTCTTTCAAACTACCTCAGTTTCTTTCTAGCAGCCATTTCACACGGACACAGTTACATTGACTTTCGAGCATGATATTCCTACAATTGACAATGACATCACACCGAATCTTGCTGCAAACACAAGATTCGTTACATGGCAGATGAATCTTACCCATGAGGGTATCCATTGACTTCTTTCCAAGCAGCGTATGTATGCATGTATGTATAACTTTTTCTCTTTTCTTTCAGCACCGTATGACGAAAAATCTCTTGCATAACCGCATTTTCCTTTTAATAAACGCCTTTCATGATTGAGGGAAATAGCATAACATAAAAGCAACTGACACACGCAAAGAAAGAGAGAGAGAGAGAGAGAGAGAGAGAGAATAAACGGAAAAGTACAGAAAATGAATATAAAGAACGTAACACAAAACTAGAATAAGCAGCAAAATAGGAATCTTGAAAACGCACACGTAATTTCATCATCATCAATATCAACTCTGCTCTGAATTACAGTTCATTTTTTCAACCTTTTTTTTACCGCCAGAGATCTCTGAATTGGGAAAATTTCATTTTTTCGGTATACAGAAAACCTACAAGCACTGATAGACTTCCATGCTACATCTAAAAATCACCCGTTACTGTCTTTATGAATAATTAACCTAGGAAAAAATATCAAAAAAATCAACAAAAAAATCAACAACTTAAATACCTCATCCGAACACTATCTTTAAATGGATGCAACCACAAGACGATCGAAAATATTTTTCTATCTCTCGAGAAAGTATCAACAAGTAAACAAAAATACACGGGTGTGGTTACGCTGTCTTATGTCCAAAATGTAACGCATAAAATTGGGGAAAGACTTTCACCTCCTGAAATAAAAGTTCCTTTAACTCCACTAAGCAGGTTCTTCAGCGGTTTTTCATTTTCCTAAACTACTTCTTCTATCCTTCAAGAAACTACGACACTTCGTTTATAAAATCCGCTAGTCGTGTTCTGTGTAGAATAAACCCAACATTCAGCAGCGATCCGCATGCCAAAACATATTGAAGCTGTTAAAAACAAGCGATTGGGAGAGAGAGAGAGAGAGAGAGAGAGAGAGAGAGAGAGAGAGAACATAAATCCAGTTTAGCCTATCTTACACCCTATAAATGTCATCTGCGATTTGGGAAGAAAACAGAAATACATGATCATAACGGATAGAATTTAAAGAATCTTGAGACATGGTCTGGGTTTTAGTTCAATAAAACGCAGAACATCATCCTACAACCTTTAGTCGTCGTCTTTAAAATATATGATGCACACAGATCTTCGTTATGATGCGCATTATGTGTCGGATTAAATAAATAATTTGTTTAGAGCAGACATTTCATTTGTTAACTAAAACTGGTTATAAAACATAATGCATTGGTTTTGTTTATAAAATATAGAAATCCATTATTGTACCATCGTTTTTGTTTGTTTCTTTTTTATTTCATTAACAGGTTCTTGACTTCATTGATGGATTTTTGGGAGGTAATACCGCAATGGGAACTACAATGAAAAATAAGTTGCTAGAGCTCATTGAAAAGGGCACAAAGCTACCCATCTCAATAATAGAGAGAATCAAGAAAAGTAAGTTATTTATGGCTATTAGAAAATGATAAAGCGTACACAATTGTGTTATATATTTTGTTTTAAGATATAAATATTTTATTCTGTGGAAATATTTCTTTCTGGGGAAATGAAATTCCGAAGGCAGTGCTAGGAGGAAAAGTTCAAGTACAGCTGTACTTGTACTTTATATGAGATGAGAAACGTTTAAATGCTCACGTGTTGTACTATATTTTCCGACTGAGTTATTTTTAAAAGATCGTTTATAATATTAAATAATTAGCAGAACATTTATACAATTACAAACAACCACATCTCTCTCTCTCTCACACACACACACACACACACACACACACACACACACACACACACACACACACACACACACACACACACACACACACACACACACACACACACACACACACACACACACACACACACAATTTGCACTTAAGGAATCATTTCAGATCCTAGAACAAATGCAGGAAATAGTGTCCATCAAATTAACATGACACACATACACACACACATACACACTCACAGTGAAAAACGACGATGCCTTTTGTTTGGAAAGACTTGGGTTTGAATTCTGTCTATGACGCAAAGAACCTCTTTATAGGAACTTTTCAAATGAAGATGACTTCGCCGGTCTCATACGCGAACGAACAGGATTTTGGTTAATATGTATACATATATAAGCGAAAATATGTATACAGCTCATACAAAAAAAAAAAAAAACATAGGTTCATGCTTAATCATTAAAACTGTGAGTTCAAAAGTATCAACAAAAGTACGAAAAGACTACACCAAGTTGTAGTCTTTTCGTACTTATAGTTTTCCATTGAATTTTGACCAAGTTCATGTTTACTCTTTTCAAGACGGTAGCATTGATTAGAGGTTATCATTTCATATATTGTACTATATTCCGCGCGGTTAGCCTAGTGGCTGTGTGCCTCGCAACCATATGCCTGGTGAAGGAGTATCCCACGTTCGATTACCGTCGATGACGTGAGGAGCTGAAGGAATTTCCTCGGCCATAGCCAAGTTAGTGGGTCTTGGGCGTGGACAAGTACGGTTTTCCCCGTTTTATCCTGGGGTTTTTCAGCCCACAAAGCAAGCAAACCGGCCTTGAGAACTCAACACTACGGACATAGGATATACCGGGGCATAGAGCTGACCACCTTATCCTGTGAACGGTTTGAGGTCCGATGATTAATAATTGACACCGTAAGGTAAAAGAGGTTAAAAGGAAAATGAGATGAGATATTGTACTATAAACATATCGTGAATACTGAAACAGTGTCTACAATATAGTGGCAGCCCACCTGGTTACCGAATGTCTTTAGATAACAAATGAATTCCATCTACTACTATGAATTACTAACCTGATAATTGACAGTTTGAAATTGTTACGTAGATACTGCCCAGCTAATCTTGAAAAAGTCATTTCAGATTATATGGACAGCAAAGAGCCAATAGTAAACATCTATATGGATTAGGGTTTTTTGTATAAATTGTATAAATAGATGTTTCTTTTGTGTGTGTGTGTGTGTGTGTGTGTGTGTGTGTGTGTGTGTGTGTGTGTGTGTGTGTGTGTGTGTGTGTGTGTGTGTGTGTGTGTGTGTGTGTGTGTGTGTGTGTGTGTGTGTGTGTGTGTGTGTGTGTGTGTTTTGTGGAACAATACTAACTGAAATTCAAAGCGCCCGCGCACACCCACACATTACAATAATATAAATAGTAATATTTCATTCAGATGGAATACGCACAAATTATCAATATCACACTACAAAAAGTGCTGTATAGTCTATTTCTAAGGTAGAAGGACAGCTACCAACAAGTCCTATATTAAACAAAGGCAATTTAATTTTTTATTTATTTATTTATTTATTCGTGTGGGGTTCTCCCCGTTCCTCGACCGCCTCTTAGGACTGGTTGAGCCTTCCTAATAAGGAATTAAGTACTATATCCTATGACTGTAGCCTGTATGTTCACGAGGCCAGTTTGCCTGCTTAAGGGATGATGAAAAACCTCAGATAAACTGGGGGGGAAACCCTCTGTCTACACCCAAGACCGGCTAACTTGGTTATGGCTGAGAAAGATTCTTAAGCTCCTTACGTCGCGAACGGGAATGAAACTTAGAACACTCCTTCCCCAGGCATATGGTTGCGACTAGGCTAACCGCGCGGACAACAAAGGCAATGAACAGCACAGATTTCACTTGATTAGAGCGTTGGGAAACCCGTGATATGGAACAACGTCTCTCGCTACATCCTTTTTACGATCGGGTGCATAAATATCGGCGTAACGGAGGAGTCAGAAATACAATATACCAGGTTCTGCCATCCCAACTGATATTTGATGACCTAAGCCTAATAGTCTAAAGCTTTCTCTTGATATGAGGTTTGGGTTTGATGCATAAAATTACGAATGACAACGAATAAACAACATTTTCGGAATTCCAGACGTATGATAATATAATATTGAAAACAGTATGATCAGAAAAGCTTTTATCATTGGGATTAGTGCAGTTTACTTCTCCTAAAATAGAGTGATATCTCACAAATTATTAAAAAAAAAACTTTCTAAATAAAAAAAATAAAAAATACAAACGTATCTCTGTTTCCACGAAAACGAATTTCTTATTCAGTCAACGTTCCTCACCTTTTCTAAATGATGAAAAAATGTTATAGTGTATAACTGTTTCATAGACAATCATGGATCTACCTAACTGTAGAATTAAATGTAAGATTATAATACAAAGAACATTTTTTAAATCTAGTGCTTAAGAAGGAAGAGGAACTAGAAAAGGAAGGCGGAGAAGAAGCTTCATACAGCGTGCACAGAGAATCGCGTGGCCTCAAGGAAATGTGGGAACACATGAAGGAAAAATTTGGTGAACTCAAATTGAAAATAAAGGAACACCTTGCCAAATTCGGAGAGTGGGTAGTGAACCTCAAGGATGATGTGTTCCAGAAAATAAAGGACAAGAAGGATGCCGTTAAAGAACTGGCACGTGAGGTGAGTGTTATATAATAGTGAGTAATTTAAGAACTGAATATATTAATGCTCATCCACAAATTGCGTAACGTTTTGAGGAGGGAATGGAGCCAAGAAGGATTCATTTCGATTTTTATGAAAGCAGCGAATCAAGTATAATTTCACTTCATAAGAGAGGGTAAATTCAAAGATCTGAAACCCTAAAGAACAATGTTACGTCATTTATGGATGGGCCTTTACTGTTATAATTATGTAATGAAACATTTATGGTTTACTTCTTGCATGTTTCCTTATACATCTAAAGTTTTTTTTTTCCTTGAGATAAAATAAACACATGATATGACAAGACAATGTTTCACTGAAGGATATTAATTCATGTCATAAAGCGTTTTACAAATAAAATGAATTTCAAAAAAAAAATTCTCATGTTAAAGCAAGCGAATACCAGCATTTGTAATAGATTTCCCTTTTTATATAATTCCAGAATCTTCGGAGAGGTGTTGGAGAATAATTTAATAATACAAAAATAAATAAATAATCTGAATATAGTTCGGATGGACGATGAAAGAACACTTTCAATTAGAACTGAGATACTCGGTTAGACAAAAGCAATGTCTTAGAGGTTTTTTTTTGTTTTTTTTTTAAAGAAAATTTAAAGTAATATGGACTTGAAAATTTGAAGGTAATAAAATACTATGATACCGTTCAAACATCTTACACTTACAATTTGAGAACAAATTGTACGTGTCAATGATCTGAGGTTTTCGTGGCTTGAAATGTCCATACTTATTTGGTCTGGCGAGCACCACGTTACAAAAGTATCTGATTTGTTCTTATATGAAATGTTGACTAATGTGCTCGTTTCTTATCAGCATCTTTGATGTGTTCTTTGAGATGGATTTCTACAGATCTAGTTAATCTGGAAACATCTAGATTTTCTCGGATGATGAGAGGGGAAAGACAGTCTTTAGGGGATGAGTGTTTCAAATGCAATTCGTGTTATCCAGCCAGAGGTATATGTTATTCCTTGAATTGGGTAAAATAAATTCACTAGTGTTCATTAATTGGGATCATTCCGAAAGTTTGTCGAGCAAACTGAATGTTTGTCTCAGTCCGTCAATTTGTATTGCTAACATTTCTTCTTACTTTGCCTTAATACAACTGGAATTTCATCTACAGTACAAGGCAATATCTCCCGAATTCGTCCGAAAAAGTTTTCAGGTTTTGAAGTTCTTTTTCTAGCTCAAGTATTGATATCTCCTACTTATTACATTCTTCCTCAATATGTTCACTATTTTGTCACTTCTTGATTTATTTGAAAGCAATTATTTCAGAGTTCTACAATTTTTATCTTCAGTTTTCATCTCACCTTTTTTATTTCTAATTCTTTGAACAAAACTCTTTCCTTCATTTCTTAAGCTTTTTGCCACCTTCGCGATATTTGTGATACTAAACGTAATTTCATGATATGTGTGCGTGTGTGTATATATATAAATCATTTTCTTGTTTCAGTTTCGTGACCATATCCACAAACTGAGCGAAGAAGTCATAGCCCAAGGCTTGGAATTCTTCGAAGGTTATAAAGATCAGCTGGGCAATCTCTGGGAAGAATTGAAAAAGACCGCCAAAGAAGCAATAAATAAGAATTCGAATTGAGTGGATGTAATTTGTAACTAATTGAAAATAAAACAAGAATTCCAATTGAGCGGATGTAATTTGTAACTAATTGAAAATAAACTATGTCAGAGTAGTTATGTGTCATAATTCAAATAAAAGTATTATGAAAACACATAAACCATATGCAGACATGCTTTACATGGAGTTACCGAGTTACACGACACAGTAACATTAATTAAGCGACACGATTTCATCGTGTCCTATTCTTTCCGAATCATGATGCCTGTTTTGTTCCACTACACAGGAGCGAAACGAGGGACGTCTATTTTAAAGTAGCATATCTACTTAGAAAGATTTTTCAACGCCGCTGAAAGATGAAGACAAATTATCTGTGACTGATCGTTGAACTTAACATGCTGAGGGGAGAGAGGAGATAAAATGGTGAAAGCATTATTTTCAATGCACAAGTGCTTCAGGCACTAAAACAGCGTAATAATAAAATCGTGTTGTTTTTTTTCTAATAGGAGGAGAACACTGCATAAAATATAGTTCTCAAAGTTATCAAATACACTGTAGTTTGACAGCATTCAGTTACAGGTTACACAACGCAATGGATCATCTCGAAACAAAGGATGCTCACTTCAATTTCATGCCAGGTAGTTTTTAATTCCCTATCACCAAGTAAGAAAAAACAGCACACACCTGAGCTATTCTTTATTTTATTACTCAGGTAGATGAATTTATCCCTAATATTATTAGGGATAAAACACTACGAGAGTGTTTTATCCCTAATAATATTAGGGATAAAACACTCTCGTAGAACAACTGCTTACATATGGAATAGTAGGTTTAAATATGACTCCTATATCGTAATTTAAAGTGACGCATGCTATTATTGTTTCCATACGTTGAACTTTAATCTTAAATGGATTAGACTTTAATTTCATCTGAGCAGCCAAGTAGAAATGAAACAAATAAGTTCAAAAGCAACGAGAACTCAATTAGCATCGTAACAGAATTATAAACGATTTGACATAAATATTTGATATTTAGTCTTAGAAAATCTGACGCATTATTACACACATAAAACATTTATTGCAAAAGCGTTCTGTTCGTGAAATTTAGTAAGCGGATTTCTTTAATTATGAGGACGTCATAATGAAATAATAATTATCTAGTCATTTAAGGAAGCAAATGCCACCGATGACTTTTTCCTATTAAAGAATGAAGTGAATAAAATACGTAAATGATGAAATGCCAGTTCTTGGAATGAGAAAATGTCAAAAACCCCTTATGCAGCAAGAAAAGAATAACAAATTCTGCCGTAGCCAATTTTTTCCAACATTTTCAACGGTTGATTTTCACAGTCGTAACAAGCAACAACATACGCTTCGAAACTATGAATAGTCAAATTAAAGATGACTAGGGTAATTGAAACAACCCCATAACGGCAACTGTTTGGTTAGAAAGAGCCCAAGTTCGCATTCTATTTAGGATATAATACTATTTTATGTGAGCTATTTAACTGAATGTGAGTTACCTCAATACCTTATGAGAAGTTGCAGCATTTTCAACAGCAAATGATGAATCCATCGCAATGCGATACAATTAAACAAGATTGTATTGCATGGCGCATGCATTGCGCTTAGAACACACACACACACACACACATTGACTGACATAATAGACTAAGAAAGATTAACCGCGTCATTGCTAAAATAGTCTATAAAAAGCTGTATTTATGGAATGAAGGTACCAAACGCGACACCAATAACTATTTGCGTTGCGATTTTCGTGTCCTTATGCGAGAGAGAGAGAGAGAGAGAACACGGAATGATCTTTTCTCTCTTTTTAATTGCTATTTAAATAGAGCAATATAGCAATCGGATTCAATGTTGTACCGCGTCAAAATCATACATTTAGTACATTTAACAGATTTGTAATCCTACTGATCCTTCGCCAGTCTCTAGAGTTGACAACCTGGTTCCAGACAGACGCTTGACGTTGACTAAGGATGTGAGATGTAGAACCCAAATAGGTCCAATAAGGAAAGGTTAGCTGCTTTTGAGTTGTGGTGTTAACAGACGTTTGTTGAGGATAACCTATGCTGAAACGCATACAAATAAATGGGTGTTACAAAAGATCAGTAGAATTTTAAGGCTGCTTAAGGGTACTGACAGAAGAAAGTCGAAATGCTTTGGATACATTGAAAGGATTCAAGAAAGACCTTTCAGAACAGTAATAGAAATTACAGTTCCTGTAAAGAGTGGAAGGGGCAGACTGTGAATGAGATGGATGGATTGGATGGATGGATGGATGGATGGATGGATGGATGGATGGATGGATGGATGGATGGTGTGTGTGTGTGTAAATCATTTTCTTGTTTCAGTTCCTTCAGTTCACTATATCCATGACGTGAATGCCGAAATCATAGCCCAAAGGTTGGAATTCTTTAAAGGTTACAAAGATCAACTGGGAAATGTCTGGAAAGAAATTAAATAGGCCGCCAAATAAATAATAAATAAGAATTCCAATTGAATGGATGTAATTTGTAACTACTAGTTGAAAATAAACTATGTGAAAACAATTATGCGTCATTGCCTAAACAGATTATTCCTAAAAAAACAAAAATAAAACATATATGATTTACCACGAGTTACTGATTTACACGACACAATGGTATTAAGTATGGTCTTTTCAAATACCTACTCGTATTTTGCTCCATTACACATGAGCGAAACGAGGAAGATTTGTTTTATTAGCAAATGAAAGATCTATTTTAATTTTAGATAGAAAGTTTATTCAACGCCTTCTCAGCGTTAAAGACAAATAATCTGTGACTGGCCATTCAGCTTAACATGTTGAGGAGAGAAAGAGATGGAGAGGTGAGAAGGGTTATTTTTAATACTAAAGTACTGCAGACACTAATTAGTGTAAAAGGCCAAACCATGTTGATAATTTCTTAGTAGGAGGGGGACAATACATAAAATAAAATTTAGTTCTTTAAGATCTAAGAAATACACTGTAGTTTGACTATGCAAGACCAGGCAAGATAGGCTATGCAAGACCATGGATAATCTCGTAACAAAGGATGCTCACTTTGATTTCATACCAGATCGTTCTTAATTCCAATATCAGCAAGTAATCAAAATCAGCACACAATTGAGCAGTTCATTATTTTATTATTCAGGTAGATGAACAACAATATTATTAGGGATAAAATACTCTCGTAGAATTACAACTGCTTACATATGATCTGGTAGGTTTTAATTGAACCCCTATGTGGTAATTAAAAAAGGAAGTCGTCATACTCATTATTGTTTCCGTAAGTTAACCTTTAATCTTAAACGGATTAAACTTTAACTCCACCTGAGAAGTCAAGTAGAAATGATACAAATGAATTCTGAAGAACCCGAAATCAATTAGCATCGAAACAATTAGATTTGGTATTAGATAGACCGAAGCATTATTACACACATAAAATATGTACTGCAAAAGAATTATGTTTTTTAGGAAATTTGGTAAGTGGATTTCTTTAACTGTGATCACGTCATAATGAAATAATCCTTATCGAGTCATTTAATGAACCAAATGTGTGATTGGTGAATCCTATTCATAATGAAACATCTCCCCAATATTTTAGAAACTCGGTATCTTCACAAAGAATTAATAAAGAATCTTTTCTGACAGTTATATAAAATGTGTTGATCTTCCTACAGTGGATTTAGCTTGTGGACTATGGAGTTAAAATAAATCCCAGAATGTATAAAAAACCACGCGTCACATCCGTGGTATACAGCATGCTCAAATCATTGTTGAGCATAATATTTTCAGAAACTGTTTGAAAAGTCGATATTTCATAGAAATATAAAGTTCAATTTCATTGGCTACTAGCTGTTATTTTAATCATGTTGCGAAAGCTTCACAGTTACTCATTAGTCATTTCGCAAATGGTTTTACACAAAAGTTTAAAATTATCACAGGAACTCAATATGATTGAGTTCCTGTGATAATTTTCAAACCGAAAATAAATTTTCAAACCGAAGTAGATGAGGGAGAGTAAAAATGTCCTTCATAATTGATAAGGTCGCAAAGTATGCCCATTTTATAATAAGACGATATCTACGAGAAGGTTAAGAAAAATGTTGAAAACGTTAAAAATAAGATTTCTGATTTCATAAGATTTATGTTATTATTATTATTATTATTATTATTATTATTATTATTATTATTATCTGAAACTTCCAGGGAGTCAAGGACTCATCGAGAGAGGATATAAAGAACCCTAACCAGCTATCATACCGTCCCTTTAATTCATCCACACTAGATGCACTTAGTACCCCTAAGGGGAAATTATTTCACTCACTCACTCAATGCTCTATGGGAGAAAAACCCAAGCTCTTACCGCTTTCTTGACTGTGAAAAAACTTAACTTCCAAGAATGCCCCGTTTTTCTCTCCATACCTTCCATATAACGAAAAATTTCATCATTTGAAATGCTATAACACCCATTCAAACGTTTATAGACCTCTCTCACCCCTCTTTCTCCTTTTAGCCAGAGTCTTCAATCCACATGCTCATAATCTGTCCTCATAATCAAAATTCCATAATCCGTATATAATCTTTGTAACTCTTATTTGCACCTTATCCACAGCTTCTTTATCCCCTTGGAAGCCGGGAGACAAATCTGTGCACGATAATCCATGTGTGGTTTTGTCTTGTAACTTTGTAGTTTTGGCATGTGGTTTTGGCATTTGCTATGTGATCTTTGAACTTATCTATCCACCATTACGCCAAGATCTTATGATCATCACTTTCTTGTAACAAAACCCCGTTAATTATAATATGCTACTGGAACTATAATCACGTCAAAGTGCATAACTTTGCACATACTAACATTAAAATGATAGCAATTGTCAAACGTTTGCCAAATTTCCAGTCTATTGAAATCATTTTGTAATTGCATTGCTGAATATCAGCAGTATCCCTTATTGCCCTACTACTCTTTGCATCATCGGCAAACAATAGTACATCTGATTTTAGACCCTGCTTGATGTCGTTAATGTATAGATTGAACAATAATGGCCCCTTTGAACTGAACTCTGAGAACACTGGTTACCTCAAATCTGGCAGATTCACACCCTGGATACCACGATTTGATATCTGTCCCTCCACCATCCCTTGATCCAAGTCAAGAGATTATATTCCAATCCCATATTCTCCAGTTTATGCAATTGCTTTTCGTGTGGTATCCTATCAAATGCCTTAGAAAAATCTAACATTATCATAGTGCATCCATTCCTTTTAACTAACAAGGCCGTAACATTGTTATAAAATATGAGCAAATAGCTAAAACATGAACTTCCTTCAGTAACGCTATGCTGTTCCAGCAGAGTATAGCTTGTTTGTCTACCCATTTCTGTATACGAGTTCTTACCAACTTCTTTAAAATCTTCACTACCACACCAGAAATACCGATAGGCCGGTAGTTCGATGGCAAAGCTTGTAAGTTCACAGAATTCTGTGAAACGCTTCAATCCACAATATATATTATTAAAACATTTTCTATGATATAAGCCAACTGCAACCAGCCGTTATTAAAATAATAATATTCTGATTCAAGCGAAATTGCAAGTCATTCTATTAAGTAGGGCTTTGCATTAAGGGTAAATATTAAGAATAGTGATCAGAGCTTATTCCAACATTACCAACGAGTTACCTTGACTTGTTCTACTTTACGACTTGCATTACGTGCAGGCGCAAACTTGACTTATTTGTCTGTTTGCTTACTTGAGAAATGGAGTAAAAAAAAACAGGTTTAAAATAGCTTGGTATCTTTAACATATATTATACCCAAAGTAAAAAACTTTCTATATATATATATATGTGTGTAGAAAGATTTATTTTTCTAAGTTGGTGCATCTGTCATAAGCATCCAAGCGAAATTGCAAGGCATTCTATGAAGTAGTTTGTTTTATATAGCTATCTGAAGCAAAAGTGTTGATCCCTTGAAATGGATAACATTGAGTATCATGCAATTATAAAATTCTTTGTAAAAGAAGGTTTTACGTGAAAAGAAATTCATTCGAAGTTTATAAACGTTCATGGACACTCTTTTCGTTCGTTTTCGATAAATAAGAAATGGGCTGCCGAGTTTAAACATGGCCGTACCAGCCTTGAAGATAATCCACGTGAAGGAAGTCCAAAATGTGTAACAACACTAGAAATCATTGATCAAGTCCACGATATGGTATTGGAGGACCGGTGAGTCAAAGTGCTGAGACTATATGCATTTGAAAAGAATGTGTAGGATATAATTTTGCATGAAGAATTGCGAATGAAAAAGCTTTGTACAAGATGGGTGCTGTCCTTGCTTACACCAGATCAAAAACGCACTCACATGAAAATCTCTTAACAGTGCTTGGAGCATTTTAACAAGAATAAAACTGATTTTTTGTGTTTATTTATTACTACGGATGAGACTTGGATTCACCATTACACACCAGAATCCAAACAGCAATCAAAACAGTGGACAGAAGCCGGTTGTTCAGCGCCAAAGAAGACAAAGTCAGTTCCATCAGCAGGAAAGTGCATGGCATCAGTGTTTTGGGATGTTAAAGGCAGTTTGTTTATTAATTATCTTGAAAAGGGTAAAACTATAAGCGGGGAATATCATTCCGATCTCTTAACCAGGCTAGACTAAAAAATTCGTGAGAAAATTTCCGGTTTGCAGAAGAAAAAATCATCTTCCATCAGGACAATGACCTACCCACAAAAGTTGTTTTGGCAATGGGAAATTAAGCGATCGGCAGTGTGAAATGTATATATATATATTTCATATATATATATATTTCATATATATATATATTTCATATATATATATATTTCATATATATATATATTTCATATATATATATATATATATATATATATATATATATATATATATATATATATATATATATATATATATATATATATATATATATATATATATATATATATATATATATATATATATAACCAGGGCTAATATACGGGTGTGTGCTACGTGCGGTGCTCATCTCCGAAATATCAGTATCACCAATATTATATTTTTGCATTTATTCCAGTTAAAGACTCATACATCTTTCTGAAAACATTCTTACATTAATGAAAGTATTTCTACTCACACTTATTCTTTCCTTTCATTTGCTATTCTTGCATGTCTTATAAATGATGGGTCACATATTTTCATCTTTGAGTATTCCAAATATACCAGCCAACTATAGCATTCTCCTTCATTGTTGTTTTCTAATAAATCCTAAAACAAACCGATCGTTCCCCCAACTATAGAAGAATTCAAAGTTATCCTGCAATTAATTGCATTGGACCAATTAAGATAGCGCTGATGCGCTATGCACTCTCTAAACTTTCATACATCGATAAAAATTCAATCATACGATCATGTTTGTCCGAAGAGGGAGAGCAACGGGAAACCCCGCCCCTGGGATCGAGTAAAAAATGCCACAAATTATAATCATAAAAGTGATTGAGACATGTAAACTTACACCCCCTCCACCATGGGACGCTTTTTCTGTCTTAAAATTTTATTATGGGTTGGCCTGTTTCGGCCCACAGTGGGCTAGCCATAGAACACGTGGTTTATTGCAGCAATAACGCGCGTGTTCCTTTTTTTGGTACATCTTTTTCTGATTTGTGAAAAAAATTTTCATTACTGTTGTGAACAGCGACCAGTGTTCGTTTGCCCTCTGTGTCTAGTGAATCACTGAGTGAAGTGTGAATTGTAAATTTATAGTTGAACAGATTAAAACAGGAAAATACATTTTTAAAAGGTAAGTGTATGTAATTTAAAAAGATTATTATTATTATGTGACACCTCCAGGCTCCAAGGAGTCCAAAGACTCATCGAGGGAGGGTATGTCAAAAGCATCGATTGATTGATCCCCTTCCAACTAATAACCGGGCTAATATTATTTTACTTGTTAGTTTTATGATTTTTTGCTTTTAAACTGAAATAATTTAGTTTTGTATTTTGGTATTAAGTAGTTGATTTTTAATAAAATATGGTGGTCAATTTTTATATATATGAAATTGTGCTAAAATCTGTATTATTTCCGAATAATTTTGTTTTCAAGAATTAAAGAACATTAAAATCGATGTAAAAATGAAAATAATGTATTTGTGGTTTACATCGACAAATAATTACATCAAAAATGCTAAAAGATGTTTATTGATGTTATTATTATTTAATTACATCAATAATTATAAAAATGTATTGATATAATTATTTGTTTCCAGGCTTTGTCTGGAAAATTTTCTGGAGACGCCCGTGCATATGGTCAAATTGAAATGAAAATAGTAGCGCGGGTTGCATAACACACATGACAGCACATCCAACCAAAAAGGGCACGCGACGCCACTGATATATATAGAGGGAGATGCTTGCTCGCAAAGTGAAATACGTAATTAATTTCTTCTGTTGTTGTCATTGAAAATAAACTGTAATCTGAAATATCGTGTTAACAACCGATTAGATAGCCTACCCTCTAACACCAATGAACTGTGAATTTGAAACTCGCAATTGGCATGGATGGTTATAATTGCCTTTAGGTGACGGATAAATTTCATTGTGTGATGTAAGACCACAGCACTGCTTGTTGGAGGCCTGAAGTGGCTTGAGTGGCTTCCATATTTGGTCTCTAGAGTAGGATTTTAGGACCTACGGAATTATTTAAACATTTTTGTAACAACAAAGACACTTATCGCGTAACACTTCCAACCACAACTCTGTATATCACCAGATCCTTCAACAACTCATATGGGTCTGGAATAAGATCACATCTGATGCCCGTGATACTCAACAACCTACCAAGAAATTTAAAATACAACTACAGAACATTAAAACACGTACTCTGGAAACTATACCAATACAATTAATATAGCACTATTTACACTTCACAAATCACCAGCAGCCAACGCCTACTTTCCATCCATAAAAATAACAAACATAAATATGTATGCTAATCCTACTCGCTTCATAAAAGCTAACCCTAGCTTTGAAGTAGATGGGATTAGCACTGCTTAATCAACTAATCCTCGTTAGGTTTTCATCTCGCTAGAGGAAAGCACCGACACAAAATAGACACAGAGGGCCGTGTTGATAAGATTTTCCACCCTATCAGAGCATAATGAGAAGTTCTATGAATCAAAGTTGCTTGGATGTGACAGACAACTGAGCTTAAACACATAAGGGAAGGATAAGGAGGTGAAGAAGAGAATTACAGACATGACAAATAAAAATTAAAATCTAGAATGGTAGGTGGTACTAGTGAATTCAAAACTTATTTCATGACCATCACATGGCATAAAACAATATGCGTTTGCATTTATTTATCAATGGTATATGAAACGTCATAATTATTTGGTTTGGTTTTAAATATAAGAAGGATATTTTGTGATAATTTTGATTAGTCAATGTATGAAAAGAGAACAAAGATTTCTGGTGAGATTGCACGCAACCTACAGTAATTAAAATGTGACTAATGAAATGCCGAGCATAAAGCTGTATTTGGGAAAAGCACTTAATGTTAAGAGTTGGTAGAAAACTAAGCGATCAGTACATCGTTTTAATTTAGATACTACAGCTGTAAAGGTTTTAATTCACACGAAGGATGAACTGATTACAATAAATGATGTCCACTGTGCATATGGACAGCTCATACGCATGCATGCCAGTATCAGTAACAAATGGCCGTTTCACTAAGAATCAATAGCAGTGTGAATCTCAACAGATAAGAAAACGACATATATAGAAGTAAGTTAAATGATTCGATACTTTGAGTTCCTCGGTGCATCTCCTAAGAACAGGTAAAATTCCCTTAGATAGAAATATATATTGTATTCTACTATGTATATAGTATATAATATACTATAATAATATATATAGAATATATATAAAATTAGTTATTTGGATTTTAATGACTTTGTTTGATTACAAATTCGAAACTAAATTGTCATAAATACTTAACGTGTATCCCAAGAAGTTTCGGAGAGTTTTAAAAAAAATATTTGAATCCCATACACGAACGTTATATCTTCTTACTATTCCCGTTCACACAATACTTAATACGTGTTTCTACTTCTATTACTAGGATTATACCATACAAAATATCAAGATTACAATCTCAAACAGAGACGTAGAGGCCCGCATGCAATATAAATACCTGCAAGGCTCGTGTGAAATCAGAAATTTATTCTGCATACTTACTAACTATAAAAGGTTAATAGTGAAATTGTGAAGAAATGATTCGAATAATTTGTAAACGATATTTACCTAGTCATCTGAATAACAGAGCGATCGAGATTCCTATGGCGGATACTAGAGTCATGATGAACATTTCGTTCAAGTACCTGCAGGCAAAATATCACATACAAATAATGTTGAATTTTTAACCACGCTACCAGCTAAGACGTCTACAGACGTCAGGGTTATCATGGATGCGAAGTGCATATTAAAATTGTAATACCATTGATATGACATTGATATATATGATGGATACGAAGCGTATGAGGATGCATATTTTATCCATAATGGCCGGTAAGGTGATTAAAATTGGTTTATAGTCGAACAGAGAAGCAATATTTGTCTTAATATTATGTGGCAACTTTTCATAGCACTCATGTACTCGCTTTTCATGAGTGCGTTTCATAAACATTTTCAGTAATCTGACAGGTTTCGAAATATAGACAAAAGAAGCATTGAGGACAAAAACTCCTACTCGATGCTATAAAGCCTTCTGAAGTTGTGCCTTGTATATATTTTTCTTGTTGCTTATCAGGGATATCGCCATAGGAATCTCGGTTCTTGCTTCTTGGTTGACCAAGAAGCTGCTATTTGGAAGAGCTGGTTACACTTTGTTATTATTACGAGATATTTCATGTTATGTAATAATCAGCTCAAACTTTGGGCTATTAAAGGAAAGTAATTTCCACATTATGAGTTTAAAATTTACGCATAATGTGCGCAAAATATTCTATGCATCTCTGTTAGTCTAACGCTGTAAAAATTGTTTTGCATTTGCTGCCGTAGTTCTACAAAAATTAATCAAATTTTGGAGGGTTATAACCACTGCAATTCAAATAAAAGGGGCAAAAGATTTCTTGGTTTCACAATCAATTACTATGGATGAATATTATGGAACGTTAAAGAATATCTCCTTTTTACTGTAATTAGTGCGCTATCTTATTTTATTCGTTGGTAATAAAAACGTTAAAATTATAACCTTAGCTACTCTATACTAGGCCAGAAAGTAATTCAATTTATGAAGGAGTTAAAAGTATGATTTCTTATTTTTAGCCATGAAGCTCCTTATCCTCGCTTGCCTTCTTGGTGCCTCCATGGCATATATCATCCGATGTAAGTAAATCGGTTTCAGTTATTTTCTGTTGCTAAAGTTAAAATATTCATTGTTTAGTTGTAGATTCAATGAAGCACTTTTAACATTTTTAACTGTATTGTGTTTCCAACTATAGCGGATGAGAATATCGAAGTCACGAAGGAAGAAGAAAATTTGCCTAAATCAATTTTGTGAGTCACTTTTGAATTTTATTTACCATTTAATTTTAAAACAATTACACAAGATTAGTTCATGCCTAATTAAATTTAACAAACCTTAATCCATAGTTGTATTGCTAAATCTACACAACTGGGTAGTGTGATTGTAATTTTAAAGCCTTTTTATCGAACAGATCGAACTTCCATCTTCCTTCTAACTTCCAAAATCTTTCATTTCCATTATGAGACAGGTTGAAAACTCTTATAAACACCTTCAGTTGAAAAGTCATATAAATGTCCTGAATTAAATTCATGCTCAGGCTAAACAAAGCGTATCGTCATTACTAAATAAGTTATTTCAAGACCTAGTTAGACTGTCTAATTTTAATTTTTATCTATTTCAAAAAAACGCCTCTTTCAAACTCCGTCAGTTTCCTTCTCGCAGCCATTTCACCCCTACGTTGCCCTGACTAAGGAGTATCATATTCCTCCAGTTTGTACCGGCTACAAACACACGATTCGTGAATTGGTACGATGCATTGCCAATGAGTGTATCGGTTGACTTTCTTCCAAGGAATGTCTGGGGGGGGGGGGGTATGATCGTGCCTAAGTGTGTGCACTATTTTATTTATATAACATTATAGAAATATAATGTTATATAAATAGCTATAAAACTATAAAGCTATACCAATGACTGACTTCGCACTTTCAACCATCGAGTTGTTTGCCATTCATAATATTTTGCCGTAACAAAAACTCTATATTCATGGTTGTATAACCATCCGGGTAAAAATTCTTTGAAGTATGACACGCCAAACATTTTTTCACATCCTCAGAACTGTGTCGTATGTCTAGTGTTATGAAATAGAAAATTTGAGGTTTTTGATATATTCTTAGAATTCTAAAAATATTTTAAACCCTTTAATACATTGTATTAGAGAGTTTACGTAAAACTCTGTCCATTAATAAATTTTTATAAATGTACAACCTAAGGAAGAACACTGTTTGTAAAGATTACACCGCAAATTCAGAAGAATCAGCTTGTGGTAATTTGCATAACTGACGATTTCGAGTAGAAAGCGAGTATACGTTCAAAGTTTTAAATCGCGCACAAAGAGGTTACGTGGCTGCACTCGACAGGATTAAAGGCTGCGCTAAGAACTTCCGTGAATCACAATTCATTTACAATTACAATTCTTTTGGTGAAGGAATAAACTTACAAACTTGGATACTTAGTCAAGTATCAAAGGCACCACTAGATGATTTCACGCAGGGAAAAATCATCGGAAAGCTTAAAGAACATCGCAGAATTATTGATATTGCCAGAGAGACTTTGGAATCTCACACAGCGCTGTTTCCTATCTCTGGGCATAATAATCAATGTTCCACGACACGTCAGTTCCATTCAAGCAAAAACACGCGAATATCTGGACAACCTCCGGCAAGACGTCTGCGAAAAGTAAGCCTATACTCTCAATGGTCTGTAGTCTATTTCCAGTTATTCACAGCTTAAACTAGAACACGTTTTCCGTGGTGTTGTATCCATAAAAATTGGACAAGACACCAATGGTCTAATGTATTCTTTACAGATGAAAGTCGTTTTAGTTTTTCCTCTGATTCTACATAACATTTGATCTGGCGTTAAAGTGGTCCTGCTTACCATCGCGAGAATATTCTTGAAAAGGATAGATACGGCAGTGGTAGAACCACGAGGTAGAGAGGCAGTATGCTTAATGGACAGAGCAAGCTATAAGTTCTGGAAAACTTGACTATAACTCTTGAACGATATTACAATCAACTTCTTCAACATCATGTTCAATTGATCCGTGGTGCTCTAGGCTAAGAATTCACTTTTATGGATAACAACACCACATCACATCGTACATGAACAATGGAGATACTTCTGGAAACCGAGGCAATTAATCTAATCGAGTTGCCAGCACATCCTCTAGATCTGAACCCCATAGATCACGTTTGGGACGTAATAGAGAGACGCTTCGCTGCTCGAAATTCCTCTCCACAGAAAACAAAGTGAACTAGGAGTTCCTCAGACCGGTCTGTCTGAGGAACTCCTGGTTCACTTTGTACTAAGCATGGTGTGACACTGTGAGAGCTGCATCGCAGTTCGGGGTGGATATATTCGATACTGAATGTCTCTCCTCATAGTTTTCTTTAAGCACTGTACAAATTCCTTCACTACCTAAGAAATTTGTAACTTTTCCCAAAAAACATATTGTAGTTTAATTTGTACAAAATGTATGTCCACATTTGTCTTTAGGAAGGAAAATGTGTCATAAACAGGTACTTCGTGCACCAGGGTACGTCGTGTTCAACAAGAGATTAGTAGCAAACTTTTTCCAGCTAAAGAAAATGCCAAGTTTTCTCTGCGACTGGGCTACGAGAACGCTGATAACATTCTATCTATTATTAAAAGCAAATATGTAGCGATGTTTATGGGCAAAACCCATAAATGCAGGTTGTAAAAGAAGCATCGGAATCTCGCAATATGTTTTGTGACAAACATTGTATTATTACATCATCCGTGGTACTCTAACAAGCATGCACACACATGCTTGTGCGTGTGCATATTTCATAACACGTCATACTTCATAAAAATCTTTTTCAAAATTTTGGAAATATTAATAAGATGTTCTGAAAAGTAATAGACTTTAATCACTCTTTATTTTATTTAGTGGTGTCGCCGAAATGTTTAGAAATGCTGCGGAACGCTTGCTTCAATTCCTTGAAGAGAGTATTCAGAAAGGCAATGCATTGAGCCAGAAGCTGTTAGAAAGGGTAAGTCTTCAAAATGTCATTCTGCTTTTTGAGAATTTTTTGACGATAATTCACATAATCAAAGATATTTTTGCTATCTGATTGTCATACTGAATTACATTGAAAAATAACAGTTAATAAATTTCTCAGGTATTTTTTTCTATATATTGTGAATCCAAATTGGTCACACCAACCTTTTTTTATAAGTTTACTTATTGATCTTCTTGCAATAGCATTAAAGTTGTTCTTTGGAAGATATATTTATGCCAGTTTCCTATTTTTGTTAAAACAAAGCCACTTCTGGAAATATTTTAATATCATTCTCATTCCATTAACACAAACACGGATAATGTACAGGATGTACCAGAGACCACCAGGGAGTACAAATAGTACACTATTTGTACTCACCACTACCAAATTCAAACCATTCCAATCGTTCACTGTTCTGTGAGAGAAAAATCTAGCTCTCACTCCTTTCTTGAATGGATTCATTCCAATTTTTTCATCATCCATGAAATTTTCATCATCTCCAATGTATCCAAATCATGTTTTCTCGTCTTCTCTCCATCTACCGCAAAAAGAAACATTTTCTCAAAAAATGCATACCTCTGAATTGTATATGTGTAATTTTTGCTTTTTGACCCATGAACTTCAACTTCCTATCTACTAAAATTTCAAGATATCTAGCGTAATAATTTTCTTCTAGCATAATCCCACACCATCATAATACGACATTGGATATCTAATCACACCAAAGTGCATATCTTTGCATTTGGTAACATCGATAGCCATTTTCACATGCCCACAACTTCAATGTATCCAAATCATTCTGCCAGGACTGCAATCTATCGAATTCTTGCGATGGACTTGCATTACTTGCAGGAATATAGGAATGCACATGTAGCTATTGACTCAACAACATGTAATTTATACACGTAGCTGTTTGCTCATGATTCTACGATTCGAGCAGATCACCTAGTGAGAATGGTATGTGGTATGGTCATTGAGTGCATCACTCTCACTGCATATGGGGAAAATGATGGGGTACAGAAACCGGACCACGTGCTCTAGCGACCAAACATGGTTGAAGCCACTTCAGGTCTCTAATAAGCAAGGTGGTGTTATTTCACCGGACAATGAAAGATATCTACCACCTAGATTTCTCACATTTAACAAAAATGCTACTGTTGAATTTGACGATGGATATACCATGGTCTCTCTTCAGTCACGCAATGATACTTTCGGATTTTGCGAAAACGTTCGACAGCCTGGAAAGCTGTTACATAAGTTGAAGGATATGGGAATAAATTATAACCTATTAGCTTGGATACGAAAGTGGCTGACTAACAGATGTTACAATGTGGTGTCTGCGGGTGCAATATGAGTCTGCAAGATTTAACGTGACAATTGGTGTACCATTGGGATCAGTCCTTGGTCTATTGCATCTATAATGTTAATGACAATAAAAGGATTCAACAGGAGACAGGTAGCTGTTTGCTCATGATTCTACGAATCATGAGCAAACAGATACCTGTTTTATCAAATACAATGGACCACAACCAAAAGAAATGCCATTCAACAGCCGATATCAAAATTCTCCAACAAAAATAGTTTAAAAAAACCATAAAAAAAAAAAGATTAATCATAAAAACATCGAAAATACAACCAAAAGAATCATAAAAAAACAAGGGAAATCTAATGAAGTAACCCAGCAACATTAATTCTTACTACAAAGTCACCACATCTTTACCAACATCTGTTACCTAAACAGTACCATAAACGATGAGCACCATCACCTACAGCCATAAACCTGAAGTACTATTCCTACCCAGAACCCCAATTAGCAACTTCAACATTCACTGGTCACCCTCAACTGCCCAACTGCACATTAAACAGCTCTTTCCACTACAAGGGAGGCACTTATGCATTCATCATACAATGCCACAGATTGCAAACCCTTGAATCAGGACTGTTAGATATATGGCAGTCGCTCCTTTTGGTACCGTGCCAAGACCATCAGACGCAACATCTGCCACACACCCAGGTTTCAACGACTTTCACATCCGGATGGTACTATAGTTACTTCACCTAAAGACAAGGTCAACTTACTGGCGTCACTTTTCTCTTCCAATTCCTGCACTAATGACCAGGGCAAAGTTCCCTCCACTCTACTAGGAATGGCTCGCTTCATGTCATCCGGTTGGCCCTAATGGTATCCCACCTATTGTGTTAAAAATTGTGTCCGAGAACTAACACTTATCCTGTGTTGCCTCTTCAATCTATCCTATTCGACTGGCATCTACCCTATAACATGAAAACAGGTCCACATCCAACCTATGTGGACTTCTGTTCTCTCTAGAGCTACGGAGGTCATCGACCACTAACTCTTGAATCATCTAAAGTCATGCCGAGTAATCACTACTCAGCAGTATGGATTCCGCGACTAGCGATTTACAACTGATCTTCTTGCTTTCGCCACTCACCTCTGGATTCAAGCGATGGAGAAATTTGGAGAAACTCATGACGTTGCCCCTCGACATTTCAAAGTCATTCAATCGGGTTTGTCACAGGGTTCTACTAACAAACTACCACCCTCTAGTGGGCCTTTCTTGCTCTGCAACTCGATCGCCAACTTTCTCACTGGTGGCTCCCTACGTGTCGTGGTGAACGTTTCACTTTCCTAAGATTTCCTCGCCAATGCAGGAGTAACCTATGGCTCTGTTCTTTCATCATTCTCACTCCTGATGGTCTCTTATATATCAAAAATGCAACGAAACCAAAAATAGGAAACTTGTTTTAAGAAGCATGTTTCTATTCATCATAATTAAACCTGTAAATTCCATCGTTATTATCGCTAGGGTGACCTGTGTATAACTTACATTTCATTGGTTACACTTTTTTTTTTAACTTTAAATAGTTGCCTATAACGTGCGACGCACATGACGAAGTATTTTGCATATACGCTGCGTAAATGACGTTTTCGTACATCTCTTCATAAACGTTTCTAATTCAGTGTCCGATATCTGTAGTTCTTTTAATATTTTTTCAAGACTTATGATTCCATAAAACAATATTGAACTGTCTTAGAAAGTACCATTGCAGTTGAGAATATAAATTTATTGATTCATGTCCTGTTTATTTTTGCTGATAGAAAAAATAAATAAACTAATTATTAAAAAAAGATAAGATAAATAAAAAAAGATACTAAAATATGATTATAAACGTTTTTATTAACAGAGTATTGGACTGCTTGAGAAAGCCTCGGACCTCGGTCTGCAGATTGGAAAGAGAATTAAGGAGTTCTTGTCAAAATTTATAGCGAAGCACACCGAACTTAAGTTATCCTTAATAGAAAGAATACGGAAGCGTAAGTTTATATATATATATATATGTTATTTTATAGATAAATGTGCATAATGCTAATGTCAATAATATGAATACCAGTTCTTTCAAGAATCAGATTTTAGTGTCGCTATCTAAGGAGCTTCACAGTCGGTTACTGCAGAAGCGCGATTGCATTAAGATAAAGATCAACCGTCGCAATCTACGGTGTAGACTAGACTGGTGTAATAAGAACAATTATGAATAGTCTATAGAATGTAGAAAAATCACTGAGTAAAGAATTGCTTTTTTTTTCTTTCTTTTTCCCCAACTGAATGAGCAAATGTGGATTTATCCATTTCCTGGGAATGCTTTAGCCACAGTGAACAGTAGAAAATGCGATATCTGGTGACAGAGTTGTAATGCTGTGGAGCCGTTTCTGAAAGTGATATATGCTCGTATCACTTTCAGATTATATACATTATGTGTCAGGGAAAATTATGTGGAAACACTTGAAAGATCTGCCATTGCCCGGATTTCAATCCAACAGAGCTTCTTAGAACGAAATGGAAGAACACTAAACCATCGAATTCAACAAAGATACATTGACTTGTTATCATAATGAAGGAAGAATGGTCCAAAATTCCTGAGATATCACCAAAGTCTAATGACAGTATTTAATAGTGTGATCAGAGACACAATAGACCCGCGTGCAGGTGGAGAGTGTGAAAGTTTGGTTGCCTAAATTAGTGTGCTGTCCTTGCATTTATTTCAACACAGCGTACGATTTTTTTACAGTTCACAAAACTAATCGTCCCGAATCGATAAGGAAGAAGTACGTAAAATAGGGGGTGGGGTGAGACATGAATTCCTGCACACCGCGATTTATCGACGTCTTTCTTTTCTTTTTCTCCAAGAAGAAGTTTCTTTCTCCAAGAAAGCGAGAATCTGATGTTATACAACTTCCTCCACATTTTTTTTTATTATGGAAAATATCTGCTGGCATACATAGTTTCATGATGATAAAACGGTTATTTTTGACCACGCGAACTATAGGAAAGAATGACAACTATTTGGGTGTTTTGGTCAAAGGTATTTATTTTAAACTAAGTTATACCAACTAGTTTCGCCAACTGTGGCTGTTGGCTTCATCAGGGTTCACGTACACGTTCTTCTGCTTTTAAAAAAATACAATTGTATTCGGTCCATTTATGGTTTAAGTGCAAACAGTTTTAGCGTTTAAATGTTCTCACATTTTAAATAATTTGAACACTGATGAAGTCAACAGTCACAGTTGGTGAAACTAGTTGGTATAACTTAGTTTAAAATAAATACATTTTACATATAAAATCTTATATATATATTGATAAACGTGTAAAATATATAGGGAAGTAATTCCAATCACTGTTTTTTTTTAATTTAGTTATTAGTAAGCAAGAAAAAGAAGAAGAAAAGGAAGATGGACAAGAAGATGGTAAAGAAGATGGAAAAGAAGATGGACAAGAAAATGAGTCTTCATACAGCGTGCACAGAGACTCGCGTGGTCTCAAGGAGATATGGAAAGGCATAAAGGAAAAATTTGATCAACTCAAGTTGAAAATAAAGGAAAAGCTTGCCAAATTCGGAGAGTGGGTATTGAACCTCAAGGATGATGTGTTCCAGAAAATAAAGAACAAGAAGGATGCCATTAAAGAACTGGCACGTGAGGTGAGGGTTATATAGCATATAATTTAAAAACTGAATATATTAATGCTCATCCACAAATTGCGTAACTTTTTGAGGAGGGATTGGTGGCTAGAATGATTAATTTCGATTTTTTATGAGGACAGAGAAAGATTGTATTAAGTATTATTTCACTTCATGAGAGAGGGTAAATTCGAAGATCTCGAAACCCTAAAGAACAATGTTACGTCATTTATAGATGGGCTCTCACTGTTAAAATTATGTCATAAAACATTTATGGTTTACTTCTTGCATGTTTCCTTATACATCTAAAGTTTTGTTTTTTCTTGAAATAAAATAAATACATGATATGACACGACATAATGTTTCGCTGAAGGATATTAATTCCTATCAAGAAAAGTAAGTTTTGCAAATAAAATTTCTCATTTTATAGGAAACGAATACTAGCATTTAGAATAGATTTCGCTTTTTATATAATTCCAGAATCGTCGGAAGGTGTTGGTAATAATTTAAGAATACACAAATAAATAAATTATCATAATATAGTTCGGATGGACGATGAAAGAACACTTTCAGTTAGAACTGAGAGATGATACTCGGTTAGACAAAAGCAGTTTCTTAAAGATATTTTCATTTTTTTTAAGAAAAACGTAAAATAACATTGACTTGAGCTTTTGAACGTAATAAAATAATATGAAACCGTTCAAACATCTTACACTGTAAAGAACAAATTGTACGTGTCAATGAGCTGATAATTTAATGGTTTGAAATAACGGCAACTGTTTGGTTAGAAAGAGCAATGACAGCAAATTCCCGCCATGCGGGACAACCTAATACGATTTGTATTGTATTGCGTGGCACATGTATTGCACTCAAAACGCACACTGTCATTAGTAAAACAGTCAATAAAAAGCTGCATTTCTGGGATGAACGTACCAAGCACGATGCCAATAACTATTGCGTCGCCCTTATACGCGAGAGCAAGAGAGAGGGAGAGAGAGAAAACACGGAATGATTTACTCTCTCTTTTTATTAATTGCTATTTAAATAGAGCAATATAGCAATCAGATTCTATATTGTACCTCGTCAATGCCACAAATTTAGTACATTTAACAGATTTGCAATCCCACTGATCCTTCGTCGATCTCCAGATTTGATAAGCTGGTTCCTCTCGCAGTTGACTAAATGTTTTCTCTTTGTCACTAACCCCAGAAAGACAGTGGCTTTTGAAATATCCTCACTGGTTCACTATCCATTATTATCATTTCCTATTATAATTTCCTGTTTGAAATATCCTTTGCATTACATAGATCATAGAAAAGTATAAAGAATTCGGACTCCCTCTGGGAATGTGTTTGTTGGACCTCTAAAGCTTTTGACTGTGTTGAGCATGTGAAACCGTAGGACGTATTGAAAAGAATGGGTTTTCCTCAACACACTATCAGATTGATAGCCAATTTGCACAGAGAGCAAGAAGCCACGGTACGAAAAGGTGTTAATTGATTGGTTTCAGATTGGGAAAGGAGCTAGGCAAGGATGTCTACATTTTACTCCGTTGTTTACTATGCTGGAGACATCATGCGTAAAGTATTGGATGAGCTCGACAGGAATTAAGATAGACAGTAGATTGATTATTAATGTGAGGTATGCTGATCATACAAGGAATTCAGGAAGTTTGAGTACCTGAGATCCATTATTAAAGTCAAGAATTGTTGTTGAGAAGATGTCTGAAGAAGATTATCAGACAAACAAAGCTAAGGATTTTTGAATGCAGTCGTTTTTCCAACAGCAACTTATAGATGTGAGACTTAGAACCAAAAGAAGTCCGATATGGAAAGTATAGCTGCTTTCGAGATGTGGTGGTATAGAAAACTGTTGAAAGAAAAACCAATCAGTTAATCCACACCTTTTCTTACAGTGGCTTCTTGCTCCCTGTGAAAGTTGAGGATATCATACGCTAAAATGCGTACAAATAAAAGTGTTAGAAAAGATCAGTAGAACTTTAAGGCATCTTAAGATTATTGACAGAAGAAAGTTGAAATATTTCTGTGCAAGGATGAAAGGAGGACTTCTCAGAACAGTAATAGAAGATAAAGTTCCTGGAAAAAGAAGAAGGGGTATACGGTCAATCAGATGGATGGACAGTGTGTGTATGTGCAGTGGCTCGGCTAAAGGGGGGGAGGAGGGGACAGTCCTCCCCGAGCGGCACTTTGAACCTTTTTGAACTTTTGCAGTTAATTCTAAAATACAGTCTCGAGAACTCAGTTCCAAATATTGTAATACTACTCCGAATTTTCCCCACAATTGCTGTAAGTGTTGCTAGTTGTGAGAGGAGTTTTTCTAAATAAAATTGATTAAGAATTACCTACATTACTATGAAATAGACTTCGCCAATGTCATCGACGATTTTGCTAACAGAAAAGAAAGAAAAATAACATTTTAGAATATTGAAATTAAAGTTGTACTTCAAAAATAAACATAGTGTTTTCATTTATTTCCCTATACGTCGCTTTGACTTTTTGTAGTATTTTTGGTGTATTGAGAGGGGCGGTAAACTCAGGGGGAAAAAGCTCTAGCTACACAATTGTGTGTGTGTGTGTGTGTGTGTGTGTGTGTGTGTGGAGTGACTGATCTTCAGAGAGTTGAAGCCTCCAGAAAATCATATTTTGATCAGATAGTGTATGTGTGTGTGTGTATATATATATACATTTTATAATTAAAATTACACATACATTTTAATTTTATAATCTTGGTTTTTAATATATATATATATATATATATAATATAAAAGCCACTGATTTATTAAGTTTTGATTAAAGCTGGTCTGAATATCCGACAAGTTGAAAATTTTCTAGTAATTCGTTAGTTTCATTCAATTAAGATTTCTGAGATATCTTAGTCGGCGCAGTTAGCCTAGTGGCTTGCGCTTCGCAACCATATGCCTGGAGAAGGAGTGTCCTAGGCTCGATTCTCGTCGGAGACGTAAGGAGCTCAAGGATCTTCCTCAGCCATAGCCTAGTTAGCCAGTCTTGGGCACGGGCAGTAGGGTTTTCTCCCAGTGTAGCTTGGGTTTTTTTCATTCCTCAAGCAGGCAAACCGGCCCTCGTGAACACACATGGACTACAATCATGAATACCTCCAATAGAGATGCAGCTGAGGAGTGGTGTGCCGGCTGCATTATTTCGCCGTGACTCCTCATTAGGAGGAGACCCAACCCGTCTCAATCAGATGGAAGGGAGAGATAGATAGATAGATAGATAGATATCTCAGCGTCTCGGACTATTTAGCTGTCGAGCTTATCTTAATGGTGAATTTATTTTGGTTTACGAAGTTGAATACTGTACTGTGTTTATAATATCTGCTCTACATTATCGGATTTTATTCTGTACTTTAATAATGTGCCTTCTTTTTAATAAATATGTTCTTTAAATAAAACAGCAAACTAGAACTATGTCTAGTCATAAGAGGAGAAGTACTACTGCCAGTTAAAATGTTGATAAAAGTCCACACACATCTATGACAATGGAATAAAAGATGCAACTTATAAAGAATAAAAGGACAATTATATAATATGATTTTCTTTGAGCCACATATCGCTCCTTGAAAAGTGACAATCATGAAAAATGGTAATAAAATAAAAAAGACAATAAAACAGCAAGAAGTAAAACTGCTATAGCTCTTAGTTTTCTAGGCTTGACTGGAAAAAAGGAATAGCTATTCCTGTTGTGAACGATTTATTTTAATAAGTTAAAATTGGTTTGAACAGGCTTATATAACAGATAGTTTAGTTTTTTCACAAATTTCTCTTATTCGGTACAACATTTTTCATTTGGCTCTTTGCCATACCAGCTCTGCTGATTATTTCAATATTTAATTTACTCTCCACATTAAAAATTGTGCTAAACAGCTGAAATACTTCACTTGTGCTGTACGTTTATCAAGTGAGATGTAGCTGATGTTTTCAATCTCTCGTCTATTTCCATTTTCTCTCTCGTTTTATTGCTCAGTTTCATACCTAATTTGTTATAGCAGTTATAACAAATATGGCATGAAACTGCTTACGAAATCTGTTATAGCAGTTATTCGATTTAGTTAAGGAATGCTGCTGACCTGGATGTATATCTCTATAAATGCATGTACAAAGAAAAGAGCTAAGTTGAATGTCTTCAAATTTGATATAAGGTCACATGCCACATTTTTTCATCGTGTGATTTGAATCCTTGATGAAAAAGAGTAGAGAGTGCGAACCCTTTTCTCGCAGCTGATTTTACATCGAACCATCTTGTTACTAGTTCAATTCTAAAACTAAAAGTATTTACGTACAACTGAGAACTTAAAGTTGTTGCTCGTTGATATAATTCTAGTTTAAACCAGAAAACTGCAACGTTTTAAAGAACTAACAAACTTAATTCCATGATTTCTCAACTGTCTTTACATGATAATATCAATCTCATAATCACTATTTATCTGAATCAACTCGTTTTTACTCCACGTTTCTCTCCTCAATTTTTCTTGTCCTCTTTTCAAATATTCTTTTATCATTTTTCCCTGCAACAGTCAGTAGGGATATTTATCTCTATTTCTACAATTCAGGCTTCGTTTCCCTTTTTATGCATGCATACTATGAGAGAGCTACTCTAATCATCCGAAATCCATCCTTCTGAACACGAATGCTAAATTATGCAATGCAGTGCAGATACTATAAAAGAAATTTCAGGTTGTTGAAGTCTTTTTCTAGATATTCATACCTACTCCATACTACATTCTTCATTAATCCATGCACCAATCTCTGTCATTTCTGGTTTCAATTAGTAATCTTTAAAATTTACTGCAGAGTTATAGAATGTTTTATCTTCAGGTTTCATCTCAACTTTATTAATTCTGATTCCTTATATATATATATATATATATATATATATATATCATCTTTTTTTCTTGTTTCAGTTCCTTCTACATATTTATGACGTGAATGTAGAAATCGTAGCCCAAGGCTGGGAATTCTTCGAAGATTACAAAGATCAACTGGGCAATATTTGGGAAGAAATTACAAAGGCCGCCAAAAAAATATTAAATAAGAAATCCGATTGAATGGATGTAATTTGTAACTACTAGTTGAAAATAAACTATGTGAAAATATGTGTCATTATCAACATAGATTATTATGAAAAAATAAATAAACCGTATATAGATATGTTTTACCGACTTACACGACACAGTGACATTAATGATGTTCTTTCCAAATCATAATGACTATTTTGTTCCACTACACAGGTTCAAAACGACGGAGATCTATTTTAATTTTAGAGAGAAAAAACTTTTAATGCCTTCTCAATGATGAAGACAAATTATCCGTTGCATGATGAGCCTAACATGCTGAGGAGAGAGAAGGGTTATATTTATTACTCAGGTGCTTTAGGCACTAAAATAGTGTAAAGGTAAAATCGTGTCGTTATTTTCTGAGTAGGAGGAGAAAACTGTATAAAATAAAATGTAGTTCTTAAAGTTCTGTGAAATACACTGCAGTTTGACAGCATTGAGTTACAGGGTATGCAAGACCATGGATAATCTCCTAACAAAGGATACTCACTTCAATTTCATACACGTCGTTTTAATTCCAATATCACCAAGTAAGAAAAAACAGCACACAATTGAGCTATGCATTATTTTATTATTGGGGTAGATGAACAATATCATTAGGGATAAAATATCTCGTAGAATTACAGGGTGTCCCAAAATTCACGCAAGAAGTAATTTTGATAGAAAACACAGGTTTTTAATTAAAAATTGTAATTTCTTATTGATTCATGAAGTATACAGTATAGGGTTATGTATGGAATAGCATATCGGGTAAAATGGCCTCCACGGCTTTGCTGGCACATACGCATTCTTTTGTCGAAATTTTCCATGACCGTTTTGCATAAATGTGGCTGAATTTCGTTGATACAGCGCTCATTTTCCTCCTTCAAGGCGTGGATGGTCGTGGGTTTGTTGGCATAAACCTTAGACTTCAAAAAAGTCCAACGGCGTTAAGTCACATGATCTGGGCGGCCAATTTTGATCACCAAAACGGGAAATTACACGACCAGGAAATGACTGATGCAGTAATTGAATTATTTCTCGGGCTGTATGGCATGTAGCACCGTCTTGTTGAAACCACCTGTCGTCCACATCCATATCTTACAATTTAGGCACAAAAAACTGGATTATCATTTCGCGATAGCGAGCATCATTAACTGTTATTGCCTTACCAGCCGCATTTTCGAAGAAGAAGAATGGACAGATGATGCTTCCAGCCCAAAATCCGCACCAAGCAGTGACACGTTGTGGATGCATTTGTTTCTCAACACTCACTCGTGGATTTTCTGAACCCCAAATGCGACAATTTTGTCGATTAACGAAGCCATCAAGATGAAAATGAGCCTCATCGCTAAAGATGATTTTGTTCGAAAAATAAGCATCCATTGTTGTTATTCCATAATCCATTCAACGAACTCTCTTTGCTGTGTGTGTGGTCATTTTTAATAACCCTGAACTGTCAGCTGTCAGGCTGTCTTTTTTTTCTCGTTGCCAACACTTTACCGCACAAATGGCGCTAATCTTGCGTGAATTTGGGGACACCCTGTACAACTGCTTACATAGGATCTGGTAGGTTCTAATTTAACCCCTATATCGTAATTAAAAGGAGAAGTCGTCATTTTTTTTTCATACGTTGACATTTAATCTTAAATGGATTAAACTTTAATTCGACCTGAGCAGTCAAGTAGAAATGAAACAAATTAATTCTAAAGCAGCGAGAAATCAATTAGCATCGAAACAATTAGAATAAAGATTTGATAATAGAAAGTCTAAGAATGAAGTGAATAAAATAAGTAAAAATATGAAATTCTTGGATGATAAAATACAAAAATCTCTTATGCAGCAAGAAATGAATAACAAATTCTGCAGTAGCCATTTATTTCAACATTTTGAAATATTTTTTTTTCAGTCGTAACAAGTAACAACATATGCTTCCAAAGTATGAATCACCAAATTAAAGATGACTTAGGGTAACTACTGCAATCCCATAACGGCGTCCTTGGTTAGAAAAAGCGTGCGTTTGTATTCCATTTAGGATATAAATACTGATTTATGTGAGCTTTTAAGATAGACATGAGTTAGCCCAAAACCTTATAAGAAGATGCGGCATTCTCAACAGAAAATGAAGAATCCCTCGCTATGCGGTGCAAATTAAACAAGATTGTATTGCATGGCGCATGCATTGCACTAAGAACACACAATGACTAACATAATAGACTAATAAAAAATTAACCGCGCTGTCATTGTTAAAATAGTCTATAAAAAGCTTTATTTCTTGGATGTACGTGCCAACCCCGACGACAATAATTGTTGGTGTGCCCTTATACGCGAAAGAGAGCTTTCCCAACTATGTGTGTGGGTTTTTTTTTTTTTTAAGACCACGCCGAGACACCTTTCAACATAAAGGAAAGGCACTTTCAGCAATATTTCGGTAGTCATTAGTCGTTCTTGCTTATCATATGGTACGTCTCTTTTTTCGTTCTTTTTTCGTTTGTACTTATCTTTGAATGAAAGAAAGATACAGTAAAGTAATAATCGATGTATCCCATCATTTCTACCAGATCGGTGCTTATCACACCTTATCTCAAGCTGAAGTTCCTTCTACTACTACTACTAACCAACACTTTGCATATTAATAAAGGCCATTTATAATATGTTCAAGACTGATTTCACGGTATGTTCAAAGGCTGGTTTGTAGATATGCTGCACTGAGAGTCTTCTGGGTGACATGAATGTTTTTGGAATTATAAAATTTAGTTATATAGGAAAACACCCTGCCATTTCTTTGTAACGCGGATTTCCACAGAGTGCAAATCACGTCATCCAATAAGGAGATACTACTAAGGACTGGTGACGCATTTCTAGAAATCATTAATAGGAACAAAGAATTTTAAAAACAAAATGTGACGGGCTTCACATAAAGTGGCCAGGACCGAAGTATGTATTCTAAGAGGCTACTTTTGTTTCAAGACAGAATTTAAAAGTCACAACTGATGAAAAGCAAAACTGCTGACAATAATTTTCTAATAAAAAGAAAAAAAGAGTCTTTTTTTCTTTTTTTAAGAACTATTTATATACTATTTATACTTGTTGCACAATTTTTATTCCCATAACACATTCATTCACTGGATGACCAGCTAATTACAGATATTCACCTATTGGACTGCTGGATTATTGTGAGCGTAGAGACCAGTCTCGATAAGCTTACTCGTGTTCTATCCCAGAAGGACATAATAAATCCCTGTGGTTCCAAGAGAATTACTGGTAGTGACTCTTTCTTACGAACAAAGAGTCACATTCATCACAATTAGAGTGATTACCAGTGACTAATGAATCAGTGCATCTGAATACATTGATTCATTAGTCACCGGTCATGTTTCGTGTTCCTGTAAACATTTCTGGTCGTGTTATTAAATGCCGCATCAACTAAGAGTTCATCACTGTAGAGTAGATGGACAACGTGGAGAGATATACTGGATCGAAGACATGCTCACGTAGACTACACTTCAGCCCTTGTAGCAATTTTATCAAGGTACGTAAGCAATAACAAACAGAAGGCAATAACAAACAGAAGATGGACTATCATACTTGTGGGAACAAGGCTTCCTCTAGTTATTGCCATAACATTTTCCTTCAGTCGCATGAAATAACAGAAACCACACAACATCGGATTCTAAGTTTTTACCGTGTCAATAGCGCACATTTAACAGATTTACAACCTTATTGGTCCTTCGTCGGTTTCTGGCTTTGATAAGCTGGTTCCAGACAGCATACCGTTCTTCAACCAAGGTGGAGGGTCGGAATCCCACTGTCGGTATCGATATTTGTGAATGATTTTAAATGGAAGATGAATTTCATCACACAGCCCCACTCTGTTTATTAGAGGTCTAAGTGGTTCAAAAAAGTCCTGTGTTGGGTTTCTAGTTAGGTTTTACGTATTATGCAAAGAATAAAATCTAAAACATAAATAAAAACAACCGTTACCTTACCCAATGTGTTGTTATAGATTTAAAACCTTTCCTAAATGAGATTCATAAAACACACACACACTTGAACAATGGTACTGTATCGTGTGAAACCTATTACCTACCTAAGAATAAATGACACGTCGTTATTCGCGTGTTAATGGTGAATCCTATTTATAATAAAACACATCTAATATTTTAGCAACTGGGTATCTTCACAAAGGATTACCGTAATTAAGAATATTTTCTAACAGTTATATAAAATGTGTTGGTCTTCCAAGAGTGGATTTTGCTTGTGACCTACAGTGTTAAAAAATCATGGAAAGAAACCACGCGTATCATCCGTGGTATATAGGTATTAGGATGCACAAAAATCACCGTTGGACATTTTTTCTTCTTCCGAAATTGTTCGAAAAGTCGTTATTTCAGAAAGTTGAATATCGTTGTTCGAAGATAATATTAATTGAGTACTAGTTGTTATTTTTCTCACGTTATGAAAGATTCAATTTAGACAGACTGTCAGATATGAGATCGCCGTTGTCTGCTTCTACGAACAAACAGCTATTGTTCAGCAATTGATCAAAGCATTTAATGAAGGCTGGTCCCAATCCATATCTCACTGAACCATGAGCAGGGAATTGAAGAGGATTTACGGAAACCACGGATTTCTGCTAAAAAAAACTCTATAGCAGATATACAGTATGTACAAACAGCCTAGTAGAATTTGAACTCGCAGCCTATTGGCTATAAAAGAGAAGATAGTACTTAATCGTCTAATCATCATCTGCTTGTGCCATTAATAATAATCAACTGCTATTATAAGGAAATTAATTATAATTTTCCTTGTAATAGCAGTTGATTATAATTGCACAATCAGTTATACCCAAATAGAGTCCATCACAATGAAACTAAGAATACAATTAAGTTTTTTATATTATTATTATTATTATTATTATTATTATTATTATTATTATTATTATTATTATTATTATTATTATTATTATTATTATTATTCAGATCACATCATATACCCACGCAACTCAACAACCTACCAAGAAATTTAAAACACGTAGATAACCACAGAACATTAAAACACGAACTCTGGAAAATATACCAACAAAGTTAAGAAACCATTAACACTAATGTACACATCACAAATCACCAGCATCCAATGCCTACATCCCATACATATGTAACAACAACATAAATAGTGAAGGCTAAATCCCACTCTCTTCATAAAAGCTAACCCAAGCTTCGAAGTGGGTGGGATTAACTTGCCTCACTCATCTACACGTAATCCTCATTATTAAAAAATTATGTAAATAATGAGTTTACATTGCATATTTGTGAGAAATAGGAAATATAATATTTTAATTGCATATTTGTAAATACTGTTGTATAATCACTCTTTCTCAAACTTTGAAGAAAAAAAATAATAAACTACATGTAATATTATATAACTTGTGTAACTCTGAACTATACTATTGTAAATTATTACTGTGATTATTAAAAAAAAAGAGCAACAAACTATGTTATCATCATTATTGTTGAAATGTCATTATATGTAACCTTGTAAAATAATATACTGAATGTCACTCAAGATGATCATTGTATATATGTAAATATTTGAGAGATCAATAAATTATTCAATTAATTAAAAATTATTATTATTATTATTATTATTATTATTATTAGAGATTTCTACAGTCAGTCAGAGACTCATCGTGGGAACATATAAACCACACCATCGGTCATACATCTTTCTGAATTTATTTATACTTACCACCTCAGCAATCCATTCCAATCGCTCTAAGAGAAAAAAATCTAGCTCTCACCCCTTGACTATCATCCTTCTTTCTGAATCATATCATCCTTCTTTCTTCTATTTGATATTATTATTCCACAGTCCCAGCACCATCTTTAACAATCGCCTTTGCTCTCTCTCCAGTGTAACTACATCACCTTGGAAACTAGTAGACCAGATATGCGCACAGTAATTCAGAACGCGTTGTATCAAAGCCAAGTAAAGAGAACATGCCTTTTTTATCCTTATATCTTAATGGTCGTTTGCGCATTGCAATTATCCTCTGAGTTGAAGTGGCAATTTTTGATATATGACCTTTGAACTTCATCTTATATAGTAAACTCCAAGGATCTTAACCCGGTTAGTTTATTCTAGCATAATTCGGCCAATACAAAAGGCGATTAGACATTTCGTTACAACAATGTGAACAGCTTTACAGCCGTTGAACTGATGGCCAATTTCACATGCCCACAGTTCCTATCTTAATCATTTTTTAAGTGCTGCATGTCCATCCGAGGGAACATCAACGGCATCTGCTGATGTCCAATGAACAGATGGATGAATAGGTTGATCGCATTCCTGATTATCCTGTTTTTATCTTTGCAAACAGGTTTGTGTCACCTTCTGTGAAATCCTTCCCAATATCATTAATGTAAAACTGAATAACAATGTACTAAAGATTGATCCTTATTGTAAACTATTGATCACCTTAAATCTTGCAGATCACACTTTCCCCATTATTTGTGATTATTGGTCAGTCAGCCATCTTGTTATCCAAGCGAATAATTTATAATCGAATCCCATATAGTCGAACTTATGCAAAAAAACTTTCATGGCAAGAGCCATCCTTAGCAAACTCCAAAAATAGGATAGTGTATCCATTCCCCTGTCTAACTCAACCGTAACATTATTATACGATGTGAGCAGGTTGCTCAAAAAAAAAAAAAAAAAAAAACTCAGGCTGTTCTTTGCATAGTATGAATTTAATCTCAACCTATTTCAATATGCGAGTTCCTACCAACTTTTCAAAAATCTTCACCACCTCTCCAGAGACACTCTGATAGATTGATAGGCAGACATATCAGTCTTTGCATTACCCATATGTAATGAAATTATACGTTATTTCCACTCGTTTGGAGTATTTTCGCTTCTGAGATTTAAAATATGCTGTGGTCAAAATCATTGCCAATATGATGGGACAGCAACACCAGAAAGGCGATAATAGCGAATTCGTTTTTATACAAATCATACAACAGCTCAGAACCGTTTCCTCCTCATACATCCCAGTTTCTTCATCCAGTGTAAGGTAGCATTGAGCTTTATGCTGCATATACGAGATTGATAGATTTTAGCACAATAAACACTCATTAGTTGAACAATCTCTTCGGCATCCTTCACCTGCACACCATCTTCAATCGGTAGTTATTCTTTCGCATTCGTTACTTCTTTTACTTGCAAGCATAATGACCCAATTAATTTGAGTTGTCTTTAGCTTGCAAAACCAATTACTTTTCATACTCAGACTTAGCTTTCGTACGATATTTGTAACTCTTCTGGCTACCGGCAAAAAGTTCTTTATTTAACTCATTATTTCTATGATTTACAGAAATGGTACACAGAATAAAGGATTCAGTGAGGCAATAAAGTGAGACTCTCCATTCCTTCGACCAGTCCGAACAGAAATAGCATTATGAATTTTCAATTAAATAACAAAAATATCAACTTATAATAGCCCTTATAAAATTACATTATAAATAAAAATTTAAATAAATGCTTTGAATAAAAAAACGAAGTAGTAAATTTTATGAATAAAACCAAAAACGTAAATAAATGCAATATATGTTTTTCAATCGCCTTCTCAGACAATATATTAATAATTCATCCCAAATTTAGTTCCACATTTTCCATGTCCACAGATATCAATACAAAGTACTGAGTCGTTTAGGATAGTTTTAGTCATACATTCTTCGTCTTTATTAGCTACACGGGACATACTGTTATCACAGGATTCTAATCACTGATTAGAAATATAACTTGATGATACTGTGAAATGTGTTGCAGGAATCAATAATTGAAGATTTTATTGACAAACTTTATGTCATGTGTAGCGTGTCGTCAAAAAAAAAAAAAAAAGCCAGAGAATTGAAAGTGTCGCGTTTCGGATCTGTTTCAGTGCATCTGGAATAACTATGAGGCATTAATTAATAATTTTTCAAGAAGCAAAGAATGATTCAAATCGAGACCAAAAAGAAAGCTGCATATATGATGGACCACAGAAAAAAGCACAAGTGCACACTTTATATTAGACAGGGTTAAAGTTTGATGCTCTTCGAGAGTTATCAGATTTGAATTTGAACTGCGTGGTTCGGGGACTATCCAATAATACAGAGATTATCCAATAATATAGAGATTATCCAATAATACAGAGATGCAGCAAAAGCCTCCGTAAATCTACGATTTCAAGGAGCATCCCTACACAGGAGATATCACAAATATTATTCTCCATTCGATCCAAAAGCTTTCCTCAGAATTTTCAAACGTGTTTCCGAAGATTGCAGGCTATTTGATAGCAAAACATTGCTGATTTAGCAGCGTCAGATTTAGTACTTGGTAGGAACCTGTAGCTTAAAGATGTTAACTCTCAAATGACATGTAGTGAGTTAGACAACTGGGCATTTAAATGAAAGAGATACAATTCACGATTTCGGAAATAACATTGAAAAGACGGTTTCAGAAAAAAATTGAAGCGCTCGATAAATGTTCAGAACGAGGATTTTTTACACAAATTATCTGATCGCTAGAACAACAGTTGATTACAATAACAAATGCCAGCCTGGCTGGCGGAGTGGTTAGCGTATCCGCTCTCCAGCCAAAAGGCTGTGGGTTCGAATCCTGCTGCCGGCATGGATGTTTGTGATTGACTGTTGAAATACCAGTAGTGGTGGTGGTAGGCGGTAGATGGCGTTGGTGTACTTGCGATCAGTTGATGAGTCCCTGGAGGTGTTGTATAATAATAATTATAATTTTTTCGCTAACATTTGTTAAAATTGTTGGACCACCGCTGACACTCTTCGAACAGCAAAATATGTCGATTGCACCAACAGCAACTGATTGACCAGTAACAGACACAAATAGCAAACAAAGAACAGGGCGTATTGTACCTGGATGAGAACTTAATAAAAATTTTAAATTTTTATAAAACATTGCCATTACATTATTAGACACCTCCAGGGAGTCCAATGACCTTATCGAGGGAAGGAACCTACTCTATAACTCCGTCTCCACCATTCAATCACCAACAGACCGCAACTACATCAACGCCATTTACCGCCGACCACCACTAGTATTTCCACAGATATCCATGCCCACGGCGAGATTCGAACCCGCGGCCTTTTGGCTGGACAGCGGATGCGATATCCATTCGGCCAACCAGACAGGCATTTTACTTATTTTTATTGCACAATAAATTTATGCTTAATAAACTGTATGTTATATACTTAATTTGTTGTTCTCATTCAAAAAAAAACATTATTATAATGTGAATTACAAATATCAGTAGTTTTTTTGTCATATTCTTTTAATTTTCAAATTTTCCTTTTAACAAAGAATGAGTATTGGCACTTTTTTTTTACAAAAAATACAGTGATAATAATCTGTTCAGAGAAACGTAAGCAACCCCCCCCCCCATTCATAAGATAGCTAGTGGTACGTTGAAATACTGTTTATCGATAGATTGTTGTATTTTTTCTTCCTTCAGCGGTGTGAAAAACTCAGGTGATAAGAATTTCTTAAGTTGAAACAGCTGTTGCCTTCTAATAATTGATTGCAAAATAAAGTGAAACCATTTTCCACTCATCCACAAATATCAAATATCGAATATGATTAGAAAAACAACATTATTTAAATTTAGCTAAGAAGAATGCTTAAGGTTACCCAAAAGATTATCCAATAATAATATCAAAAGCATCGAAAATATCATCTTCCAAAAACTATGTATTGTTTTTTTTTTTAAAACCACGATGCGTTCCATGTTTACTTTAAGGGAAGCAACATCAAACTTAAACTAAATAGACGATTTCTATAACACGTTTTCCACATGAAAGTAAGGAAGTGCATAAAGACTGCAATTTTTTTTTAAATTGCAGTCTTTATGCACTTCCTTATATTATTATTAATATATATATATATTTTTTTTAATGGTGTTATATTAATAATAAACCTATATAATTATATTATATGGTTTATTATTATTTATTATTACTAATATTATTAATAAACCTATTTAATAATAATTATATAGGTTTATTAATAATATTTGGTGGGTAGAAACCACATAAAAAGCATTCGGAAATGGAGAGATCACACTCAAACATGACCCATTTTCTTTATGGTAAACCCGAAACGTTTTAAACCTACACTTAACTATGTAAAATTTTCAGCATAGTGAATCAATTGAGGATTGCATAATCGGAAACCCATAATCCACAGATAAAAATTAGGTCATTCTGTAAAATATTTCAATCCAATAAGCAGGATGGGGAGCTCACAGTGGCCAAAGATTGAATCTTTCAACAATTTCTTTTGAATCAATCAAAAACAAAGAATGCAGAATAAAAAAATAACGCTTCATGATATGCAAGCAGATGCCCTAGTCCTATTCAAAGATGACTCCACACTCATGGCCCCATATTTAACCTTTATACCAATTCTATTCTGTCTAATTCTAATAAATAATAAACCGGAACAAAAGAGCTGTAATAAAAAGACACCGATCTGACAGTTCAAGTTTTTAAATGTAAGGATAAAGGATATCAATGGTTTTTACACACACACGTCCAGGACTTTTAAATCACTTTGTCTCTTTCACTTTTATAAAGTAGGGGTATGTGTTTATTATCTTATTACATTGAATAATTTCCAATTCTATTTTAAGCTATCTTTTTCATTCGTATACTCAACCTCTAATATTTACTGCATTTTAAAAACTTAAGTTACTTTTAGTTTCATATTGAATTCATTTGAAATGTTTAGCATTAAAATTACCATGGATTATCGCGAGATAATTGTGAAATATTGCTAAATATTGGGCAAGTGTGCAGCGTATCTGCTGTCCAACTAATGGAATATGAATCCCCATTCGAATAAGTCCATATGATGCCCTCTGCTAACATCAAATCCCCTAGAAAAAATTTAAAAAATTTGCAAACTTTAACTATTGCAATATTAGAACAACTCATGGGAAAGCAAACACTATTTGTATGCAGATCGGTTGTAGATTCGAATCTTACTGCGGCAGTATAGGTTGGAAAATTTTTAAATGATACATGATTTTTACCTTCCAGTGTGACCAGTGAATGCCTGATGTGGCATAAAAAAAAATGTGTAGTTTTCAGAGCAGGATTCCTGGTTAATTGACTTCTGAGCACTTACAGTCTTAAGAGAAATATAATACTTACGTAGGAGAATTTTTTATTAAAAATACACTTCTTAAATATGCTATCTAATACCGTCTGATTTGGTCTTCAATTAAAAGGCTTAAGTGGAAAAAACGTTCAGATCTCATTTTCTTTTTCTCAAAATTTCGGTTTTCAATTTGTTTTTTTGCCTATTCTTACATGAGGTTATTTTTTCTCATTTAATAATATCGCTGAGAAGCAGTCTAAAGTATAACAATAATAAGAATCAACTTGGAAACTTTATGTATTTGCATAAAACAGTGAAATATCAAACTCCTTGGAATATATAACTTCCAGGATGTGTTCTCTCTCTCTCTCTCTCTCTCTCTCTCTCTCTCTCTCTCTCTCTCTATATATATATATATATATATATATATATATATATATATATATATATATATATATATATATATATATATATATATATATATATATATATATATATATATATATATATAAGGTGGGTAAAGCTCTGATCACTGTTCTTAGTATTTTCCTATAATGTAAAGCACATCTCACTAGAAGATGTATACTGCAATGCATTATGGGTGGGGTCACTACCCAGACCGGTTTCAACCTTTTTTGATAATACTAATTTAACAAGTCTACCTGACCCTGCAGGGTCAGCAACACTTGCAGGTGCAAACTTGACTTGTTTGTCTGTTTGCTTACTTGGGAAATGGAGTAAAACCAGGTTTAAAATAGCTTGGCATATTTAACATATATATATATATAGAATATATTCATATTTTTATGAATATATTCTATATATGAATATATTCATATTCATATATAGATTTATATATATATATATATATATATGTTAAAGATACCAACAAGTAATTTATTAAACTTGGTTTTAATCATTTTTTCCCAAGTAGACAAACAGACAAGTAAGTCAAGTTTTCGCCTAAACGTAGATCAAGTCCGAGCCAACTCGGTGTAAAGGTGGATAAAGCTCTGATCACTTTCCTGTATTTCTCTCTAATGCAAACACATCCCATTGCGGAGATATATGATACTATGCATTAAAGGCAAGGGCCACTACCCAGACCGGTTTCGACTTTTATTGAGGTCTCGTCAGTGGGAGCCAGGCCCAAATAATGCCAAGGTTTAAGTAATGCAGGGCTTATAGAATTTACCTAAACAAGTCGCCAAAAGGTGCTTAGACCTTATTAAATAAAAATAGAAATAAAAATCTCCGGATGAGAGTAAGATGTAGAAACTTTCTACATCTTACATCACCCAGAGATTTTTATTTAATAAATTCTAAGCACCTTTTGGCGACTTGTTTAGGTAAATTCTATAAGCCCTGCATTACTATAAGCCTTGGCATTGTTTGGGCCTGGCTCCCACTGACGAGACCTCAATAAAGGTCGAAACCGGTCTGGGTAGTGGCCCTTGCCTTTTAATGCATAGCATCATGCATCTCCGCAAGGGGATGTGCTTTGCATTAGAGAGAAATATTAAGGAAAGTCATCAGAGCTTTATCCACCTTTACACCGAGTTGCCTCGGACTTGAACTACGTTCAGGAGAATACTTGACTTACTTGGGAAAAAAAAGGATTAAAACCAAGTTTAATAAATTACTTGGTATCTTTAACATATTATATCCAAGTTAAAAAACTTTCTATATATATATATATATATATATGTATGTGTGTGTGTGTGTGTGTGTGTGTGTGTGTGTGTGTGTGTGTGTGTGTGTGTGTGTGTGTTAAAAATACAAATACCAAGCAATTTTAAACCTGGTTTTACTCCATTTCCCAAGTAAGCAAACAGACAAACAAGTCAAGTTTGCGCCTGCAAGTGATGCAAGTCTAGCTGATCCTATAGGTAGTGCAAGACCAAGGCAACTCGTGGTAAAGGTGGCATAAGCTCTGATCACTAATCTTAATATTTACCCTTAATGCCAAAACACATCTCCAAGAAGGCGATGTATGATGTTTTGTATTAAAGGCAAGGGGCCACTACCCAGACCGGTTTCGACCTTTATTGAGATCTCATCAGTGGGAGCCAGGCTAGAAATATCAAGATTTAGTAATACAGAGCTTATAAGTATTTTACCAGAACAAGTTACCAGAAGGAGTTTTAACCTTATTAAATAAAAATCTCTGGTGGAGACATAAATGTAGAAAGTATTTAAATACCAAGCAATTTTAAACCTGGTTTTTATTCCACCTTTACCACGAGTTGCCTTGGACTTGCACTACCTGTAGGATCAGCTAGACTTGCATCACTTGCAGTCGCAAACTTGACTTGTTTGTCTGTTTGCTTACTTGAGAAATGGAGTAAAACCAGGTTTAAAATTGCTTGGTATTTTTAATATTTATTATACCGAAGGTAAATACTTTCTACACACACACACACACACACACATTATATATATATATATATATATATATATATATATATATATATATATATATATATATATATATATATATATATATATATATATATATATATATATATATATATATATATATATATATATATATATTATGTGTTAAAGTTCTATTGCTAGAAACCTGTGCGCGTGTGATTTCACGAGTGCGCCAATATCTGACAGCAGAGCTGAATGAGTCAGGCAAGTCGTAGCTGAGGTTACTGTTTATATGAAGAGACTCCTTGACAATCTATTTAGATTCGACTATGCAGCGTTCTACTTCGTCGTGGCATAAGGCCGCTCATGTTGGCGGCCTTCATTATTTGTGTTAACCGAAAACAGGACACGGCATGAGAAGTCACTAGCTCTAGTTCTTTTGTAAGCGATGTCTCTTTGGTGTTCCTCGAGACGTAGGAGGATGGACTTTTCCCTTTGGTCATAGTATGGTTTACCACAATTACATGTAATTTTATACACACCTGGGGATTGTGAGCTTGTTTGTGATTGCTTAAACAATTTCCGTCAAGACATCAAATTAACCATGGAGATTGAAGAAAATGGATCTCTATGTTTCCTGGAAGTTAAACTTACTAAGACAACTGAGACCATAAAAATCTCCATCTTTAGAAAACATATACACACAGACAGATACCTGCATGCGTCCTCAGATCACTATCCGGCACAGAAGATGGATATCATCTCAACTCTAGCGCATCGTGCTAGATCTATATTGTCAGATGAAGAGGAACTAAGAAATGAGCTACAACATCTTTAAAGGACCTTCAGAAACAATGGTTACTCTTCAAAAAGTATCAGTAGACAACTATACCACCGTCAACAGAACAACGTAGAAATACAGGACAACCCCAAAGGTTACATCTCCTTGCCATACATTAGCACGCTCTCCAAGAAATTGAGTAGAATTTTAAGACGTTTAACATAAAAACGTGCTTCTCTACTCTTCCCAAACTAAGATCAAGTTTAAGCAATCACAAACAAGCTCACAACCATCTACATTTCCAAGGTGTGTTCAAAATCACATGTGACTGCGGGAAACCATACTATGACCAAAGGGAAAAGTCCATCCTCCTACGTCTCAAGGAACACCAAAGAGACTTCGCTTACAAAAGAACTAGAGTTAGTGACCTCTCAGACCTTGTCTTGTTTCGGTGAACACAAATAATGAACGCTGCCAACCTGAGAAAAACTTGACAACAACTTCAACCCTGCACGTATGCAACGACGAGGTAGAACGCCGCATAATCGAGTCTAAATAGATTGTCATGGACCCTCTTCATTTAATCAGTAACCTCCGCTATAATTTGCCTGACTCATTCAGCTCTGCAGTGAGATATTGGCGCACTCGTGAAACCACACACGCACAGGTTTCTGGCAATAGAACTTTAACACGGACTGTAGTTCCAGTTCAAAATAACTGTAATTTATAGTCGAATTTATAGTTTTATAATTAATGGTTTTATAGTTACTCGATGTTTCTTTACAGTGTTTTTTATTGGCTTTCTATGTTCTATGACGCCTGAAGAAGTCGGCTGCCCTGATGAAACATGTCGCGTATTTTAATGAATGAATTTCATTATTTGTTGTAATTCTCGGATCTCAGTCAGTATATAAAAAAGCATGAATATATATATATATATATGTGTGTGTGTGTGTGTGTGTGTGTGTGTGTGTGTGTGTGTGTGTGTGTGTGTGTGTGTGTGTGTGTGTGTGTGTGTGTGTGTGTGTGTGTGTGTGTGTGTGTGTGTGTGTGTGTGTGTGTGTGTGTGTGTGTGTGTGTGTGTGGATTCTATTATCTCTATCTTTTCTTCAATGTTTGAAAAATCCTGATACTAAACGCACACAATACCCTAAGAATTTAAACGATCGATGAAACAAAATCTTGGTGAAATACTGAACTAACGGTATTTCTTAAGAAAATGCACTCAGACGACGACGATTATATCAGAGAACTTATAACAATCAAGACTTCAGGCAAATTACAAGACCAAATTATTATAAAGCCAAATACTGTTATCAATTTAAAATTAAAAGCGCGAAAATAAAATCGTGAGAAAAAGTCGATAATGATTCGACTGCATTGAATCCTTGGAATTGTACGTATAAGTTAGCAGCAAGAAAGAATAAAACTACATCCATTATTATTAAATATTTAAAATATAGGTGCCCTTTATACTTAAAATAACAATTAATTATGTTAGACAATTTTATTCTTTAGAATGATGAATCAGTATATGAAGAAATTCACAAAATCCAAAGACAAAAAGTGGCAACAGACTTAGACATATCAATGCACATCGATATTAAAAAAAATCAAAGAATCCGAGACCCCGTAACATAGGTGACGACGTGAATGACTAGTGATTAACTCTAAAATATATTTCTTGAATTATCCGAATTCGTAAGAAATGTCTAAAGGAATAAAGTAATTTGTTTTCTAGAGACCTATTAATTCGCAATATATAAATTTAATTCAAATACTCCAAGGCTGTTATGAAGGTTCCAATATTCACAACAGACAGCAGCCTTCCGCAAAAAAGCGTGCTGCTGATGTCCATTAGATATTCACGAAACCTTCGATGCTGCAGTATTTAGCAATAATTAATCAATGAATGGATTCTGAATGTCCTAAAAAGCTTATTTATAAGCTTACGAAAAATTACTTTAAAGATAAAAATGGCAGCCATGAGGTTTGTATCCACAACTGCAACGAAATAGCTCAAACGAATCTATTTACAAAGTTTGTGTTGTGGACCGCGATTCTCAAACATCCGGTACGATTCAGTATTACGACTGCGAATGGCGCAATGGTCATGACTTACCTTTAAAAATGCAGAATGAGTGCGTCAAAAGAAAGTTATGTTCAAGCATTAAGACAAAAGTGTTTCATTTCACATAAGCGATCAAGATAACCGATAACTATCTTTTAAGAGAAGAAATTCTAGAAGTAACAGGCAATATAAACACTTAGGATTAATAATTCCACTTTTGAAAGTACATCTCATGTCACTGACAAAAGTTTTACATACTAAACATTCTAGCAAAATGGGCAAGGATAAACTTAGGAATAAGCCAAAAAGCACTGAAAACAAAAGATACAGGTATTAATTTACCACTAATATGCTGCACCTGCCTGGAAAGAGGCACTAAAAGTCTAAAAACAAAAATTTTAAATTTAAAACGGATCAAAGTCTCGTAGTCAAACGTATAGCGGAAAATAGCCTAGGCAGCTTGTCTAGGCTATGTAATAGCCTAGGTCTAACACGAACCTGCTTAAAAGTGGAAGAGTTCGGACCTATATATATATATGAAGTTACTTCTGGAAGATACGACGGAAATGCCAACATCGATCTAAACGCCTACAAATATAAGGGGTCATAAGGGAAAAGGAAAGCTGTGAAAAGTAGCGAAGAATATAACATATACACTGAGGAGAGTAAAATATAAGACACGTAGGGTGATCTTTCATAGTATATGGCCGCTAATCCATTATAGAAGAACGTTATTTAATGCTATACGAGTATCTCATGCTGTTCATACAATCAAGTAGAACACCTTGTCATAGTTCATTCAGTGCAATTTCTTCAGGAATTACAACTCCATGCTTCTCACGAAAAGACTACAGTGACAATAGATAGCATAAAAACTCCAAAACAACTATATAGTGTTAACAGAGCAAGCAATAAGTCTAGTGAGGAATATTCAGTTTTGAGTTAATGTGCATTCTAGAATAGCAGTAAATAAATAATGCGTCAGTTGGCTAAGGAAGCGGCTATGAACTAAAATTCAGCTATACAAACGCTTACAGAAAGACGCCTAAATTTGTGGGCAGAATAAGAGTGGAAATTATCTTTTTAAAACGAACAAAGGGTCAAATGAATTCTAATTGTCAGATTAGCCATACTATTAATGTGACATGGAAAAATAAGACGATAGCTATACAATGTTCATTATGGAATCGCCATCCTGCATTTATTTTCAATACGCCCAATAATGTTAATTACCTACCGTATGAATGTTAGCTACTGGGCTATCCAGGTGCTTCTAATACAGCATCCGGACAGATATGCTGAATCAGAAGAGTATCCGCTGTCAAAACAGAGACTTATCTAAAAATATTATTCAAAGTTAATTAATTTTGCCAATGAGATTGATTTTTCAGTCGAGGTAACATAAGATTAAAAAGTAAATTAAAAGCGAATTAAAATGTATTAGGGAAAGTGTAATTCTTATTTTAGGTTTATATACGTGTGTGTGTGTGTGAATTACATTTGTGTAAATACATATAATATATGCATTGCAACCAACAGATCATCTAAACATGAAATTACCTCCTGGTAAACCGACACACACACACACACACACTTCATTCTTAATATAGTAACATATTCGAAACTGCTTTTCATTTCATTTTTTATTCTTCACTTCTTTGGTGTTTGTGTACTTATTTATTTTGAAAATATTTTCGAAGAGATGTTCCTGCATATTGTATAAAATTTTCAAGCCTAAGAAACTAAAAGTGCTCAAACTCTGCAACTTTTCAAATATACCTATATACGATCTCTGCATATCCTCTACTTATAACTTACAGGAGCGATAACATTATCGTTGACCTTAAACTGGATCCTTAATCTATTTCAGTAACTATTTCTCGTTATCCACACGTGTGAACTTCCCAGTTCTCTCTCGACTGCTTTTATCTAACAGTGTGACTAAGCATATGTTTTCTGCGTTAACTGTATTTGACATTTTTCCAATTACACAGTTATCTGATAGCCTGCTGCAATGTGCACATTTTCTTTCTATAATACTGAAAATTTATTCAACTACTAAGCGATGAAAACTTAACAGAAATAATCATGTCATCATTTAGCTACTTAAAAGTAGGAAACATAAAGGGTCAGATTAATGAGGGTTTTAATCGAAAACGTCAGATCCACACATTATTAATGTCAGTAGAGAAAGGGTTGTGATAGATGCTAGAAATTAAAATAAAACCAAATCCAACATTTGGTTTTATTTGGGGAAAATCGACATTTATAGTCATTATGTCTCTAATAAAACATAACAAATAAACAAAACTGGTTTTACCCGTAAGTTGTGAATAAACAGATGTTTAAATCTTTCTGTGTTTTCATAATAAAGATCTAGTAAATGTACAGAAAATGTACCTATATACCAAGAAATGTTAACGAATTGCTACACTCGACATACCATGCCTTCCTCTTATATGACAGCGAATCACTCAGCTTACTTTTCGTTCTTAAAATACAAGTAAAAATTGATACCTGTAAGAATACACCTTTATATTCTCGTAATTTAATTCTGAGTATCTCTGCGGCTGAACGTAAAAAGTCGATGAGCAATGAAGCTAGCTATTGCTGTGATAATTAAAGGTGAAATACTCCAATTAGGAATGCGCTTTATCAGTATAGTGTTACAGGTTATTTGGGATTACACGATACGTGATATTAAGATCGGAATCAGAAAGAGAAATAAGTCCTGGATACAGAATATTCGATAAAAAATTTGAATAGCATATCATAAAATACCTAGTATCAATACTGCAAATAAATTAGAATATTCTGTGGTCGAAAATAAACTAAAATATCAGTTGGCCCTAGCCAGAATAACGTTTTTTCTGTAATTATACATTTATGTCAATCTCCATCTGTTCATTCATCAAATATACAACCCATATTTTATTCTTGTATCACCCCTACATACGAAAGGCTAAACATAGTAGGAAAGTGCTATGTGTGAAAAAATTGTTAAACACGAAGAAGAAATATGTTGATACATTTCTTGAAGAGCAACAAGTCGTATCCTTTGGAAAACTAAAACTAGTGTGGAAGACATTAATGAGATGGATAAGCGGTTGGTTACTCAATTACATGAACTCACCCAAAAGTAAAGGCAGAGCAAAAGCCAGCAAGTACATGAGAAGGTGATTTGAGAGAGTCAATGACAGAGAGGAATCATTTATTCACCAGATTTCTCTTTTTTGCGTAACATCTTTCGTTTCAGGAAGGCACTATTTTAAATTTAAGAATAGTATTATAAGAAAAAATATATAATTTTGCCAGGAAATATGAGTATTATCAGGGTGCGAGAAAACTCATCACTATGTTTTGGTAGCATTTTACCTAATTCAAAAGATGGCCTTCATTCCTTGTACAGACTTATAAGAGGCTCAAGTGTAACGATAGTTAAGAGATATTTAAGGATGGGACTTTTTTAATTGCAAGATCAGTCAATTTAGAAGAATTTAGTGTACTCGCAGAAAAGTGGCGCCTCCGTAACTCAATTAGTATAGACGAAGCCCTTTGGTCGGAAAGACGTGTTTTGATTCCCGTCAGTGACGTGAGAAACTTTTATCTAGTCTTTCGACGAAAGGTGAGTTAACCGGTCTTATACTAGAGGTAGGGTTTTTTTATTCACCCGGAAAGTCGGGTTTTTCGTCCTCGAGAAAGGGCAAATCGGTCCCGTGAACACACATGGATTACAGTCATGAATGCGTCCCAGCCATATGACGGTCCCGAGCTCGAATAAAATTGGGGGAATTGGGGAAGGCAATTGTGAACTAATCTTTAAAATTCTCACCAGGAATACTTTGTGGGCAATGCCTTCAAATTCACGTACGGTCGGAAACGACTGAAAGGGAAAATAAGTCAGCAGAAAAGTGTGGATATGATTTGTAGTTAGTGGGAGAGAAGGAGGTATAAGAATAAAAGCATAGATGAAGCACAGAGGCCTGTGAGTATGCTGACATTGATCAAGATCCTAAAGAGAAGAAATCATCCACCATGAATGCAGCGAATTAACACAGAAAAAGAAAGAATCTGATGAGAAACTGTGGAAGACAGACTATAATTTGATAAGTTGATGGGTCAGTATCCATGCTAAATCCAACCAAATGCCTTGGAAATGTCGAGATCACGATTGCAGTGATATTTCCACAACCCCAGACTGTCAGACGAAAGACGGTTCGATTGTAGTCGCCGGCTAGAGAAGCTGTTTCTAAACGCCCCCACCTTTTTTTTCCCGCCTCTTTGGAGCAGGTGAAAACAGTTTTTCTTTCTGAATCTTGAATTTTAACTCCCCTATCATAATAATAATAATAAGAAGAAGAAGAAGAAGAAGAAGAATTTTTAAAATAATATTTTTTAAATTGATTTCTAAGATATTTACAATAATCGTCTTTAGTGACATTCCAACTTGTAATTTTTACGAAATTCAGCACTAAGTGCTGCATATGTGATTCATTTTCTACATTGCATTTCAGTTAAAATTTTGATAATAATACTCTTTTGCATATATATTTACACCAGGTGTTCTTCTAATATTAACAATGAAGATTACACGCATTATATTACACGGAAAATAATAATAATAATAATAATCCCCCCCCCCCGAAGGAACATGGCCTTGTCGTGGCGGTGGGACTTGCGTGCTTCAGTGATGTTGAGAACTATTCTGGCGGTAGCATAGCGCCCAACGGCCACCCTTGTTAGACAGGTCTCAAATGAGGAGCCAGACTAACAGTGTTCCATCCCCCATCTTAAAGGTGAAAAGGAAGAAGAGATTCATAGCGGATCAGTCGACCCCCCCCAGGTCATCAAGGACTGCGTCAGATGTTGGGGATCCTGGGCATCAGGCGACAAGTGGGCTACAGGACCCAGCTCTCCTTGCTGGGCATTCAGGGCAGGAAGCTCAAAAGCGACTGGAAGAAACCAAATGTAAAAGAAGGAGTATAGAAGAAAACAGAGAAGTTATGAAATGTTTTTGCGGATCAACACCAGAAAAACGAGGTTTCAGAACGCGTATGCATTTATTTTAGAAACAAACATTCCCAGAATCTGCAATAACAGAACAAAGACTTATGGACCAAAAGAATTTCATTTTCCATAACAAAATATTTACTGAACTTGAGCTGAAAGAGTCATGTAATAAACCAACAACTCCAGTAACAGTAACTCATCAGGAGGTAGCTATATCAAACTTTGGAATTCAACTCATTAAACATCAAGCTGACGCCATACATCAGAACGTTTTGACAGAAATGCAGTGTAAATTGAAGTCAGGGATATTGGAACATATGAACCCCAAAAATGACTGTATAAGACTACCACCATTAAAAGTTCTACAAAAATCTAAGCTAAAACAGCTCCTCTTAGACGCAAATACTGTAATTGACTCCATCACAACCAACAGTATAAAGGAAATAAATCAGCTCCTATACAGCACAGCCTATATCATTACAGTGAAGCTTGGTTGCAAACCGAAAGAGAAAAAGCCGAGGACGAAACAATCTGCAACACGGAAAATCCGGCTAGAAGGAAAGGTCAACAGGCTTCGAGCTGATCTAAGCAACTTAAAGAGTTTTAAAGAAGGACGGTTGAAGCTGTTCACTGCACTTATAGCAAATTCCATATACCACTACTTATCAGATAATCAGATTTATCCGATTGAACAAAAAAGGCAATTTTCAAAAATCTAAAGGAACAAACGACCACATCCTTATTAATAAAATGATTCTCAGAAATTCAAAAAGACGAAAAACTAACTTAAACATGGCATGCATAGACTACAAGAAAGCATTCGATTCCCTCCCGCACTCGTGGATCCTAAAATCACTAAAACTATTTGGAATTAGCAAAAGCATATGCTCGTTTCTGGCTGCTGCTAAAAAATCATGGAAAACTTTAATAGTGAATAATGAACGATTTGGAGATATCAGTATTAAACGTGGAATTTTCCAAGGTGATTCCTTGTCACTATTGCTCTTCAACATTTCTTTGATACCTTTGTCTATGATTCTGAAGAAAACTAAACTTGGATATGAAATTCCTAAATGTAATATTAAAATTTCCTATCTGTTGTATATGGATGACTTTAAGTTACATGGAAAATGGACCCAGCAAAGAGAATCTTTATTGAACACAGTTCGTATTTTCAGTGATGGTATCAAAATGGAATTTGGTTTATATAAATGCACAATTTTATCTATTAAACGAGGAAACATTAATGACATTAGCAGTTTAATTTTGAACAAGAGAAAAATATAAAAGCAATTTCAGCTGAACAACACTATAAATACCTAGGAATATTAGAAACCAATGATATTCTCCACTTGAAAGTTAAACAACAGGCAGCATCAGAATACATCAAAAGAGTCAGAAATATTCTGAAAACAAAACTAAATGGATTAAACACAATTAGAGTAATGAATTCTTCGGCTATACCAGTGATCCGATACACAACCGGCATAATAAATTGGACAAAAGAAGACCTGGACAAACTGAACCGCAAAACTACAAAACTAATGACCATGCATCATGAATTACATCCATGAAGTGATGCTGACCGGTTGTACCTACCGAGGAGAATAGGTGGACGGGGTCTGCTGCAAGTGGGGCAGACTGTGGAAGAAGAAGAAATTGGTTTAAGAAATTACATCGACATAGCTCTGAGCCAATGCTTCAAGCAATTACACAAGAGGGCCTTCTAAAAGCAACAGGAAACAAATCCGACTACAAAAGGAACAACAAAATAACCGATATGTGCGTTGGAAAAATAAACCCTTGCATGCCCAATTTCTTCGAAATACTGAGGACAAAATTGACGTGAACAATACGTGGCAATGGCTACAATTGGGGTACATTAAAAAAGAAACAGAAGGAACTGTTTTCACACAACGTTGTTTTGTGAAATCCACTCTTGGATTTCACAAAATCAGTTCAGTACGGCATGGAATGTTGTCGTGCTGAAGCATGCAAGGGTCACTGCCGAAGTACTTCCACATCGTATGTTGTCTTCAGAAGTATGAAATTGTCTAGAATGTCTAAGTAGCCATCAGAGGTCATGGTTTTTGGCACGTCCACCAATGGATCAAGCCTCATCCAACCGAAATGCCCCCATACCATTACTGAGCCTCCACCAAACTTGACGGTTAGAATTCAGTCCTACAGGAACCAGATAATCTCTAGATGCAAACACGACCATCAGAGGGAAACATTACGAAACGTGATTCGTCGCTCCACGGAACCCTTTTCTAATCATCTAATGCCCAGGAACGTATGAAAGACATTGGTCCAAAAGTCGTTTGGCATTGAGGCAGGTGGAAGATGTGTGACTTGTTCTTAAGCAGCTTTGGTCGAAATTTTTTTGTAATGAGGAAAAAAAAACCGATATTTGTTTTCGTTATTTGATATCAAGTCTTTGGTTTGGAAGAATTTTCAATCTCTAATGCAAATATTCATATTCAAGTGGTGCTTCGTACGTTTTAATTCATCTAAACAACAGCCTAATAAAAATGAGTAGACATTTAGCGTGTGTTTGACGATTAAATGTAAATTCATTGAAACGGTGGGGTGGGAAATGTAAAGTCATGTTGTTAATTGAAGCAGCGTATGTTTTTTCAATTTAATTATACTCTCCTTTTCTCTCTCGTTCGTCTTCAAGGTTTTTCCTACTTGAATTCACGCAAAGAATTTTAAGTTAACATCTTATTTCGGGATTATTTAAATTTCACAGATAAATTTTTATCATATAAATCAATAGCGAATCTATATTTATTACTATTTTAAATAAATAGGGGAGGCATTAAGATAAATTGCATATACCTGAAATAAATCCATAAATAGGAGATAATTATATGGATGTATAATTATATCATGGATGTGTTGTTTGTTTTAACCATTTCCTTATACTTTTGGGAGACGGAAAAAAGATAAAAATTTTTAGAAGAAATATAAATACACTGTTTTGCCCAATATTTTACGCTATCTGGAATATGAATTGCTAGGTGGATAAAAGGGATTTTTACTTAAATAGTGCAGTAACTTCACCAAACCTTACAACGAACATCAATTCAAAAAGAAGTGCGTACCTTGTACACAGATTCAAGAAATTATGATGGAATAGCATAACAGTCCCATGACTATCTCAGGAAATCTTGCTAGCAGTACGTTTTAGAGATTGCATAGTCATCCATCTCCATGTTCTTCATATCTGAATGTCTGGTTTAGCGCCGGTGTATAAAGCTGACTCAAAAAACTGTTTCTTCGGGTGCTAGCTGATCCTTTTTGAGAAATGTCAATTTGCCTTAAAATATCGTTGCACATTTAATAAAAAAAGGTAATTTATTTGGCCCTGTTGCCAAACAACATAATTTTAAGGTGAACCAATTTCATCTACTGATGGAGAGAATCTATGTCCCTTATACATTTAAAAATAATTCATTAAAGCAGCTTTAAATACATATACATTCGACATCTTCTTTTAGAGTTGACTATTACATAACATATCAGAAAATATTTTGACAAAATTCAAATCACATACAACTAGCAATGCAACATAATATAGGAAGGTTCACTCGTGTCAATTCTTATTCTTTTTTAAAATCATCACTCGCACAAATGTAGTAACCCTTGCAAAGTGTGATGACAGCTAAAAGATGGATCACACTGTGTTCAAGTATATCGACTTTAGGTTTTACTGAGACCAAGAACAATGTAATCTGTTGATATTCATTTTGAAAAGATAGAAATTGTAGTATTGGTGGATGATTTTATGGGAAAGGCGGAACAACCTTCCCCATGAAATATTCTATTGTACAGAGCTGTGATATACAGAATATAAGGTGATTGGGAGTAGCAGGTTCGGTGAGCCAGCATTTCAACCCGAAAGGAGCTGGACAGCTGTTTCTCGCGTTATTGTAGATGTAATATAAATAAAGAGACAAGATGGATGCTAATTCTGCTAAATATCATCCATGGAAATATCTGTAGAACCGAAAGTGCCCATCTCTGAGACAAAGTTGAAGAAATGTTTGGAGAAAGGAGTCATCGATCGACTGAACTACTCTCCACTGAAAAAATCAAGCATTTTTAGAGAGGTATTGGGTACACCACCCGAAATGTGATAGCATTATTCCAAGGTTGTTGAGTGGATTTGGGATTTGTAAATAATAAGTAGCTATAAAGAGAAAAAGTGATATCTTGAGTGACAACGAATAGTAGGTTTTTAGGAAGATAAGACTGCTATAGAAGTGGTTATGCTAGGAAAGGCTAGGTGCCAGTCCAAGAAGAAAGATCTAGTCCGAAGTGTTAATCGGAGCATTATCGAAATTACGGAGAGAAGTACTAAGGTCTCTTTTTTATAAAAGATGAAAAGCATGTACTTTGGAAGCATAGAAGTTAACTAGGTTGTTATTGCCTAAGGAAACACTTTACTGTTTTACCCTTGAAGTAGGTAAGATTCTGAATTCCCACAGCAGGTTCTGAGTCATTCACAGTGCACGTTGGAAGATTGGCAATATAGAAGTCACATCCACCACGTTCTAGGACCAATCCACTTATTGGATAACTAAAGTGGCAACAGCCACTTTAGATATCCGATAAGTGCATTTAAAAATAAAAGTAAAAAGAATAACGAAACCATAACGTATGGTCGCGATATGACCGATGGATTTCCCCAGCATACCCGATGTTAGGCAGTCTAGCATTGTATTGTTTAGAGTTTAAAGTATTACTTCAACTGAAAGTAAATAAATCACCAGGCTCAGATGGACTTGGGAGTACATTTTACAAAACATTTAAAAACAATCTAGCTCCCATCCTGACACAAGTCTACAACACACTCATCAAAGATGGTGAATTAGCACCTTCACAGAAACTAGGAATTATAACCCTAATCCCAAAGCCTAAGACAGACATATTGCAGGTCAGCAATTGGAGGCCTATCACCTTACTGAACACTGACTACAAAATATTAGCCAAAATAATAACCAACAGACTGAGCCCAACACTAAAAACAATAATACACACAAATCAAACCTGTGCTATACCAGGCAGACACACCTTCCAGACAACTAGTTTAATCAGAGACATCATCCAGTACACTCAAGGGAAAAAAATAAATGCAACACTGGTTTCCCTTGACCAAAGCAAAGCTTTTGACAGAGTTAACCATGAACTCTTAACAGCAACCCTAACAGCACATAACTATGGCCCACACTTCCAACGTATGATAAACTGTCTATACAAGAATATAATTAGCAAAATATGCATCAATGGTAACCTGTCTGAAGACATCAACATAATGCAAGGTGTAAGGCAAGGCTGCCCTGTTTCACCAGCTTTATATGTAACACAAATTGAGTTGCTTGCAAAAATGATCAGACAGAACTCAGAAATTAGAGGATTTATAACACCAACAAAGAAATATGAAATAAAATGTGTTCTACATGCTGATGATGTCACTTGCATCATAACCAACAATACTGCCCTTAAAATTCCAGACAACAGAAAAGTATACAACAGAATAACAGGATCTCAGATTAGCATATCAAAAACAAAAATAAAAGTATTAGGAGCTGGTGCAACACAACATCTAGCACCAATCACCATACTAGGAATTCCTTTCAACCACCTAGGCCAACTTGAAAACGAAGAAGAATTAATTAAGAAAATCATCTATATAAAAGAAACCTGGCAATCTGTACTCTTAACTGCCACTGGAAAAGCACAAATCATCAAACAGTTAATGATCCCCTTGATAAAATACTACACAACTCCATTTCCACTCAGCAAACTACAAACTAAAAGACTGGAAGACATCATCTACAGCTTTTTCTGGAACAATAAAAAGGCAAAGGTCAGTAAAGCAAATTGGCTCAAAGAAAGGAACAAGGGGGGGCTGAACATCCCAAGAATAAAAGACATGCTTTCAGTAGAGAAAATTATGCAGGTAATTAAGATTATGCAAACTGCACACCCTTCCCATGAAATGTGCCAGTACTGGCTAGGAGTAAAGTACAAAATGTTCACAGGCCAAACCCACAGTGGTGAAAAGGCAAAAACTTCATCAGAATACTACAGAACCATATCTAGACAAGCAAGAATCATCACCACAAAGAAGAACAAACAGCACCTTCAAGAACTAAAAAAAGAGGACATATTACAGGCAATTAGCAACATTCCAACAGACACACTCCCCCATGAAAAGGAAAAATGGAAACACTGTTACTTCAAGTACACCTACCCATCCAGACACAATTTTAACTGGAAGATGTTACACAACATCTTACCAGTAAATGCAAAACTCCTGAAATGGAGAATACTTCAAAGTGCAAATTGTGCCTTTTGCACCCTACAAGAAACCCAAGAACACCTGTTCTATGAATGCGCAGTGGCAACACAAATATGGGCTAATGTAAGCAGCACCTTCAACATACCCACACTCAGGAAGGAATAAGCACTATACCTGCAAGACCTACCAGGGAAAGGAAGCATGAAAAATCAACTGCTCTACCTACTAATTGAAATTAAATATCACATTTGGAAAATTAGGAATATTGTAACATATCAAAAACAAAAGAAAACAATAGAGGATATTAAAAGAAGTTCAAGAGCATCAATCAAAAACTACCTGAGACTACAGTTAGCAGAACTGGGACCAAATCTTTTCAGGAAAAGATGGAGTTCCCCACCTGCATTATGCTACCTAGCTGAAGGCAGCATCATTCTGAAACTCCCATGATCAATTCCAAGAAAAGTAAACAAAATGGCCACAACAACCTTTTTTTTTTTTTTTTTACTATTATTATTATCATTATTATTTTTTTATCCCCAAATTCTCACTTTTAAAATTAATTATAATTTAATCCTAAACATATCTTTATGTTAGCCTGGCGCCCATGCTCAGGTTTAATCAACCTCTTAGGTTCATTATTTACTTAAAGCCTATGGTACTATACTCTTAAATAATGCCACCAGAGCATATGTTAACCAGGCTAACAAGCACAACAATATCTCTATCACTTTTAGAGAAGTGTTTTCCCCAGGCCTCTGACATACACCTAATAAGCAATGTTAATGCAGAGGTATGGGAATGAAAACAATTATTCAAAATTCCCAAAAGCTAGTTATCATTATCTTATACCAAAATTAAGGATTAAATAATCATTAAATAAATAATTAATTAAATAATTAAAAAATTAATAAAAAATCAAATAAAAACTAAAAATATAAAATTAAATTAAAATAACTTAAAATAAAATTATATAACATAGGCAAAAACATTAACAGTAAGAGAAAACACCAAACAAATTAAAAGACAAAATATCTGTCTAGTCCATTGAGTTGAAGAATCTACTTTTGGGAAACTGTCCCCCAAAACTTGACAGAGTCCCTTAAAAGTAAAATTAAATAGAAAAATCCTATATGATATATAATTATTCAACCCCCCAATCTCCTTCAGGACAGACCACTCACTTCATCTTTCCTGTCTTCTTCTCTCTTAAGGCCATAGCTTCATAAGAGACTGTCAACCCTGCCACAGGAGCAACAGACCTGTTCTTGTAAGAGTTGATTACAACCTGAAAAACAGCAGACAATGTCAGTACTCAAGAAACAAGATGGCAAGCAATTAAGATACAAATGATAGCTAGAGTGGTGGAAAGATACTGAAACCGTTCTAATTATTACTGTAATGAATACAACCTTCTTTGGTTTTGGTGGATGAAAGTCCAATACCACTAACAAGAAGGCACTAATTACATAATTAGTAAAACAAAGATCTGGTATTCAAACAAACTGATTTAATACTTTATTACTGTAAAAGATATAACTTTCTTTGTGACTCCTATCCAAGAAAGGTTGTTAACCTGCAGTACATCAGATTTGGATTTTTTTCTTTATTAATTTTATACATTTTTTGGTATTTTTATTTTACATAGTCCAGAAACCCTGCTCTAGAGGCCAAACATGGAACTTTATCAAGCCACTTCATCCTTCCAATAAGTGAGGCGGTGGCTTCATACCCAGAGATGAACTTCATCTCCCAACCTAAATATCTTCCACAAATATTCAATCCCACATGGAATTCTAACTCGCATCCTGTTGGTTGAAGAGCAGATACGCTAATCACTCGGCCACCCAGACCGTACTTATTTAGTGTATAAAATTCCTTTTTATAGCAGTATATTGTAAGAATTTGTAGGCAGTATGTGCGATATTTCTTGGTCGGAATTCTATACCGCAGTTAAACGTGCAACTGATAGAAATACAAGACTAAAGAAATTAGTCACATCTTGTGGTCATTATCTTTTCTTTTTTTCTTTTACGCATGGTAGTTTAGAAAATTATCCGCCAAGTATTATATCGATAATTATCAGCATAAAGATTATGACATCGCTGTGATATCGGAGCTGGCTTTCTATTTGTTATTTAACTTCTAGAGATCGTTTAACAGGATGTAGAGGTTACGACATTCCCGGTCTATATGAATATTTCCCATGAACCGTGTGAAAATTTGCACGTTTTTCTTACAGAAAGAACAGCTAGATATGTTATCTATGATTATACATAATTGTGTGCTGTAGATCTTTCTCATTAAACTATTGTAAACCTTTTTTTTAATTTCGATTATTATTTCATTTATATGCAAAACAATAAGTAAGGAAAAAACACACATCGAGAGAAAGAGATGGCACGATTTCGTAATATAACTAGAAAATGATTTATTTAAGGCACAATCCAAAACCTGTAAAGTAATAAAATGCATGAATAAGATATTAAAGAAAAGATAAAAATACAAACAACAGATTTAGAAAAATAGGTGACCTATTTTCAAAATCTCTGGGCAGATGAGAACAATGAAATAAAATTTTATAAGACAAAGAATGAGTGAATAGAAAATATCACAATTTTAGAACTGAAGAATACAATAAAGAAGATGAAAAATAGGAAAAGACCAGGAGAAGACAAATATAAATATAGAACTGTACAAACATGCAGGTGAAAAATTTAATAAACAACTTCTGAATTTTTTTTATATAGTTTGTATGTCCGGAAAACCTCCTAACTCTTGGAAAAAAGCACTGGTTATCCCAATCTATAAAACAGGAAATAAAGAAGATTGAAATTTTACAGGTTATAAAATATATGCAGAAATATTAAAAGAGAAGCTACGCAGTGTTGCAGAGGACAAACTACTAGAAGAACAAAATTGTTTCCGAAAAGGCCGATCCTGCATAGATCCATTTTTAATATTATTAATAGAAAGGAGAAAAGAATTTCAAAAAGAAACACCGTGGCCTTTACTGATTATGAAAAAGCCTTTCACAAAATTAGTACAGTAAACAAAAACTGTTTAATTAAAATATTAACCGATTTAAACATACCAAACCAACTTTTACAATCCATTCCAGAAATATATACAGGAAATAAAATAGCAGTTAAATTAGGACACATCACAGAATGGAAAGATATATCAAGAGGAGTACGACAAGGGTGTATCCTCTCACCTCTGCTTTTCAATATATATATATATATATATATATACAGTATATATAATTATAACAATCTGGAAACAGTATAACCCATTTGGTATACAAATAACCCCGAAAATAATGATAACTACTATTTGCAGATGATCAAATAGTATTAGCCAAGTCAAAAGATGATTTACAAAGATCATTAAAATCATTAAACGATATCTCAAACAATATAATATGAAAATATCTAAAGAAAAAACGAAAATAATGACATTCAAAGGAGAAATCCCAATAAGAAGTAAAATAGTGATAGATAATAAAATATTAGAACAATAAATACTTTGAGACCCTTGGGATGTGATTTATCATAAGAAGAAGAAAAAGACATAGACACCAAAATATCAAATTTTGTCAAAGTAAATGGCAAAATAAATAATATCTTTAAGCCATCCCTAGGAAAAAAACACACTAGAATCATACTATATAATGTCTTGTCAAAACCAACTCCACTATAGGGAAGCGAAACATGAACCATAAAAAGGAAAGATGAAAAACTAATTCAAATAGCAGAAATGATGTTTCATAGAAAAACAGCTGAATATACCAAGTGGGATCATAAAACTAATGAAGAAATTTTACAATCCCTGAAAATAAAACCAATTAATTACTACATAAAACAGTATAAACAAAAATACTGGAATATTTAAATCGCATGGACAACAGCAGAGTAAATACAAATTGATATTTGTATTTACTCTATACAAATACAAATACAAATACAGATTCAGTAAATACAAATTGTATTTACTGAATCTAACATACAGAAAATAAATAGATAAAGTGAAAAATACAATATATATATATATATTTTTGTTCCTTAATCTTCTTATTGTTAAATTTGCACTGTTTTTCAAAGGTTCTTCCAAGCTTGTGGAATTGCCATCATGTGGTTTTCGACAATATGACTCTCATCAGATAGTCAATTTTCATTTGGTGAATGTTGGGAATTTATTACTGTAGTAAAATTAAAGGTTGTATATTTATTTCTTTGAAACCAATACATATACTTCTGAGAATTATTACAAGCACAGAATCTTTTGCTATGTTTCCGAAAGCATTTAAAAGTACACATTATGTTTCACGTTTTGGGAATCCAATTTCATTTAAATCAAGAACAGGCCTCTCTATTAACCTCATTAATGTTTTTGATTTTTCTCTTCCTTTGGCGAGTAATATTTGCTATTTGCATGTTGATTCTATCATCCAATTTCTTAGTTTGTCCAGAGATAGTGAACCAATTTCCCACTTCAGCTGATGGTTATATTTTATTAACCAAGAATTCTGTGTTTTAACTCTTTCAGGTAATTCTTTCCAACTATAAGGCGATTTTGTCAATGCATATCTTACAATAATTCCATCAGAAATACAAATTTCTTTAGGAAATAAATTTGAAGTCTTATTTAAAAGAAATTGATCATTTATAGCAACGATAACCGAAAATTCGTATTTTTCACCCGCTGTCGATTTTTCATATTCGTTTTACTTCATTCTTGTTCTTAGATTACTTCATATGGTACCACAAATAAATAGTTATTTATTATTATTATTATTATTATTTCCCTGATTATTAGCTCTAATCTTATATTTTATGATAATGTTACAAAATTCTAAACAATTAGAACTTTTCACAAACTTTCCAAGAATTTTGTGGCTGACTCGTTATTTTTACATTACCAAAAACAAAACAGCAGCTGCAGTGGATGAACGATTACCTTAAGTCCAAAGTCAGTCACTCGACTATGTTTTTTTCTTATAGTACTGTTTATATTCACTATGCCCTACCCTGACTGTTCCTTCAAAAATGAACCTTTTGTGCAGATGACTCAACAACATGTTTCGCATGCTGTTGGATATACTGTTGGTGTGTTTTTATCTTACTTTGTGTGGGGAAAGGTAAAATTTGTATATGTGTTATCTGGAGAGTACAAAAATTTTTTTATGCCAAACTTTAAAGAAGAGTTAAAGTCACGTTTTGGGTTAATTATCTACTATATCTCTGTAAAACAACCCAATTCTAACAGTTCGGATTTTCGATTATGTGAACGAATTGTTTTCAGATAACTCAAACAATGTCAATAGGTAGCATTACACAATTTCTAAAATAATCAATACATGGTTATCAGTTTTCAACACTTTTCCCCCCATTCCTGGCATTAATTTCAGTTGTGAATTTTTTTAAATAATTAAACAGAATTGTATTAAGATACAAAGTTGTGGATTTAAATATCAAGTTCTAATCAGAATAACTGAGTAAAAAATTCACTGTTACTGTTAATGAATAAAATTTTTGTTACTCATTGTTTCTTGGTTGATTACATCAAAATAGCTGGTCATGCAAAAGAGTTTTTAAATCAGATACCATGGTAACCACACTTCCATACATTCGATATTGTGTCAGTCTGGAAATGACACCATGCCTCCCTAAACATTCTGTGCATTCTTTTGTCAGCAAATATACACAAACAGTTTTCGTAAAATGTTCGTAAATGTCCCAAAATAAAAAATCTTTATCGAATTGGATAAAATCTTGAAAGTCTAATTTCACAATTGATGAATTTAAATGATTAGCGATAATTTTCCCCATGATACAAATAGATGGTAATTCAGTTTCCAAAAATAGTAAATGATTATCAATGTCATACATTTTTGGTGAAAATCTCTCAGCTTCTTCACAACTAATAGAAAAAACTTTACTTCCATCAGCTCCTGTATCACAAGTATTAGTTCTCCATCTTGGCATCTTAGAATATAACACTCACCAAGGTCCATTTCGTAGTCAACTTGTCTTTGCAAGTAGCCAAGGTTATCTGACCACTATCTGCGTAACTTTCCCCAAGTGGTCCTGAATAAATACATCACAATGTATGTGTCTTTAAAAATAATAATCAGTTTCCATCCTTTTAGAGCTAAGTGAAGAGTTTTGTCTCGTGCTATTTTCCTGAAGAAAGAAAATTTCAATGACTTTTGTGGCTCACCCATTATTTTACTTTACTTTCCTGGATGAAAAACACCACAACACAATATGATAGCAGCATGGGATAAACGAATTACCGTAACTGCAAAGACACTTGACTCGTTTGTTTTTCCTTATAGTAGTGTTTGTCTGACCCTTAACCCTGACTGTTCCTTCCAAAATGAAACTTTCACACAGATGATTCACGGACATGTTTCTACATGCTGTTGTATATGATGTTGATGTGAGATTATCTTACTTTGAGACATCATAGGGCAAATCTTATCTCTGTGGCTCGAAGGGTATTCTATATTATTTGTCCTTATTATGTTAAGTATTGTATCCTCAAAAAGTGTTTTTGATGTTAGACCATGTGACTATTTCTCTCACTCATATGTCCGAAATTGCTGGGATGGGAAAAAATAGCATTAGGTGGTGGAAGGGAAAAGTTTGTCAAGAGGGTGACAGAGGTCTTTCCTTCAATGCTCCCCACACCCTAACCCTATCATCCCCCTTATTCTCCACACTCTCCTCCAGAAGATGTCTGCTTAGCCTAGTGGAGATGAGCAAGCTCATCATTTGCAGATATCTTTTAGTGATGTCACCTCCAACTGATACTGATAACTTTGGAGGAAAAAAAATAAAAAAATGCGATTTTTTATTTTTTTATCTTTACCGTTCCTTATCTTGTCTTGATCTTGATTTTGTCACTAGTGACTACTTTACTACTGCGATGCAAGAGGGCTTTTGATTTTTTGTGCTTTTTTCAGCTATTACATAACTTGCTTTAGTGTGCTCTTCGCTCTCTTCCTTTTAAACATACCCTGCTGGCATTCTCAATCAATTTGGAGATGATTCACTTTGTTCGACCACCTTCAAACCGCCCTTGACGATGACGAAATTGGCCGTATACTTTGTCTCATAGTGTAGTATTATATTGTATTCTTTTGATACCGACACTGCCTCACGACAAATTAAACACACTGGCGTATCATCGATCAGCACAAAAAGTACAAATTGGTCCACTTTTCATTAAAAACCCAACAAGAATCACTTGATTTAAGCTTTTTACTCATAGACATTATAGTGATGGAAGGTGAACCCAAAAATTGATCCAAAGTGGTCGTTCACCGGATATTATCCACTGAATACGTCTCACACTAATAAAAAAAGTCACACAATATAAAACTACAATAGGTTATGGCTGACACAACGAAGTTGCGTGCGCTCATACATGAATATCACACGTTCAAAGTCAGGCAGTCAGTTGCGTTCACAACTGACTGCCTGACTTTGGACGAGATCCTCTTGTATTTATTTGAAAATAATGAAGTATCGAGAACCTTCGAGGTATATGTGGAAGACACTAGACACCGCACTTGAACGAACTACTGCTTCAGCCATCTACCTGTGATGTTAGTACTAGTACTTAAGTACTGCTTGGTACTGGTAAATGAATGAAGAAGCATGTCTACTTAATATTTATTTTTATAGGATTTTATGTAATATGGGAGTATTGAGACAGCCTTCCCATGGCCCAGTTTTTGATGAATACAAAAAATAAAAAGTTCCATGCTGGCTCGATCGTCGCCCAGAATAACAAGGTTCGCGTTGCTTGTTTAGGTGGAGGGCAAGCTACGAAAAATATGTTACAGTCCCCTTATCAACACTTCCTCAAGATATGTTCCCTGAATATAGAAGAGCTATCTAAATCCAAAGCCAAAGTCATCGGAAAAACAGCCAAAGGTAAAACAATTGGCTTCTTGGCTCTCCAGGAGACCAAGAAGCCAATTGTTTTATCTTTGCCATCTCGAGCTTGGCCTGGCAACCTACATCCGGCCTGCTCTCATGGATTCCACCCAAAATGTTCCTGAAACAGAATACTCCATAGGTATTAAAGTTCAAAATACCACCATCTACAATATCTACAAACCGCCATCACAATCCTGGCCCGATCAGATGTACCGGCCTCCACCTCACCCAGCTATCTATGTTGCTGACTTCAATTATCGTCACACCATGTTCCGACGAAACATGATGTGTGTTAAATAAAATTAATTGTTTGTCTAATTCTCGGAATTCAGTAAAAAATATGAACATATCTTCATACCAGGGAAATACAACGAATAATCATTTATATATATATATATATATATATATATATATATATATATATATATATATATATATATATATATATATATATATACAGGGTGTTCGGGATAAATTTGACATATTTATAATTAATTATATTTTTCCGTAAGTTACATGTATTAACACACACTTCTCTTCATTTAAAAGTTTGGACCCTTCTTCATTCATATACAAGATGTCAGAAAGGATGGATAGCTGGAACCCACCTGAATCATGGAAGAGAATAACTTGTATCATGATGATTCGTGCCCGCCATCAAAATAAGGATATTACGACTGCTGCCCAATGCTCCCTGAATACAGTAAAAACAATCAGGCATGAACTAGAGACTTGCAATGGTGACTACGAGGATGTAGCAAGAAGAAAGATCCCTAGCAGACGATCTGATTGCGTTCGTACAGCAGAATTCCTCGCAAATCTGCAGGAACAGGTGTTGAAGAACGCTGGCATTGGAATTCGGGCTTTGTTCGTGGAGTTGCTAACTGTAGTCAAGCCCTGGATAACAAGGGTAGCCAATGGTAGGCCGTATGTATGGCAGCAGGATTCAGCCCCTTGCCACACCTCTGGGAAAAGTCAAAAATGGTTGTCTGAAAATTTCTACGACTTCACCAGTCCAAATGTTTGGCCTCCAAACTCCCCAGACCTTAACCCCATGGATTATTTTGTATGGGGCGCAGTTGAAAAAGACACCAATCGCACTTCCAGTAATACAAAAGCCCAGTTAATGGATAAAATTGAAACAGTTTTTGCGGCCCTTCCCAGGGAGACTGTAGCATCAGCTTGTTCGAGGTTCCGAAGCAGAATTGAAGCTGTGATCGATGCTAATGGTGGTTATTTTGAGTAAATCTTGTTGATAGTATTGTAATTAACTCTGCCTGTAATGTTTTTTTGTCAATTCATTAAATTTAATAGATACAAAGAAGATTTTCTTTTTCCTTACGAAACTGTCAAATTTATCCCGAACACCCTGTATATATCCTACGTGCGGCCAAGCGCTGCAAGTAGGAAGACTTGGTTTCGAGTTTAGTCGGCGACTAGAGGAAATTTTTCTAAGCCTTTTTTCGACCGGTTCCCGAGGTAGTCGATTTCTGGCACGGGCAAGCTGGTTTTTCTCCCGGAAACTCGGGTTTTTAGTACCGTAAACTCAAGAAAATCGACCGTAGAACCCACATTATTTCAGACATTAAATATATTGTGTTAGGGTCAGGGACCACGAGATGGCGGCACATTTGAGCCATCTCTCTTCACTGTGTACTGCTTAATTTGTGATAGCCTTGGGCCATTTATCTCTGATTGGTACCAGTGGAGATTGAACTGCCCACTCAGTCTCCAAAAGTTAGATAGGGCTAAATGGCCTGGCATACTCACGTATACGAGAATAAAAAGGCGTTACCTGATTTTAAATTATATATATATATATATATATATATATATATATATATTATTTCCAATTTTAAAAAATAGATTTCCTAAATCTTAATTATAAAGTACAAAACAAAAGTTCTGTGATATTGCTACACCTAATACTCAATTTGGAAATTAAAAAACAAAAAAAAAACAAGATTAAAAATTATCCTTACGTTTAAACTTGATATTCTACACGCATATAGTAAATTCTCATGAAGATAAAATTATATCTTTTTGCAAGCACTTACCAGATGGCTCCCTTCCAAAGAATTATCAGTTATTTTAATCTTAATGGATAAGAAATTAGTATATATAGGAGAGAAACCGAGTAGCCTGTACCTTGATTCAGTAGGTGAACCAAATCAGGTAATATTTACTTCGCTTTGGTAGCTCTGTAAATTACAATACTAACTTCATTCTGTATGTAAGAATTATGGAAATTTTCTTTAGAATATATACGGTATTTTCAGTGAATTTTTAAATTAGTTTAATAAATGAAATAAATTAATTAAATTATTGAATTATTTTAAAATTTAAATTATTTAGTAAGTAAGAAAGGCTTTCTTTGGATTCTTGTCAAAATTATCATTGGTAAGAAGTTGAAATAAGGAAATAATACTTATGAACAATGAATAATATGACAAAAATAATATACATTTCTCCATGCAAAAATGGAATTGATTAGTAAAAACGCGACTTATTCACAAGAAGAGAATGAGACGATGATTTAAGAATATCTTGGAATATTTTGTCCTTCTGGGATGAACTCCTACAAGTGTTTCGGTTATACCTAGAATAGTGTGGACAACAGCTAAATTTTAAAATCCCGTTTTTAGCACTATAAACACTTAGATAAGAAATGCATCTGAACTCGCCATTTATTAGGTATGGATTCATGTTGTTTTATCCTATTCCGGGCAGTCTGACAATACAACTAGTACTCTTCACATCCATTTATGTCAGTAAAATAAGGAAAGAATTGTGCAGTTTTCCTTAACATCATCACGTTATATCCAGAGTAACTGGCTATACAGTGATGATAATAAGTATGTCCAGAGTAACTGGTCAACAGGCAAAATGCTGACCATTTCCTTTGCATGCGCTGAACACTTCCAATAAGATTTGTCATATCGGAGGGCCCCTGTTTACAGGAATGCTGAGAAGGATATGAAAATGGTTTGATCTCAATAGATATGTCTCAATAAGTACCAGATCTCAATTCCACTGGCCATCTTTCTCATGTTAGAGGAGCAAGAATACAATTCCAGTGCATCGAGAATGTTCTAAAAGCCCAGAGTAATTCAACATGCTGTGCAAGAAGCAGGGGGGGGGATTCAATCCATTATCGAGCATTAATCATTCTTCCTTTTCGTATAAGATATATTAAAAATGGGTGCTTTATGATAACAGATTATTTTTCGAATTTATTCAAATTACTTTTGAAAAACAGTCAATCAGTATCCTCTATGAATTCAATGGCTTTTCTTATGTATTGACACAATTTTATGCTTTTATTTAATATATTTCAAGAACGATTTACTTCGGTAATTTTAGAACAATCGAAGCGAAATATTATCCCTTATTCTTGATTTTTCTGTTTATACCTTGTGAGAAGACATTGATAATTTTAAATCTCTCGACAACAACTCAGAAAATAATTTGAGGTAATGGCTAGATAGTGGAAGTCATGGAAGTGGTTCTGAAATGAAACTAAAAAGTGGACAACGTTTATGTATCTAGGCTAATGGGCTGACTGAGACTTGAACTCTATAGATTCAACAAACTCTTGACCATTTATCAAGACGAATTGAACAAATTACACAATGCATTTATATAATCCTTAGGAAAAAATGTTTCAACTTTCGTAAACAGTCTGCACAGTTCCTAGCATTCTTTGTTTTCAAAGAACAACACAATCTGAGAATTTTTTTAATTTAAGTTTAACGAATAATGCTTCCACCAAGTCCTTTCCCACAGTCTTCATCTGTTAACATTTTCTTAATGCAGCACTTACCCACGAAAGGTTTGTTTTTAAACCTATAATATATTTGTACCGTGGGGAGATCGCTGATCTTCTATCGAAAGTCAGCGACCATCTTGGCGAACAAACTGCGCTCTTGTGTGAATCGGAGCAGTTCTGCGCTGCTCTTTCCTGTCCACGTCTTGATGTTGTCAAACCACGATATTCTTTTTCTTCCTCTAGTTCCTTTCCCTTCATTTATTCCTAACAAAATAGTTTGTAGAAGTTGATGTTTGCTGTTTCTCATGATGTGGCCAAAATATAATGTTTTTCGTTTCTTGATTATTTGTACAAGATTTTTAGCGTTGCCAATGGATTTTGAGACATCTTCATTAGTAATTTTTTCTGTCCATGATATCTTTAGCATTCTTCTGTATTGCCACATCTCAAAGGCTTCAATTTTCTTGATGGTTGTTGCCTTCAATGTTCATGTCTCAACTCCATAGAACAGAATAGACAGCCTGTAGCATTTCAGCATTCGGCATCTGACTTCCATGTTTAGGTCTTTATTGCAGATAATGTTCTCATTTTCATGAAGGACTGCCGTGCAACTTCAATCCTTTTCTTTATATCTATTTCAGGATCGAAACTTTCATTAAGTCAGCAACTAAGATATTTATATCTTAAAACTTGATCGATATTTTTCTCATTGAGTGTCAGTTTCATTGATGCGCCTGGATGTTTGCTGATGAACATGTATTTTGTCTTGTTGATGTTTATATTTATTTCCATTCTTTGGCCTTCAATGTATGCTCTGTCAATGAGTTTTTGGAGATCCATAATGTTATCTATAATTAGCACGGTGTCATATACATATCGTAGGTTAACAATCTTTCCATTTATTGTGATTCCCTCTGGACATTCTTCCAATGCCTTTAAGATTACCTCCGCGTATACGTTGAACAAGAGTGGTGAGAGCACGCATCCTTGTCTCACTCCTCTTTTGATGTTAATATCACTGGTGGTAATGTTGTCTAATTGAATGGTAGCTGACTGATTCCAATACAGATTTCTTATTAGTTTTATGTTTTGTTCATCTAGCCCTACTTTTTGAAGGACTTCTATTAAGTCAGTGTGTCTGACTTTGTCGAATGCTTTTTCAAAATCTATGAAACACATAAAGACAGATTTCTGTTTTTCTATTCATTTTTTATCAATATTTGGGCACAGAAAAGGGCCTCTCTAATAAAACAAAACATGCTATCTATAAGTTCTAAAATAATTATCATAAATACTTAAATATTGATAACAATTTTATTTGTTTTTTATTTGTTTTTTCAGCCATGAAGTTTCTCATCTTAGTTTGTCTTCTCGGTTTTTCGGCGGCATCCATCCTCCCGGGTAAGACAAGAATACAATTACTCAAATCTGCTTTGCATTTAAATTAATTGACAGTTTTTAACATAAATTGATAAATAATTTTCCTCCCTGTAGAGATCCCGTCCACCTTCGATGAAGATTACCATGCAACTAAACGGGAAGTATTTCACTGGGATCTTTGGGACAAAATTTTAGAGTGAGTATCAATAAATGATCAACAAGAAAAATTTATAACTGATCTATTCATTGTAGTTTAGTGTCGAAAGGAAATCCAGTTACTTTACTCGACTTATGTCAGATTTATGGGCCTCCGAAATAGAAACTTCATATTAATGGGCTTAGGCCATCGAAGATTAGGCGTAAGCATGGGCCTAATCGTCGATGAGTACATGAAGAGCAGTACTATGCATCTGAGCGACATCACTGTATCGTTGAAGATTGTATAATTGCCTTTTCGCATGAATCAAGTTTTCAGCTGAACAGTATAGACAACAGGTGGAGTGTTAGGTCAGATGATGGTCAGAGGAATTATTCCGATGTCATGGTGCAAATGAATGCAGGAGGTGGCAGCAGTTTGGTATTGAGGGACGTATTTTTCTGGAAGTCCTCTGAGACCGTACTATGACTAGTACAAAATACCTAGTCATTGTGTGGCTGATGGTATATCCCTGAGTGATGATTGTCTCCCCAGTAAGCAAAAAAACATGTTCCAGCAAGATAATGCGCCGTGCTACGTTGCCGAGAATATCTTTCGAGAGTGGTTCGCTGAACACATCATTGACGTCTAGGTTTTACCTTGCCAGCTAGATTTCAATCCCACAGAATATCTCTAGAATCACATGACAGAGAGGGAGAGAGCCGGTGTTTCATTCCTACATCCCAAATACTCAAGATATACAGGAAATGAGCTTGACGACAGGGTATAGCATTTCTATTGCAAAGCTCAGATATCTTACAGTTAATACCGGGTAGAGTAGCGGCAGGTCTCTCAACAAGAGGAGAGCGCATGAAGTATTACAATGGTGATAATATCCTCACCTGACGTGACATGTGCGCAAGCCTTACTACTAGATAACGATATAATCAATTCAATAGCTAATTTTTTTTTAAATTAACAAACCTACGTAACTCGCATGAATTTCTTTGAACTTCAGCACTATTTAAAAATTATAAAATTCCTTCATTATTTGATGTGATAATGTTTTGTATTCATGTTTAGAGATCTCAAAAAGAAGATAGATGGTTGGAAACATGAGGTGTTCATAGGTCTAGAGACGATCATAAACAAACTTGATGAAGATCGACAAGATCTTATTATGAGCCTACTGGAAAAAGTAAGCAGGAAATATTGAAAACAGTAATTACAAGAATAATTCGCTTGCGCAAGTGTTGTATTAGTTTATTCCCATCTAAAATTTCACATATTTTCCTAATTCGATTCAATTAAAGCTTTCAATTATTCAACGAATTTTGATTAAATGATGGCATCTCTCTCTCTCTCTCTCTCTCTCTCTCTCTCTCTCTCTCTCTCTCTCTTGTCAATTCTTTTTCTACTTAGAGAAAAATGGCGATATTAATTATGACCATTACTGCTTTGTTTCATAACTTATGAACGTATACAGGCAAATACATTTTGTCTATGCGCTAATTTTTTTAAACTGCGAACAAAAGATTTTTCCCCTCCCGGTTCAAAGAATGTTTGTTGCTTAAGATGGACTCAAAGGCAACAGAAATCATTCCATGACTGAACTATATTATACATCACACCTCAGCTATTCATCTATTAGTCGTCTAATAACACCAACAGCAGCTGATAAATACCAATTCAAAACATGTAACCCAACCTTCGAAAATAAAACCATCCCCTCCCCCTCCTTCATTCTGTCTATTTACATTCTCTGGAACCGCCCTTCTATAATGTCATAGTAGTATAATGTTATTAATTTAAAGATATTATACTACTTAAAATCTGACTGATTGTCAGTTCTCAGTTCATGTCTGACCAATGCTCGTAGAACCCCACCTAGCGAATAAATCAATTCGGTTATCATAATATATTTTAAAATTAACTACCAAAAACATTTAGTTGTCTGAAAAGGATTTGGCAATTATATTCAGTTGATAAATTTTATAATCTAAAATAAATAAAATAACCTAAAATAAAATAAAAAATTGTCCGATAAGCATACTCTTGAAATATTTTACTGCTAGAAAGGCTCATTATTTATCGAATGATCACAGCATGAAATATTTTTATTCAGTGATCATTCGATAAGTTTTTAAATTATAAAAATATATACATAACATTTACAGAGTTAGTGTCAGTGCAACGCAATAACTGAATTCGCAGACAGGTCAATGCAGAATGCAAAACCAGACAGAAATAAGTCACTAAAACTTCGATATCTAATTAAAATATGGAAAATAAATACAATGCAAAAATTACATAAACCAAACATTCAATTGAAAAAGATACGTCAAAGTTAATTGGATATAACTTAATTTGTTGTTTGTTTTATTCGTGTATAGCTTGAAACACCCCTCGAGTGGCTTAGTCTTATCCCTGGTGGATTTGATGAAAAAATCCGCAATCTTTTGGATGCTGTCCTTAATAAAGTAAAAGATACAAAAAACAAATTGGTAATTAAACTGCGAGAACGTAAGTTATAGTTACTGGAGTTCCTGTTTACTATTTCAATAGAAAAACATTTTTTTAACCTGAAATAATATATTATAATGTGTACGTATATAAGAATATATTAATTTATATATATATATATATATGTGTGTGTGTGTGTGTGTGTGTGTGTGTGTGTGTGTGTGTGTGTGTGTGTGTGTGTGTGTGTGTGTGTGTGTGTACATATATATATATATATATATATATATAAGAATATCTTTATAAGAATATATATTACAGAGAAAAAAAGGATTTTCCTTTCGGATATACAATAGAAAGAAAGCAAACGATACAGGAGTGGTAGAGAGGATTTGTCTTTTTAGTAAATTAACATTACAGTTAAGCATTCCTCTTAGTTATCTTTCAGTTGAAGTGCATCGCTGTCGGCAATCCAGAACAGGGTATCAGTTCGATTCTACTCCTCTATGAATTTCATGACAGTTCTTGTTTCTTTGTACTAATCAAGTTCAAAAGAAACCCTGCTTTGTATTTTCCAACCTAGGCTACACATGAGAGTTTGTGCCGATTCGGTGATGGATGAGTGCTGGGTATTTCTTGTGTGCTTAAGGTAGAATCTGTAGATGCCGGCCTCAGCGCAGATGAAAAGGAAATTGCATATTCTGTGTCTGTGTACAGAAGAGAATTGCATAATTCTCTTCTGTATGGGCTAAATTCCAGTAGGCTTCTTAGCTGGGTCTGCAGTTAGAGGTGCTAGAGACAGTATTCAGTGCATGGGTGAATATCGCTTTATTTGCAGGAAGGTTAGATATGTGTGTTCCAAGGTACCCGAAACTTCACAGAATAGACACATCCGATTCTCTAAGTTTAAATATGTAGAGCTTAGTAGGAGTTGGAAAGATGTTATGCCTTAGCCTCCTCAGCATATATCGGAATCTGGTTTTGCACACTTCGATTTATATGCAAGATTCCACTGAAAACTGCAGATGACGGCCTTAGCGCAGATGAAGTGGAAATTACATATTCTTGGTCTGTTCTCTTCTATATGGACTAAATTCCAGTAGGTTTCTTGTCTGGGTGTGTAGTTACAGGAGATATGTGCAGCTTTGTAAATGAGAGGGATAAGGATGAATATACAAAGGGCAAATCTGGAGGAACTGACATGAGGAAGTGGTGTATTTTCTTGTAGTTGGAAGGAAGAATTGCAAGGGAGGCTTCAGATAATAGACGATGAAAGGTGGTCTGCTCACAGTTTTTCGAAGGAATACGATTCTCTGAGATGTAGCGATCTCTGGGAAGGCTTCGGTAATAGCAGCTTGAATCTGTTGATATTGCTTTTCAGATTTGGGGTTTTTCGGTGGTAGGCATGTGACTGTTTTCACTTTAGGGTTTAGTTCAGGAGTTCCCCTTATGATTCTTATTCCTGCCCAGTTCCATGTAGGGAAAAGAAAGAAATAGCCGGTTATGAGACTTGTTATGTTTCTGTTCGAAATCGGTGGTCCTGTGAGTACAGCTGACTCATATATAGATTGATTGTTTTATTATTTTAAAAATAATAAATTTATGTACAGGATTAACCAGTTTGGTTCACTGTGGTCAGGCAGAGAGGTTATATGTTCATTGTTTGTTGAGATATATTACATAGGAATAACAGCTGTTATAAGATAATTACACTTTTCTTGCCATTAACATTATTTTGACATTATACTATATCTTATAATAAAATAACATTTCCTATAAGACAGTATTACATATTTACATGAAAATAACAACCGATCATTATTCACATTGTTAAGCACGAAAATCTCTTTCTTCTTTGTTTCTATGTTGGGAAGTGGACTGGTATGCAGTAACTGTTCTCATCCAGGAGTTAATTCCGTGAATTCTTGGTGGAAAATGTCTAAGGTGTTGTTCTGCCTGTGGCGATGAAGCTCATATAGAACACGACTTCTCACTTTAACCTGATATAGCTTAAGATAGGTTAAATTTGTCATCACTTGCGTCCTATGGCTGTTAATTGCGTGTGTTATTTTGGCTGCTTTCCCGTTTTGTGGAATAAAAAAATCCTAGTTGCCGAGAATAAAATTCTCACAACTCCGTATGAACCCGGTTAACTCGTCTTCAGTTTAAAAGTCCTAAAAAGTTCTTCAGGTCCTAGACGAGATTCTAATCCAGGTCTTTCCTACCAATAGACATTTCGTTCATACCACCTGAGCTGACCTATCTTACTAACTCACAGACTACTGTTCCTTCTATTATAAGTTTCTGTATTCATTTATTGCCGAAAGAGACTCTAAATCTACAATATTAGACTATAAAACACTGTAATAAAACTTGAATTACTTCGAGACGTTTCTTTTTCCTATGTATGTTCAATTCAAGTTCACCATGAAAAATTAATAAAATCGATTGGCCAAAATCTAAAGATCTATTTCTAGTAAAATATTTATATGATACATATTCAAGATGTCCTGTAAATATGTGTAGGTAGTTTTGTGATCTCTGGCATAACTTGGGGGAAAAAAAGCATTTTCAAATGAAAATCCATATGTCGGTTTTCCTCTTTTTGATTCTATTCTGGAAGTGATATGAAAGCTTATTTGCAGGTAAATAGTGGAACAGAACATAATGATTCACTTCCCAACATCGGAATCTTTAACATCTTAATGTATAGCAAAATTAAGATGTAATTACAGAGAATTCCAGCCTTTCTTCGAAAGTAGATAAAAGGCATTTCATAAATGCTATCCACAAGATGAAATTAAATGAGATACGCTCGTAATGTAGAAGAATATATATCTTGAGAGTGATTTATTAGGAATATGAAGTACTGAATTTTAGATCACTTCTAGCCAGTGGATTTGCCAGTTATTTAACGGAAATGCAAGAAATGAAATCCTGGTTGATAACCAATAAGGTTTACAAAGTCATGATATCACCAGCAGAGTGTGGTCCCGAACACACCTCTAGAGTGTGTATCCAAGTGGATTGATCTCCTCGGAATAGTCAGGATATCAACATCACTCCCCTATGCCAAACTAAAGGTTCTAGTCACTTTCATTCCACATTTTTCTGTTTTAAAGTGAAAGTAATGTGACATTGCTACATTTTCAAATATAACATAAACTGACTTGGTGATAAGCTTTCGTTGTCAGTTAAATAAACTCGAAAAAAATAAAAAATAAACATAAGAAATATGCTATATATATAAGATATTGCGTATGAGATCTAAGCCCAAATATAGATATTTCTAATTTAAGTCAGTACTAGATTATTATAATTATTAATTTCTTTTAGTGCAGATATTATTTGAAAGGTTGTTATTATTTCTTTATACAGTTCTCGAAAAAATCAAGGGGAAACCTGATGTTGATGATACCGAGTTGCTGCAAGCAATGGTTGAGTTGGTTAAACAACACAGGGAACAACGCGATATAAAGGAATTCTGGGAAAAAGTGAAAGGTTTTTTCGAAATGATCAAACTGCAAATATTAGAAAGATTTGCTATATTTGGAAAATGGGCTCTGGACAAGAAGGAAGAAATCCTTGCCCATCTGAAAAAGACAAAAGATGTCGTAAAGGCTCTTGCAGAAGTGGTAAGAATTTATTACCACATCAAATAGTTATAGAATAAAATAGAGAGAGAGAGACAAAAGAAATAAAAAAGCAAAAAATGCCAGTTCATTTTAATGTAGTTGATTTCTCTATTTCAAATATTTTTAAAAATGATTTTACTTTTATGATTTATTTATCAAGTGTGAATTCTTCTTTGTCTAGTTCCTTAACCACGCCAAAGAAGTCGGTGCTGATGTTGCCCGTCAGGCTCTAGAATTTTTCGAGAAGTATAAAGAAAGCCACCTTGGAGACCTCTGGGAACAAATTAAGAAGGTCGTTAACGATGTAATAGAGAAAGAAAACTAAAGACAGTTTCTTGTTTTGTAATACTAGAATACAATAAATAGCATATATTAAAACAAGCCTTCGTTAATTTGTTTGTTTTTTATTTCATTTAATTTTACTTTAATGATGAAAAATAGGAAAACACCAGGTGAAGATAATATAAAAATGCAGGTGAAAAATTTAATGAACAACTTCTGAAATATTTTTATATGGTTTGGATGTCTGGAAAAACTCCTAACTCTTGAAAAAAGCACGAGTTATCCCAATCTATAAAAAATAAATAAAGACGATTGCAATAACTATTAGGGGAATTAGTCTGCTGAATACAGGATATAAAATATATGCAGGAATATTAAAAGAGAAGCTACGCAGTATTGTAGAGGACAAACTACTAGAAGAACAAATTGGTTTCCGAAAAGGCCAATCCTGCATAGATCGAATTTTCACTTTAAAATTATTAATATAAAGGAGAAAAGAATTTCAAAAAGAAACACACGTGGCATTTATTGATTATGAAAACGGCTTTGACAAAATTAGTAGACAAAAATTGTTTAAAATATTAACTGATTTAAACATACCAAACCAACTTTTACAATCCATTCCAGAAATGTATACAGGAAATAAAATAGCAGTTAAATTAGGACACATCATATATCAAGAGGAATACGAGAAGGATGTATCCGTACACCTATAAAATAAAATATTACAATATTTTATTTTATAAATAAAATATTTATAAAACTAAAATTATTACAATCTGGAAACAGTATAATACATTTGGTATAAAAATAACCCACCAATGAAGATAGATACACTACTATTTGCAAATGATCAAATAGTATTAGCTACATCAGATAATTTACAAATATCATTAAAATCATTACATCATCATCATCATCACCATGCGTATCAAGGATTTAGGCCTAGCATTGCCTGTTTCGGCCTTAAAAGTCATCGTTAAATCGTTTAAGAGGACGTCCTGGTTTTCCTTTTCCTAATGGCTTGTACTTTAAGGCTTGTTTTGGTAATCTTCCTGTTTTCATTCTTTGAATGTGTTCCATCCATTTATGTTTATATTTTTTAATTTTTTCTATTACTGGTTCTTGGTTTAATTCTTTCATAATATCTTCGTTTCTTTTGTGATCAAATAGGGTATACTTTGCAGTTTTTTTCATAAACTTCATTTCTGCTGTTATTAATCTTTGTTTGTCTTTTTGTTTATTGTCCAGATTTCGCTTCCATACATTAAGACTGGTATCTTATCTTGATCTTCATCTTGTCAGAAGTGTCCACCAATCACAACACGAATCCTTATCTCTATCATCACTCATAAGGCCATACGTGAACCAAAACACAACAACTGAAGCCATTGACACATATGCCCACAGGGAAATTCCAAACATTCCAGACCCATGACGTCACAACACACAATGACGTCATCAACCAATCACGTCACGATTCCTTGTCTTATCTTGATCTTGATCTTGTCAAAAGTGCCTGGTATACTACTTTCAATGTTTATGAAAAAAATTAAAAACACTTCACAAAGTCTTCTTGTTAATTTTTTTTTTTTTGGTGGTAGCTACAAAGGTTGCAGATGTGTCCTCCACATTCTTGGAATGGCTAGACCACTATTTTTATTCAGATTCGGATTGTGTTTGAGCATTTCACATGCTTTTTTGAATTTCCGTTCGAACCAGGTTTTGGTGCGGTGTAAGGACTTGATACCTTTCCAATCAATTCTGTGGTATGTTTGGAGTGCATGGTAAGAAAGGCCGGTTTTTCCAAAATGGAGGGATTTAATATGTCGTTTGTGTTCATCCTTCCTGATTGGGATGGTTCGCCCTGTTTCCCCTATGAATGGTATGTTACATGTACATTGTATTTTGTAAACTCCTGGGTGGGCTAGGTGTAGTAGATGATCCTTGGAGGAACTGAGTAGGTGTCGTAATTTTGTCGGGGGTTTAAAGTTGGTTTGATGTCATATTTTTGTAGTGTTCTGTCTATTTTTTCAGAAATGCCTCTAATATATATGGTATGGCAATGGCATTCTTGAAATCTTTTATTTGTTTTTTAGTGGTATCTCTGTGAAGGATTGAATGGTTTTTTACTGTATCCATTTTTTATGAAGGTATGGTTGATTATCTCATATTCATGGCTAAGAGCTTGTTCATTTGAACAAATAGTTTGAGCTCTGTGTTTAAGGGTGCTTATGATTCCTAGTTTTTGTGTTGGGTGGTGATAAGACGTTTTGTGTATGTACTCTCCTGTATGTACAGGTTTGCGGTAGACTGAGAAGGAGAGACAGCCTGAAGGAAGACGTGTGACGAGTGTGTCTAGGAGCGGAAGAGAGTTGTTTTTTCCATTTCAATGGTGAATCGGGTGCGTTTGTGTTGTTTGTTTAGGTGGCTAAGGAATGTATTAAGTGATTTGCGGCCATGGGGCCAAATGGCGAAAATATCGTCGACGGATCTGAGCCAAATTTTGGGCTTTAGGCACGCCGACTCTAGAGCTCGTTTGCTCAAAGTCTTCCATGTGTTTATTATTTGTATACACGAAGATTACATAATTTGGCAAACATTGGTTTCTCTCTGACGTTATAGGGAACAATTCACATAAGTTATAAGTAAATATCAAAACTAGCTAATCAAGAAAAACTCGTAAAACACATAAATTTAGTAATAGAAATACAAATAATATGTTTTCTAAGTAGATCTGGTTTCGAACTCCGTCCAGTGCCAAAACTCTTAGAGCTATTTTCAAACTACGAGTCAGCAGGTCTTATTACGTAAGTGAGGTCCTTTTTTCTGTCATATATTCAGATTTTCAGTGATGCAAAACATAGCTCCTTCCGTCCTAAATCTAATCATTAAAAATCCAAAAGCAAAATTGCCATACAAACTGCAATGAAAACAACATTCACAATGAGCACGTTGAAAGATTCCGGAAGTGAAAAAAAAAAAATTACTGAGGGCCTCGTTTACAATATAACTTTGTAAGAAACAAGAAAAAAAAAAAAAAAAAAAAGAATGCATGGTACAAAGCCTATGGCAATTTCGATTACTGCGGTGTATCTTCATAGAATTCTTTTTAACGTTCAGTTCGTAATGCGTAATAGCAACTTATAGCAACCTATAAGTCAAAAGAAATCGAATTAAATCCGTGCAACTGCACCTAGGCACCCAACTATCATTAAAATAATTATACTGTCATTCGACTGGGAGACATTTTCCAGTGGAGAAATTATATCAAGCGATACGGTTAAACACTGTGTGTGTGTGTGTGTGTGTGTGTGTGTGTGTGTGTGTGTGTGTGTGTGTGTGTGTGTGTGTGTGTGTGTGTGTGTGTGTGTGTGTGATCGATAACTCAACCAGGCCACGTTCATGACAAAAATAATTTCCTCGTTACTGTTTGTTAAAACAGTTGGTATACCGTCCACACACTTTGAACAGTAAAATATATCGATTGCACCAACAGCTATTTTATTATTATTAAGTGACACCTACAGGGAGTTCAAGGACTTATCGTGGGATAGCCCACCATTACTTCGCTAAATAAATCTCCATTACTACTTAATTCTCCAACCGCAACACTCCTATCTTCAACGCCATCTATCGCCCATCATCATTTCAATCGAAGGTGAGTTAGCCGATCTCATACGGAGGTAGCAGGGTTTTTTCTCCCGGAAACTCAGGTTTTTCATCCCGCATACAGACAAATCGGCCCTTCAGAACACACACAATTTACAGATAAAACATACTAGTTGTGGTAGTGGTGGAGGTGGGCGGTAGATGGCGTTGATGGAGATGATTCGTAGTAGTGGTTCGGTGTAGTGGTTGAGACAGTTGTAGGTGTCCTCCCGCGATGAGTCTTCGGACTCCTTGGAGGTGTCAGGAATAATAATAATAATAATAATAATAATAATAATAATCACCAACAACAGTATTTTTGTTAAATAGCGTACGTTCAGAAGGCCGATTTGTCTGTACGCGGGATAAAAAAAACCTGCTACCACAGTATGAGATGGGCGAACTCACCGTCAACTGAAAAAGCCCCTATAATGATACTCCTCGTCACGACTAGAATCGAACCCCGATCCTTTCCAATCGAAGAGCACAATTCCGCTGTTCTTCCAATTGCACTACTTTTTTTTTTTTAACAACTTTATTATAAACTTTTGCAATTATTTACATCATAATGAATTCTATATACAATATATACATTTGTTATACCATTATTTCAATCGAAGTTTCATTTTATATTATATCATCATGTTATAATGTAGTTGTTACATTACTGTTCTCTTAAAATGCCTTAACTTCCTTTACTTATAAACAGGGAATCTCATCTGTTAGTTACATACACATTATTTTCTCTATTACATCAATTAAGGTATAATTTAGCTTTTTTTTTTTAAATATACAGTTAATTCTATTTACATACCATATATATAATTATATAGCACACTTATTATATATTTAACAATCTATATATTCTACAAGATAAATCATATATACATCTGTACAGCGAAATAACATTCGCATGCAATGAAGTAGGAGAGCACTTTTTCCCCTCCGGTAGGAGATCTGTTCCAAGTGACTCAGGTGCTGTTTCCTCTGGTGGAGGTGGAGAGTTAGCATCCTTCCGAATTTACTTCCGATTTTTCCCATTTCCAATAGGAGTGATGAAGGTGTCGTTCTGTTGTTGGTTGGAGGGTTCATCTGATGTAAGGTTGGAGGTTAAGTGTGTCCATTCTTCTGTAGTCATTCTTCTGGACTGGACCGAATTGGTGATCTCCTCCTGGATGTAGTGATGTAATTTCGATATTGTTCCGGGACTGTCTTCCCTTCCATACGCTTGGTCGCACCTGTGAGCCCAAATTGCGTACATCGTTAGGATTAGAACAATTGTTTGCACCCTGTTTATATGTTTTCCTTTTAGCCAAAATAACATTTCTTCATTGATTACTTTGATTTCTGGAAGCCATCTTTTAACGGCTTTCCAAGTTACTTCTGCTTCCTTGCAATATAACATTAGGTGGTATAGTGTTTCCGGTTCCTGGCAAAACTGACATGTTGCATTCCCTTCAAGGGGTATACCTTTAGCCACTATCCACATCTTGGTTGGTAGGCAGGCATGGTGTACTTTAAAGAAGAAGGTTTTATACTTTGGATGTATTGGGAGCTTGAAGATATTGTTTAATACCGGACTGAGTGTGATTTGTCCTCTTCTTAATTCTCTATGTTGTGGTATGGTTGTTCTGCTTAGTTTGTAGTATGTTGCTTTTGTTTTTTGACTTCCAATTGCACTACGACGGCTTGACATGACAACTGATTAGCAATAGATAAAAACAGTAAAGAAAGAAGTCGACATATTGTGCCCAGATCGTAATAAAGATTTAGTAATTTTATTTTAAAAAAAAATTATATACATCTACTTATTTTTATGTACTTGTAAAATTAATTCACGCTTAATGAACTGAAATATTCTTTTAATCAAAAACAAAGATGTAGGAGGGGAAAAAATGTAGGATTAGCATGTCGTTCAAAGAGAAAATTCTTGAGATAATTTGGAAGCCCTTCGTGGTACCATATTTAATTTTTATCCCAATTCTGTGTTTAAAAAATGATTTATTTGAATTCGATTCAAATTTCTGAATCGGAGTTCAAATTATTTTTGAAAAAAAAGGGACTCAATATGAATCTAGTTCTAGTTTTTTTTAAATGTAGAAATAATTGGTGTCCATTGTTTTTTCTATCCAGGTAAACTTTAACAAGAATTGTTTGTTCGTCTGTAAAGTAGCCATAGATATTTATTTATTTTATTAAATTAACAATTTTCAGTGTCATTTTAACCTTTGCTTTACTTTATCTTCAACCTCTAATATTTGCTATATTTCAGAAACAAGAGTTGCTTTTTTTTGCATATTTAATTCATTTGATATGTTTAGTATTATGATTACCATGCACTGTTGCATGGTAATTATGAGATATTAAGACCTCATTGGCAGAGCGGCTTACGTAACCACTCTTCATCTAACATGTGGCATCGAATTCCCGTTCGAATGAGTCCATATGATGTTCTCTATAACATCAAATGAGTTACTAAAGAATGCTCAAAATTTTGTATGAATGGAAAAATTGTCCTCTCATTTTGAATTGAAATTGCAATATTGCAATATTGAAGCTTCTCGTGAAAAAAGAAACACGATATGTACGCAGCCATGGATGGCAGTCAGTTTTACCTTCAGATCCCACTGCGGCAGCATGGACGTTTATAACTATTTAGATGACAGATTATTTCCCCAATCCGGTGTAACGATAAAGAACAACAGGGATTTCTTTATTTCTCTGCTATTAACATGTTTAAAAAAATCTTGATACCAAATACTCAGAATATCTAAGTATTTAAAAGATATAATACAAACATCAGTACCTTAGTGGAATGCTGAAGTATTTTTCAAAATACATGAATTCATTCGGATGACTAGCAGTCATCTGAACTTATAGAGACAAAGAATTGCACAAGACATAGATAGATACTCATCAGTATTAAAAATAAATGGAGTCAAGAAAAACTTGGATCACGAGACCGATGACTAGCAATAAACGCTTGAGAAGATTTGGTGAATTTTCAAAATCAAAATCAAATTGGAAATTAAGCATCTGAAGCAGTTGGTCTCAATAATTTCGCTGAGGAGTTAGATTATATAATAAACATTATATTTTATTGTTAATAAACATTGCTTTTATTTGCATATTTAATTCATTTGATATGTTTAGCATTATGATTACCATGCACTGTTGCATGGTAATCATATACAGTATATATATACTGTATATATATATTTCATGCATAAAAATAATAAATCACTTTTTATTACTTCAAATATTTAAATCAGAAGCTAATTGGTCATCATTAGCATAATCACAAGATGAAAGTAGAACAAAAAACGTTCATCCTATTTACAGAACTTTATATATAGGATTAAGGTTCGTTCTTAAACCTGTTTACACTGCTTAATCCTTAATTACAAGCTTAAGTTTGTTCAAGGTGCACCTCGTAATTATGCTAATACACTGATCATGGCCAGTTAGTTTCTGGTCGAAATATTTGCAATAATAAATCATTATTTATTCGTGTGAATACATGTATCTAATAATCTTAGTATATGTCTTATGATACTGTGTATTACATATTGTATTATATATCACATATCAACCGAAATTCCTTTGGGAAAATAAACATTGTACATAACTGTAGTTAATTTTCAAAATATTTGTTTCATTTCAAAATAGTTCTGACATGTCTTCAGATATATTCATCAAAACCGAATTAAACTCAATAACGATGATGTCGAACCACCTTGAATGATTTACATAGCCTTGATAGTAAGCACAAAGAAGAATGGTTATCAGTTTAAAATAGCAAAGTGTAAGGCTGGGAGTTTGGAATGAAATATTACTAGCTGTGTACCTCAGCGATGGAAAATGGTTGCAAGAAATCTGTGAAGCTAGAAATTTAGAGATGCCAATACTAGTGACTCAGGATTACCTAGATATTCAAGAACATACTGACAAGCAGAGTTAAAAAGCTTATTATACCTAGTTATAAGACCTCGATATTCCATTAGAACTATTGTGCACAGATCTGGCCTGGGTTAATTGGCGATGTGAAAAGATGGAAATAATCCGGTGGTGGATGGCCAAAATGACGGCAGTTCTAATACAATGCTCCATATGTGGACAAGATTAAAGATTAATCAGTGGTAGAAATTGGTTAATAGGCCGAAACTAGGATATAATATAGATATATAAGTTACTAAGATGGTTTTATAGCAGGCGTCTTCAACCTTTCAAACAGTGCAAGCCGAATTAAAAATTTCAATACAGCCCGTGGGCCACTAAGCTATACTGCGGTATTTAGAACAAGATGCTTTCCAGATTCACAAAGAACGCTGTACGTTTGATACCTTACATAAAATCCTATAAAATAAATATACTCAGCTTTCAGAGCGTAGGTAGGAGTAGGGTTCATGATAGGTAAATAAAATCAATACTTGGAAAAATATAATTTAATGAAGAAGACATTCATTTTATGCAATGTCAATAAGAAACTTGGCAATGCTTTTTCTTGACCAGCTTGTCGATGTTGGCATCCATGTCGGAAGTAGCTGTGCGCAGAGTATTCTCGAGATGTTGGTCCGTAATCTGAGTTCTCGTTTTGGACTTCACATACTTCATTCTGGAGAAGAACTGCTTACATAAGTATGTGCTTCCTAACAAAGCGCACATCTTCAAAGAATGCCGAGAAGATTAGGGAATGCATCCTCAGAAATGTAGTCTTTGTAAAATGTAATCAAGGGCACACTGAATAATTTTTCTCTCCAAGTAGAGTTGTTTTGGATTCAAGAAACTCCATTTGTACTGAACCTGGCATTTCGGAAGCATTGACACTGTATGGCATTGAAAATAAATCTAAAGAAGACTGTTGGTTACGAATATCACTAAATCTTTCTTCGAACTCACTTCGCAACATGGCTAATTTTGTCGCATATTAATCAAGAGACGAACAGTTGGAATCAGCGAGAAGCTGAAAATGAGTAAAGTCTTTTTTTTTTTGCGAGTTGTGCCTCCCAAAGATTGAGATTTACCACAAAAGCTTTGATGTGATAAAACAGAGTGTGCACCAATTGATCTTTGAATTGTAGCCGCGTATTTAGGTCATTCATATGCAACGATATGTCGGTCACAAATGCAAAGTCTGTCACCCACTTCTGATCGTTCAATTCCGCAATCGGATTCCGCTTGGATTGCATGAACTGCGGTATTTCCTCCTTAAGTGAAAGCCTATTTTAAGAACCTTCCCTCTGCTCTGCCAGCGCACATCACTATACTAAATCAGATCGTCATGATCCACTTCGCACTCCTGGGTCAAAAACTCTTGGAATTGACGATGATTCAATCTTCTTGCCCTACTAATGTTGACGACAGTCACAATAGCTTTCATGACATTCTCAAATCCAATAGGTTTTGCACACAAATTCTCCTGGTGGATTAAACAGTGGCAATGGACCAAATCTTTTAATTCTAGTTCCGGCTCTTTCGGCAGAAGCGCAACAAACCCTTCGTTCTTTCCGACCATAGCAGAGGCACCCATCAGGTACCACTTCCCCGAGATTGGTTAAGCACAGGACGAAACCCTGTATCGTTCACATCTGTGTTCTCATCTAAAGCAAGTGAATAACATAAATTCGAACGACCGTGTTTTTAAAGTTCTTTCAATGTCATTGGCAAGTTCTTCGACACATCGTGCTACAGTTACCCTAGATAAACTCGATTTTTTAAACACATTCTTATTATTTGGGCACAGAATATCCCCAGCAGTGATGAGACACTCTTTCACAAACTCGCCGTGCAAGGGGGCTTTTGTTTTTTTAGCACTTTTTTCAGCTATCACATAACTTGCTTTTGGCGCGCTCTTTTCTCTCTCTTCCCTCTGCCTTTTAAACGTGCCCTGCTGGCATTCTAAATCAATTTAGAGACGGTTCAGTTTGTTCGATCACCTTCAAGCCGCACTTGACGGTGATCGAAATTGGACGTATACTTTGTCTCATAGTGTCGTTTTATATTGTATTCTTTTGATAGCGACACTGACTGACTCACGACAAATTAAACACACTGCCGTATCATCGATCGGCACAAAAAAGTACAAATTAGTCCACATTTCATTAAAAATCCGACAAGAATCACTTGATTTACGCTTTTTACTCATAGACGTTATAGTGATGGAAGCTGAACCCAAAAAATGATCCAAAGTGGGCGTGTAACGGTTATTATCCACAGAATATGTCTCACACTAATAAAAATAATCTGGCAATATAAAACCACAATAGGTTATGGTTGACACGACGAATCTGCGTGCACTTGTACACAAATATCACACTGTTCACGTCTGACTGACTGTGGATGAGATCCTCTTGTATTTATATTTATATGAAAATAACGAAGTATCGAGAACCGTCGAGATGTATCTGGAAGGCACTAGACAGCGCACTCGAACGAACTACTGCTTCAGCCATCTACCTGCGACGTTAGTACTAGTACTTAAGTACCGCTTGGCGCTGGTAGATGGCTGAAGAAGCATGTCTATTTAATATTTATTTTTATAGGATTTTACGAAAGTATCAAATGCACAGCGTTCCTTGTGAATCTGGAAAGCATCTTAGAATTCTAAATACCTGCTGGCCACTAAATAAATGGCCAGCTGGCTTCATTGAAATTATTTTTTATTTAACCGCGTTTTAATGTTAAGTAGTTATTTTTTCAAAATTGCCGGAGGGCTACGGCAAAGAGCGTCGCGGACCATGTGTTGAAGACCCCTGTTTTATAGGATTGATAACATTTTTTTTTTTTTTTTGCTTAGAGAGCGGTAAATGAATGGAACGGGTTGTCAGATCAATTGTGAGTATTTAGTGAATGAATTCAAAGTGAAGAATTAACGGTATTCTGCAAATAATGGTTCACTGTTTTGGGGGAAATGTTTCTAGATCGCCTAATAAGCTCATGCATTTGGTTTTCTTAAATCTATATTCGATTACTCTCCAGCTGCAGTAATAATGAAAAGTGCATAATTTACAAAGTGAAATGATTTGAACTCTGTAATGATATTATTAATTTTATATCGGCGAACACTTAAATAAAAGAGTTCTAAAATTTGAAAAATTGCATATAATTGAAAAATCAAAAGCAGTGCTTTATATTATAGAAAGTTTTATCCATTACAGTTTATATATATATATATATATTCATGAGATAATCAAAATCAGCGAAAACGGATTATGAACGTCTTCTGTAATTCGGTGGAAAATGATGAGAAAGATTATGCAGATATCTATTGGTATGAGTAGGTTTTTTTTTCTCATCATTTTCCACAAAACTTGGAACTATATCTACCTTAGGACACAGAGCACGCTCTCTCTTGAATGAACCAGATGAACTACAAAAAAAAATAAATCAACTCTCTCTTATCTTTAAACAAAATGGTTACTCTGAAAAAACGATTAAGAAATTTCTTCTGGATCCTCCTAGACAGTGCACCACAGAAACTAGTAATTTTAAAGGCAGCATCTCCATCCCATATATTAGCACAGTCTCTAACAAATTAGCAAAAGTCCTTAAAAAATATAACATCAAGACGTTCTTCACCACCCTTCCAAAAATCCGTTCTCTAATCAGCTATCCAAAGCCTCCTCATCACAACCTAAAATATCCAGGTGTATATAAATTATGGTGTGATTGCAATATCCCTTATTTCGGACAAACTAACAAATCTGTTGAGCAACGTATAGAAGAGCATAAAAGAGACATCTCTTACAACTCATGCAACTGCGTTATCCAGTCATGTTCTTTTTTCAAATAATCCTAATGATGATCAACAAAGCCACTCCGTTTGCTGGGATAGGTCAGAAAATATTTTTCGCTCTGATGATGAGTTTGAGAGAAAAATTATAGAATCAAGGGAAATCCTTCTGAATCCTGTCCACTTAAACAACAATTTGAGTTATAACATCCCAGATAGCCGTGCTGCAGTTATTCAATATTGGCGTTCACGTGAGTCTGCACGCATACTCGCAATAAACAATGGCACGCCTGTTAGAATAAGTTGAAAAAATACAACGTTTTTTATGTATCAATTATGTGTGGCGAGTTTTTACCTGTATTTTCAAGTTTTTAGATACTTCAATGTTTATTACTATTCTCTTCCTTTAAGAATACCTGATGAAGGCTATTATAAGCCGAAACTAGTTGTATTAATCTTATTAAATCTTTATTAAGGATTCTCGGTTTTTAAGTCATTAAATCTATTTTTAAAAATGTATCACAACAACCGAGTTGAAGCATATAATTACATATATATATATATATATATATATATATATAATGTATTTATTGGAAGACAGGCAAGAAAAAGACTATTTACATATTATACAATAGAATGAAGGCAAAAGATACAGGAGTCGTAGAGAGGATTTGTCTTTTTAGTAAATTAACATTACAATTAAGCATTCCTCTTAATTATCTTTCAGTTGAAGTGTATAGTCGTCGGCAATCCAGAACAGGGCACCAGTTGGATTCCACTCCTCAATGAATTTCGTGACAGTTCTTGCTTCTTTGTACCAATCAAGTTCAAATGAAAGCCTGCGTTGTAGTTTCCCACCTAGGCAACACATGGGAGTTTGTGCCGATTCGGTGATGGATCTGTGGTGGTTATTTCTTGTGTGCTTAAGGTAGAAGCTGTAGATGTCGGACTTAGCGCAGATGAAGAGGAAATTGCATATTCTATGTCTGTTTTCTTCTGTATGGACTAAATTCCAGTAGTCTTCTTGGCTGGGTGTGTAGTTACAGGTGCTAGAGGCAGTATTCAGGGCATAGGTGATTATCGCTTTATTTCCAGGATCGGTTAGATATGTTTGTTCCAAGGTACCCGAAACTTCACAGAATAGACACAGATCCGATTCTATAAGTTTAAATTTGTATAGCTTAGTAGGAGTTGGCAAGATGTTATGCCACAGCCTCCACTGCATGTCGGAATCTGGTTTGGCACACTTCAATTTATATGCAAGATCCCACTGAAAATTGCAGATGACGTAGATCAGTGGTGTTCAATCTTTTTTACTATGCGAGCTACTTTTCTATACTATTCGGCAATCTACTCTCTTCTTCACGGCGATCTACTCAACTTCTTTACTTGAATAATCTTGAAATACCATGCGAATAAATACCGTTAACTGAGAAGTATCAGTGAAGTCGTTTGATTCATCAAATTGTAATGAAAACGAAACACACTGGTGAATGTCTGACATTAACTGAGTATTCAGATCGGCACTTAAAATTTCAACTCTTCTCATAACTGTTGTTCTGGAAAGTTGTAAATCTTTAATATTCGAAATGATTTCATTTTTATTTTTAAAATCAGAAAATAAAGATTCTGCGGCTGAGAGAAACGATTCTTTTATTAACTATCCATCAGTAAAAGAATTTTTTGCTTTTGTGGTTATAATTTACTTGAAGTCATTCACGAATTTTTGAATTAATTGATATTTTGATAGGCACTCTTTCCTGGTCGTTCCAGTAAGTCCGCAATGGAACGACCAGGAAAGAGTGCCTATCAAAATATCAATTAATTCAAAAACTTACCTAACCAACTTAACCTAGACTAATCTAACGTAACCTAGCCTAACTTAACCTAACAGTCGCTGGCGGGAAAATGAGATATCTCTCACGTAAAATAAATTTAGTTTAATCCTTTATCCAAGTGTGAGCAAACAAAGTTTGCGCCTGAAAGTATCTTCAGGACTGGGTTAAGGTGGTACACACCAGGGCAACTCGTTGCAAAGGTGGAGCAAGCTACCAACACTCCTATCCTAGTATCTCCTATAATGCAAAACACATCTCCTTGCGGATATGTCTATTGTTATGCATTAAGGGAAGGGCCACTACCCAGACCGGTTTCGACCTTTATTGAGGTCTCTTCAGTGGGAGCCAGGCCCAAGTCGAGATATCAGGCAGAAGCATTTGCAGGTCATCTCCACCTATAAGGTGTGTACCACCTTAACCCAGTCCTGAAGATACTTTCAGGCGCAAACTTTGTTTGCTCACACTTGGATAAAGGATTAAACTAAATTTATTATACTCTAACCAAGTGGAAAATAAACTTTCAACATCTCTCACGTAAAAATTCGTCCTCACCGGTCTCCTGTAGACTGCCATGTTAACGTACCGCCCGTTGGAAGGGAAAGAGTCTGATTTTGGAAATGGATTTTTGGAAAAAATCAATAATGAGCGCCAATTTTCATGAGTCGGTTGTTATTACTGAAAGGTAAGAAATTGCCTGATATGCTACGTTTCGCATTTAAAGAGGAATGACCCCAAGTAATTATAGCCAACGAATAGCATACGATGTGCTTTGCTTATAATCGTATTCACTCGGCTCGCTGTTTGACTTCCACTGATCCAAATTAATTCATTTAATGGACTTATCAAAAAATTACTAATTTGACAGTTTTAACGAAAAATAAATAAACAATACCAATACACTTAAAGAAAATTAAACAATAATACAAAATAATGATAAATAAAATATTATGTTTTCAGTTTCAATTAAATTTGTAAGTAAGGAGGAATAAACAAGAGATCGACCAAAAATCGCTCCGCGATCGACCAGTCGATCGCAATCGACGGGTTGAACACCTCTGACGTAGATGACGGCCTTAGCGCAGATGAAGAGGAAATTGCATATTCTGTGTCTGTTCTCTTCTGTATGGACTAAATTCCAGTAGGTTTCTTGTCTGAGTGTGTAGTTACAGGTGGAAAGTGCAGCTTTGTAGATGAGAGGGTTAAGGATGAAAATACAAAGGGCAAAGTTGGAGGCACTGACATGAGTAAGTGGTGTATTTTCTTGTAGTTGGAAGGAAGAATTGCAAGTGAGGCTTCAGATGATAGATGATGAAAGCTGCTCTCCCGCAGTGTCTCGGAGGAATACGATTCTCTGAGATGTAGCGATATCTGGGAAGGCTTCTATAACAGTAGCTTGCATCTGTTGATATTGCGTTTCAGATTTGGGGTTTTTCAGTGGTAGGCATGTGACTGTTTGCACTTTAAGGTCTAGGTCAGGAGGTCCCCTTATGATTCTTATTCCTGCCCAATTCCATTTAGGGAAAATAAAGCAATGGCCGGTTATGAGACTTGTTATGTTTCTGTTCAAAATCAGTGGTCCTGTGAGTACAGCTGACTCATATATAGATAGATTGTTTTATTATTTTAAAAATAATAAATTTATGTACAGGATTAACCGGTTTGGTTCACTGCGGTCAGGCAGAGAGGTTACATGTTCATTGTTTGTTGAGGTATATTACATAGGAATAACAGCTGTTATAAGATAATTACACTTTTCTTGCCATTAGGATTATTTTGACATTATACTATATCTTATAATAAAATAACAGTTGCTTTAAGAGAGTATTACATATTTACATAAAAATAACAACTGATCATTATTCACATTGTTAAGCACGAAAATCTCTTTCTTCTTTGTGTCTATGTTGGAAAGTGGACTGGTATGAAGTAACTGTTCTCATCCAGGAGTTAATTCCGTGGATTCTTGGTGGAAAAGGTCTAAGGTGTTGTCCTGCCTGTGGTGATGAAGCTCATGTAGGACACGATATCTCACCTTTAACCTGATATTGCTTAAGATAGGAGGGTTAAACTTGTCATTACTTGCGTCCTATGGATGTTAACTGCGTGTTATTTTAGCTGGTTTGCCCGTTTTGTGCAATAAAAAAATCCAAGTTGCCAAGAATAAAATTCTCACAACTCCGTATGAACCCGGTTAACTCATCTTCACTTTAAAAGTCCTGAAAAGTTCTTCGGGTCCTAGACGAGATGATAATCCAGGTCTGTCCTACCAATAGACATTTCGTTCATACCACCTGAGCTGTGCTACCTTACTAACTCACAGACTACTGTTCCTTCTATTATAAGTTTCTGTATTGCATTTATCTGCCGAATTAGACTATAAAACTATAATATTAGACCATAAAACTCAGCAATAAAACTTGAATTACTTCAAGACGCTTTCCTATATATGTTCAATTCAAGTTCAATTCAATGAAAAATTAATAAAACCGATTGGCCAAAATCTAAAGATCTATTTTCTAGTAAAATATTTATATGATACATATTAAAGATGTCTTGCAAATATGTGTAGGTAGTTTCGTGATCTCTGGCATAACTTGAAATAAAAAAGGCATTTTCAAATGAAAATCCATATGTCGGTTTTACTCTTTTTGATTCTATTCTGAGGGTGATATGAAAGCTTATTTGCAGGTAAATGGTGGAATACAACATAATGATGCACTTCCCAAAGTCGGAATCTTTAACATCTTAATGTATGGCAAAATTAAGATGTAATTACAGAGAATTCCAGCCTTTCTTCGAAAGTAGATAAAAGGCATTTCATAAATACTGTCCCTAAGATGGAATTAAATGAGATACGCTCGTAATGTAGAAGAATATATATCTTGAGAGGGCTTTATTAGGAATATGAAGTACTGAATTTTAGATCACTTCTGGCCAGTGGATTTGCCAGTTATTTAACGGAAATGCAAGAAATGAAATCCTGGTTGATAACCAATAAGGTTTACAAAGTCACAATATCACCAGCAGAGTGTGGTCACGAACACACCTCTAGAGTGTGGTCACGAACACACCTCTAGAGTGTGTATCCAACTGGATTGATCTCCTCGGAATTGTCAGGAAATCAACATCACTCCCCTGTACCAAACTACAGGTTCTAGTCACTTTCATTCCACATTTTTTTTCTGATTTAAAGTGAAAGTAATGTGGGTCATTGCTAAATTTTCAAATACAACAATAAACCGACTTGGTTATAAGCTTTCGTTGTCAGTTAAATGAACTCGAAAAAAAATAAATAAATAAACAAGAAATATGCTATATATAAGATATTGTGTATGAGATCTAAGCCGAAATATAGATATTTCTAATTTAAGACAGTACTAGATTATTATAATTATTAATTCCTTTTAGTGCTGATATTATTCGAAAGGTTGTTATTATTTCTTTTTACAGTTCTGGATAACAGCAAGGAGAAACGTGATGTTCACGATACCAAGTTGCTGCAAGCAATGGTTGAGTTGGTTAAACAACACAGGGAACTACGCGATCTCAAGGAAATCTGGGAAAAAGTGAAAGATTTTTTCGAAATGATCAAACTGCAAATATTAGAAAGATTTACTATATTTGGAAAATGGGCTCTGGACAAGAAGGAAGAAATCCTTGCCCATTTGAAAAAGACAAAAGATGTCGTAAAGGCTCTTGTAGAAGTGGTAAGAATTTATTACCACATCAATCAGTTATAGAATAAAATAGAGATGCAAAAGAAATAAAAAACAAAAAAATGTCAATTCATTTTAAAGTAGTTGATTTCTCTATTTTGTTTTTAAAAATGATTTTACTTTTATGATTTATTTATCAAGTGTGAATTCTTCTTTGTCTAGTTCATTAACCACGCCAAAGAAGTCAGTGCTGATGTTGCCCGTCAGGCTCTATAATATTTCGAGCAGTATAAAGAAAGGCTTGGAGACCTCTGGAATAAAATTTTGACGATCACTGACGAAGCAATAGAGAAAGAAGACTAAAGACAGTTTCTCGTTTTGTAATACTAGAATACAATAAATAGCATATATTAAATAAAATTAAATAAAAATAAAGGCGTTGTTTATTTGTTTGTTTTTGATTTCATTTAATTTGTTTGAATTTAATTTAAACACGTTGACGATTTATTAGCCTCCACACCTTATTCTTTTTCATCTGTGTTATATTTTCACTGTTCACAGTTATTGTTAGATATTTAAATTTTTATTTGTTCCAGTATTTTCTCTTCAGTTTTAATTTAGTTCTGATTGTTATTTTGCAATAACCATTGTTATTGATTTATTAGTTGATATTTGCATATTAAAGCTGCTACGTATCTGTTCGAGTTTGAATAATTGCTTTCGGAGATCGTCTTCATTTTTTGCTCATAATGTTACATCATCTGTCTTTTTTAATTTTACTCAATCTGATTTCTGTTTTTTTTTTAATTCTGTTATTATTTCGTCCATCATCATGAAATCTGAAACATGAACTCAAAGAATCGGTTTGTCCAATCCCTCTTCTTAAACGGATTTTCTGTTTACTTTTGTTCTGATATCTTAAAAAAATAAAAAATCAGCTAACGCCTTTTTATTCCCGTATACGGGAGTAGGCGAGGCCATTTAGCCCTATCTAACTTTTGGAGACTGAGTGGGCAGTTCAATCTCCTCTGGTACCCAATCAGAGGCAGATGGCCCAAAGCTATCACTAATTAAGCGGTACGCAGTGAAGAGAGACGGCTCAAATGTGCCGCCATCTCGTGGTCCCTAACCCTAACACAATATATTTAATGTCTGAAATAATGTGGGTTCTACGGTCGATTTTCTTGAGTTTACAGGACGAAAAACCCGAGTTTCCGGGAGGAAAAACCTGCTTGCCCGTGCCAGAGATCGACTAACTCGGGAACTGGTCGAAAAAAGGCTTAGAAAAATTTCCTCTAGTCGCCGACTAGACTCGAAATGAAGTCTTCCTTCGTGCGGCCAAGTGCGGTGGTGTGCAAACGCTACATCCACTGAGCTACACAGGCTCTCTGATATCTTATTACAAATTTATTTTGTTTGTATATCTTTGATCGTTTGAATCATTTGCAGTGGTCACAAATTGATGATAATACTTATCAGGATATCCTGTATTCTGACTGATTCTGTGGAAAGCCTTCTCTAAGTCAGTGAAACAATTAAATATAAATTCGTAAAATTCATTCTCTATTTTCGTTGGTAATCTCTCTTTTCTGAAAGACATGTTTAATTAAATTTCGAATGTTTTCAGACATTCCTTTTCAGACATTTTCATTTCTTTTTGAAATTTGCTTACTGTACAAGAAATTATTATATACAGTATAAAGTCAAACAAAAAAATATGAGACACTTTCGGAATTTGTTTCAATTTTTATTATTTTAAATAATAATAATATTATTATTATTATTATTATTATTATTATTATTATTATTATTATTATCTGAGAATTCCATGGAGTCAAGGACTCATCGACGGAGGCTATACATCACCCAAAACCAGCTATCATACCTGCCCTTAAATTCATCCACACTAGATGCACTCACTACCCTTAAGGGCCAGTTATTCCACTCATCACTCACTGCTCTATGAGAGAAAAACCTAGCTCTTACCACTTTCTTGACTGTGAACAAACTTAACTTCCATGGATTCCCCCGTATTCTCTCTCTCTCTCTCTCTCTCTCTCTCTCTCTCTCTCTCTCTCTCTCTCTCTTTCTTTCTCTCTCTCTCTCTCTCTCTCTCTCTCTTCTCACATTCCATATAAAAAACTTTCATCAGTTGAAATCCTATAACACCCATTCAAAAGTTTATAGACCTTAGTTTATAGACCTCTATCATATCACCCCTCTTTCTCCTGTTAACCAGAGTCTGCAATCCAGATACTCGCAATCTGTCCACATAATCTAAATCGCATAATCCGAATATAATCTGCCTAACTCTTCTCTGGGCCTTTTCCACAGCTTATTTATACGCTTTGAATCCGGGAGACTAAATCTGCGCACAACATTCCTGGTGTGGTCTTATCAAAGCCTTATAAATAGCCAAAATGACTTCCTTATCCTTACATGTCAAGGTTCGCTTCAACATCGCAATTATCCTCTGAGTTGTATTTGCATTTTTGCTATGTGACTTTTTAACTTTAAATTCTTATCCAAAATCCCTTACCGCTTCAGTTTCTGTAACATAATTTCGCTAATACAATATGCTGCTGGAACTCTTATCGTGCCAAAGTGCATAACTTTGCACTTACTAATATTAAACTAAGAGCCATTTTCCTTTGCCCAAATTTCCAGCCCATTCAAATAATTTTATAAGTGCTAGATATCAATAGCATCCCTGATCACATCATCATCAGCAGCAGCACACAATTGCACATCTGATGTTGGATCCTGCCTGATATCATAAATATATACATTGAACAATAATGGCCCAAGAATTTAACCCTCAGGTACACCAATAGTCACCTTAAATCTGGCACATTCCCATTCACCATATACCACTTTTTGATATCTGTCTGTCAATCCTCCCCTGATCCAATTAAAGAGTTATTTTTCCAATCACATATTCTCCAGTTTATGCAACAGCCTTTCGTGTGGTATCCTATCAAATGCCTTAGAAAAATCCAACGATATCATAGTGTGTACATTCCCTTTATCCAAGTTCAGCTGCAACTTTGTTATAAAATATAAGCAAATTGCTAAAACATGACCTTCCTTTAGTAACCACATGAGCCATCCTTGCAGAGTATAGCATGTTTGTCGACCATTTTCTGTATGCGAGTTCTTACCAACTTCTCTAAAATCTTCACTACCATACCAGAGATACTGATAGGTTGGTAGTTAGAAATATCAGTTTTTGTACCACCCTTGTGCAATGGAACGCTCATACATTCTTTCCATTCCTGTGGTATCATTCCTGGGCTGAGACTCAAGTTTTACAAACATGTGAAAGGCATAACCAATTCAGCAAACCGGCTGATATTCCATCTATCCCTATCAAATTCTTATCCAGGTTATCCAACAGCTCTTCAATCTCATTTTCATGAACCTCCAACTCTTCATCCAATGTAGTAGTAGCACTGTACTCGTACATCATGTTGCATACACCTGGTGTATGTATGTATAATAATAATAATAATAATAATAATAATAATAATAATAATAATAATAATAATAATAATAATAATAATAATAATAATAATAATAATAATATATTATTATTATTATTATTAGTATTAGTAGTAGTAGTAGTAGTAGTAGTAGTAGTATCTGAAATCTCCAGGGAGTCAAGAACTCATCAAAGGAGGCTATACTTCACCCAAACCAGCTGCCATACCTTCCCTTATATTCATTCACACTAGATGTACTCACTACCCTAAAGGCAAACTATTCCACTCAATCACTCACTGCTCTGTGAGAGAAAAACCTAGCTCTTACTCCTTTCTTGACTGCGAACAAACTTAATTTCCATAGTTGCCCCTGTTCTCTCCCCAACTTCCATATCACGAAAAATTTCATCAGACGGTATCCTATAACACCCATTTAAAAGTTTATAGACCTCTATCATATCACACCTCTTTATCCTGTTAACCAGGGTTTGTAATCCACAAGACTCGCAATCTGTCCTCATTATCTAAATCCCATAATCCGGATATAATCTTCCTAACTCTTCTTTGTGCCTTTTCCACAGCTTCTTTATCCTCTTGGAATCCTGGAGACCAAATATGCGCACAATAATTCAGTTGTGGTCTTATCAAAGACTTATAAAGAAGTAAAGTTACTTCTTTATCCTTACATTCAAGGTTCGCGTCATCATCGCAATTATCCAACGTTGCATTTGCAACTTTTGTTTTCTGACCTTTGAACTTCAAATGCTCCAATATGCGAAGATCCTTTGCCTGCTCAGTTTCTCGTAGTATAATCCCGTTAATATAATATGCCGCTGGAAATCTCATCATGCCAAAGTGCATAACTTTACACTTACTAACATTAAACTGAAACCCATTCATAAACAGTTATTAACGGGTTCATGAAACCCATTTTCGTTTGCCCATATTTCCAGCCTCTTTATATCATTTTGTAAGTGCTGAATATCTGTAGCATTCCTGATTTCCCTACCTACCTTCGCATCATCTACTAACAATTGCACATCTGAAGTTAGATCTTGATTAATGTCATTAATGTATAAATAATGAATATTCTACTTACATTGACTATAATGATATTTAAATAATATCTTATTTAAATATTTAACCATTTTATCATCATTATCATCATCAATCTCCTGATATGCATCCCTAAGGAGTGTTCAGGTTAGCATGATAGTACTACATCATTAAGTTTACATTATTATTAATATTGTATCAGCAATTTTCCTCCAAATCAATCTATTACTCATGAGCACTCCAATATTGTCATATCTAACATTTCTTCTTCTAATCCACTTCTGATCGAATCGATCCACCTAAACCTTGATTTTCCTTTGGGTCTTTTTCCTACCATCTTGGCTTTAAACAACTGTTTTGCTAACCTTTCGGTTTAAGTGGACATACGACTTTAGATTATCTCTGCTGACATATTCTTGAATGCTAATAATGTGAAGCTCTTTTCTAATATCTTCATTTTTAATATGATTCTATCATTGATGCCATCAATTCACTCCTCTAATTTTTCTCAAAATCTTCATGCCTGTGATCTCTAGTTTTTGATCAAATGCTTTATTTCTAACCCAACTCACAGATTCATAAAATAAAACTGGTTTAGTCAGTTTGGTGTTTGGGCTAATTTCTCTTTTATTCCATATACATTTATTCAGCTGGCTACCCACAATACCACTTTTGCTTATTCTGTTGTCCATTTCCAGATTTGACCTGCCATCTTCAGTAAAAACTTTGCCTAAATAGCTGAAATATTTTACTTGTTCTATTAGATATCCAATCAGAAAGCAGCTGAAGCTTTCTATGCTCCTGCCTATTTTCATAGTTTTGGTCTTTTTATGGCTGATTTTCCTATTGCCAAATTTTTTAAAGTTGTTATTGAATTTAGTAAGAGAATCCTGGAGACTTGCACTATAGTTTTCAGGAGTACTTCATCATCTGCATAAAGCAAAGAACTAAGTTTGACATTTCCAATTCTTATATCAAGCCTAATGCCACTTTCCTTCATTATGTGATCCAAATAGATGAGTAATAAGAGAGGAGATAACGTGCGTCGTTGTCTTATCCTTGATTTTACATTAAACCATTTTCCTGTATTTCCTTCAATTCTAACTGCTGACTAACAGCTTATATACAGACTACGTATTGTTTGCATAATGTTCCATTCACCCATAAAACTGAAGTGTTTTGAAAAGATTTTCTATGGATATCTAGTCGTATGCCTTTTCAGATCTACAAACTTAAGTTCAACAATTTGCCTGAAAGTGAAAATCTAATCTTGACAATCTCTATTTGGCTTGAACCCAGCACGTTTTTCTACAAGTTTCTCTTCCACAATCTTTCTGGACTCCTCTTGAAAATTTTCTAGTATGGTTCTGTCACTGCTTGGTTCGTTTAACAGTTTTTCAAAATAATTACTCCATTCATCTAGGACTGGGTTTCCCACACGTCTTGCTAAAGTGGAGCCCTGAAGCAAACAAACATTTTGCGGATCCCTCCCCAACACAAACTTTAAAATAAACATGAAAAAAAGGAAGAAATCAATAAACACACTCACCATTTTACAATTCAGTGCTCATTAATTTAAAAACGAAAGTTCATTTTAATGACTACAGCGCAGTTGTTGTTGTTCGATTCGATTCATTAACTGGAAAAAAAAATAAGTGAATGTTTGTAAACAAGATTCACGGAGCCCTAGAATTTCAGTTGTGGAGCTTTCGAGCTTCGCGCAGTCCGCTTTGGGAAATCCTGATCTAGGATATCATCTTTGATTCCTTTTATAGTAATCTTTCCTCAATTTCAAAGATTTTTTCAGCAGCCTCCAGAATATTTTGCCACCTCCCTGATATTTATTTTCTATATTTTAACCAAAGTCTTCCCATGACTTTTGTTTAGCTATGTTTACACATAGCTTAGCTCTTTTACATTTTACATTTTTCTCTGTATTCTTTTAGGGCATCTGCCGTACTTATTTGCTAGAAACACTGATATCTTTCTTCTTTTCCAGGGTCGCTTCTTTAACTTCTTGTGTCCACCATTATGTTTCTATCATTGCAGACAACTTCACCACATAATTCCTTAGCTGAATCAATCAACATCTTCTTCAGAGTTTGCCAATGAGACTCCAAGGTTTGGTTCTTGTTTTCAATTTGTTTTATTTTTTCTTCAATAACGTTCGTATAGTTGAGTCTACAATTTACCTATAAAAGCTGCCCAACTTTATTTATTTTTAAAACTCACTTACATATTGTTCTTTTCAATGCAATATCCATTTTTATCTTTCTTAGTACTAAGTAATGGTCACTTCCAATTTCAAATCCACTGTACACTCCTGTATCCTGAAACAGCATGTTGATATCACTATAAACAATGTCGTAGTTAATGAGGAGTTTCTTATTTCCTGTCTTCTTTCCATGTGAACTTGTGCACATCTTTATGTTGAAGCATGGTGTTAGTAATGACTAGTCCGTGTCCTGAGCAGAAGTCCAGTGAATACTTACCATTATTATTAGCTTGGCCCTTTTCTTCATTTTTTTTCAAAATGTTCTTATATGTCTGTGAGATTGATTTCCTACTCTGCTATTGAGGTCTCCAACAAGGACCACTTTTTCCATTTTCGTTATGTCAACTACCTGTTCTAATCACTCAAAAAAAAAAATCCTCCACTTCTTCCTTAGACGAACCTTTTGTGGGACCATAGGTACAAATAAGTTTCATTGTCCATTTCCGCATTTTGAAGTTAGCACACATAACTCTACTTGAAACTGTCTTCAAATCAATGAAGGAACCAATGGAAGAATTTTCGAGTCATTAGAAAAGACATCTCACATAAATGCCTGGTCATTTTTGTAGATCTGAAACAGCGTAATAGGAAATGTATCCAGCCACATAGATATGTTTTGGAAAACTTTGGAAAGTGCAAAGCTAACAATAATGGAAACTGCTCGATGAATGGCTCTCAGTATATGATACACCATTACTGTCACCATATTCGAATATAAAGATGTGCACAAATTCAAATGCACCACAAAAAAAAATTAAAAAATTATTACGTTATTGCTGATTGTAATATCTTCACGCTAGTACAGGATACAAGAGAATACAAGAGACTTGAAATAGAAAGTGGTCACGTGACATTTAGTTTAGAGCAGAAAAAAATAAATATATCAAAAAGGGGGAAAATGCAACAAACGTTTTTGAAAAGAAGTAAAGTGCACAGTAGTTTTGAAACGTGAAGTGTAGACTCAGATATGCAAATATTACTCAATCAAAATGAAAGAGTTTGAATATAAAACCAAAGTTTCGAGATTCAGTGGCAAACGCTAAAGAATACATTTAATTATTCGGTGAGGAAAAACGAGTGGTGAAACTGTTAGTAAGGACAGTAAACTTCGGACTTTATAATGAACTGAAACAATTACATAGCTATTCCTCGAAAAAAAGAAAATCTATACAGGAGATTTTTAGCAAGTAAGTAAGCACATACGAAAGAGAATGCAGAAAAAAATACAGTTATACACTACCGGTAATAATAATTCATAATAACAGGTTCGTTAACTGCTACACTTACAAAGAATGTACCACAAAAGCACAAAAGTCTGGAAGTTAAGAGAAGCCCGAGTTACTGTCTGTTTCGTAGACAACTGATCCATTATGGATTATTGATTGTGTAAGGAGAAGAGAACATTTCAGAGTTGTTTAATGTACTTTGATCTTTCCCTGCGAAATTCTTCATGTATCAAATGAAAATTCATTAGCTCTTGATTCAGAATAATATCTATAATTTCAGACTCAGTATTATGATGACCAAAAAGATGTTTATTGTCAGTGTTCATCCACTAGATATTCTTCATTAGTTCTACTTGCTACTCTTTGCAGCAAGTAATACTTTATGCGTGCTCGTGCAACTCACAAACAACGTCTTTCTCCTTTGATACATTAAGTCGTATAAAGCCATTGCCAACATTTTCATCTGGAGAATTATCAAATACTGTATCAAGGCCACAACTTGCTATGACAATGCAACAACTGCCATTAACTGCACCTTACTTGGAAGCTCGATTAAGAGATAAATGCATGCAAAATAAGCTAAGAATGACTCAAATTCAAGCTGCAGATGTAAATAATTAAGCGCGAGCTTAATTATTTACGTCTGCATAAATATACGACTACTTTAAAAAGAATGGGAGAAAGGGTCGGTAAAACAGGTGTTTGATGTCAATACAGAAGAAAAAATACCAAAAATACCAAAATGCTAAAAGGTACCAAATGCATCGCCATCAATGGCAGACACCAGTGAATTAATCGGATAGTCGAGTAAATTTCAAGTGCGCTTTCGTCATTTTGTTCACACTAAAGGTACCGGACCATTCGTTGCCAGCAAACCAGGTGTATACCTGTAAAAGATAGTTCTGTTTAAAAGTAACTTTAGTAACAAAATAGATATTTGGGTAACAAAACAAAAGAAAATAAAACAAAATGAGTAGAAAATAGTAGAATAAATATTTGGAAGGTAGCAAAATGTTCACGAGGTTATTGAAGTAGTACAGAAACATATGGATATGTAAGTAATAATAACGTTGAAAGATTAATAATTGAGATAAGTAATATATGGAATAATAATTATTGTTAAAAGGAAAATAAGACGATATGTAAAAATATATAGAAATTTGTCAATTGAGTATTCTCCATGTAACATCGATGCAAGCATGTAAATGTTTGGAAAGCAAGGAAATATGGGACAGAATAAGCTGGTTCAGGACAAATAAAGGTTGTCAGGATAATATTTTCACTTTAAATTCAGAAGTCATAGAAATATTACAATGATCTGTACTTGCGTGTTGTGGATTTGAAAAAGAAATATAAAACTAGAAAAGCTTTTCAAAACGTTACAATTACGAGTATATGATATAAATGCAATATTATACAGAGCAGTACATAATCAATATTTGAGTTGTAATTCAACGATTAGAAATGATGAAATACATGAAGATGGTTGGTGTAAAATCATGTGTAAGAAGACGATGCATTAAACTTGAAATAAAAACTGGAGATATTCATCTTCGTTCTTTTTACTTTATGCAGATGAAGTTATACTCGAAATAAATCCACCGTTGTTAGACTAAATAAAGCTGGATTTATATAACTGAACAAATTTGGCAAGAAAATTCTCAATAAAAAGATAAAAACTATGAACATTGGCATGAACATGGAAGATGTGTATCAGACGTGGATCACTTCCATTCTCAATGCACAATTTATAGAACAAATGAAATATCCCAGTTCTTTAGGCATAATTTTAGTGAAGATGAAAAAGTAATAAGGAGGTAGACAATGGAAGAGGTAAATAAGTATTGGAAGTTAACTAAATAAGAAATATATATAAGAGAGAAATTAGCCAAAACACTGAACTAGCAACATACAAGACAGTGATCAAACCAATTTTATAAGTCTCGGAACTGGCTTGGAAATACAACAGCTGATCACAGATTATAGATCCACAGACAAGAGAATTATGAGAAAAAATTGAGGTGTAAACAGACGGCACAATTATGTGAAAAATGAAGATATTAGAAAGAAATTTGATCTTGTTAGCATTCTAGAATGTGTGACGAGACTGTATCTAAGGTAATACGACTACTTTAAAAAAGAATGGGAATAGAAAGGGTCGGCAAAAGTGTTTGATGTCAATACAGAAGAAAAATACCAAGAGGAAAACCGAAAATATTAATTGTGAGGAAATCTTGGTGATAGGAAGTTACTAATAATGTAAAGTTAAACATATCGCACCATCACAGTATCCTGTATACACCTTAAGGGTAATGAAGCTGGAAAAACAAATATGTAATAGTTAATAAGAAGGGGGGAAAGAATTTAATAAATACACAGCATACTAAGGACTTTGTTCACTCCTATGAGCATCGTGTCGTCTCTGTTGGAAAGAACTTACAGTTCTTTCCAATAGAGGTCTCCAATCACAAGGCATTTATTTTATACTACTCTCGTTGTTTTATTACCATATTGTCCTGACAGGAATACTCATTTTTCTTGTAACTCATCCCGGTATTGTTTTCAAGAAAGAGGTCAAGGAGAAAATTAAGTGAATCATAGGTAGCACCGTTTGTTATAATCGGTGCAACCGATCATTAGTAATTATGAGCTAGATCATTACATTAATGATCTAGTTCATAAAAAACTAGGTCATTAGTTCTTTATGATTTTCCGTTTTATTGTTGCCAAAAATCCTCCAAACAACATTTCTAAACTATTCCATTTTTACGCGTATAATTCCATTGTCATTAAAATATTTAATGAGGCTCCATTTCAAATTACTCATCTTTAAATGTTTCCCCAGTTTGAAGTCCAACAAATATGTCTTCGTTAAGTTTGTTTTCCGAAATTTTTGAAAAGTCTTTGCAGCTATGTCTTCTGAATTTTTTGAAATTTTGAGACTGGAATGCAGGTCCATTTTCTCCAGTCAAAGGCTTTAATAGAAGTTATACGAGACCTACTTTAAACAAAATGGTGACAGCAATATGAAGTAAATGATAGACCTGTTGTATGTCCACATCTCTCGTGCGTAAATTCTAATATAATAATCTGTTCTTGCCCTGCTATCGCATAAGTGTCAGAAGCAGTAATGATTTATAAATTCATATGCCTATAAGTAACGCATTTAGTTTTCAATCGCCAAAAATAATCCAATAATGGTCCTTGTACCTTTGTTACTTCCATGAACTTGGATGTATTTTCTGAAGTCTCTTTCATATTTATTGCGAATACAAGAAGGACAGAAGTAATCTCATTGCCGTATTACAAATTCATATACTTCAGCTCATTAGAATAAATTCTGCAAACTTATGGCGCTGATAACTGAAGAAAGAATCCACCAGTTATCAATACCATCAACTCAATATCGTGAGATGATGATGAGATCTTCCAGGCGTTGGAAGAGTGAGTACGGATCTTAAAGCAGGTTAAGTTTGGATACGATATTAAACTTTTTTACATAGAAAATCAAAGTACATCATAAAATCAGAAAACAAAAATCTGTTATGTGATCTCTTTTGATTTTCTCCAAATTACTGGCACCAAACGTCCATTTCTCTGAATCCATCAAAACCAAAGTAACCTTACAAAATGTACATAAATGTATGGTTTGCGTTTTTTTTTTCAACTATTTTCAAAGAGAAAATTCATCTGCAAAACCTAATTTTGTGATTTAGGTTTGGTCCACAGATGTCACTGGTACGTATTAGACTTAGGAGAGATCCTCGTGAAACACCATAATCTAGTGGTAGAAAAATGCCATCGATACTGTTTGTTTTACAGTTTGGAATCTAATATATAAATAATTTTTACAAATTGAAGGCAGTACTTCTTATTCCTGTCAATTTCAATTAACTCTGCAAGTATTAATTTTTTCTTCTTTTCTACAATACAGAATTTTTTTCGGTATAGATTTTTATCGTATGATATACATTAATGCCACAACAACATGAACTAATATTTACAGTTTCAGCTGTCTGAGAAACAACAGAACAAAGTATCTAGATGCTCACATAATGAACATCTAGATACATTGAAGTTATTACACATATTATTTTATTACACATAAAGGTTTAATCTGCAATATCCCATTCCCAAATTAAATGGAAGCACACTATAAGATCTGATTTTATATAGCACACAAAAATTAGTGCACGCGAATCCATTCCATTTAAAATTTCGCTGTAACATCTATTTGCCACAAAACGAACCTGCTTTTATGGTAATTAATCATCTATTGTTTGCGCTTTTGATATTAGTCTCGAATGTCAGCGTTTAAAGCAATGGTTTTTTTGCAAAAGTGCAAAATATTGTGCGTGTGAAATTTTGGTTTCTTCATCTTGGATCCCTATTTTAGAGAAATCTGATTCGCATCATAGAAAGAAGCACATTTATAGAATGGATAAGTGTTGCATTCTGTAGTAATGTTTCTGCACTAGTTTTTAGAGTTTGACAATTAACATCGCAAAAAATCGGATACTTTAATGCACGTATAATTAGCCAAACTAACCCACATACGGATTCTCGTGTTGGGGAGGGGGGCATAAAAATAATAATAAACTTGTATAACTATATTCTTTATCTTGCTACAACTGGAAATGAACATTTGCTAAGAATGAACATAAGATAATTTTGCGTGCCTTTTGCTTTCGATAGGTACACGCTGACTAACCATTTTCCCACAAGTTGTAGAATATCAGAACTGATTAGCTATAACGACAATAAATCCATTTTTTTGAAATAAAGACTGACTAGTACAGTCAGTCAACTGCACTTCTTTTAAGAGAGTGCCTTCACAGCATACACCCGAGGACGATGCGGATTTGCATTCGACTAGATTGAAAACCTGGATTGAAATCTCCTCTAGGAGACGTGAGACACCTTTATCAGAACTTTTCAATTGAAGTCGCGTGAGCTACAAACAAGGAGATAGGACTTTGTTTTCGCTAAGAAATTCGCATTTATCTTCCAGAAAAACAAATATATAGTTAGAAGAACCAACAAAGTTAACAGAAATAATATATTGGAGCCACAGTCCTTTAGTTTCATTGGTCAGCAAAATTGTAACGTTTTCACCTAACCGGAACCGACCAGATAGAGGGAATTTGATACAAATTACAAGCCCAAAGCCTATGTTGCTTATGCTCTGCTCTTTGTCGATAGTATTCTTATTAGCCGGTAGGCTGTTGCAAGGAGAAAAAAAATTTTTCTGCCCCTCCTTCTCATGAATCCTAGACTTTCTCTAAAAGTTCTAGAATAAATCTAGAAATGGAAGTTAAGTGTACTTTAAAAACATTGTATTATTGATTATTACTACACTTGAAGCACGTAAAGAAAATAACTTCTTAGTCTTTCCTGGAAAAAAAAGAAGAAAAAGAAAAAACATCAGATTAAATTGAATAATGTCTTAAATAGTCAGTTATATTTGAATCTTCCCAAAAATGAGGAAATTATAAATTCTGAAAATCCTGTAATATTGTATGTGTACGCGACAAATCAGCCAGCTTATTCTTTTATGTAAAAAGTGAAGTTTATTCTTTCATGGCATAAAATGAGAGTCAATATTGAAACAGGTGTGTGAGTTCTCAAACAGATATAGTAGCTTTGGGCCATTGTAAAGGATTTTTTGATACCACGTATTTGAGTAGCTGTTTAGTTCAGTTAACAAAGGAAGTACGAAAAGCTTACAGCGGACATTAAGAACAGAGTAAGACAATGTTTTTCTTTTATTTTATAGACTAAAATACGTTTTAAATAATGATCCAACCAGGAAAAAATAAGCCCTCTATAAAACTTTTTTCCGTATATAAAGAGAGGCAACTAAACTATATTTACAGAGCAACAAACAGGTTCTCATATATTCGACTGATATTGTAAATAATATGGGACATCGTAATCTAGTATTGTAGATAATATTTAGTAAACAGTCATTCTATTGCACTTGTCTGGATTGAATTCTACTGGGGAAATAAAAATCTACTAGAGTTAAAGGATTCAAATTTAAAGCCAAATTGTATTTTAGGCGTGTTTTTCAAAATTAGTAAACACTTATTAGATTTATAGTGTAGTCATTGTAATTCAAGGGAAGCAAAGGGACATGTGTCAAACTTATATTTGATAATAACTCACCTCTTGTTGAAGAAATTTAAGATGTGCACTAAAATATACAGCAATTGGTTAAGCTTAGTTTGAGTTTTAATCGGATGTTAATTTTTAATGAGTTCATATAAATATAGTGGTTAAAGATTATTGTATTCAATTACTATCCACTGATGATTGACAAATAAGATAGCTGATTGTTAAGCGTTTCGTATCTGCACAGCTGAACACGCTGATATATTTTATTGAGACATATAAAAATAAAAATTTTAAATTAAGAAAAAGAATAAAAAGGATGTCAATAAACATAAGAGAGGAAGATGTAATTATGGTCTGAATAAACACTTGCAAACCTAGTCCAGATGAAGATGAGAGAATATCGTGTTGATGCATACCGGTTTTGTTCGGTTCATACTAGTGTCAGTCAAATACGGCTCACCAACTACTGATTGTTATTTTCAGCACTGAGTTAATCGGTCTCTGTCAGTGATTTTCGGGTTGGATTTTCTGCCATTGTTCCGTTTTCGTTTTCCTCTCAAAATCATAAACTTTGCCTCGAACATATTTGTGCAATCAGCAAAAATAGGATAATTCAGTGGGTTAACATCCTTGCAATAATAATAGAAATAAAGTATAAATGAAATTACATGTACTTATAGTCTACAACGGTAATTATTTTATATAATGCAATTAATTTTACTTTCTCCCTGAATTATCAAATAATATTCTCATACCCTCCAATATGTTGCAGCCATGAAGATTCTCGTTGTTCTGTGTTTTCTTAGCTTCTCCAGAGCATCCATCCTAAAGCGTAAGTCCGATGTGATTTTTTATTTCAGAGTGTTAATCTCACTTTACCTTATAAATCAGTTGTAAATCAATTCTGTTCCATGAAAAGTTATATTTTCTTTGTAGAAAGTGCAACTTCGGTAGATGATTGTGTTCAAGCATTCGTGAAAGGCATGGAAGGGTCAGGATCATTGCGAAATAGTATGGATTTGCATAATCTGGATGTTTTAGACAGGTGAATGAATGATCACTATGATTGATTTGCTCATTAAGTTATATTTTTTTTTAGTTCACATTTTTTTTTAGTTCAAATTTTACCTTAACTTTTAGTTCAGGTAAAATTTAATAAATTATTAAAGTATTTATTTGTTTCTTTAGAATCGAAACAGATATTAAAGACGCACTATCAAGAATGCTGAAAGAAACTTTTCATGACATACTTTTGAAATTAGAGGCCCACGTTAATGAAATAACAAAGGTCACAAATATCCTTAAGGAAAAGGTAATATTCGTTTTTAGATCGAATGGAGTAATTTTATGACAAAATTTCATGTAGGGAAAATTATTATTAATTCATCGAATTAATATTTCTCCATATGAAAGATATATTAAAATATTTGTTGATACCAAAATGTTATCATTTTCAGTCAATCTTCCTTATCAACGGCATTTTTTTTCAAACAGTACGTATAGTGATATTCTTTTCAGGTGGATAAGATTCAAGATTATATTAAAGTTAATAATGGAAAAGAAGAGGAAATGGCCAAGAAGATTAAACAAAAAACAAAGCAAGTCTTAAAGAAACTTTTGCAACATTATGCAGAAGGTAACGATATCATTTTTAAACAGTAAGCGCTTTCATAAATCTATGAAATATTTAGCGACGAAAGATTGTTTAAATGAATTAAACGTTATCTATAACTTAAGTTGCATATCTAAGCAAAAAATAATGTCTCTTTTGGATCTTGATACTGATTTAATGCCAAAGCTGTATAAATTAAGTATGTCTTTTATAGTTCAATTACGTGAAGCATTTAAGTTTTAGGAATGTGTTTTCCCAATATGTAAGCATCTATTAGCTTCGTGTTGTCTATTTGTAAGGCGATAATAACTTCGTTTTTGCAATTATTATTTGAAATAATAATAATAACTCCATTCTGAATGGATGGAGTTTAACAATATTTAATACTTTTGATCGCTGTTGGATTTGAACAGGCATCTCAATGTGACTAGGACCATTTTTAGTGGAAAAATTAGGCAAACGATTCAGAAATACAATATATGTATTACAAAATAACCATAAATAAACTGTAAATATCCCGAAATTCGGAGACTACCATGAACATTCTATTTTCATGATTGCCCCCTGTCTTTTTCATACTTGTTTCCAGGCAAAAAAGTTATGACCTTCATGATATTCAAACATTAGTCTTGCAACTTTTGAAATAATTGCTAATTAACAATTTATAAGGAAATATAAATAGTTAATTATATCCAAGTAAACTGGTTATCTGCATTTTAGATATCTTAATCTAAAAGACTATATCTTAATCTATATCTTAAGACAGATTAAGTTTCTGGTGTTCGTGAGACAGAGAAAAGTTTTCCCCTACACACAGTGGATTATTATTATCATTATTATTATTATCATTTTGTGACATTTCAGAGAGCACTCTCGAAAACAATGCACCGTCTGCTCATTCTTAATCCTCTATTTACATGCTATCTCAGTGTTTGCCATTTACCCGCTACGCCATCTACCGCCCACTAACGGTAGTTTCGCGTGCATTCATGTATGTTTTCTAGGTGATGGATGCTTGTATGAATATCATTACTATTCAGCATATTCATTCATATCGTTTCGAAACTTCAAATGTTATTTTTGGCAATTTTTCAAAATGGTTAATTTTAGTACAGAGATCTTTCACTCGTTTCAATATCAATAACAAACTAGCTAAAGTGAGTTCGCAACTCCACTCAACAAGTTTGACCACTTCGATGCTGAACATTTCGATGGAATTCAAAGTAAAACAGAAACAAAACAAAACAATTCTAAGGGAATAATTGGAAACAAAGTATTCATTATTATTTGACTAGAAATAATGTTGAATACGTTTACACTTCCTAATTAAAATTTATCCGGCGAAGGTTGGTCGATTGGTAGAGCCTCTGCTACTAATGGCTCAGTTAAGTAAGTTTGAGCGCGGTTAGTAGTTGGAAGGGGTAAAAATCGTTCGATTCTGTCGGCACACTCTCCCTCGATGAGTCTTTGGACTCCCTGGAGGTGTCAAAATAATATTAATAAATACAAATAGCATTTAAATCACTTTGCGTCATTTGAATGGGGAGGGGGGTGGAGATGCATGCAGGAAGTAATCTATAATCCTTTCTTAAGTGCGTGAAATCAACTTAGCGATGTGGGAAAGATGCAAACTAGTCTCATCATATATTAACTATTTATTTGATTTCTGAAGCGAGAGAAAGAGCACAATGCTTTGCTAAATTAAATTAAATATAACTGTAGTTGTTATAAAATTTGATTAAACATTATCATGAGAAATGCTCACGTGATGCAGAAATATTACTATTATTACTATTTTTAAGGGCAACTCCAGGGAGTCATTAGACTCATCTAGGGAGGCCCCAAATCATATTCATCACAACTATTTGACAACCATACAGTATCTATCATACCTCGCCTTAAACTCATTCACTGTCACAGCATCCACTACAGACTCAGGGAGCGCATTCCACTCATTCACTACTCTAAAAGTAAAGAACCCAGCTCTAACACCTTTACTAACCACACTTTTGCCCAGTTTCCATGGATGTCCCCTAGTCCTCCCACAACCAGCCCTGTTCTCAAAAATATCTTCTGAATTAATTTTATAGAAACCCTTCAGTAATTTGAATGTCTCAATCATATCTCCCCTCCTCCGCCTATCAACCAAGTTTTGCAACCCACATATCCTCAACCTGTTCTCATACGGTTCATTCCACAGACCTGCTATCATCTTGGTCACTCGCCTCTGGATCCTCTCCACCTCCTCCCCATCAAGAAGAAACCTAGATGACCAAATCTGAGCACAGTAGTCTAGATGGGGTCTTATCAAGGCTCGATAGAGAGGAACAATAACCTGCTTGTCTCTGCTTGTCAACGTATTCTTCAGCAACCAAGTGATTTGATGAGCTGTTTTGGTCACTTTTGCAATGTGTCCCCTAAATTTCAATTCCCTATCCACCAACACTCCTAAATCTCGTGCCTCATCAATTTCCTGGAGCAGGGTTCCACCAATGCAGTAAACTGCCGCCAATCTTTTCACCCCAAAATGCATAACTTTACATTTTTCCACATTAAACTGACATCCATTCTCCTTAGCCCAGACCTCCAATCTATCCAAATCATCCTGCAAAATTTTGACGTCATCTGCATTCACTATTGCCCTACCCAACTTCGCATCATCCGCAAACAAATGAACTGTTCCTCTCAGATCATTTCCTATATCATTTATGAACAAATTAAACAGCAGTGGTCCAAGAACAGATCCTTGTGGCACACCACTAGTCACAGGCCGTCTTGTGGACTCTACTCCCGAGTAAACCACTCTCTGATATCTCTCCGTCAACCACCCCCTATCCATCTCACCAACCCTATGTCCATTCCCATATGCTGCAATTTACTGATTAGAATTCCATGTGGAATCCTGTCAAAGGCCTTGGCAAGGTCCAGTAGAATCACCGTAAACCCATTACCCTTATCCAGTTCAGCCGTCACTGTGTTATAATACGTGAGCAAGTTACTGAGGCATGACCTACCCTTCACAAAACCATGCTGTCCCCGATACAGTATCCCATTTTCTTCTATCCAATCTTGTATTTTCCTCTTGACTATTTTCTCTAAGACCTTGACAATGATTCCTGATATGCTAATCGGTCGGTAATTTACAACAGCAGTCTTGGAACCACCTTTATGCAGTGGAACTATTTTCCCCTCTTTCCACCCGCTCGGGACTAACCCAGACCCGAGACTCAAATTAAACAAAATGGTCAAGGGTACTGACAATTCTTTAGCTGCTTCTCGTACAACACGAGCTGGTATACCATCCAATCCCACAGATGTATTGACATTGAGGTTATGCAATAGACTACTCACCTCCACTTCATTAACCACAATTCCCGTATAATCTACTGGTTTATTCGTTTCTGCAATGTCATCACCTGGATGATATACTTTTGCAAAGTGCTCACTCAGTAACTCAACTATCTCAACTGATTCAGTTACCTCCCTACCATCGGCATTCTTTAAAATCAATCTGCCATGTACATTTTTCCTTTTACTTGCTACATATCTAAAAAACTGTTTAGGATTCTCTTTAGCCTGCATGGCCAATGTTCTTTCGTAATCCTTTTTTTGCTTTTCTTACCACACTCGTCACCCTTCTGTCCTGCGCTTTATACCGTTCATGTGCCTGCCGGTCACCCTTCTCCTTAAATTCCCTCCATAGTTGTTTCTTTTTTTGCAACTCAAGCTTAATGGTGTTATTCATCCATTTAACCCCTACTTGATTTATTATTCGGACTCTAGGTATACAGTCAGCCATTGCTTCATGCAAGCACTTCTTAACTACCTCCCATGCACTATCAACTTCTAGTCCTTGCAGTTGTACATGCCATGGCACTGAACCAATCAAACTCCTAAGTTTGTCATACTTTCCCACCCGATAATTCCACATGTACCCTGTCTTAATTGAAAATTCTACACCTTTAGCCACCTCCCAAATTAAGACCCTATGATCACTCTCACCGATTGGTGGCAATGTGGTCATATTTGTTACAGCCAAATCCTCAGATGTAATTACTAGGTCAAGCACTCTCTGACCCCTAGTATTTTCCATTACATGCTGTCGCAGATAGTTATCCCTTAATAACCGCATAAAATCCAGTTCCTTCCTCCCGTGTGTCCTCTCCTCACTCCAATCAATGCGACCATAGTTGAAATCTCCCATAATAATCACCCTCCTTCCACCCATTTCTTCTATTTGCTTGTGCATACTGTCACCACCATCTTTTCCATCACCTGGTCTATAGCAGCACCCAATTGTATATTTAGTTCTGCTAGCCACAATCTCACACCAAATGGCCTCAAATGTGCTCTTTTCTCTATCCTGCAATTCAACTTCTATTCTCCTTGGCTGGAGATCATCAGCTATCATCAACAATACTCCTCCCCCCATTTTATTCTCTCTGTCATTCCTGAACACACTATACCCATCACATTCAATCCCACTAGTTATATCTTCTACAGTCAGCCATGTTTCACTAATACCTATAACTTGTGGTCTGGAAGTGCCAACCATGGCCAAAAACTCTTCCTTCTTGTTCCTAATACTCCTAGTATTAGTGTACATGAATTTAAGACCCCCATTAGCCCCAACCCTACCTTGATGCCTTATATTAACTATCCCACTCTGATTTGTTGTCCTTATTTGCTCTGGCATATTATATTCATTCTTACATTCAACTGCCTCCATAAGGACTGTATTTCTACCCCCCCTAACAAATCTAGTTTCCCTGAATTTGCACATCCACTACATTCAGCAACACTTTCTCAAGTCTTCTTACACCGTAACCATTCAAATGCAAGCCATCCATCTTATATAGATCCTTTCGCCCATGAAACTCACTCCACACATCCACAAATTCCACACCACTCGTCATACATAACCCACGCATAAAGTCATTTGCAATTATAGCCCTCCTTTTAAACATTTCACTGTCATACCGTGGCAAAAGACTAATCATTCTAACTCTCTCACTCTTTTCTTTTGCTACCTCAAACAATTCATTCAGGTCTTCTATCATTTCCATTTTATCTCCTTTCAAATCATTCGTACCTGCCACAACAATCATTTCTTTCACCCTTTCCTTTTGCTCTCTAATAGACGCAGTTACGTCCTTTATGGTCGCACCAGGTTGGTACGATTTTGTCAAATCCTCTACTAACACACCTCGTACTAACGCGTCTCCATACAGCACTCTATCCTTCATTTTGTTCATGTTCACATTCATACGTCTATTTTTCCTGTCATACCTTTTATTATTGGTTGGTTCATTCAGTCTACTTTTGTTCATGCACTCTAGCTGCTGTTTTGCTCTTTCTATCGCACTATTCAACAACGCGATCTCACTCAATGCATCTATCTCATCTTTTTTGTTCTCTGAGAAACCATTTATACTATCATTCACACTTTCTACATTCTCACTCTCACAATTTTCATGTACAACCTTGCCGTTTCTTGTCATATCCCTATTTCCTTCATTTTGAAGGTTGACAAAAATATCACACTCACGATCCGAAATACACTTCAATTCCGCATTCTCCCTACATTTTCTACACACATTCAATCCTTTATCATCATCTAACCACACTCCGACCGCACTCCGCAAAGCGTACATTTCACAGCTAGTACACTGACTCATTTCTTTTATGCTACCGTTCTTTGATAACGATGGCGAACCTTCATTACTGGCTGCCATTTTCCTACGCACAGGTGCCATATTTATCTGTAACGTGTTTTGTCAAATTAAACGTTATAACACACCAAAAATAGACGCACTAAAATAAGCAAGGCAAACAAAACAAAACTACACAATATTAAGTAATTTGTATCGATAACTGAAAATGATACTTATCTTATCTGGAGCTTGCACGAACACTACTCATTACGAATTCATCTAGCGGCGACTTCCGACATAGATTATGTTATAAAACACTTTAGTACACTAACCACGTTAATAAAGCTCTAATAATACCAAAATTAAACACTTAAGTCCATTAAATTGAATCCAAAACACCAATAAATCAACAAAAAACACAAATCTCTCAGGAGCTCTCCGATAGCACGACCGTTCACCAGCTAGCCTCGACACCAATCCATATTGGTGTCGAGGCTAGCTGGTGAACTTGGATATACTGAGAAGTCTTTACAGACTTCTCAGTATATCCAAATATACTGAGAAGTCTGTAAAGACTTCTCAGTATATTTGGATATACTGAGGATATATTTTGGATATATTTGGATATAAAGACTTCTCAGTATATTTGGATATACTGAGAAGTCTTTACAGACTTCTCAGTATATCCAAATATACTGAGAAGTCTGTAAAGAATCGCTAACACACTTAACTTATTTGGATAAATGGTAAAGCATACGCTCGTTTGAGCAAGAACACTGCAATGCAACATTAAAGATTAGATGTCTGATTCATATGATTCTCCAGTGGTTAGCAGAGGTTAATGAAGCCGTCGATTTCCGTATGCCGTTTTACTTGTTCGATGTCTGAATCAAAAGACAACAAGCTGCAATTGCTACTACAGAACTGTTAACGGATATCATGTTTTAGATATTCAAAATTTTCATTGAACTAACTCTCTTTCTATTTATGTCTCTACAGAGTTTTGGATCACAATTCCAATTCCAGATACTTAAAGGCATAACAGATGAGCAATCGTATATTCAAAGACCATGTGTATATTAATATTAAAAGCTTTTATGGTAATCATTATATAATGATTACCATAAAAGCTTTCATTATTCTAGTTTATGAATACATTTGATTTTGCAATGTATTTTGCTTACATTTCAAATTCAACAAGAAATTAAATAATAATAATAATTTTTATTATACAAGGTTTGCGGAAGCTTCCATAGCTGCGTTGGTTTCGACGGAATTCTTTAGATGGAAAGACTTGGATTCGGATCTATGACGCGAAGGAACCTTTATCAGGACTTTTCAATGAAAGGTGAATTAGCCAGTCGTGTATAAATGTGGAAAGTTTTCCTTCCGAAAACTTTGTTGTTGTTGTTTTTATCAACATACTGTACATATTTCGGCTCTTGTACCTTAGCTTTTATACCGAACATGATCAAAAACTGTAATGCTCTTATGGAATGGCAATTTGCTGATTATGTCAGGTATGTAGAAGCTCAAAGTGGCTTTTCCCTCGTGACTGTCATATTTATATGTAATTTACTTTGCGTGATTTTGTAATCTGGTATGCTGTTCTAGTTATTCTGTAGACAGGAATGGCACACTGTTTTAGGCATAACTGTGTATTGCCATAAGTGTTTTAACTTTAAATAATTTGTGTTCTCTCTCTTTGCCAGACCATATGAATGTGACATCTTCTTTTTGTTATCCGAAAAACAGTTTATCATTTTATACCACAAGAACTAATCAGTTTAGTTTTTTTTTTTTTTTTTTTGGCGCAGATGAGTGTAGTGTAAACGCGTATATTAAGGTGTTTTCATGTTTTAACATGAAACACCTTAATATTCACATAATGCCATAATGTTTTTATGTATATGGAAGCTATGAATTTTAACTAATATAATTTGCTGGCTATTATCCGGAGTTTGTTGTGCAGATAGTTTATATCTATCCCAGATTAGATCAGCATCCAGGTGAAACCCCGAAGTAGCATGATTTTGATACAGTTAGTGTATAGGAGGACGGAAGTCGAGCAGTGAGATACGTAGTGTGTATAAATGGGTCTGCAGGTTTCTGAATATCATTATTTTTTGTTTTGCATGTTTGTATGAGCTGTATTTTATTATTGTGGATGACATTATGACTGTATCGTCTGTGAATTGGACAATATTAATCTTTATGAGAAGATGGTTAATGTCCTGAGTGAATAAGTTATAAAACAATTCCAGAAAGAACAGTAAGTTTTGAGAGAGTAGAAATAAATCTCCACTACAGCTTGATCCTATATATGTGTGATGTGCTTTCTATTTTCCACGTACGTTTTGAATCACAAGAGAAGAAATCCTCCATTTCCAGTGTGTGTGTGTGTGTGTGTGTGTGTGTGTGTGTGTGTTAGTTTGCCGATCCAGATGTTCATTGGGCATCCACAGATGCCGTATGGTCACTCCGATGCTCTTTGATGTGCCGCACAAGGCCTCTCCACATAGTCCTTTGTATGCCTTTCTGGATGCTTCAACTCTCTGAAGATCAGTCACTCCACACACACACACAACCATCATCCATCCATCTCATTGGCGGTCTGTCGATTCCACTTTTTCCAGGAACTTTACCTTCTGTTACTGTTCTGAGAAGTCCTTACATCCTTTCAATGTGTCCAAAATATTTTAACTTTCCTCTGTCAATATCCTTAAGGAGCCTTAAAGTTCTTCTGATCTTTTCTAACACTCATTCATTTGTACGCCTTTCAGTGTATGATATCCTCAACAGTCTTCCGTAACAGCATATCTAAAAAGCAGTATTGTTTTCTTATCTGACTTCTTTAGGTTCCAAGTCTTTTCCAACGCTGTTGGAAAAACAACTGCATCCAAAATCCTCAGCTTTGTTCCCAAGGAGATTTTAGACAAGTCTCTGACTATTATTTAAACCATTCTTAATCTTCTTCTGACGTCTTCTGAACACCCATTCTTCATACTAATAATGGATCGCAGGTACTCAACTTTGCTGACTTCCTCAATTCTTTCTCCATTAAGGTACAGTTGTTTCTCAAACGTTTCCATGTTAGTATTTTTTTATTTATTTTTTTTTTGAGAACCATAATTTTTGTTTTGCTAGGATTCAGTTGAACTCCTCTCATACCACTGATCTTGTTAACTTTGTCAAGAATTTGTCCTAGTTCTGCCTTGTCATTACAGACGAGTACTGTATCGTCAGCATACCTCAAATTACTGATCAATCCACAACCTCTCCTAATTCCTGTCTTGAGCATATCCAATACTCACGCATGATACCCTTCGTAAGGTAAACATCGTTACCTAACTCCCTTTCCAACCTAAAGTCTATCAGTTAATCCAACACCTGTTCTTACCATGGCTTCTTGTTCACTGTACAAGTTAGCTATCAACTTGTACAGTGCGATGAGGAAAACCCATTCTTTTCATTACTTCCCACAGTTTCACATGCTGAACGCAGTCAAAAGCTTTAGAGTAGTCTAAGAAACACATTACCAGAGGGAGTCTGAATTCTTTATATTTTTCTATGATCTGTCTAAGGCAAAAGGAGCTGATCTCTGGAGCCCTTACCTTTCCTAAAACCTGCTTGTTCCTCAGGAACAAGCAGGTTCCTGAGGAACATCTCTGCCTCAATTTTGGCAGAGATTCTATTTGCTAAATAGAATTTGCTAAATTCTATTTAGCATATCTTCAATAAAATTTTTCTTGCATGAGATATTAAACTAATAGTTCCATAGTTTAACAGTATAGTTCTATAGTTCCAGCAAGCCTTTATATCTCCCTTCTTATGTAGTGGTACGAAAACCGACTTCTTCCAGTCTCAAGGCCATGATCCTGTCCGCATATCCTCGTAATCAATCTATGAAACACTCTTATCCTTCCCTCCCCGGTGGTCTTAATTAACTCTGTGGGATTCCATCTGTCCCTGAGGCCTTATTGCTGTTAAACTGCTTAACTGCTCTTTCAACTTCATGCCTAAGTGGAGGGTTCAAAATCGGAATTTTGAAGCTAAGGAGGTTCAAAATCGGAATTTTCCTGTGAGAGCGCTCCTCCAAATTTTCGTTATCCACTCTGTTGAACAGTTTCTCGCAGTATTCTTTCCAACTGTTTTTTTTTTATTTCCAATCTTCTGTTAGTAATACTCCATTCCTGTCTTTGATGACATTCAACTTGGGCTTAAACTTGTGCTTTAGGCCACGAACTAAATAAAACATCCTTTCATAATTGTGCCTCCTCATCTGGAACTATCTCTTCATATATATTAGTATAGAACTCTTCCTTGTCCTGCTTGACAGCTCTTCTGACTTTTGCTGTAATCTCTTATATTCTTCAGTCTCTGTATCTCTTTGTTTTTCCAACCGCCTTCTTTTGATTGGTTCCCATGTTGAATCTGACGTCCATGGATCTCTTGGTCTTCTTATTGGCCCGAGATACTTCTTGAATGTATCTTGTATTATCGCCTTGACTCCTTCCTAACGAATTTCTGGTGAGTTCTTCTCACTAGTCTCCAAAAAATCGTCCAACCGAGTTAATATTTCTTCTGTGAATCCACTAGGAATTACTCTAATATCCAATCTAGTGGAATGTGCCTAACTTGGAAGTTTTCGTAGTCTTAGTGTCTTAGTTTGTCCAACAAAGTTTAATAGTAGTAGTGTTTTTAAATAAAACGTGCAAGAGTTTTTTTTTATGTTGTTGTTTTTTAATGAAATCAAAGAACGATTTTCAAATATGCATTACTGTACTTTTTTTCACACAGGCAAACTCAACTACAACATTGTGATGGATAAAAATGCCCGTTTTAATGTCAAAGATATTATTATACCAATGAAAGAAAAGGTAAAATATATTTATTTAATATGCCATAGAGAGGGTATTGTTCACTATTCCTATAAAATTAAAAAATGTTCGCAGTGCAAAATTTAGATATGCAGGATTTTCATGATGTGCTATGCAAATACACAAGGAATGAATTAGACAAGTTTAATGTTTCCACTATTTTATCTTCATCACGGAGCCATCTACAGGGAGTACAATATAATTGTACCACACACACACACACATACACACACACACACACACACACACACACACACACACACAAAGTAACACAAAGTGAAACTTAGTGGACAGACATTTATAGACAAGCTAGGAAGAGCACCCTCTTTGGGCGCTAGTGCAAGTGTGAATGCCTAAGAATAAGATTCTAAATCCAATCATGTTTAAAATACTGCTCACATGTTTGGGCTAGTGCACCTAAAACTTTCCTAAAAATATTTGACTCCGTCCATATTAGGCTCAGATGATCCCTCTCTTACAGATCCACTTCACCCTCTATCTCACAGGCACAGTGTTTCAGCTCTATGTATCTTCTACAGGTACTTCCATGGTCACTGCTCCAGAGGATTGGCAACCATCATTCCTCCGCTTTCTGTTGCACCTGTTAATACAAGAGCAGCGGCTGAGCATTTGAAAAATTTAACACAGACACAATCATTTTTTTATTCTGCGTATGGTGTCCAAGGCATGGTCCTATAGACATCACTGTTCATAGTTTCCAATATATTTTGTGAATCTATTTTTTTTTTTATGTTCTTTCAAGCGAATGTTGATCGATCTTCCAGTCTATCCATAACAGACAAACTTTGCAGGGACAAGGAACTCTATATACATCAGAAACTCAGAGGGGAAGGACTTAGTCCTTATGAGCATGGATAAAATAAGCCAGTTTCAAGTAGAGGCTTGAAGGCAGTGCAGAGATTGGATTTTTTTCCATGTATCCGGAAAAATAGTGATTGTATTACCTATATCTGCTGTTTAATTCCTTTTTTGTGCTATTTTCATTCCATTAAACGCCCAACATTATAATATGGTTACCCGTTGGTGTTTTGATATAAATATTTATACCTGTAGAAAATATCTTAATAGAATAACTGGCTTTTCAAAAATATTTTCTAAAAAGATTAAAATACTTAAATTCTCACCAAAGTATCATCAGATAGTCTTAGCAGTGATGGGAAGATTCATAACGTATAAAAAAGGGAAGAACGTTATTGAAGCAATATCGTTCCACCAAGAGAAGATTTTTAACATAATTCCACTTTTAAATGGAACTGGCTCATCATTAAAATAAACAACTTCCATGAATCTGGCTTATATTCTTATTCATTTCTAATGTATATATAGTAATACAAATCCCATTTACAACAATAGCTGAATTGTGTGGATAAATCATGTGTAGGATGGAAAATGCTATAGAGGTGAAATACAAATCGAAAGGCAAAACACAAAGTTATAAGCTGGTTTCCCTTCAGAATGTAAATCTTGTAAATTACGCTGACGATTATCTAAATGAAGGCTAATGCACCTAGATAAGCATGAAATCTACGGACTCAGATTCACGAACAAGGATATCAAAAGGAGAATACAAATAAAAAACAAGAGCGAAGGAGCCTTTCGTGGATCGCAACAGGGAAATCATTATAACTGTTAAGGGAATCAAGTGTCGCTGCTAAAGAAATATGCGCAAGGTTGGCATTTTCTCAAGTTATTATGGCATATAGCTAGCAGCATTTAGGATCATAGGCCAAGCCTGTAGGATGCATGTACTCGCTTCATTTATTATTCGCTGTAGCTTCTCATCTACTTTTCAGATCATTCTTTTTTTCATCAACATTTTAGCAGTGATAAGAGGATTATCCTAATCATAAGATTAGAATAATCCAGTCTGAAGTATATTATTATAATACATTTTATCTATTTCTTGCAAACAAATCTTAAATTTCTCTGCAGAATCCAAAACGTTTACTTCGTATAGAAAATTAGTATTTCTACAAATCAATAATATAATCCTTCTACTGGTAATTTTCTTGTGTTCCTTCCAGGAGAGGCCAAGTTTTTTTTAATTAATTTAAATGCTAATTTAAAACACTACAATAAACTCTTTTAATTTTGAATTCTACAGAAAACTACTTTCATGTGTGATTTATCTATAATGCTGAAAATTTTAATTCTAGATTGGACTGAGTATAAACGTAGTACGGGAATATATCAAGAACATCAAGGGCAAGAAAAAAGTAAGCCTGACTCTTTTTGTGTGTTGTTTGTTTTACAATGAAAAATTACCACACTACACAGAACAACAGGAATTAAACTAATAATTATGACACTTAAAGAAAATGGGCAAGTGTGTGTGTGTGTGTGTGTGTGTGTGTGTGTGTGTGTGTGTGTGTGTGTGTGTGTGTGTGTGTGTGTGTGTGTGTGTGTGTGTGTGTGTGTGTGTGTCAGAAATAATATCATATTAATACTGTACTAATATTTAACCTGTCGTCACGATTGGCCGAGAGGATAGCGCTTTCATCTTCAAACAATAAGTTCGAATCCTGTAAGCATGGAGAGATGTCAAATCTGGGAGATGTATTTCATAGTGGGTCTCCATCCCCTGCTTACTGGAAGCTTCATGTGGTTTGAAAATAGTTCCATGTTTGATATCAGAGCAAGAAAAGAGGACCTTAGACACCATCTATAATACGGAGATACAGAATAAGTCTCCTTTGGTGAATGAGATATTTGTAACGTTTCTCTCGCAAAAAAAAGTTTAATTTAATATATTTATTTTCTTGTCTACTTACTGTATTTAAGAATGACGCACGTTACATAAAACAACGTTCACAAGTATTGAAATGAATCAGTCACAGAGAAGTACATGTGATCTCTAAATATTCATTTTATTATTACGTCTTCTAGCAGTCCAAGGAGACTAATTGTGGGGGAGGCATTCTACACACATCTCACCGTCTCTCCTACTTAATCCTCCAACTACACACAACGACGCTACTACACCATCAACACACACACACACACACACACACACACACACACACACACACACACACACACACACACACACACACACACACACACACACACACACACACACACACACACACACACACACACACACACACACACACACACACACACACACACACTAGTGTATTGTGTCTGTAAATCGTGTGTATTCTCTTGGTCGATTTGCCTATGTGGGATGAAAAACCCAAGATTTTAGGTGAAAAAAAGCCTGATGCTCGTATGAAATTGACTAAACTCACCTTCAACTGAAAAAGCCCAAATAAATTTTCCTCCTCTCTTCATTTCATGACGAAAATCGAATTCGGGTCTTCTCAGTCGAAGGACACAAAAAATATTTGTAAAAAAAACAAAAATATGTAGGTGATCATATATGTTCACATCCTAAAAATTATAGAAGATATAACAAAAAAATAAATAAATAAACTCACCAATAATAATAATAAACTGAATATAATATTTGTCTGACGCTTTGTAGTAATGAGAGCTTTCTGAAATTATATATTTATCATCTGGTCAGGTATATGTTTCGGAATCGTTCACTTTTGGATTCCCACGTTAATTTACATGTCACAACAGATCACTGAAAATAATCGAGTTAAAAATAGTTTTCATTCGTTCATTAATTCAGTAAGCCTTTGAAGTAGCTCCTTCATTTTGGCCAATGGCTTATTTTATCCTGCTGTTGAAAGTACGTCGGTGATTCACTACAAACTATATTCAGTATCAAATTTTGAATTAAAGGAATTTATCACTGCAATTATAACTAAACGGCCGCTGCATCAGGTTTTAATTACAGCTATTACATTCATTATTCACAGCGAATAATACGCAAAAAAAATCTACAAATGCAAAGCAGACTTGGTAAGGACCAAATGCATAAAAATTTATCTCTTGCTGAAATGGTAGTCGAACCCTCTGATACCCTTCTAAAGCTGTTAGATGAAAATGTTCTCCTTTCTAATTTCCAACTTTCTCACATTCAGACAGTATAATATTGGTGACATGATTTTTTAGGCTGGTACCACTACATGATACCAGCCTAAAGATCAAGCAGAGCTCCTGTTTTTTTTTTTTTTTGACTAAGGCACATCTCCCATTATACCATAATCCTCGGAGACGTCTTCAAATTCAGATAGTATCTTTGTAACTGTACTAAAACGCGTGTGTTCTAAAATCAAACACCCATCCTTTATCGCCTATACAAGCTACAATATTCATGTGGGATATACCCAACAACATGAAAGAAAACCTTTATCCAGCCTCTCCCTAAAAAAGGGAGATAAAAGTCAACCATCAAGCTATCTTCCCATTACTTCACCTCACTATTTTCTAAAGCAATGGAAAGTTCAATAAAGGCCGAATTCTTCACTACGTGGAGACCCTCCATTAATAAGCGATCACCAATATGAATTGTGATCTTCTAGTTCCAAGAAGATCACAATTTAGTTACCCACCTTTTGATACAAGTCTGTAGAAACTTAAGTAGTTACTTTTCGAATTTCCAAAGTGTTTGGTCAGTACATAATTCATACACAGTTCAGAGCTACTACGTGGAGACCCTCCATTAATAAGCGATCACCAATATGAATTGTGATCTTCTAGTTCCAAGAAGATCACAATTTAGTTACCCACCTTTTGATACAAGTCTGTAGAAACTTAAGTAGTTACTTTTCGTATTTCCAAAGTGTTTGGTCAGTACATAATTCATACACAGTTCAGAGCTACTACTTGATCGAACCACCCTTCATTCATCTGTTTTTTTTTCTCCTTTGAAACAGCCTTCCTCCATATTATTCCCCCCCCCCAAGGAATACAGCCCAAACTCTTCAAGAAACACATTTACGGACGGATTCCTTCTTTCTCCCTAGCCACTTACTCATTCACAGCATTGTTGAGTTATAAGTTTTGTGACCTCTCAAGTGGATTAATATATATATATATATAAACACGCACACACACACACACACACACACACACACACACACACACACACACACACACGCGCTCGCGCGCGCGTGCGCGCGCATGTATAGAGGGGCCGACAAATTATACAAAATTCTACTCGCCACGAGAAACATGTACTCGCCCAAAACCTGCCCATTTTTTAATATGTCCCAACATCAACAGGATTTCGATAAAGCGATTAGTACTTTATCGAAAAAATTCTTCAAGCAACGATGGTGCTGCATCGTTGCTTGAAGAATATTTCCTTTATGTGAGACCCATTCCAAGAAGAAATAGTCAATAAATAATAAGAATAGGAAGAACATTAAAACACCATTGCTTTTGGGGGAAATATAATTTGTTAAATTAACTTTTGTTACAAAATACCTTTATAAGATATACAGGGTGTTCGGGATAAATTTGACATATTTATAATTAATTATATTTTTCCGTAAGTTACATGTATTAACACACACTTCTCTTTATTTAAAAGTTTGGACCCTTCTTCATTCATATACAAGATGTCAGAAAGGATGGATAGCTGGAACCCACCTGAATCATGGAAGAGAATAACTTGTATCATGATGATTCGTGCCCGCCATCAAAATAAGGATATTACGACTGCTGCCCAATGCTCCCTGAATACAGTAAAAACAATCAGGCATGAACTAGAGACTTGCAATGGTGACTACGAGGATGTAGCAAGAAGAAAGATCCCTAGCAGACGATCTGATTGCGTTCGTACAGCAGAATTCCTCGCAAATCTGCAGGAACAGGTGTTGAAGAACCCTGGCATTGGAATTCGGGCTTTGTTCGTGGAGTTGCTAACTGTAGTCAAGCCCTGGATAACAAGGGTAGCCAATGGTAGGCCGTATGTATGGCAGCAGGATTCGGCCCCTTGCCACACCTCTGGGAAAAGTCAAAAATGGTTGTCTGAAAATTTCTACGACTTCACCAGTCCAAATGTTTGGCCTCCAAACTCCCCAGACCTTAACCCCATGGATTATTTTGTATGGGGCGCAGTTGAAAAAGACACCAATCGCACTTCCAGTAATACAAAAGCCCAGTTAATGGATAAAATTAAAACAGTTTTTGCGGCCCTTCCCAGGGAGACTGTAGCATCAGCTTGTTCGAGGTTCCGAAGCAGAATTGAAGCTGTGATCGATGCTAATGGTGGTTATTTTGAGTAAATCTTGTTGATAGTATTGTAATTAACTCTGCCTGTAATGTTTTTTTGTCAATTCATTAAATTTAATAGATACAAAGAAGATTTTCTTTTTCCTTACGAAACTGTCAAATTTATCCCGAACACCCTGTATATTCTTCTGTCTAAAAAAGTTAAAGAAAGGATTTTGTTCAGAAAGTGATTTCTGCAGCTACTCGCCAGCTGGCAATACCTACAGCTACGGGCGAGTTGGGGAGCGTATTTCTCGAGCTCCGTATATATATATAAATATATAAAAATGCTTATATTTATCATATAGTAATCATACTATAATTTGAATAATATTCAAAATTCTAGTATTCAGATTGCTTCAGCCCAAGCATGTTTAGGAAAACTATGTGTTCTAGGTCCAGTGCAGTTAGATTTTTAATGAAGGAGACCAAACTTGGTGTACGATTAAGCCTTGTAAGCACATGTTGTTTGAAAATATGATGACAATTTCAAACATATGTTAACATCATCTGTATAGTGCATGATCCGCTCTAACGGCTAGACAGACAGCGTGAAACCTGTTTAGCAGTTAACTCGGGAGGTCGCATCTGATCTGACAGATAAATGCTAATAGTTAACATGAATATTCTTTAAGTTATCTATTGTATAGGTTGTAGGTTATGAGTTGTGTGCATTCATATGTTACGAGTGATATTCCGCACTTCTTTTTGCTGTCAGTTTGATTGAACACATGTTATGCAAATATTAATGATGTTTGACAGTAAATGTTATCTGAGAGATATCACGACCTCCGATGTCAGTATAGTATAGTTTAGTTGTTGTTTTTTTATTCTTTGTTCAATAATTTCTAGATTGTAACTGAAAATAAACAAACCATCGTGTATTACTGAAATACAGAGCCAAAGGCTTATTTTTATCATACATATCCTCTAGGAGATGTGCTTTACATTTATGGAAAATACTGAGGATAGTGCCCTTGAGCTTGCTCCACCTTTACTACGAGTTGCCCAGTATGGCACTACTTATGCTTCCATCCGCCGAAACGTTTAGTTTTTATATATATTCGGCTATGAAATAATGTTGGATTCAATATTTACTTAATTCGTACCATCATGAATTATATTTGCAGTGTTTGTTCTTTATTATTATTTTTTTTTTTTTGCATTTTAGCACATACTAGTAATGAATGTTATCTCTGAGATATACCGCTTCCTACGCGACAAAATTACCACCGCGACCTCCCGAGTGTTAAACCATGTTCGATACAACGGTGTCTGCAAAATTTTGTGGCAAGCAAGACTTTTCACCAGAACAGACTTTAACTCATGAACACGATCAGTTTCTGTGGTTTAGCAGTTCTGTAGAATGTTTCCACATGTTTTTAGATAAATAACCAAATTTAATAAAAATACACAAATGTAACCCAACAAGTTTCGTAATCGTCAGACTTACACCGTCAGGGGGTATTAGCAAAAGTTATACAAAAAATTTAAAAAAAGGGACTAGAAACAATTAATTATACATATTAGAGGTTATCAGAACATCACAAGTGATATATATATTTTTTAATTTTTCGTATGGGTTCCCCAGTTCCTCATCCGTCCCTTAGGAATGGTCGAATCCTACGAATGAGAGGTTACGTTTACTTATGACTGTAAATCCCTGTGCTCACGGGCCGGTTTGCATGTGCTGAGAAACGAAAAACCAGAGTTTCCGGTTAAGAAACCCTCTACTTCCGTATGAGACCTGCTAATTCACCTTTAGTCGAAAGAGACCAAATAAAGGTTCTCACGTCATGAGCGGGAATCGAACCGAGGCCATTCCGGCCAAAACGCTTCGTCTATACCGACTAAGCTACGGAGGCCCTTACATATAAATAAGTATCCAGAATAAAATCCTTAAATTAATTACTGTATACGTGTTGGAACAATGCTAGTTGTTGTCACGTTCTGTAGCATTGCGCGTGATGTATCCCAGGCCCACTGCAGCTACATTTTTAATGAAGGAGACCAAACTTGGTGTAGGATTAAGTCTTGATATTTGTAACATTGTGTGAGCATCTTTAGCATGAAGCTTCCTTGAACTTTTTTGTAAAATAGTTGTGATCAGTACAACGCATTCTTATTTGTTGCCAAATTACTTCATGGCTTTTAGTTGTGTGGGATGCCAAACTTGATATATGCTGTATTCTTTTCTCGACGTCTCTTACGTGTTCAGGCATGCGGATCTCCCGCGACCCTTCAGTCTGTCTCAGCAAATCCCAAAAGAGCAATGAATCTCATAAACGTCTCGTTTTTTCATGGCATGATGTGGAGGTTTTGATGGATGTAAGAACCTGGAGATTTTATGCAATGATAAAAAAAGCCACTTTGATGTTGTACTCACGGAGCAACGCAGCCATTTTTGTCTGTAACATTCTTGATGTAAGGTAGCGTGATTGCATTCTTAAAATCTTGTTTAAGTGAAGGGAAATGTATTAAGAATTTTGTTAATCGTCTTTGGTTCATAACCATTGAGCAGGAGGGTATGCCACAGGAAGTGTAGTTCTTCATTCCTGTGAATTGACGTACTGTACATGTTGCATTCTCTAACTGGTAATGTTTTAATCATGCATATCTTTTGTAATAGATGATGGTGTGAAACAGCATCGAAAAATCTTCCTGTTGCGGTTGGTTTTCAGTATACTAAAAAGGACAATATTTTTTCTCTTCGTTTACTTCGACAAGGGTATCAATTAACGGTAATTTTTAACTTCTAACTGAAGAGTGAATTTTATATTGGGATGAAGGCTGTTCAGATAATCTTTGAATTGAATTAAGGCATCCATTGTTCCTGACAAAATAACGAAAATATTATCAATGTAATGTAACCACGTATTCTGGTTTGTTTGATAGTTTTCAATAGCATTCGTTTCAAAATTTTCCATAAAGAGTTGGACCAAGGCTGGAGGGGGGGGGGGGGGGGAGAGCAATCCATGGCAAGTCTTTCTTGTTCCTAATATTCTGAAATATGAAAAAAAAAGTGTTTTCCACACAGTTTTTGAATAGTCTTGCTATATGGTGGGGAAGCGTTTTACACGTAGACTCACCGTGCTATCCCTAGGTACACTGGTGAAAAGACTGACATCTAAACTTGCTGAGATGTCTAAAGGCTCTATATTTAAATATTTTACCTTTCCAACAAATTGTAAGCTATTCTTCATTCTATCTTTCATATGTATGAAGCTACCTATCTACCAGGTTCGACAGATACCGATTTCTCCTATTTACAATTGACTGTAACAGAATATATTTACATTCTTGGAAAAAATAGATTTCGATTATAAAGATTTTTTTGAAATTCTTCTGGCCAATTAGGTAACTTTCTGATCAAGTCATTAGTTTTATTATGTGTGTGGCATGTGGGATTCCAGTCTTAGGATAAGCAGGTGTTAGAATCGTCTAAAAGGGTGTTAATTTTTCTTAAGTATTCATTTGTGGTCATAACTACTGATGAATTCCTTATCTGCTTTAACTATTACTATGTTTTTATCTCGTCGTAATTCTTTAAGAGCTGTTAACATTAATTTCGGTATGTTTCTAGGTGGTAATTTAGTTTTGAGTAATAAAGCTGAAATATGAATGCATATGAGGTCTGCAAAGTCTCTTGGAAGATTGCGTATTCCTTTTCAAAGTGCGCGCTAATGTTCACTTTTGGAATATTCTTATTTTTTTTTATTTGTTTATTGGTTTATTTTTTATTAAACTCGTTATTTATCTAAAAACATGTGGTCTCAATACCGGAAGCTTTCTACAGACTTTAGCTCACCAAGTGATGGAGATAGTGGTTGTCAGATTACAATACGATGTCCAAGAGCATTCCAGCATGTTCGATCGACCTTTTTTGGGAGAGATTAGTAGGATTTTTTGTCCCAGAGTAAATTCGGCTTTTAAACACTTCGTATAAAAACAATCACCGTACAAGGGCTTGCGTATACACATACGCAAGCGTAGGCACATACACATACTAGTTAAGATTATGAATATGTGATACTTTCAGTTGTTTTCATTTTCTCCATCTGTCTAATAGAAATGTATGCCTTCGCCATAGACAAGTTTCAGATGCGATTGGCGACGTGTAGAAACCGGTTTCCAAAAGTAAAGACAAAATTTTTCTAAGAAATGAAGCACGGCGTTAGAATATTTATTTATTTATTTGAAATATAAGTAATAACGAAAAATATTGTATAGCCTTCACATGGCTTCATTCTGGTCCATTAAGTATTTAAGCTAAGAAGGAAAAAAAAACTTTTTTTTTTTTACTAATGTTATTCTTAATCACACCCTATTTTCAGTAACGCATGGTTAATCATAATTTACTTGAGTACAGTACTCTGCTTCGATCTTAAAATCGATAGCCTTCAATACATCAATGCTTTCCCGAAAAAAAAATTTTTTTTCAGATGTTTGGTAAAATATTGCATATATGAATGTCAATATCACTTTTCCTGTTGTATATATATATTTAGGTTCTGAAAGCATTCCAAAAATTCATTAGGAACATCGACGACAAGAGACTCGGCGAAGCTATAGAGAAGGTGCTGGCAATTAGGTCAGAAGTCCCCTTTACAAAGATGTGGGAATATATAAAGGAGTCATTCACACCAAGGGAAATCGAGCTGCAAGACAAGGTAAAAAACCTTAGCTACTGGGTGAAAGATACCTGGATCAAGGGGGTGGATGAACTGATAAGAAAGTACTTCTTTATCAAGAACAGTGCTGCAGAGGTAGGAATTCATTAATTTTGAAAGACTTTTTTAAAGTTTAATTTCTGTATATTTAAAAATAACTTAAATGTTTTAGAAACATACTGTAAATAATACTGTAGTCTTAAGTTAGGGGAAAAATCTACAACGGTGTCTCCCAACAGAACGTACAACTTATAAGAAAGGACCTATCTTGAAGGTATTACTCTATCAGTTAAAAATCTAACTCAACATAACAGCAGCCAATACCAAGTTACGATGCAATGATAACTGTTTCACGAATGGTCACGCCTGCAATATCTAGCTTAGTCGTCAGTTAGTAGTACCACTGATTGGCCAATGATTAGCAGACTTCAGCCAATACAGCAACGGAAGAGAGTTCTGCTATTCAGATCATGGCTGCCAGTTTCAGTTGACTAGTTAAGCCAATGCTGCTAACATGTAACCCTGTGTTTTAAAAAATGCTTAGTTATTTGAAGTTTATTTTAATTAATCGCAAAAATATTTTGGTCCAATTAGGTAATTATTTGGTCCGGTTTACTGTTAGTTATCGTTTTTTTTTTTTAACTACAAACTACTATTACCTTTAAATTCTCAGAATTTCTTCTCAGACAAGGATTGCCTTCCTTGTCAGCAGTCGAAAATTATCTAAAAATGCATATTTTTAATTAAATGATGCATAGCTATATGAGACACGTGCATGGATCGTGTGACTTCACCCAGGATCGTTCCTGTTGTGTGTATTCGTTGGCATAAAAGTAGCGACCGTTTTCAGATTAACCTGAAGTTTCCCAATGATGAATTTTAGTAAAGTAATTTTGTTCAAACTCTAATTTAAATGGATTTTAAATTCCAAAGTTCTAGCGCTTTTTAGGGCTTTCCACTTAACATCGCATCATTTTGATGATGCGATGTTAAGCATCATCCGATTTAAGTATCTTGTTTAAGTACCCTAATTCCGATTTAAGTATCTTGTGACCTGATCATTCAACTAAGCTTCGAAAACTTCATAAAATGCGTCTACTGTTCAAGAACAGGATGACATCACTCTATATCATTTCATATCTGCCTTAAAGTAAATCATGTACCGTATGAGACCAGGCGTTTCTGTGGTATCACTGTGTTTCCCTGTTTAGACTTTAGGGAGCGGACAATTTATCAGAAATGCCTCCAACCACATATGCAGTAAAGTTTGTACATTCCTGACCACTTCTTAGAGCTATGAGAAAATTAATTCAACTCTGACTTTTATGTTCACAGAGGACTTTCCCTGTGTGTTTCTGGCCTACAGCCCCAGAAAAAGGGATAGAAATCACGTTCTTATATGTCTCATATGAGAGTTTCAATCTCAATATTTTTTTTTTTATTATGAAAAGTTGGAAACATATAACATATTTTAGTAGTATGGCGAATTGTCTGAAGGGTTAAATAATTCTGGAAGAACTTTGCTAGAGAGATCAAAGATGGTGTATTTTCAAAGTACTTATGACTACAAGCAGAATGATAATCTCACATACCAGTGATGAAAATCATCTAGCGCTTAAAGCCGTTCGCAAAGCTATCCAACACATCCAATTGAATCGACAGTCTGTTTGATGGAGAATAAAGACTCCATCCCAGTTTTCTGCATCGAGTGGTGGCGTGAGAAGTGAAAGCGTCTAGTGTGAACAGGCTTTTGGATAACATACCATAAAGCAATTACTAAAATAAAGAACCAAAATGCTCTTCAAGCTCGGAGATGCAAAATTACATAAGAACAGTGGATATTAGATCCAGCAAACGGCATTGAAATAATGAATCTAATATCCAGTTTGCTTATGCAATAACATAAGGTGTAAAAATGAAATGTATTATCGTTTTATTAAAGCAGATAAATAAAATGCAATTTATTACATATTATTTTAATATGAATTTCAGCCGTAAACTGGATTTCGGGGATAGTGGATAAAGCTGTTTAATTACAAATGGAAACAGATCAAGAAGATGACATTTAGGACAGCATCGTCCAAAATTAACATTCAATTGCATGGAGATCGGCCATGGGGAACCCATAGTTGCTTCGTAATGTTGACTATGTAGGAATTTCGGCGATTGTCGTCGAAGTGGATAGCATCTCCGCTCTCCAAATAGACTGCAGGTTGGAATCCAATCGGTGGAATGGATGTTTGCAAATGTAAAAGTGGCAGACATCTGGTTTCCAGATAAGGGTTTTCGAAATATCTAATCCTTAACTTAGTACTGTATTATTTATGTGTTACAGGTTTACTATATTTTGTGACTAGAATGAGCGAGCGCGCACATTTACTCATTTATTGCACTTCTCTTTCTTTAGTTCATTCAGAAGAGCCAAAATGTAAACCTGAAGGTGGCATGTGAAGCCATTGAATTCTTTCGTACATACAAGAAAAATCTTGGAGAGCACTGGAACTTACTTGAGGAAACAGTCGAAAACGCGATCGGCTCTGGATGCAGCTGAAATTTCATTTAAAATGAAAATAAAAATGGCATAAATATAGATGTCGTATTTGTTGTTACAGTTCACAATTTTCGTTGAGCAGATAATGTCAGTATAAAAATTTATTTTAGTAATAATCGTATAACGTTAACTTTAGTTAAAATGCAGCTAACTCGAAATTTATTCACTGTAACCTGCTATTGAAGATATTCACACCGGTGAGCAACTTGTAAGATTGATGGCAGCCATTGTTTTCTGTGTTCATTAATATCAGGCACCAGTTATTTTTATATAAACGAATACCTTATAATGATGTATGTAAGTAAAGGAATATATTATCACAGAAAACATTAATAAGTCATGGATAAAGTAAAAGCCTAATAAAATATTTATGTCTAAGGAAGTTCACAAATTTTGTTAAACAAGTTTTTATAATGGCACTACAATTAGTGTAATAAATAAAATGAATTGTTAGCATTTGCCTCTTAAATATTTTGCAAAACCTAAGTAACTTTATTCGACTTTAAAATTTAAAAATCTGATATGCATCCGCATCTATGTATATATATTCGAATTTGACACCTAACATATTACAATAAGAAAATCACTTAAAGTCCTTGAAAAAGTCATTTGAAGTATATAAATACGTTGTGTATCGACCCTTAAGCCAGGGTGAGCTCGAATTTTTAGAAAAATCCAAATTACTACAACTGACTAATACTCTTCTCAAAACTACATACAGAGTTTCGAAAAAAAGCGTCAGCTTATTATTTGGAATATTTTGAATTACTGCCGAAGATTAAAGGTTATGACGCCAGTGGATTATGCCTCTTAACGGAATGTGTTCTTCTGGAAGTTTTGCCTGTTTTGCGAGAAGAAAAATCTACATTTCTGAGAGTAAAAACTCAGCCGCCGCCGCCACCACCACCACCACCACGATATGGTGGTGGTACCTGAGTTTTTATTCACCTTCAGTTGAAAAGTCCTTATAAAAAGTTCTTCATCCAATACGACATTCGAATCCAGAACCAAAGGAATCAATTGAACTACAGAGGCGCATTAGTCAGTTGTATGGCTTAAGAAATTAATTTATATACTGCTCAATAAAATTAACACATGAAAAGGTTTTTTATTTTCATGACTATTTTAACATTGTCATGACTATTTTAACCGTTGGAAAACTTGAAGCAGCGCAGTTCAGGCGAAGGTAACATATTGGCTTCATGCATTACGAAGTGTCGTTTCGTCGCTGTGGGTGCGGATTCAGAACATACGAACAATTATAAGAATATCTGGCCAAGGTAGATCGAGGGCTACGCCAACCATAACAGACCACTATCCGATTCTAACAGCAGGAGAGGCCTAACGATATCCTGTCAACAAATATGTCTTGAGATTGTGGCTGCTACTAACTGGAATGTATTAAGAAAGTTCAATTCAAAGGGACTTTACGCGAGAAATACATAGGTTTATATCCCATTAACCACAAACCACCGCAGAGCTCGTCGAAGCTGATTCCATGAACATGTGATTAAGAACCCTAACAAATGGGATACAGTTCTGCTCTGATGAGTCCCGTTTTATCTTGTAAATGGATTCTAGACGTAGAGAGAGAGAGAGAGAGAGAGAGGGAGAGAGAGAGAGAATTAATGCTGTACCATACCTCCAGCGTCAGGAATCGACACATGTGATGAAGGTGTTCTAGTGATGAAGATGTTCTAGTGTGGGGCTGAATGATGATTCATTTCTCAGATGTATCAAGAATAGATACTAGAACCCTAAATGCGACTTTGTAAGGGTGTGGTTGGTCCAGATTTTCTTTTCTTTTCATGCCTGACAATCTCACTGCTCACAGAACTCAAATGGTAGAGCAATATCTTGAACCCGAAAAATCCAAGGATTACCATGGCCTGCACGAACATCAGACTTAATTTAGATAAAACATCTGTGGGACGCCTTTTGGCATTGCACTGCACGCTGAGAGCACCGCCTCGATCGCTTCGTGAGCTGAAGTCTACTCCATTAGATGAATGATTATTTGTTCCTCGGAATCTTATAAGCACTCTTGTATCGAGCATCATACACCGCTATGAGATCTGTTTAGTCATTAAAGAGAAACATACGAGGTACTGCTATTATGAGACCATATTTACCAGCATATTGTGTCCAATTCTGTAATGTGAACTTTTCGCTAATTCTTTACACTCCTGCATAACATCCAACGTTTCTGTCTCCTCATTTCATTGTTCTGCTATTGTACACAAACATACAAAATTATGTTCTACTTCATCGTCAACAGCACGAGATTTTTGAATTTGCAGAATTGAAGGAACGATCAAGAACTAGAATTCTTTGAGGAAATACCCTACTTGCCTGCACAAAGATCGACAAATTACAAATTCAGCAGGATAAAAAATAAAGGTCTGCTAGTCGGTGAATAACAAACTTCTAATGGTCTTCCTGCCTTCGACAAGCCATCGCCATGGAATTTAACAGGAAGTTTTACAAGTCCCTTAATAAATGTGATTTCAGTTACAAAAAATAAACGAAGTAAATTATAAGTTATCAATATTCAAAATCAAGCATTAAATTTACAAAAAAAAGTCTGCAAAAAACTGTCTAAATTGTCTAAAACTCTAAACTGTCTAAAACTCTAATTTGAAGTGCTATCGTATAGCACTTCAAATGAGAGTCAGTGACTTGATTTCGAATCCCATCCAGAACCTAAAAAACTTAAGGAATTTTCTCATGAACACAAGTTGCCCATTCTCACACACCAGCGGTACGATTTTTCCTTCCAGAAAATTGGATTTTTCATCTTGCAAAATAGGCAAACCAGCCAGAACACACGCAATTAAGCAATTAGTGTGTGTGTGTGTGTGTCGTTCTAGCTCACAGGCCGAGGCATAATTCTAGCTATTAAGATGCTATACTATTCTGCATGAAGGTACAACACGCTCACGTATACGATACAACAGAGGAATTTAACAAGGCTATTCTCTTCCTGGTCCCCTCTATATAATTTGCCACAGAAACTTTTCTGAGTCGATTAAACGTGGAGTTTAGGCCAACTCGCTCAAATCGCTCTAACCAGGCTACGCTGACTGTAAATGCTGTCATTACTGTTATAGCCGGCCACAACGAATATTTCTCTTCGATAGATAACTGGTTCTCTTTCAACAAGCTTTGCCTTCCTCTTCATATGGGAGGGCAGGACTTGGTGTCAGTCGACCACAAAATAACAACCTTTCGTACCCTGTTTTTCATAAACAGTCAACATCATGAAAAACAACACAAAGAGACTGCGTAATATATTTTCTCCTCTGTAACCAAAGGTTTCTCCCTTTCTAGAGTCCTACGAATAACAACAGCGCACGTGCCAGCACATCTACCCACCTTCCAAAGATTCCCCTCAGGGGCCTTAACCTACAACGCTCAATGAAAGCAGATTCGCTTCCGAAAATACTCAACAATCCCCCTCTTCCACAGTAACATGATAAGAAGTCCTACAACGAAATAACATAAATTTCGTTTAATCCTTTATCCAAGTGTGATTGCTCACACTTGGATAAAGGATTAAACTAAATTTATTATAGTCTAACTAAGTGAAAAATAAACTTACAACTAACCAACAGTTTTTCCTTCTCTGCATGGAATTGGAGAAGGGTAGAGTCACAGGGAAACATTATCCCCAAATCTCAAGTGATGTGGCCCCGATTCCTAACAACCCTTGAATATGGTAACCAAGCCAAACAGATAGACGTCATCAAATCTGCGCTTCAGATATATCATCTGAAGCTGGCCTTCAAGAACCAATAGTAGAAAACCCGACGCTTAGATATCTCTTGTAAACAACGTAATACGATGGTGGCACTCAACTTATCCAACACTCACAAGGTGTATGATTCCTAATCGAAAAAACATAGCAATTATCTTCACCACACAGTCTTTGTTGTTGGAACAGCCATTAACTGGGATCTACCTTACCGAAGTGCAGCCATTAAATCCGATGCTGACATACAGTCATAATGTGGAACAATGTCCTTCCCATCCCTACAATACCACACAAATTTCACTCTGAATTATCAGAGAACTCCCTCTTCTGCAACAGAACTGAAAAAATTCTCCACCTCTACATGAATGTCATATAAACAGCAAATTAATCCGTTCGTCTCGAAAAACTGCAGTTCAATGCTGCGTGCGGACAAGTCCAGTGGCAGACTTGTCTGCACGCAGTCTAGAAACCACCAAGTCTGCAACTATCTCTTCATCACTGCGAAAGTAGTAATATACCTATCTCAGACACATAAGAGTATAGAGAATGACACTTTAACTTACAGAGACAACTGACCACCTACTTGCAACCATTAAAGAAAATGTGACAGGTCCACGAGCATCACCACCACTACCCTGAAAACAACACTGGAATAAAAGGAAGCAAAATTCCTTGCTGAGCAGGAAATAGCATGACATTCCAATTTCCAACACAGCAGAATTATACCCCCCACCCCAAAAAAAAAAAAAAAAAAAAAAACGAGAGGGAGGAAGAGGTTTTCCTGCATTTTGACGGCCCAGAACCATGCAAAGAATGGTTTAAAAAAAAAAAAAAACTGACTTTGATGATTTCATCCATTTTGTAAGTTCATTTTATCCGTTAGAGGGCGCACAGTGGATGCCAGTGTTCTGTTTCTACTTTTATTTCATGCATAAATCTAAGTAACTGCCTAATTATAACTACTTTTAAAATGTGATCAGGTGAAATGTCTTGCTAATCTAAAAAAAAAAAAAAAAAAAGTCGACGTTTTAATAATCGAAATCGATCTAGTGGTTCCCTGAAACACTAACGTTTCAAAATTCCAAAATAACTATTTGGATCAAACTGCAGAAGAACAAAAGATTATATTACGTCACTGACGTAATATAATCCTTCGTGCAGCGACAACGGCCAGCTTCGCCTATACGGTACTTGACTAATAATCCTTCAGGGTCAACTGCCAAGTCATTCTGCAGTAAACTGCAAAAGCTGCAAAAGTAAGATAGACAAACGCAACTTACTGCAATGTTCTTTGGGATGCGGCGGATATTATTAGATATTACAAAACCTAATGTTAGAAAAATTCAAAAGACAAGAAATGAAAATGGAAATGTCATAGTTTTTACAAAACTTCTCCCAGAAATTACATTAAGTCTACACCTACACTAAATACTAGCAGCAACGATTGAACTAAGCTTTTAAATAAAGATGACGAGGAAGCGGATTCAGACGTAAGGGTCTTCGCAACAAACTTCACAGATCAGATATTGGACGATCTAATACCATTAAAGTAGAAATTAAAGAAGATAACTCCGAAATAAGAATGAGATTGGAAGAATTATTTAAAGCTGAAATAAATGATTTGAAGTCATCGCTGAAGTATAGCTTGGGCATGCATTCAGGATTTAAAGAATAAAGCTGGATGCAATGAAAACATAATAAAGGAGTTGGCTAATAAAAAGGCAGAACTAACAAATGAAAATACATTATTGAAGGTACAAATGAACGAATTGAAATGGGAAGTCAATGAAATCAGCAGCACTACAGTTTGAACAATATTGAAATAAGCGGTTTACCAGAGGCTCGTAATAAAAATATGCATACCATAACAGAAAAATTGCTGAACCTACTTGGAGATGCAAAGGAAGACACCGTGCATGCGCACTAGCAGGAAAACAGATATCAAGCCAGTTGTCATCCAATTAGTGAACAAAAATGTTAAACGTAAATGGATGGCGGAGGTAAGGAAACAAAACAAGATTACAGCCCAACAGTTTAATAAACAGTTAAAGGCTACTGCCCATCTATAAAGGACCACTTGATCAGAACTTAATAAGCAATTCCTTTATTAAATAAAGCAAAACAGAGCAAGTAGTTCAGTTAAGTACGTGAGGCTTTACTGTTCATGAGAATGGAATAACACAAAAGTGATACGGATAGAAACACCTGACAACATCAACGAACAAAAAGAAAGCAGTACAATCTAAATACTACCTAACTGTGAACAACTGAAACAATGCTGACTCAAATGGCAATGATATTACATGAATAACCAAACAATGAAGATCACATGAATAATCTAGATCCTGGTACGACTGTCAACTATAAAAACTGTATAATCTAACCTTTGTAAAAAGTTTTTGATGCTACTTCAAATTCTTCTAAGAAAGTCAACTTACGTCATTAAATATTACGTTGTTAAGATCAAATTTTGATGATTTAATGTTACTTTTCTCAGAAATAGAACGACATGAGGTACCAGTGTTAAATGAAATATTATTATTATTATTATTATTATTATTATTATTATTATTACTATGGGCTACTCCAGGGAGTCCTTAGACTCATCGAGGGAGGCCCTAAACATCATGTTCACACAACTGTTCAACATTCTCACAGTATCTATCATACCTTGCCTTGAACTCGTTCACCGTCATAGCACCCACAACAGACTCTGGCAGCTTATTCCACTCATTTACCACTCTAAAAGTAAAGAACCCAGCTCTAACACCCTTTCTAACCACACTCTTGCCCAGCTTCCATAGGTGTCCCCTAGTTCTCCCACCACCAGTCCTGATCTCAAAAATAACCTCTGAATTATCCTATAGAATCCTTTTAGCAATTTGAATGTCTTAATCATATCTCCCCTTTTCCGCCTATCAACTAGTTTCTGCAACCCACAAATCTTCAACCTGTTCTCATATGGTTCATTCCATAGACTTGCTATCATCTTAGTCACTCGCCTCTGGATCCTCTCCACCTCCTCCACATCAAGAAGGAACCGAGATGACCAAATCTGGGCACAGTAGTCGAGATGAGGTCTTATCAGGGCTCGGTACAGAGGTACAATAACTTGCTTGTCTCCGCTCTTCAAGGTATTTTTCAACAACCAAGTGAGTTGATGAGCTGATTTAGCTACTTTCGCAATGTGTCCCCTAAACTTCATCTCCCTATCCACCAACACTCCCAAGTCCCTGGCCTCATCAATCTCTTGGAGTACAGTTCCACCAATGTGGTATACTGCTGCTAATCTTTTCACTCCGAAATGCATGACCTTACATTTTGTCACATTAAATTGACATCCATTCTCCTTAGTCCACAACTCCAATCGATCTAAGTCATCTTGCAAGACTTTGACATCTGCATTCACTATCGCCCTACCCAACTTTGTATCATCAGCGAACAAATGAACTGTTCCACTTAGACCCTTCCCTATATCGTTAATAAACAGATTAAACAGCAGTGGTCCAAGAACAGAACCCTGTGGCACACCACTAGTCACAGGCTGTCTTTTGGACTCTACTCCTGAATAAACTACTCTTTGATATCTCTCCATCAACCACCCAGCTATCCATCTCACCAACCCTATATCCATTCCCATATGTTGTAGTTTACGGATTAGAATTCCATGCGGTATCCTGTCAAACGCCTTTGCCAATATGGATCAAACAACGTAAAACTGATCGAGAGAATATCTGATCGATATTCTCTCTTTAATTACGTCCTATTATGATTGTCAGGCGATTAATTCTGAACGCTAGAAAAAATACTTTTCATTTTCATAAACTGGAATCAAATATTCTAGTCCTGCTCAAATTAAATAAAAAAACAGTCTGCGGGTTCGACTCCCGCCGTGTGCATGGATATTTGTGATTTTCTTTAGATGGGAGATGAGTTTCATCTCCCATCTGGGCTCAACCTGGGTTCGATTCCCGTCAGTGACGTGAGGAACCTTTATCTGGTCTCTTTCAACGAAAGGTGATAGCCAGTCTCATACGGAGGTAGAGGGTTTTTTCACCCGGAAACTCGGGTTTTTCGTCCTCCAGAACAGGCAAAGCGGCCCGTGAATACACTCATCTACAGATGCACCCGGAGACATAGGGCTAACCACCTTATCCTCAATACGGTAGCGGTTAAGTGAAGAGAACATCTTCCACACCGCAAGGTGAAAGAGGAGGGTAAGAATAATAATAATAAGAAGATAAGAATAATAGCAAAATTGAAGAAGATAAGAATAATAGCAAAATTGAAGAAGATAAGAATAATAGCAAAATTGAAGAAGATAAGAATAATAGCAAAATTGAAGAAGATAAGAATAATAGAAAAATTGAAGAATATAAAAATATACTCTCTACTCATGGGTTTCTTGCATGCATAGATGGAAATACGAGAGAAGCGAACAACTCAGTAAGTTGTTTTGATCTCGTATTTCCATCTATGCATGCAAGAAACCCATGAGTAGATAGTATATTTTTATATTCTTCAATTTTGCTATTATTCTTATCTATAAGAAAGTAAGAAACCAAATGGGCTATAAGGTATCCTCTGCAATCGATTTTAGCAAAATAACAGATCATCACTCTATACTGTGGAATCTATCATTACCTAAACGCGTTGACATGAGCTGTGCAGGTAGTCATGAAAAATTCGAAATTCACCAATTACAATAAGTTTGAAAATTACATTAAAAATCATGAACAGCCTTAAAACGATTATTCCATGTAGGAGGAAATTATCAAAATTATTACATATGCAGACAGCAAATCGCAATATCATAAAGGAATTACTATTATAAAGGATCTTCGCACAAAGTGGATGACAGACGAACTAAACGTTTATAGGGGAAAAAAAAGTGCGCAAAAGGGCATTATATCTTTACGAAATTTCTTTATTTTATGAACGATAAAAGTAAAGAATGGAAATTGGTTAACATGATAAATGATAAAGCAAAAAAACATGCGAATTCCCAGAAATCAATAATTTCACAACTGTAGGAATTGAATAACAACTTTACAAACTGTGGCGGTTGTAATTTTGATCGTAGAGACAAGATAAAGTACGTGAATCACCTTCCGTGAATTAAGAATTCCACGTACCCACACACACATTAAATGAGGATGAGATAAAGAGCGTGGTAATCGGATTAAAAAAAGGAAAAAATTGGGATGTGATCATATGAATGTCGAAAACTACATTTTATAATAAACATAAGTTAAGGTTCTTTACACATGTTGTTAATAAATCTTTTGAACATGGGAATTTTATAAAACACTTAAAGATTACTTCAGTTTTTATCTCTCTATATGTTTACTGGACATCCACAGATGCCGTATGGTCACTCCGATGCTCAGTGATGTGCCACACCAGGCCTCGCATGTAGTCCTGTTGTTTGCTTTTCTGAAGACTTCAACTCTCTGAAGATTAGTTGCTCCACACACACACACACACACCATCCATTCATCTCATTGATGGTCTACCCCTTCCTCTTTCCAGGAACTTTACCTTCTATTCTGTTTTGAGAAGTCCTTCTTGCATCCTTTTAATGTGTCCAAAATATTTTAACTTTCTTTTGTCAATATCCTTAAGGAGCCTTAAAGTTCTACTGATCTTTTATAACACCCATTCATTTGTATTCCTTTCAGTATATGATATCCTCAACAGCCTTCTGTAACACCACATCTCAAAAGCAGCTATTTTTTTCTCATCTAGCTTCTTTAGGTTCCAAGAATTACATCCGTAAGTCGCTGTTGGAAAAACAACTGCATCCAATATCCTCAACTTTGTTCCCATGGAGACAGATCCATCCTTCCAGATTTTAGACAAGTCTCTTACTGTTGTTTTAACCATTCCTAACCTTCTTCTGATGTCTTCTGAACAGCAATTAATTCTTTACATTAATAATGGATCCCAGATACTCAAACTTGTTGATTCCTCAATTCTTTTTCCATGAAGGAAACTTGTTTCTCAAGAGCTTCCCTTTGTATTTCCTTTGAGAACCATAATCTTTGTCTTGCTAGGATTGAGTTGAAGTTCTGTGTTATTACTGATCTTGTTCATTATGTGAATTTGTCCTTGTTCTTCCATGTCATTACAAAGCATACCTCAGATTACTGATCAATCAGAATACCTCAGATTACTGATCAATCTACCGCCTATCTTAATTCCTGTCTTGAGCTTATCCAATGCTTCACGCATGATGTCCTCCGTATATATACTAAACAAGTAAGGAGAAAGTAAACATCCTTGCCTAACTCCTTTTCCAACCTGAAGCCAATCAGTCAACCCAACACCTGTTCTTACTGTAGCTACTTGCTCCCTGTACAAGTTGGCTATCAACCAGATACTGTGTTGAAGAAAACCCGTTCTTTTCATTACTTCCCACACTTTCACATGCTCAATACAGTCAAAAGCTTTAGAGTAATCTAAGAAACACATTACTAGAGGAAGTCTAAATTCTTTATATTTTTCTATGATTTGTCTAAGGCAAAGGATCTAATCTCTGGTGCCCTTACCTTTCCTATAACCTGCTTTTTCTCCGGGCATCTCTGCCTCAATCCTATTTAGCATGACCTTCAGTAAAATTTTGCTTGCATGAGATATTAAACTAATAGTTCTATAGTTGTTGCACGCTTTTATGTCACCTTTCTTATGTAGTGGTATGAAAACAGACTTCTTCCAGTCTCTAGGCCATGATTCTGCCTCCCATATCCTTGTACTCAATCTATGAAACACTCTTATACCTCCAACCCCTGTGGCCTTAATTAACTCTGCTGGGATTTCATCTGCACCTGGTGCTTTATTGCTGTTAAGCCGCTTAACTGCTCTTTCAACTTCATGCCTAAGTGGAGGAGATTCCAAATCAAAATTTTTCTGGTGAGAGGACTCCTCCACATTTTCTTTATCCACTCTAATGTACAGTTAGAGTACAGCGCCTAATCAATCCGGTTCAGATCCTGATTGAATACGTCAAAAGAGCTACTGGAGTTCCATAAAACAATTTATAGTGGAATAAATAAAGGAATGTACAGCAAAACCTCGATATAACGGACTAATTCTGGCGAGGGGGTATCCGTTAAATCCAAAAGTCCGTTATATAATAAAGCAGATTTTCCAAATGCGTATGTTACAAAATTGACAAATTAGCTAATTTACATGTTTTTACTTATGTAGAAACTTTTATGTAATTAACATTAAGTACTCTATCTATGAAAAGTTTAATTTCACAGAAAAGTTTGTTTTCTATATGTATTATTGCTTATAACCTCACCGTGGTTTTGAGACTCTAAAAAACAAGTCTGCGATCTATATCGAAATAAATAAACAAACATTTTTCCGAAAATAAGCTTTAATTATATTTAAATAAAAAATGTTCTCAGAAACAAAACAAGATTTTTATTTTATAAAAACACAAATTATTTTTCCTATTTATTCGTCTTCGGCGTCCGGGCGGTTAGCCTGGTGGGTGTGCGCTTCGCAACCATATGCTTGGGGAATGAGTGTCCTAGGTTCGATTCCCGTCCGTGACGTGAGGAGCTGAAGGATCTTCCTCAGCCATAACCAAGTTAGCCGGTCTTGGGTGTGAATATTAGGGTTTTTCCCCCATTTATCCTGGGGTTTTTCCTCCTGCAAAGCAGGCAAACCGGCCTTGAGAACTCAACACTACGAACATAGGATACACCCGGGTGTAGGGCTGATCACCTTATTCTGTGAACGGTTTGTGGTCCGATGATTAATAAACCCTCGACACCGAAAGGTAAAAGAGGGAAAAAAGGAAGATGAGATGAGATTCGACTTTGGCTGATGATATAACCAGACACTTCCGTTCTGGCGTGAAGTTAATGTTCGATGTTGAGGCGCTTAATTTATAGGTAATCCTGCTTTCAAAAAAACTGTCAAGTTTTTTTTTGAACTTTTGAATTCTGCTGCTTTTTTATAATTCACTCCCTAAAATTACGAAAATGTGTGTAATAAAGCTGAGTTTCGTTATCTGATGAATTGTCAATAAATGTTATTAGATCCTCGAGATGCAATCTAATCACTGATAATTTAAAATTTGGGCGTGTTTTTTCTACTTCCTCATTATCTTCCCTCGCGTCCTCATCTTCCAAGGCCATAACCTCATCTGCTATTTCATTTTCAGTCACGATACGATAGCCAGGATCACCTTCATCTTCTTCTAACCACCATAAAACATCTTCCTCGGCTACTTCCTCCCCATCGATATTCTGCATTGTCCTGCAGTAATCACCGATCTCTAGCCTTTCTAAATCCAAGTCTGCATCTTCGTCGTCAACCAAATTCTTCCAACCATTCTTCAATGTTTGAACTTCACTTCTTTCCATGCTGCCTTAAAATTAAAAATCGCAGATTTTAAACTGTAACTTTTTAATTTTTGTAAGGTACGCAGACCTCTTGTATCTTTTTCGTTATCTTCATACTGAAATACAACCATTACTTTATCTAAAAACTTTTTGTGTTATATTCATTTGGTTGTCAGAATTATCTCATGGTCCATGGGCTGGGTAAGTGTTGTATTTTTTGGCAAAAACATACATCTAAATTAGCCATCTCCTCAACAAAAAATATTTTCGGATGGATGAGCAGGAGCGTTGTCTAAAAGCAATAAAGATTTCGCATCTTCCGGTGGTATTCCAAGCTCTTCGACTTGAAATTTCCTGACTGCAGGTACAAATTCTTTAAAAAAAACAGTCTTGAAAAATATTCGAGTTGAACCATGACATTTTAGAGTTATAATACGAAACGGGCAGATGATTTTTTTTTTTTTAAACTGTAGGTTTAAGAGATTTGCCAACTAGTGCGGGTGTCAGTTGATGCGCTCCATCGGCATTAACGCAAAGCAGCGCCGAGATCCTATCCTTGCTGATTTTTCTTCAAGGCGTCAATTTTTCATATTTTGAGGCTTGTGTGTTTTCTGGCACAGAACGCCAGAACAAACCAGTTTCATCAGCATTGTAAATCTGAGACGTTACGTAAGAGCATTTCGTTATTTATACGTTCTATTAATTTTTGCCTAAATGGTTCAATGTCTTCTATTGGAGCACTTGAAGCTTCACAGTAAATTCATTTGTTCATAATTCCTTGCCTTTTGCGTAAGTGCCAAAACCATCCATCGCTTGCTTTGAATGGTGTGTTCATTTGATTTGCTAATTTAATTGCGGCAGATTTCAATTCAACTGCCCGAAATGGAACCCCACAAGAATGTTGCTGTGTGTACCACTTCAACAATGCTTCTTCAACTGATGTTTCAAGTGGCAATTTCATATGTTTTCGGGGATTGATGTCTTCACCTACATCACATATTATCATATATTTTTTTTAAAATTTTGTCTTTGTTATTTTTAAAAATTAAATTATGTCCGATGTAGTTTGCTTTTTTATGCCATATTGCTCACATATACGAGACACAGATACTCCCGAATCCAACTTTTGTATGACTTCTAATTTTTGATTTAACGTTAACGTTTAATAGGTCTATAAAATGCGTACGTACATAAACCATTCACCGCAAGTAAACAAATAGACGACGGGGCGTGGCGTAGCGCACGTCGGAACTTCGGCCGGCACGCATTAAAACTGCTGCAGAAAGTCACGCCACGCGACAAAAGAACCAAGTACAGCGCAATTGGTGTGAATCATTCGTTAATCATTTGCCGAACGTGTTTTATGACTCATTTATGTCGGCTAAATTACTGCCAGTGTTTTTCCAGCATATCATGGCCTATTCGCCAAACTCTGTTAACAATAACAGGAAATTAATAACTTATTAATTTAATTATAAGCAAATCTTGGTTAAAAGCATTTTAAAATTAACAGGGGGTTAATTTTCACATGTGACATACGGACTGGAAATTTTGTCCGTTAAATACGAAGTCTGTTAAATCGAGGTCCGTAAAAAGTCTAAAACGTTCGACTGCGTGCATCGTGACTTACTACTTCTGAAAATGTCTAGATTCGACATTAGAGGAGTTACCAATGATTGGTTAAAATCCTATTTGAATGATAGAAAGCAGTATACCATCTATGGCACTTGAACAATAGAAGAAAATATAATAAAATACGGAGTCCCACAAGGTTTGGTGTTAGGACCTATCCTATTTTTAATATATGATCTATGAGTACAGACGTTTTGTCAAAATAATATCGTTCGCTGATGACACAGCATTAATATAATACACTCGATCTAAAAAATCGGATTAACCATGATCTGTGGAAACTAAATAATGGTTTAAAAATTAACACCAATAAAACGAGATATATTTCACGTTAACAGATAAACTAGATCACAATATAACCATAAAATAGCATGAAACGAAATGCATTGATATCCAAAATTGTAGATGTAGCTTAGTCAAAAAAAAATTTTTTTTAAATAAGTCAAGTGAGATATGGATTTGGGCCTCCATATCGACGGCAATATGAAATGAAATCCTATATCTCATTTTTAACGAATAAATCGAGGTACGTAATTAACAGAATATGTTAAAAATTTGTAAATGTAGAATTTTTAAGATGCTTATATAATACACGAGTAAATTCTTCACTATAATATAGTATTAAATGTTGGGGCTGAAGATCACTACAACCTACTTCCGAATGCAAAACAGAATAATTAGAGCTATAACCATTACTGACTTTGTGTATTCCACCAATGACCAGAAATTGCTTATATGTTCCCAAGGCAAACAAAGAAATTTTTCGTAAATCTTTGGAATACCTAACAACAAGCAGTTACAATAAACGGGCAAACGAAATGAAGGCAAGTAACCTCAGAATATGGTCTCCGAAAAAGATTGAGACCACACACACACACACACACAGGCCACTGAATTAGAAACTTATTTGATCCAGTGGTTTCCGTATTGGCATGCGCCTGTCAATACCGATCATCTTCAATTTCTTGCGTATAGTTCGGTGAGATATGGATAGGAAACAGCCTTCATTAAATGCTTCGGTCAATTGCTGCATGCAAGAAGTTCTAAGAAAAGTCTGTCCTAGGACCACAGTTAGGCGTCGTAGACAAGCAATGTGGGTTATTTAACTGCAGATTAAACATCCGGTATATTTCACCTTATGAGAACGCAATCAGCTCTGCTGATTTCAAAACCGTAGCTCCAGTCAGACGGACAACCACAATAAGCTCCTTGTAGAACTCCGGAAGATCCTTTGTTTTTACAATTGCGATCAAAACAATTTGACAATTATTGACCAACAGCCTTCTTAAATAATTGCTTAGAGCACGTGGTGATGCACCTGACTCAATATTATGCATTACGCTGCGTCAGTGACGGTTGCATACATCTGCATTAAGGTGTCGAATTCAATGGCGTGTATGTGTACCTCGTGGGACTAAATAATATTGAGTTTTATTCTAAACGTGTATCATAAAGATCGCTGTAACCTATATATTATGTCTAATTATGAAATTAATAGATTATGATTAAGGATATACCATGTTATGTGAGCCTTCATAGATACAGTCATCTGTTTTTATAGTTGCTGTTATCGCCTAAATTCAATACTTCTAATAACCATTATGGCTACGGACCTTGGTTACACAAACTGTACAGTTCCTTATATTTCCTTTTTCGGTTTATTATCATAAGTCGTTTCCTTAAGATATCAGTCTCTACATTACTGTTCAAGTGGTGATATTATATTTTAAGTGGTTATATTATATTATATTATATGTCGTTTTATTTTTCACTTGCATTGCTGTAAAGAAGGATCACTATTGCAATATGTTACCATTTGTACTTTGCCTTGTTCAGTCTTAATAAATTTGACTGTACAGTACATTGAAATTATAGGTGTAGAGAGGTGGTGTTTCCAAATATTCCCCAGAAAGTCGACCGTTTTCGAGTTAGTTCTCTGTTTGCGATATAAACTTCGACCTTTATCTAAACGCTGCCGCTACACCTGTCACAATTCAAAATGACTCAGCACAATATGATAGCTGATTATCAAATTATTATTTTTATGATTATGTTATTCTATTTTCAAATTGCAGTCATTAGTCATCAATGAGGTCGTTATCAGAACTTTTTCCTCATCCCTCATATGGTTAAAGTAATACGCGAAAATGGATACGCATACGGACATATTCCCTAGCAGGGTACTCGATCCACTTCTCGTGTTTGCTGTGCTGAAGATCTAAACATTACGAAAATACTGTTATTGATGCTCTTGGAATGAAGAAAGGGAAGGAGGTGAAAGAGTTGATTGTTATGGCTTGAACCAATGACCTGAGAGGTAAGACATTTTGTATGAAATGTTGGAAGAAGCAGGGAGACAGAGTGAAGTTTGTGATTCTACAACTACGCTCTGATAGAGGCGAACGGAGAAGGAGGGTGATAATAGCTAATGAATTAATACGCAGGTTGTGCAGAAGGAATGATTTGAGTTTTGTGGAATTATGGCACGAGTTTGATGGACTGCACTTATATGGAATCGAAGTTAAGTATCTGGAGAGAGAGCTTTGTTCGTTGAAAATGCAGTAGAGCAAAGTCAGGAAAACTAAAGCCATTAGGGAGGATGTAGACGAGTATATTTTAAGGCACCCATGAAATGAGTACGTCTGTGAATGATCAAAAAAATGCAGAATCTAGTCTCTCAGGATAATATCGAATGAGGTACTCAATTCAGGATGTAAATGTGATTGGGATGCTGCAAGTTTTACATACTAATGCCAAAAGTATCAGGAAAAAAGGGATGCTAAAGGCATTTGGTTATTAATTATCCTGAAAAGGGTAAAACAATAACTGGGGAATATTATTCCGATTCTTTAACCACACTAGACGAAACAATTTGTGAGAAAAGACCCGGAAGAAAAATATCATCTTTCATCAGAACAATGCACCTGCCCACTGTTTCTTCCCAAAACTAAAAACATTCCTCGCTGGTCAGCTTTTTTTTCTTCGAATCAAGAGGTAATTGCAGTTGTAGAGGGGTATTTTGCGGATCTTACTGAGAACCACTACAATGACGACATAATGGCGCTGGAGCATCGCTGTAATAAATGTATTATTTTTAATGGAGATTATGTTGAAAAATAAAAATAATTTTGAAATTTTAAATTCGTTTTTTTATTGTTAGGCCGAAAACGTTTCAGACCACCCTCGTACGTGCAAATGAAAGTTCTATAAAACGAAGGGTGTGTTGCTGACAGCTCGTAATGAATGCGTGCCAATTCCCAGTCATTGATGCGAACAGAATTGTTTTTGTGAAAAGAAAAATTTGTTGCTGTGATGCTGACATTGGTGGATAAGGCAGTGTTAGTGAAGTTGTTTTACGCAAGTGGGAAATCGGTAGTGGAAACTTTACGAAAGTGCCGAAGGCAGAACAGAATGAAGAACGTTCCAAGTTTTATCACTCCTGGCTGACTACAGTCTCTAATACGATGCTTCGAGAAAACTGGAAATTTGTCAGATCGACCTCAAAAATGCAGCCTAGTGTTATACGAAGCCCGTACTAGCGTTGTGGTATCGCAGATGAATGCCTTAGCGGCACAATAAACAAGCAGTGCACTGAATCTGCAAGAATCACAAGAATAGCGAAAACGTCAGTATTCCCTATCCTTCATGATGCGTAAGCATCACACCACCAAAGTAAGCATCACAGCAACAATTTTTTTTTTTCACAAAAACAATTCGGTTCACCCCATTGACTGGGAATTCGCACGCATTCATTACGACCTTCCAGCGTACATCCTGCGTTTTATAGACCTCTCATTTACAAGTATTTGAAAATGATGCATGTGGTACAACGCCCTCTATCGGTGAAAATTTGAAGTAAACTTTTTTTCTCTCAGCCAAAAAAATCCCCTCTTTGCGATTTACTTTGGGAATTACTATTATTAATTCATAATAGTTAGAAAAATACCAATTCTCTGAGAGTTAATGAAATGTGAAAGTATGTATCATATGTAATCAAATGCATGTAATGTAATGTAATGTATGAATCATATGGAATCAAACACACGTAATGTATGTAGCTTATGTAATCAAATGTATGTAATGCGATTAAATGTATGATAATACTATATATATATATATATATAGTATTATTAAGAAAAAAATATTATTATATCACGCAGAGCTTGTAATATGAATAAAGAGATCATCGAAATGGAAAATGGAAACTTACAATGAAAGCAAACATTACTGTTTGACATACTGTATATATATAAAAAATGTCTCAAAATATATCGTATCATTACATGATAAAGAATTAATATTTATCCAGAGTATATCACGAAGCAACCGAAGACCCTCCTAAAAATATCAGTTTTTAGTTTTTTTTTGCCGTGGTGTGGCACTACCAAGTGGTCACTTACGCTTGGATCCGCCGACAGTTCGTCGGCATGAAACGTTCAGATCGTAGTTTTCGATCTTAGTTTCGCTTACTGGCTGAAAAACAATAAGGGATTTTCATCCCCTTAAAATAGCCGTTTTGGCTTTTCTTCTTAGTTTTTAGTTTTGTTAACAAGTGCTTGAATATAACTGGTGATTCAAATGATCCATTGCATACGGCAACTGCTCATCGCAGTCAATTTGAACATCAGAAACTAGTTACTTGTGAAGAAACAGATTTTAAGTTTGACATTTTTAATTCATAACACCATTCTGAATTGCCTGATTTATGTAGAACTAAAAACTATCATTAATTGCTAAAGGCCAGAGAGAGAGAGATTTGCTAATAATGCAGCAGATCAGATCAGAGCAGATAGGTTAATAAGAGGATAATTTTGAAGAAATCGCAGACTATGACTTCGTAGTATTTCTAAAACTGCGATTCATGTAGCTCCTTTTGGCTTATGATAAACAAAGCTATTATTAATATTCGGTATTAATATAATTATTAATATGGAATAAACAATTTGGAACTACAGTTCATCGCATAACAATTCGTCGCGAATGCAACTGATCAAAAAATAAAAATACGAAATTCACCGATAATTTTTCGATGAAATCGTTCATAATTCACCGAAAGATTACTTTTCTTGAAAACTATTGTTTTGAAGTGTTTGAGAATGCCTAAGTCACCTAAGATATAGACATATGTAAGTGGTCAATGAGACGTTATAATTATTTAGTTAGTTTTTTTACGATATTATTCTGTAAGTGTACCTTCTACTTCATTGTGAAGATAGTGATTTATCTCTAGACAAAAAAAGTTCGTTCTACCTAATTTTTTCACAGCAACCATGAGCAAATTGAAATCAAAACTGACAAATTTTAAAATAGATCTTAACTATAAAATTTTCATTCAGCTAGAGCGGAATTGTTAATATCATTTCGAAATTTCTGTACCCAAAATTTTCTAATAAAAGTGATCCTGTTGGAACTAAAACTGAACCACACAGAGTTATTGTGTGTTTTACAAATTCCGATTTGCGCATATTCCACCAAGTCAGAGAGTTATTGCAATATAAAATGTCGACATGTGTTCCCTTTATAGCCCCGAATATAGATGATCTGAAACTGGAACGGTCCGGAAAATTTTTTGTCAAAGGTTCAAATATCAAATCGGTGTAAAATTCATCTCATATAACCGGGATGAATTCATCCCACACTTCTATTACTACTAATAATAATGAACCCTTAACAATTACCTGTTAAGGGTCGGTTATAATATACATAAAACTCGAAATTGAAATTATACGAAAACAATGGAATAAAGGGTATGTGTATTATGACGACGATAAATATAGCAAAAATTAAAGATGTGGATTAAAATAACAAGAAATATAAAACAACTCTAAAGGCAAGGTTGAAATGTGAAATAAGTAAAAGTGATATATTTTAAAAGACACAAGAAGCATAATAAAATATACTCTAAAAGCATAATAAAATATAAACGTATACAATTTGAAATGCTGTTCAAAGACCCTTTTTTTTTTTTTTTTTTCACATTTGACGTCCGTAGACGCCGTATGGTCACGCCCGCACCTCATATGGTTTTGGGAATGAAGTCTTCTACTTGAATAAATGGTAGGATCGCAAATTCCCTTTTCACACAAAGTTTCTAGGACAATCACAAATATCCATGCCCAAGGCGGGATTCCAACCCGCAGCCTCTTGGGTGGAGAGCGGACACGCTGACCACTCGGCCAACTAGGCCGGTTGCTGTTCAACTGACATGAATAAAAGGAGAAAATGTATTTACGGGATGAAACATTGTTTCGGTATGGCTATCTTCAAAAAAAAAAAAAAAAAAACACCTCTTTCCTATGATTTTCTGAACATATATTTTTATCTATAAGATAAAAACAAAAATGTACCTATTAGGACTGGCTGATGTTATTCGCCAACCCACAAATATCAACAAACGAACTGACTGATACACAAACAGATAATGACAATATACGACTTCTCGTAAAAGGGAAGGCTGTAAAGTAATGACTGTTGCCTTATAAAATCCTAAGCGTTATACTGCACCTAGTTGCCTTACCACAACAAAACCAATTTGATACCCTTAAAACAATATTAAATGTGTCTTGTTTTCAACAATTTACTAATCAGTTGATGTCCATCAACTGATTAGTTCAACAATCAGTGATAGCACTCAACAGTTCAACAATCAGTGATAGCACTCTGAGATGGAAGCACTAGGAGTCAACTGCAAGCGCTACCTGCAGCGAACGCCCCACAACATTCACTAAACGCGACAGTATTGCCACGCAGGACTTTAAAAACCGCCGTGCGTCGTCGCCTGACACTTCGAATGCGGAGTTCCAGGCATCGCCAGGAAGACACAAATCTGCACAAAAACTCAGAAGTGAGGCTCACAGCATGAGTTTACATGGTAGGACCGCAATATGCAAGCCCCACATCACTCGAACCAACATGCAGCGTCATCATCAGTGGTGCAAAGAGCGTGTACTGTGGTGTGTGGAGGCTTGAAAAACTGTGTTATGAATCGTGCTACACCCTTTAAAAGCAAATGGACGGGTGTGGGTACGGCGGATGGCCGGTGAACGTCTCTTAGCAGAGTGCGTAACCCCAATTATGAAATTCGGAGGTGGCGGTGTTATGTATGGTCCTGTGTTTTCTAGTTTGGCATCGGACTTCTATTTGTGGTGCCACGAACATTCAAGTCCGTGAGGTATCTGAAGATTCTGGACAATGCAATGCCTTCTACTTTGTGGCATTTGTACGGAAATGACCATTATTTATATCAGCAAGACAATGAACCGTGTCGTAAGGTTGCTGCAGTAACTGCGTCGTTTGTGGATATGAACTTAACCACATTTGACTAGCCTCTACAGAGCCGTGATCTCTACCCTACTGAACATCCGTGGGATGAACCGGAGAGTCGGGTGAGGTCAAAGGACGTGCACCCCTAAAACGCTCAAGGACCTCATTACATGCCTACAGGAAGAATAGCCCAACATTCCTATTAAGTTTTATCGTACGCTTGTGGAAAATATGCCCGTAGGATTGCTGCAGTCATCGCAGTGAAAGGAGGTTCTGCCTCTTATTAAGGTGCACGCCATGGCTGTTTGTTCCTCACATTATGGTATCGCTAACTTCTTTCCAAATAGCGCATGTTCATAGTCAACATTCCACTTTGCTAAAATCCATTTAATTATTCCTTTCTTAATGCTTTCTAATATTTCTTGCAATGCACTTTTATTAACACAGCACATTGGGTTCTCGCCTGATCTGGAAAACAAAACCACAACATGGTTGCGAGAATCTCTCTTCTATCCAAAACGCCAGCCAATCCAAATCCTCTTGAGGTAATCTTATAGCAAGACAATTTTCATAACTCTCACAACCTCTCGTCATCTGCAAGCAAATAAATGTTTCTCGTTAAACCAAATCTTGTGTCATCAACATATAAATTTTATAGAAGTGGGTTGTTCCAACATTTGTTTCCTTTCTGCGATAGCATTCCTCTTTCGCAACACACACTGATATCTGTTACTTGGCCTATCTAAATTCCATATTACCAATCTATTATGAATCCCTATCCGACGTAATTCAAGAACTAATTTATCATGCAGTATTTGTCAAATGCCTTCGCGAAATATAGTTTAACCTTCTCCCTTTTCCAGTAATGTAGTTACCTTTTTTTTCAATGATTTAATAATCAAATTACTAAAGCAAGACCTTCCTTTAAAAAATCCATTTTGACTAGAAGAACTTCTTTCTTATTTCATTATTTTGTATAGTAACCTTGACCAACTCCAAAAGGCCTTCACTATGACTCTAGAAACACAAATTAGTAAGTCCTCTCTCTCTCTCTCTCTCTCTTCTCTCTCTCTCTCTCTCTCTCTCTCTCTCTTGGGACTGTCATTATGTAGTGAAACTTCCTCATCCTCTTTCGCACCTCCGAGACCTTTCCCACTGCAATAATGATTAAACCATCAAGCGAGCGGTATGGTAAATTCGAAACGCATTTTTCTAAAATGGATGGTAACACCTAATGCAATCCGATTTCTTTATTACATCAAGTTTGCGTAGTATAGTATACGCCTATGCGTTGTTCTACATTCTGCTATTATCTACTGCTACCACAACTGTTCCGAAAACTGCAAGAAACATTCTCTCATCATACAAAAAATATTCTTCACTAGGACCAGGAGCAGTCCGGTCAATGAGGTTCCCAACAGTGACAAAGGAAGAACTGTCACTTACAATTCATCAAATTAACCGTAACAAAGGACCACGTGTATACGGAATCAGACCAAAATACACTCAACTAACTTATTCTGTTATATACTAAAACTATTAAAAGTCTTCAAAACGGTGTATATACCTGAAACACTAAAGACGGCATTAATCACCTCCATATATAAACAGAAAAATAAACATATTTCTCCGAATACAGTTTACAAACCCTACCATCAAATGTTCTTTTAACAACTTCGAAGTTGTTAAACGTTGTTTAATTGTTGCCTGAGTCTCTCATCGTCCCTGCACTAATTGGAGTAGGCATGTGTCTAACCGCCACCCATTATAATATCGAATAATTACTTTCACCAACCGGAGGACGCATATACTTTTGAAACATAGTCCCTGCCCTAATTAGAGCAGTCATGTGTCTAACCACCTCCCATTATTGTACCAAATAATTACTCTCACCAACTGGAGGCCGTATAGAAACGTCATTCACTATCACATCCTGCAATGTTAGCACACATGGCGTGTTGAATAATAGTCCCTAAGTAACTTAAGAAACGCATTTTCTCTATTGTCATGACGTTTCCTTCTCCCGATCAACCTTACTATAAATAAAATCACCCATAATAATAAACCGTCTCTTGCTCGCTAATTATATTTTTTGCTACATTTTTGTCTCAGTCAATATACAGTATATACTCTGGGGCTGTACACACATCTTACCATATATTCTATCCCATTTACCTTAATTTCGCAACGAAATATCGTTCAGTGTTACTCCAACGTTCTGAGTGCTTCATCAAAAAACCACCTCCTTCTCTGTCTCTTTATCCTGCCAAAATACACTGTAACGACCATATTCTATACCTGTCAAGATGTCATGCTCCTGTCGTCTGTCTCGCTTATTCCAAAAAATCTCAGGCTTAAATCAATTCATGCCATTTCCCTCAAGTTTGTTGGCGATTATTCCTAACGTTTGTATACATACGCGTAACCTTAATTCAAGACTTTAAATTATTCGTGCGATTTGTTCTAAGATTATCGCTAATGCCTTCTGCTGTTGTAATCAACCCAACTTTCCTTAACAATCGCGTACCGCTAACCTTATAACAAAAGAGAAACCCATTTCTGGACGTCTTCTTCTACATAGCTTCCACTACAATTTCCTTTCTGAAAAAAATTAATCCCACATGTGCAGAGATCACCAACTGTTACGTGATTAACAGCAAAATCCAAACAGCTGCCCACTGGCAAATCCCATGTCCCCGTTTTTGTCCAATTACTCTGTCCTTGTTTAATAGATGCTCTAAATGCCAAATACCTAACTCTAAATGCCAAACGCGATTGGCATTTAGATGCCAAGCTAACCATCTAGCCAAATGTCAAATGCTAACCATCACTTTTAAAACATTCTTTCCTTTTTATCAAATTTATTGCAAATATTCATGCAATGAATGAATAAATCTACGATAGTTAGTGCATAACCTCGACATCATAGCAGTTATTAATGACTGTTACATCTCGATAGCACACTTGCAGTCTTTTCATTTTTTCAGCAACAACTATTTCATATCCTCTCTCTCGCAGAATATCTTTCGCTACCTAAATTACCGCTGCATTAATCTGCAGCGGTAACTTACTTGTAAAGACAATAGTAAATTGTAGAAAGATATTAAAAAATAAGGAATGCCAATTTTAATATTAGTAATTTGCAGTGCCGTAACGAGGGTATGGCGAAAGAGGCGCCCGCCACGGGCGCAACTAGGTTTGGGGTGCAAAAAGTAAAAAATAAAAATAAATAAATAGATATCTTTTTAAATTTCGGCAATACGCCGCTTTTAATAGTAATAGTAAGTATTTAGCATATTGCATTTAGTAAAATTTAACTTGTTACATTTAAATTTTTCCAAATTTTTGTCATTTTTCGGTTAGGGGGCGCAAGTTAGACACTTGCCACGGGCGCTTCATACCATCGTTACTGACCTGGTAATTTATGAAGCACTCAAGTCGCTTTCAAAAATTCACTTAATTATAAAAGGTCATTAGAGCGGGTTTCCTTTCTGGTTGCAATTAACATTACTACAATATATAAGAGAAGCGAAATCTAAAACGCTTCAACCTAGCAGTAAATCCTTAATAAACATCTAATACTTTTTATACCAAGAAGGCAAATAATGTTTGGTTTCGAAACTATAAAAGACTCGAAAGAGATCGAGAGCATACGAAAATACAAAGTCGACATATGTCGCCTTGATATTATATTGCTTAAAAGCTATGTCCAAGATCCCTTATATTTATACACCTTCTGTTAGTGTTTTCTGTTAAAGTTTCATTTGAAACTTACAGTTAGTCCGAGGTGAAACTTGGTACTACTTAATGAAAAACACAAAACTTTCAAACATGAGCTCCATGAAGTATTCTGAGTTTCTTGGACTGCTAGTATCTAATAAGAACCAAGATTTCGAGTAAGTCAGGTCCATGAAACTCTTAGTAAAAAGTAACAAAGGTTAATATATCTTAAGAGTCGGCCTTTCGAAACTATAGTTTCAAAGCAACATTGTTTTCTTACTTAATACTAAATAATAATCGATATTTTTCATTCGTTCTTTTAATTAAAATATTTTAAATGCATATTTCAGTGTAATCTTCTATCATGAAATAAGAAAATTAAGAAATTTAAGAAAATCCATTTTTTTAATCTATAAGTAAACAGTTTCCGAAAAGAAGTATTAAAATAGATATGAAAGAAATGTCGCAACTGAAATTATTACAGAAAAAACCTTCAAGAAAAATGTCTGTAAAGATGGTGATACAAAAAGTTTAATAATTATTTTCTCGAACTTCCATACTCAAAAAACATTCAAGAGACAGTTTTAATCTGAAACTTTATTTTGAACTGAACTTTGAACCGGACACTTGAGTACTGATGAAATGTATTAGTTTCCGAGGATGTAGTTTATCTAAAAAAAACAACTGGTATGTGAAATGTTTCCTACACATGGGAAGTATTCACAGTGATAATATTCAAAATTTTGTGCATGTTCGTCATGCTCCATGAGAATGCAACAGGAGGTTCATTCTGATACTAGCCAAGTCAAATTTCGCAAAGATAAGAAGAGAATATAAAACTGAACACAAAGGGCGGATTTACCTTAGACTGACTCTTTAAGGATCAGGTAAGATTTTTATTACTACAACTTGAATGCAATACATTATGATTAAAACTGAGTTTAATGTTTGTTATAATATTATTTTTATATTCCGTATATAAAATAATACTATTGCAAAACAATATACACCGTGAGTGTATATTGTTTTGCAATAGAGTGTATGCAGCATTAGCTTCAATATGTACCTTTTTTTTTTACTTTATTCATAATAAAAAGTATGATTATTTGAATTTTAGCCATAGATCTTTACTTGCTATTTGTCATATTTTAACATTAACATATTTGAGTTCATTTGATATGTAAAAATAAAAATTCACTGTTTGAAAAAATAAGTGAGCTGCTTTTGTTTGAGAAAAGTTAAATTGAAACCGCAATTGCTGGACCTAAAGGAATCATTTATGCTAGGTTAGAAGAATAGAGAAGCGCTGACTTATAAAATTTTAAACTGTCAACAGTCTGTTTTAAATATAAGGCAGTGGCGGCCAGTGAAAATTTTAAGTGGGGGTGCTGCATATACAAAATAAAAAAAATTCTTGTTTTCCTAATCAGTAACCAATTTATTAATAAATAAATTTACATATTTAAAAAGTGCTTTATTAAAAATATTTCACCCTCACCACGAACAAACACCAATAATAAAAGTTTCGTATCTCACAGAAATAACGCACGCAAGCATACGATACACTGCTCGTTTGAGCAGTATCGGAATGACTTGTAACAATCACAAGCGCAAACGAATATCGGCGAGATGGCTGCATTTGGCCAAACGCGATAATTCTAACACTGCGTTAGATCGCAGTGTATTTGTTTCGTGTAATGATAATTGAAAAATATAATTCTGTTCATATTTTCAACAGTGACACTCGTCATGATTCAGCCTTGTATCTATAATAAATAAATAATTGTATGTTATTTTAACAAAATAAAATTAGATTTGAAAAAAATAGTTGACCCTCACCACGAACACGCACCAATAATAAAAGTTTCGTATCTCACAGAAATAACACGCGCAAGCATACGATACACTACTCGTTTGAGCAGTATCAGAATGACTTGTAATGTGCAATCACAAGTGCAAACGAATATCGGCGAGACTGGCTGTGATTGGTCGAACGTGATAATATCGACACTGAGTTAGATCGCAGTGTATTTGTTTCGTAATCTAAAGCGTTAATCGACAATTCCAATTATTAACTATTAAATCACTGTCAAAACATAATCTGTCGCCTTTAACATGTTGTATTGCATTTATATAATGTTGTAAGCATTGTTATTATTTATAAACAGAAACAAAATTAATATTTTTAATTTTTTCCATGGGGATGCTGCAGTGCCTATGTACGGCAGCCACTGATATAAGGTGTAGTTTCCCGTTCGTATCGGAAAGTCGATTCGACTGCTGCAAGTCGTTCTTAGCATTTACATAAACGTGTTTATCTTTACCTTATCGTGTAGGCTCAATAACCAATCGCTGCCAAGTAACTTGGCTGTATAATAACCGAATCAATGTTATCATAGGGCGATTATTTTTGTTTGAGCTGTCTGCTCATTAATGTCTATCTGTCTACTCTCAATATTTTCGTTACTCATAATCTATATTTGCTTAACCTTTTAGTCTACAACTCTTTACCTGTTTAGAGTGAGCAAGTGGATTTATCAAAAATCACCGAATGTAGCTTCTTCTGTTCTAATTTAAAAACAAATTAGTGTTAAAACATTATTCAAGCCTACTTAATAATGCCTTTTACCATGCTACGTACTTCCAACCATGCTCTTCATAAGAATAAATATTTGTAACGCGTAATGAAACGCCTTGCAACAAATACAATTCAGCAAGCGGCACGTGATAAATATTAAAGTCCCACTTAAGCTTTGAAAATTCAGCCATAATCGATATCTGGTTCTAATTGTATTGACAAAGCTGCGCGTTCTACTTTATTAAAAATGCTCAAGTTTGAATAAGAAATTGTGTGTGTGTGTGTGTGTGTGTGTGTGTGTGTGTGTGTGTGTGTGTGTGTGTGTGTGTGTGTGTGTGTGTGTGTGTGTGTGTGTGTGTGATTTTTAAATTTATTTAAACCTGGAGATAAATGGATGGGATAACTTTATAATTCATATGAAATTGTAGCACTGATATTCTGTGATTGCTTAAAATCGCCATTCTTTTCTAAATTTGTGCGTTTTGTTGAAAGTATATTTATGTTTTGAAGTGATATTATGAACAATATAAAAGTAGTGATAAATATGTAACAGGAGCGCTTAATTATAATAGCCTCAATAATTAGATTTGCTGAGAGATACTGTACGAGTATTTCTTAATTATTGAAATAATAAATTTTAGAGGCAGTGTCCCTCAAGCATCTGTACTTGGTCAACAGCTGTTTATTTTGTACATTAACGATACCAGAGATGATCTGAAAAGTAATATCCAGTTTTTTTGGGTTTTTTTTCCTGTTTCATTTAACTGATGATTCCATCTCTTAAGAAGGTAACAGTTATTCTGCGGAATGATTTAATTATGCTAGTATTGTGGATAAAGGATAATGGTTACCAGTTCAATGTGCTAAAGCATAAAGTTATTAATCTCGAGTTCTGAACTATACTGAAGTTTCGCTGCTAGCTTAAAATTGATGAATCCAGGGATTGAGTGCTAATCGACAGAACATTAACGGTCAGATATAGCACAGTATATCGTTTGGATGTTAAAAAACACGTTGATAAGTAAGAAAAGGAAATCATTGTCCTTTTTTATAAGGCATCGATAAATGTGCATCTAGAGTATTGTACTCGGGTTTTGTCGGCTGGGTTTATTATGAATGAAGGTGTAGGCAAGGATTCAGAGTGGGTGAACGAGATCATTTCACGCTCACGAAATGAGGATAGTTCAATCTATCCCTATTTCTAGAGGACATGCTATAAAAACGTATAAGTTTCTAAGGAGATTGTAATCCATGAATGTACAATACACTCAACGCTGGAGCTGCATTCAATGCAGCCCTGCAGCGCTTATGGACGAGCCGCCACTGGATAAAGAAATAGATTTTATTCCCGTTTTTGCTTGAAGGGTAATGAACGATTTGAATAGATTGCCGTAAATGTTTTGGGTGTGTCAGAGAATCAGTTTAAGGAAAGGTATGAGAGGTATTGTGTGTGAGAGTAATGGTTAGCGTACGCCTCCCGTAGAGTCTTTGGACTTCATGGAGATGCCCTGTTAATAGTGGCGGCTCGTCCATAAGGGCTGCAGCCATGCAGCCCCTCCAGTGTAAAATGAAAATTCCTGTTTGATTATCACCGTTCTTAAATTTTATATACAGTACTCGTATTTATCTAAAAACCGTTATTTCCTTGTCTGTGATACAATACCGCTCGATAGTGTTTTATATACTTCATTTTGTAGAAATAGTTATATTCTGCAATCGTCAATATGCTGTGCGGGCTCGAGCTAGTATAGTGAGCGCTGGAGCTGCATTCAATGCAGACCGCACGAAACCGCTACCTAGTGGGGATAACGCGAGATTTACGTGCAGTTTGGGCTGGTAGCATTGCAGCCCAAGATACGTTCTACAACACGCGCACAAACAACACAAATTAACGCCTGCACTTTATACCGTTCGTGTGCCTGCAGGTCACCCCTTTCTTTAAATTCCCTCCATAGTTGTTTCTTTTTTTGCAGCTCAAGCTTAATGGTGTTATTCATCCATTTAACCCCTACTTGTTTCACTATTCGGACCTTAGGTATACAATCAGCCATAACCTCCTGTAAATGCTCCTTGACCACTTCCCATGCTCTATCGACATCCAGCCCGTGCAGTTGTACATGCCATGGCACTGATCCCAGCAATCTCCTAAGCTTGTCAAACTTGCCAGCATGGTAATTCCACATATACCCTGTCTTAATCAAAAATTCCACACCTTTAGCCACCTTCCAGGTCAAGACCTTATGATCACTCTCACCAATAGGTGGCAACATGGTCATATTCGTCACAGTCAAATTGTGAGATGCTATTACCAGGTCAAGCACTCTCACACCCCTAGTATTTTCAATTACATTCTGTCTCAGATAGTTATCCCTTAATAATTGAATAAAATCCATTTCCTTCCTCACATGTGTCCTCTCCTCCTTCCAATCAATGTTACCATAGTTGAAATACCCCATAATAATTACCCTCCTTCCACTCATTTCATCAATTTGTTTATGCATACTATCTCCACCATCTATTCCATCACCTGGTCTATAGCAGCACCCAACTGTATATTTTATTCTGCCAGTCTCAATCTCACACCAAATAGCCTCAAATGAGCTCCTTTCACTATCCTGCAATACTTCAATTCTCCTTGGCTGCAATTCATCAGCTATCATCAATAACACCCCTCCACCCATTTTATTGTCTCTGTCCCTCCTAAACACACTATAACCTACACATTCTATCCCACTAACTATACCATCTTCCGTCAGCCATGTTTCAATAATGCCAATAACCTGTGGCCAGGAAGAGCCAATCAAGGCCAAAAATTCTTCCTTCTTGTTCCTAATACTCCTGGCATTAGTATACATGAAATGCAGTGATCCCTTTGTCCCACCCCTATCTTGATGCGTTATTCTTATTTATTATTATTCTTATATTAAATGTCCCATTCCCATTTTTTGTCCTTAGTGCTGGCTTGGGTACAGTATATACATTTTTACACTCAACTGTCTCACCGAAGTTTGCATATCCAATATATAAATTAACTTTCCGCCCTATCATGTGCAGTTCTCGTATTATAAAACTTAATCATTAGGATATGTATTTGTACTAAATCAATCAATCCCATAAAGTCAATTCCTTTGCATGCATTTATTCTCTTCAGTAACAGCTGTATACAGAAACGTAATCCTGGATTTTTAGTGGGGACTTTTACGCAGGGTGATTTTATTATTATTATTTAAAAAAATAAATAAAGTGGGAGGACAACAAAGTTCAACTGAAAAAAAAAAAAGAAAAAGAAAAGAACAACGAGGATGGGCTGCAACTTAATAATACATACATAACAGCATTATTTATGTTACATAAACCGCCGATATTATTGCAAATAATGTGCCCATGCTGCTTGCAAAGGAAAGGACTACGAATGTCCATTTTAACGTTTGTAGACGGGGGGGGGGGGAATCCGGAACAAAACGATAAATGTTGAACAATCCCTTCCAATGCCGTTTTTCATGTTCCACATTAAATTAGAGATTTTACACCAGTCATTAAGTATAAATAATTCACTCTAATGTGAAGAAGAAACCGAAGTTATTTATTAAAGGAACTTTACTTACTCTTGCTATCAAATGTTAGCATTTATCCTACTGATTACCCAACTTTTATTTTATTTATTTCGTATGGGGTTCACCCCAAGCCTCCTCCGTCCCTTAGGACGGGATAGAGCCCTCCTAATGAGGGATTAAAAGTGATTTTATGACTGCAGATGTGTGTGTGTTCACGGGGCCGGTTTGTCTGTTCTGAGGGACGAAAAACCAAAGTTTCCGGGTGAAAAAACCCTCTGCATATGAGAGCAGCTAACTCACCTTTATCGAAACAGACCAGATAACGATTCCTCACGTCACGGACGGGAATCGAACCCAGGTATTTCCGACCAAAGGGTTTCGTCTATACCGACTGAGCTATGGAAGCACTACATTAACCAACTAATTTGCGTCAGTCATTATGAGGTTATACATATCTTAAAGACCGGATTTCAGAACAACTGGTGAATTTAATATATATACAGGGTGTTCGGGATAAATTTGACAGTTTCGTAAGGAAAAAGAAAATCTTCTTTGTATCTATTAAATTTAATGAATTGACAAAAAAACATTACAGGCAGAGTTAATTACAATACTATCAACAAGATTTACTCAAAATAACCACCATTAGCATCGATCACAGCTTCAATTCTGCTTCGGAACCTCGAACAAGCTGATGCTACAGTCTCCCTGGGAAGGGCCGCAAAAACTGTTTTAATTTTATCCATTAACTGGGCTTTTGTATTACTGGAAGTGCGATTGGTGTCTTTATCAACTGCGCCCCATACAAAATAATCCATGGGGTTAAGGTCTGGGGAGTTTGGAGGCCAAACATTTGGACTGGTGAAGTCGTAGAAATTTTCAGACAACCATTTTTGACTTTTCCCAGAGGTGTGGCAAGGGGCCGAATCCTGCTGCCATACATACGGCCTACCATTGGCTACCCTTGTTATCCAGGGCTTGACTACAGTTAGCAACTCCACGAACAAAGCCCGAATTCCAATGCCAGGGTTCTTCAACACCTGTTCCTGCAGATTTGCGAGGAATTCTGCTGTACGAACGCAATCAGATCGTCTGCTAGGGATCTTTCTTCTTGCTACATCCTCGTAGTCACCATTGCAAGTCTCTAGTTCATGCCTGATTGTTTTTACTGTATTCAGGGAGCATTGGGCAGCAGCCGTAATATCCTTATTTTGATGGCGGGCACGAATCATCATGATACAAGTTATTCTCTTCCATGATTCAGGTGGGTTCCAGCTATCCATCCTTTCTGACATCTTGTATATGAATGAAGAAGGGTCCAAACTTTTAAATGAAGAGAAGTGTGTGTTAATACATGTAACTTACGGAAAAATATAATTAATTATAAATATGTCAAATTTATCCCGAACACCCTGTATATATATATATAGGTGTTCATTGGATGTTGGAAGAATTACGCTTCATTACAATGGGAATATTGTTAGAATGTTTACATTAGGAGTAGTAACATACTAACAAGCTTTTCGGTATAGGCATCTATAAATTAGGAATTGGGTAATCCACCGTCCTAAATTAACTAATTTGTCATTTCACGTTATTAAAATAAACTAAAAAAAATTTAAATTCCAAACCTAATGAAAATATCACATACAACTTGGACACCTTGGACGTTCCACGGGATGTATTATTAAAGCTAGAACCTACAAAACACTCTAACTTAATTAAGCACAAAATCAACTGCGAGTTAATTTTTCAAATTTTTCAAACTTGTAATAAATGATTAACAAATAATCCCTGCAGAAATGTATTAATTTCAGATAAAACGTTTGTAAAATTAAAATACAAATAGAGATTAGTATTTAATTTGTCCTAATTACTCTAAAATGTTTTCTTTCAGCCATGAAGTTCTTTATAGCGCTTTGTCTGATTGGACTCTCCGTAGCTTCTCACCTGCACCGTAAGTAGCATCATCGCACTTTCTAATGTCTCTTGTGATATTTTTGATGAAAGGAAATATAAAAAGAAAATATGTTTATCAATCAAAAGGCAGAATACCAGTGCATACTCCATTCCATTAAATGGAAGGAAATCGCTGGTCCATGTCTATCACTAATCATAGGCAGCCACCGACGTAGAACACCGGCAAACAAGTACTGATACTTGTTTGCCGGTACCTAATCCTAACAGGATATGTTACTGTCGGAAATAACGTGGGTTCTACGGTCGATTTTCTTGAGTTTACGGAATGAAAAACGCGAGTTACGGGAGAAAAAAAAAAAGCTAGCCCGTGCCAGAGATCTACTAACTGAGAAACTGGTCGAAGAAAGGCTCAAAACGTTTCTCCAGTCGGCGACTAGACTCGAACTATGTCTATTTTCGTGTGGCTTATCGAAGAGGATGCAAGCGCCACTTCCACTTAGCTACGCAGTTTACTAAGAAAATTAAAACTACCATCAAATTTCTCCTGAAAGTTAAAACTTAAGAGTTGTTAAAATTTTAACAGCATTTTAATAATATCATATAATATAATGTAACTGTACAGGTTTGTGAAATCATGAATTTATTCATACCGTTATCTATATATAAACTCTGTTATTAGAAGATGAAAGTCCTGGCACCATAAAATCCGTTAAGTAGTCGAAACTGAAACGTATGCATTTTACATAGATGTTAAAGCATTCTTTGTTAAACTATTAGGAATCAGGTACCAGAAACAAAATAAGGACATATTGTAACGAAATCGATAGTTACTACACCATTTTAATATGGATTCAAATCCTGTGTAGAAGGAAAAAGACATTGACCGGAGCTTTTCAACTAAAGGCGAGTTACCCGGCCTGTATGTAGGTGGAAAGATTTCTCTTAAAACAAGCCTATCAAATATGAGCAATTATCACAGAGAATTAATCTGCCTCACAGTCTTAATATGTTTGTTCCTAACCCAGAACAACAAGAGTATCAATACTTTTTATGAAAGTACTGAAAACAAGTATAAAGTTACGAATTTTCCTTAAAATGCTCCACATAGTGAATTAAATCTAAATGTCTCACAATATTAGTTACTATCAATCAATCACTAACTATCAGTAAGAAAAATTCCAGATTATATTAAGGGGCCATCTCTTATGGATTAAAGCTAATGTAGAATAATAGACACAGTTGATATGGGTTTCTAATCACTTAATAAATCCTAAACGTTAATTCCTAACTGATTCCCATTATCTCGCTTTTAGGAACATAACCGTAATTAATAAAACTGCTGCTATAGTGGAAAGATATGTAATCTTTATTTCTAAATGCACTAAAGACGGTTTATTTTTATTTGTTTTTAGAGGGACTGCCTAATGCAGAAGATGGTGTGCATAAATTTGAAGATCTGCAAATTGAATTGTAAGTTTAAAATTCCTGTTCTTTACTTGTGTTTCTCTCATATTTTCTCTGTCGAGGCTTATCTTTGAAACTACTGTAACATTTATCCATGCAGCTTCTGTTAAAAGTGGCTGTGTTTTAGTGCTGATCAAAATAAGAAGTACGAGGCGTGTTCAAAAAAAGACCGAATTTTTTTAAATAGCGCATCAACCGGCACAGAGAGCGCGCGCTGCGGCTACTGAGCGCACCTAGCAGCAGGTTTTGACGACAAACTGACATTTGCCCCGTTTTGCTATGAGCATTAGTCGTCGAGTTACATCCAATGAAGTGAGCGGATGTAACTCGACGACTAGCTTTACGTCGGATTAGTTACAAAGTGATAATGAAAGAGCTTGAAGAACGAGCGCGTGTGTGTGTATGTGAGAAATTTTGCTGAAAATTTGGTAAGAAATTTACAGAGACATTTCAATTTTTTAACCGAGCATACGGGGAGGAATGTATGAACCGAAAGCAGTCTTCTCGACCAAAAAAAAGCACGTATGATTCAGTCAGAGATCAAGGTCATCAGACATGCGTTGTTGCCCATTCACTGTATTCACCGGACTTCGCCCCAGCAGATTCTTTCCTGTTTCCCAAACTTATAACCACTTTAAAAGGACGTCGTTTCCAAACCATAGAAGAGATTCAGGAAAATGCGATAAGAGAACTGCCGCCATCATGGAAAGTGCGTTCCAGGAAGCATTCCAACAATGGAAGAAACGTTGGGAACGATGTAGAGGGGGACTACTTTGAAGCAAACAGTGATTAAAATGTTGTAAAGTGAACAATAAGGTCTTTATAGGAAACGTTCAGTCTTTTTTAACACGTCTTGTATAATCAAGCTAAACTGAAAATATTTTCATTTGAAGAATTAAATATGTATAGAAATAAACAAATATTTTATTTCATCTAACTTTAGTACGGATTCTGAAGAAAGTTTTCACATAACATGAAAAATTAATTCAAGAATTACAAAAATGACTGTAATATATTATCTGCATTCAGAATAATATTTCCCATGTACACTGCTTAGAAAGAAGTATAGGGACAACCCCAAGGGCAAGGTGCATCGTAATGAGTCACATGTTTGTAGCCGGTATAAATTGGAGGAATATGATGCTCCCTAGTCATTGCAACTATGTGCATGTGAAATGGCTGCGAGGAAGAAAGTGGCAGGGTTAAAAAGAGTTGTTATGATAGGAAGTCATGTATCAGGCATATCTGTTGGGGAATCCAAGGTAAACATTCAGTGATTCCATACTGAAATTGAAGCGCAGGGAATCAACTGCAAGTACTATCCTCAGGGAATGACCAACCACACTCACCGAACGTAACCATAAAGTGCTAGAAGGAAATGTGTAAAAACTGCCATTCATCGGCCGACATGCGGAGTTTTGGGCATCGACTAGAACATGAATCTACACAAAAATATTCAGAAACGAGGCTTCTAACATCTTAGGACCAAGATATGAAAGCCCCGCTTTACCCGAACCAACTTGCAGCGTCTTCTTCCGGGGTGCAAAGATCGTGTACAGACGACTTGTAAGCTTGGACAGCTGCATTATGCAGCGAAAAATCAGACTACATCCTCTACTGAGCAGATGGAAGGGTGTAGGTATGGGGATTTCCGGTGAATGTCTCTTATCAAAATAATTAACACCAAGTATGGAATTCGGAGCAGGTGGTGTGATGGCATGGTCTTGTTTTTCCTGGTTTGGCATCCGACCTCTGTGGTGCCAACGAACATTAAACTCCGAGAGGTATCTCAACATTCTGGACAATACAATATTTCCTGCTTTGTGGCGTTTCTAAGGAACTGGCCATTGTCTCTCTCATGTCATTTTGAATGGCAGTTCCCAACATAGAAGACCAGTACTATTAAAGAACTTATAAAACGTTCTTTAATAGTACTAGTGCAGATAGACAGCGTCTATGGGAAAGTGATTGAAAGGAGTCTCTGAAAAAAGGTTTACCTCTTAAGGGAAGTCTGAACATCATCAAGAACTCTAAGGAAGGCCTTGGGTGAACAAATCTGAAACCAGTGTTCCAACTTTGGAATACTGAAACCAGTATCCCAAAGTTGGTCGGATCTGAGACTTATAGTGTTACAAGTTAAGGGAAGAGAAGTAAAGTTTTGAGTAGAAATTTCAATGGGACATTCATGTAAAGGCGGAAGAACATTCGAGAGAGAACAGAACCATGGGGTAATGCAGCATTCATTCATAAATCTGAGGAGAGGACGATGTTCACCGTGACAAGTACTGAACGAGTGACGAAGCTTTCAATCTAATCACAGAGCAGGAAGGAGGATATAGAATGGTAGCTTGTTAAAGGCGCCACGATACCAGACAGGATCGAATGCCCTTGATATCAGATTGATAATATGGGTTCTTCCAAATATTGTCACGACCTATTTTCAAAGATTATGAGATTAGCAAGAAGGTTCGCTAAGGAACGAAATTAGTGATAACTAATTAACTAAAAGTCTTCAGATAGTGAATAGGCTAGTAATGGGTTCTCAACCTTTTCCAGTGACGTACCACTATATTTAATTTAGGATATTAGATGCACCAGTAAGCAAATTTATTCTGGAAAAGTGTGATTTGTTGGTCCCAGGGGCAAAATAAGCATTTCTCTACAATACTAGTGATTTATTTAGTTATTTATTATTTTATTCAGATATTTATTGGAGAAACAGGTACTTTTGAATCTATTCAATGGATTGTTCTGTAAAATCTGCAATTTTTAAAAATTAAAATATTAATGAGTTAATAAAACAAATTTTGACAAATACATATTCCTGATAATGGTACTCCAGTTCTCAAATAAACTTACAGCCAGTACAAGCTATAAATGTAACATATTTTTAATTACAGAACTCACATTCTTGTTTCAGTGAGAAGGTTGTGCTTGTTTAGCTAAACACAGCTCCTTAATGTCTGGTTTAAACTGACTTAATTTGAGTCATAATCGGGTTCAACATTCAACTTATTCCAGTACTTGTTTTTGATATAAATGAGAGAAGAACACCCACATTCACAAAGGTAAGTAGTTGCAAACGCCAACAGAAATTTTACAGCTTTTTCTAAGATCATTGGATATTCATTTCTTCTTGCTAACAAGAAGTTTGTTAAATCCATCCTCTTGATCGTTTGCCTGAGACTTCCGTCGCAGGAGAGCTCGATCACTTCATCTTTCTCGGAAGGAGTTAACGTTTCCGGTAAGGTGTCATCAATGGAAAATGGCTCTCAAATCCAAAATTCTGAAGCCATGTTTTCAGGGAAGAATTCCTTGAAATCTGTGATTAGATTCCCAAGATGCTTCTTTATATTCACTGCTAGTTCACCGTGAAGAAGAATTTCATTCTCAGTTAAGAAAGCATCCAACAAATATATTCGAGTTACTTTCTGTCATTGTGATTTGATTAATACTTATTAAAATTCAAATTAAACTTCCGTATTATTTTTGTATATATTATACAAACATTTTTGATGATAATGTAAAATCTAATTGTTTTCATTTAGTTGCAAGAAATATTTTAAGTAGAACTGTTAAATATTTGTGCATACATTTTTAATTATCAATTCATGTTGCGAGTAAAAAAATATGTTAATTTACCCTTTTATTTTATACTCTGTTGATGTACCACCTGGCAGTGGCTCGCATACCACCAGTGGTACGCGTACCATAGGTTGAGAATCCCTGGGCTTGTTGATAATATTTTCCATCACTTCTGAATGTACTGAGGTACGAGCAATGGGACGATAGTTAGATGGATTTCTTTGCATTAGATTTTTTCCTCTAACTCTTTCGCGGATGATCAGGGTAATCCGTGATCATTCACGGATTACCGTGGATTACTTTATTTTCCCTTTTTTTGGATACGAGATGGATGAATGCTTGCTTTTATGCATGAGTAGATGCAGAAGAATATGATAGCTTATACAGACGATACAGGATGGTTGTGAATTCTCGAGCACAAGACGAGCACCATCGGAGGAATACCGTCTGAACCAGGAGCCTTATTACTATCAAGAATGAAGGCTCTTCTGGTGTCCTTCTCGCAAAGGTTCAGAGAGAAGGCATGCAATGCGCAGTTTGTGGAAGTAAGGGAGGTGATTAACCGCGGTCATCCACGAAAGAGTTAGAGGGAAAAAATGATGCAAACAAATCTATCTTTCCCTAGGGTGATGTTACCGTGATGCCATTAGGGTAAAAGAGAGTTGGGAGCAGGAAAGAGAGAACTTACGCCAAACAGCCTGCTTGGAAGTCTCTGCTTTGCAATTGTTCATAAATATATTAGACTTGTTTCGGATTGCTATGTAAGCAGAATGAGAAATTCAGCTTTTTAATTTAAGCTGAGCTTACGACATATTTGCATACAATATTTAATTTATGCTCACCTTACGACACCAGAAGGCTCGACTACCAGGTGAGGATTAGGAATATTCCATTTCATTTTTATGAAGGCTGATTTGGAATTATTCATAACTTATGTTAGTTTCCAGCAGTTGTGTAAACTAAATGAGTAGCTGGAATTTCTAATATAAGATAATTCTACTATATTTAATTTATTCTCAAATTACGATAATAATAGCATCAAGAAATATCTTGCGAGGTTTAAATATGCGTAATAGTTATGTTTCTATGTCATAAAAAATACAAGTTTTACACTTGGTGAATCTTTAGTAACTTGCTCATTTTATAATACTAAACTGTCTTTATTCAAAACATTTAATATTATTCACCGAGTATTAAGAGAAATGAATATAGCTGTTACTGCTTTTTGTTCCGAAATTAACAGTATTCTGATATGCTTTCAGTTCAGAAGATGGGGATGGAAGCTTCTTCAAGAACCTGTTAAATAGACTTCTTGAAGAAATCAAGAAAAAACTTGATCACGGCTTGGAAATCAGTGAAGCTATTCTGGAAAAGGTACTGTTTATTGGTTTTCTATTATATTTTATAATTAAATAAAGCCAGCACGATGAGATGAGAAGAGCAACAGTTCACCCACAACAACTGTCAAAACTATTCTTGGATTCATTCACACTGCTTACACACTCAGCCTCCAAAGAGTTTTCATTCAAATCAACATTCCGCCCTTTTCGTAGCTAAATTTTCAACTTTCATGTATGCCCTCTCGTTCTCTGCCATCCTTCCATAAAATTCAAAATTCCATGTACGCTATAGCAAATGAACCTTTCAGAAGAGCGTAGGTCTCGGACATATTACACCACTTTCGCTTTTCTGATAGCGTCTACACATCACAAATTCTCAATCCGTCAATATATAATTAGCATTACACAACTTGGAAACGATCGTTTCTTTAAACCTCTCCTTTGCACAATCTTTCCATAGTATCTGCTTCAATCCGAAAACCAGATCAGAATAGCACCCAGATAGATCAGATTAGGTCGCACGAAAAGAGCAAAATGACTATCATATCCTTACATGAAAATGTTTCTTTATCTTCATTATACTTTCAAGCATTGTTATATTGTCCCAAAACCTCATCTTGCTGTCTACTAAAACTTCAAGATCGTTAAAAAAAACTTTCTTTTAACATAATCCCACCAACCTAATACGCAATTTCATATCTCATTACATAAAAGTGCATAAATTGACTTTTACTACCACTGCACTGATAGCCATTTTCACATAGGCACAGTTACATCATATTGAAATCAATTGCAATTGTTTCATAACAGTTGATTGCATTCCTGTTTACCCTGGCAGCCTTTGCATCCTGAGCAAGCAGCTCTATTTCATTAAAATCCTTAATGTGAAGAAGAATAGACCAAGCACTGATTCCCGATATAAAACACTGGACACCTTTAATTTACCTTATACCGGGGAAGTTTCTTTCTATTCTCAGACAAAACTTTCTATAGACATTCGTCTTATAATTTGCATAACTGACATCATCCTTGTTCATGTGGTATTCCTTTAACATCTTATTTTTGTAAAAATCTCTTCCTTATAAAGTACTGTACAATGCTTTTTCTTCCAACCTGTTTATTTTTCAAACTCTAGGTTCATATTCCTATCTTGCATTATTTAATTTTTTCAATGAATTCTTTTCCCAGCTAACATTCTCCGTAAGTAGGAATCGATAACATCGGAAAGAAAAGGTGTATACTCTTGAGTTTGTTACTGTTTCCTATTTTGTAGTTGCTTTCTGAATATGATCGTCCTTATACTTAGCCAGTTGGTAGATCAGTACAGCATGAACAGTGCGACCATACGGAGGTGGAATATTCATGTCTTTAACCGAAAGCCATTGGATAAGACCTACGGAACAAACCGTCCGGTAGACACAACCGCTATAATTGTTAGCGTTACTCGTTCGTTAACTCTGCTATTCATGAATTTTGTTCCACTATTTAATATTGTAATTGCTCAAAAAATATGTTATTGGACGCACGCAGTCCAATGCAAACAAGAAAACAGCAGTAATATGCTGCTATCTTCAAAAAGTTTCGTAACAAAAACTAAAACCACACACACACACACATGCAAAAAAAAAAAAAAAAAAAAAAAATACATAAGGAACACGAGGGTTAAACTTACAGGCTTCTCCCGAACCTAAAACCCATCTAAAGACGCACACATATAGACAAGTAGGAGTAATGTTTCAATTTCCTAGTCACTTTTGTCTTTTTTCATATATATGACTAGGCTCGGATCTAAATGTATAATGGATTATTTCGAATATATTAATTTCATGTGGTAAGTAACAGCGTAACAAATTTCGAAAATAACTCGAGAGAGAAACATTATTACATTATTACTCTTTAAAACATTATTACCGATTTACAACTTTTTATTTTCTTTGTTCTAGATAAAACCCTTGATAATAAAGCTGAAAAAGTATCACCTCGAATTAAAAGAAAAATTTAAAGAACTGCTGAAAGGAACGTCGAAGGACGTGACAGATAAATTTATAGAAATTATGAAAAAGATCGGAATCGGTAAGTGAATGAAAGTGACTTTAAGACAATCATCATTTCTGCACTGATTTTTGTTCGTTTGTTGATCATATCTTCCTCATTTACTCTGACTGCTGTTTTAGTATTCTCCCCATATTCGATCACAGAGTTATGAAAATCTGTGATGAAATGGATTTAGTTTTTACTTGTTTTCCAATGCAACATATTGTTCACTTCATTTGCAATTTTTGCAGACTGGTCATCCGAAGAATATTCTGAAAATGCAGAGTTACTGAAAAGAGCTTTTGAAATACAAAGGTGAGTAAGTAATTTCCGAACTCTCAATAATGAGATACACTTTACTTCTCAAATAAAAAACACTCGAATCGTGCTCACATGAAACAATAAAATGAAACTAAATTGTTAAGTAATTTTCGAATACATCTAAGTCAGTGAAGACAATATTGCATACAGTTGTCCATAATGTATGCAAAACTAACTATAAAATATTATTATGCTATGTGTTTTATAAAATATTTTATAAAATTTGGAATTATTGTTTCAACTGCTCTATAACGAATGCGCCCAAGTTTGAAAATAAAATAAGCGCATGCGCTATCTTTACCCTTCTCCCTTCCGGTAGCCAATCGTATGGTAAAACCAGTAGCCAGTCAAATGTTTTTATAAAATATTTCATTCTTATTATATTTTGAGAGTTAAAAAAAGGTTTTTCTTATGTAAGATCAATTAACACAGTTGATTGTGTGCAAATATTTCATGTTTAGATCATGAAATATTTGTTTAAAAATGATAGCCTTTAGAAGTTGATTGTCCTCTCATACTTTTTTGATTGGAATTTGTACACAAGCTGTATTAATAAAGTTTTTGTGTGATATACGGCTTTTTTTTTTTTTTGCTCGACAATGTGAGCCCTTTGTTAAAATTTCCATAGCTCACCACTGCTTATAACTCTACCTTCTTGCCAAGTTTGCGTTTGCAAAATTCCAACCTCGGTGCTTTTTCAGATCATAATTTTCCGGGTAGATTTTCTGCTTTATGTAAATCTATATTTCCATAATATTGTTTCTCATCCTTCTTGAAATAGACTATGAATGAAACAATCAAATATCAGCAAATGTCTGGGGGGGGGGGGGGAAGATCATAGCATTGAAATTACGAAACTAGCCCCGTTTCTTTTCGTATGATTACTTTAGTTTTGGTAAAATGAGTTGTTTCTGACATTTTGAGATTGATAGTAGATAGTGGAAATGGATAGTTTTCTTTAGGAAAATCTTTGAATTTGCAAAAAATAAAAAAAGAATGACAGAATTAGTAAATAAATACGCTTTGATATACCACTGCCTTCAATAATTTCGAAATGTATATTATAATTGTAATTCAAGAGAATACTTTTGCACTTGCATATAAAAAAAATTAACTTGCATATAAAAAAATCAAGTAAAATTTGTCTATTTCTGATTTTTTTTTTCGGTTATATTAGTTGAAAGTCAGCAGCATATTTATATTTTATTCCAGGACCTCAGACACACTTGACAAGATTCGCAAAAAGATTGTAGAAGGGTTAGAAAGTCGTCTACTGATGAGACTAGAAATAATCGAGAGAATACTGAGAGAAGGCCGTGAAGTTCCAAAAGGGCAAGCGAAACAGGTGATATATTTAATTTAGAGAATAATGGCATCTTGTACTTTTGTATATTTTTTTTATAATCTACAAGACTTAGCGGTTGTAGTGAGATGAGCTATTTAATAATTTGGAAATAACAAAAGCATTCTTAATAAGTGTAATGTTAGTGGCATTTTAAAATTTCAGTTCTTTTTTTTTTTCCTTCAGTTAAATCCAAATAATAATTTTAATGGATTAAAGTTCATTGGCAGCTCTTTATTCATTCTGAACGAGTTTGAAGTTTAATATAGACAATCCAGATTTCATAGAAGCACAGCCGTTTAGAATGACTTTTATTTGCGAGTGCGTAAATGTCATTGTTGTATCAAGGTCACAACATAATGTTTACTAAAAAAAGAAGAATGCACTGAGTATTATATTAAAGAGTAAACAGTGTTTCCCTTTCGAGATCCAAGAACTGTACCTCATAGACTCATGAAAAAAAAATTAATAATAATAATAATAATAATAAAAATTTTGTTTGAGGTCCGTTGATTAATAAAACCCTCGACACCGTAAGGTAAAAGAGGGAAAAAGGAAGGCGAGATGAGATAATAATAATAAAGGATATCCACCGCATTAGTGCATACTGAGCCATGAGGGGGGAGGAGTATTAAATTGAAATACTGTAAATTAATTACAAGTTGAAATTTAGGATTTTATTTTTATGATAAACATTAAAAATCAGTCTTTTGGCAGAGAATATATATGAAATTTCATCTCTCTGCAGTTCCTGACTCTAAGGGCGGCATTCAGTGCACCACTCCAGATATGAGCACAGTATTCTAAGGCAAGTCAGCCGCATAACTTACGTAGGAGAAAAATAGTATTTGAACGAAAGCTTTTTAGAGGCTGAGGAGATCTATTGATTTAATATGTCTGTGCCAAAATGAGCTAGATGAAACCGTCTTCCCCCCACAAGGGGGAATCTGGTCTCGAAAGAATGTCAAAACATTATCAAACGTAAGTGGGAATGAAGTAAGACCTTTCTTGGGGTTAATAAGACGGGAATGAGTCTCACTGGCACTGAAAATCTATAAGTTATATTCTCTGCGCTTGAGAACTGCGACGATATCAGCATTTAAGTAATTGGTGACGAAAGTTATATAGCAACAAAAGGCACAAGGTTGAGATTGACTGAGAGGAGAACGATCTGCAAAAAAAAAAAAAAAAAATGGATAAGATTATGGTCAAAGTAGTCATAATCTTATACATATATGGTTGCCAAGAGGAGACGAGACATCTATGGTGTGTTTCGATAGACAGATGATTAAGAAAAGATGCAGAGTTTTTATAGGATAATGAGGATTATCTGGTATTCTGCTTGGTAGGTTATCTATTTATGATTGATCTGGTGATTTGCTTTCCATCAGGCATGGTCTGTGGAGAGGAGATCAAATTTCTGTTATAGAGGTTAATGTCTCATAGGAATACAATCTCGTAATTCGTATAACTGAATTATATGAAATCAACTTTTCGTGATTTGTAATCGAAAAAGTAAGCCAGAATTAGTGGAGCGGTTAATGATCGTGAAAGTGAGACATACAAACTGCAACGCCAAACGAAGGTTTGTGCAAAGAGTTTTAACAAAGAAAAAAGTTTAGTTAGATGTTGATTGGAATTTTTCTTAAAATGAAACAAAAATAATTCTTCAAGTATTTATACGTGAATAAATGAATAATTATATAAGAATTAACTTGAAAACTACTGTTTCGTATTTGAGAGAGAGAGTTTCAAGTCGATATGTCAACGGATCGCATGTTATTATACAATAGTAAATATTATTATGTAGCAATTTTTAAAATAAGTTATTACTGAGGTTTATAAGTTTCTTAAGCGGTATGTATATGTATGTAGATGAGGATTTTTTGCTGACTGATTTTCAATTAAATTTATTTCTGTTATATTTAGCTTGGAAGACTCCTAAAGGTGTTGAAATTTTTTAAAGCTGATGCAGAAGCCCGTATAGAAGAATATTTACAAAAGGTGGATGATGCAGAGATCAGACAAAAACTCCAAGATCTTCTTGAAAAAATTAAACAAAGTAAGTGATTAGCTATAGCAAGCGGATAGATACAAGTTAATGGAGTGATTCCTTTTATTAATATCTATTTCTGTTTATATCTGATTATAATGTATATGTCTAAGCTTAAAATTTTCATGCGATCATCGGACTGAAATTAAGGTCGAAGGTTTGGGATTCTTCAATATATTGAAGGATGAAAAAAGCATACATTCATGTGCTTTAATCAATACATTAAAAACAAAAATAAACAGAACCAACGCACTAAATTTCCAATGCCTCAGTAACTGTATTTTTAATGACATATAACCACTAATTTCAAAATATTATTTTATTTCTATTTGTACTTCATTTTAAATGAGCAAATGGTAAGCCGAAATGGTTTCAAATAAGAAAAAAAGCAAGTTAATTATTCAGATATTATTTAGTATAAAAGAAAGTAAATTTAAACAGATTAATAACTTTGCTAATGTTACTTCTTAAGAGCGCAGTATTGTTACGATCACCGCCTTGACTTCTATATAAAAAAAATCCATCCTTGCAATTATAAGAATGTAAACAATCGTCGAAAAGTTACAGATGGTGTCTGCACAAACAATCTAAGCCCCATGAAGAGCTTCTTTCGCTTTTATTATCAGAATGCAATTCTGATTTTAATTTAATATAGGATGATTCTTGCCTGCAGCGATGTAAGAACGGTTTTAGTAACAATTTACAATAATAAACGAAACTTCTCTTTATTAATATTTTATATATTTTAAAACCTTATCTCACTACTAAAATCGCACGGAAATCAATGTCATTTCCAGATACTATATTTAATTATAGTGTCAAAATTTTTGGATTCATTTATTTCTAACTCTACTTCTTTTTCTGACATCATTTATGTTGAAGAAGTGTTCGAGTCGCATTTTGTAATCGACTTTGTAATTTAGAGAATAAAATTTTATTCTCTAAATAAATATCTTTGCACTGTGTATAATACATTCTTTTTATGTTCTGCAGAGATAGAAAATGATTCTAAGGAATCTAAAGAATCCGACGAATCCAAAGAATCTGAGGAATCCAAAGAATCTGAGGCTGCTGATTTAATACAATGGAGCATTGACGAACTCGAGTATGTATGCAGTACTAGAACGGCTTTCTCTTACTCCAGCTTAAATTTTCTTTTCCTTGGGTTCTCGAATAAAAGTAATCATTACACACGAAATTAATTAAAATAAAGTTATTTCTATAGTTTAAAGATACGTATTATAATAAGCATTATTCTTAATGCAGTCTTCTTAGAAAAGCACATGGTCATTTTGTGCTTTGTGCCTTAATGGACTGCCATCTTTGTTACGTAATGTAGTTATCTAATGAAAGGAATTAAATGAATCCTTTGTTTGAGGAAGAAGGTACCGAATACATGCAGCTGTTCAAAACATATCCCTACATCCGAAGAAAAACCGGTTATCACTTTTTTTTTCAGCAATTCACGTTTTGAAGTAGTTTCATTACACTACCATTTAACGGCTAGGGATAATAAGGATACATTTTGAAGTTGCTAAAAACATAATACGCGTAGATATCTCATGCCAGTAACAATTCTGTAATGAAAACTATAAGGAACTAAGGATAATTTGGAATCACTTGCATATAAAAACCCTGGAATTTTTCATGCTACTTATGCATTCTTTTTTTTTCTAATTTGACTTATGTGGCAGTCTAAAGTTAGCAGCTTGTTTTCTTTTTCCTTTTTTTTTATTCTAGGGATTCAATAACTTCTGAAGAGACTCCAAACAGGCGTTTAAATGTTTTAGAAAGGCTGTTAGTGAAATATCTTGAAAAGATTAAGAAGAAACTGGAAAAGGACCGTAAAGTTCCAAAAGGTCTCACTATAAAGGTAACGTAATTAATGTACATAATACTATTATCTAATACTTTTTTTATTTACTAGGCTTAGTGCTTGAGCTCAGATGGATTTTTTTTTTGTTGTTGTTGAATTATCATAACTATCGCATTTTTCCTTTTTTTTTTTTTTTTTGCTTCCAGATATTGCTACTTGATATTTTTGAAGTAAATAGAAGTATTCTGAATAATTTGAATTCAGCCATTTCAATAATTCCGGAAATATGTTTTTATTTTTGACAAAGTTTAAGTAATCAGCCCTTTCCTACAGTTGAAGAAAGGAAGACATGATAAAATTGATGACAATCCTTTACTTTGTCTTTATTAATCTGAAGTTTAACCTAGACTAGAGAGATTTAATAGACGCAAAGATGTAAATTTAGCAGATTCTGTGTGTGTGTCATAGAGAGACGATTTATTTTGTGCATTAATCCTAAATGAAATTTATTTTTTGCTATGTTCAGCTTCAACGAATCGTAAAAACAATGAAGCGCTTGGGAGGTGATGCACAAGTCCATATTCAAACTTATTTAGAAAGCTTGGATCCGGAGATCAGAGAAAAAGTCAATGATGTTTTGAAGAAACTTGAACTAAGTAAGTGATTTAGAACTAGTATTAAATACTTGGATATACTAATTATTGGAATAATTCCTTTTATGGATGTTCAGTTCGATTTACCAGTACATCTAGTGATAATTTGTATGTGTGTGTGTGTGTGTGTGTGTGTGTGTGTGTGTGTGTGTGTGCACAATATTTTTGCAATGAGGTCATATATGAGATTAGAGGTTCAAGTCTCAAAATTTTCTGATCACGTAAACTGGTAGACAAAGTATGAAAATGAATTCTCATGCCTCCATCAACAAAAGATGAGACAAAAACTAGTGCATAGTGCACTGGGTTTCGTGGTTCTTTTAATTGTATCGTGACTGCTTATTTTCAAATGTCATTTTGATAGTATTTGTATTCCACTTTAATGGCGAAATTCATTTGAATTGTCTAAAGAGCATAAAGCGATGTCATCTTCAAATTATGACCGTTTCCATATTGCATAAATATCGCATAGTATACCCAGTTTCGTGTCAGTTTTTACTGGTTATCCAAGATCTGTGGCCTGCTTTCTCAGGATAAAGATAATACAATATGCACTAAAATTATGAATATACACAGCATTAACTATATTACTCAAAAGTTACAGACATCTTCCAATAAAACACTTCAAAGATACAATTACCAAACGTGAGTGTAATTTGTTGATAAGGCTGACGTATTTCCACTGATATCCTATCTCTAAAACTCAGTTAAAGTTCTTATAAAATGAATCACATCTGATGAGTATCAAACCTTGGTTTAATACTCATGTTCTTTTGTCCCCTATTTCAAGTGCGAAATCGATTCTAGTGTAAACTATTTAAGTAGATATTGAAAAATTGCTTTCCTAGCTATATGAAGAAAATGTCATTAACAAATCTGATACGGTTATAGTCTAGTAAGCATTATATATATATATATATATATATATATATATATATATATATATATATATATATATATATATATATATCAATTTTTAATCTGCTTTTGCTATAAATGTCATGTTTTTTTTTTTTTTTCATTTTTCTCAGACCTATCATACAAGGGATCTCTTGTATAACTTAAAGCAGATTAGGATACGTTTCGTCTTTTTATTGTTAATTGTTATAATAACATTATCGCAGCAGTTATTTAATTGGATATAGATCAAATAATTTACTTGTAAATCAGTGTAATTTGTTTCGCCAATTTAAATTTCATCTAAATATAATTTTGATTATTTGGAAATCATATCTAAAGGGAGATATATCATACAAGGAGTTTTACTCAGGTAGTGTCATAAATCTATCGTCCACTATTTTTTTTTTCTAAAATAAAAAAGGGAGTAGGAAGTAGGCAAGGGTGTTTTAGCCATATTTAACTTTTTTTTTATTAAAAAAAAAAAACGGCTAATTTCGCTACTATGTTGAGAAAATCCAAACGTAAACAAAAGCTTGGTTATAAAAGTGCTTTTTTCTACAGTAAGGAAAGTAAACCCTGACTGTCGATATCAAAATCAGCTGGTTTTCTGTGAAGTATATAAGAAAAGCACAGACAATTTGAAACAGTAAATAACTTTGCGTTCCACAACTAACCTTGTAGGCGTAAAGAATTATATTCCCTTAGAATCTTTAAGAGCCTTTGGAAGTGACCTTAAAACGAAAAATAAAGAGAGGTGCAAAGTAATGGATCTAACAACGGAGCCTTACAAATGCTTTTGTGGAGCCTGAAACAAGGGGAAAACATGAACAATCTTTCGAAATTACATGAACTAAAGAACATTTTTAACTATAATAGAACTTCTCGCTTTTATGCATCAGTACTTAAAGTCTGCGATATTTAATAATAATATGTAAGTTCCTGGTGTCTTAATAAAAGGTAAAAATATTACGAAATAGATCTCCATCATTAACTTGTGAAACGAATGGTTTACTGATTTCAAATTCGACGAAGCATCAACAGAATTCATAGTTAAATCTGTTAAGGCACGAGTGTTGGGGAGAACATGAGCAATCTTCCAAAATCACTTGAACAAACTAAAGAACATTTTTAACTAATAAATTACACGATAACCACAGTAATTAACTTTAATGAAATAAAGGTACAGACATTTTGTACTGAAATTAACAGTACATCATCAGCGTGACAACAAGCAATTTAAAGGAATACAAAGTACATAACAGTCGGTTGATTACCAATTAAGAACTGTTGCCACGTGCTAGAAATTAAAATTAATAAATAATATTATTAAAATTATTCTTAGAAACTATTTTTTGATGGTTACATAAGATAAGAATCTCCTAAACGTTTGGGAGAGAGAGACAATTGTTTCGATTAAGAATTGGCCGATGTAAAAGGGCTTCGCAACCTTCTTTGAAAAGGCGTTCATATTTAAACTTGCATCTATGAAGACGAGCTTTACCCCACTGGATATTGTTTAGTGTCAATACTATGTTGTGCCAGACAAGACTTTTGAGGTTTTCTGTACTCGCTATAATATTGATGTTCATTAATTCTTTTTTTTTTCCACAGAACGGTCTGTTTGTCCAAAGCATGTTAGATTACATTTACACTGTATTTGGTAAACGCCAGCTAATGAGAGGGGTGCCAGTTTGTCGTTTGTAGATGGCAACAGGTGAGAATTTTTGTTGATCAGAAAACATGTGGGAATTAGATGATACTTCTCCAAAATTCTGCCAATCGGTTCAGAGATGCCAGAAATATAAGGGATTGGAACCCTGCGGTCTATTGAAGAATCCTGAGGTGTTGGAACATGAGTCAATTATCTACTGTATTTAATTAGGGTTGTAACCATTAATTCCATTAACGTTTTGATAATGAAAAGTTCTTGTTGTAAACTTGAGGGAGAGGAGCACACTTTATGTGCTCTATTAATTAAAGACGATAACACCAATTTTTTGAGAGGTGTGATGGGCAGAATTTTGATGAATGTATCTGTCAGTAAAGGTAGCTTTTCAATAAACACTGGTTGATAAATTACCAGAGGCTGTGCGTGTAATAAGGATGTCCAAGAATGGTATACTACCAGCCTTTTCTTTTTCCATGGTGAACTGAATGCGTGGGCTATTGATCTGTTATAGAAAAGTAGTATGTTCCTCTTCAGAATGCGGCCAAATAGCAAAGACATCATCAACATAAGAAAACAAAAAGAGGGTTGGGGATGAATGGATAAGAACAAGATGTCTTCCAGATGGTTCAAAAAATAGTTTGCCAAAGGTGGAGACAGAGGGTTACCCATGGCAGCACCTTCAACGTGTTATAGATCTTGTTTTTCCAGCTGAAATATCCTGAATGTATAACAAATTCAAAAATTTTTCCAATATCGGGAGAGTAATCATAATATAGTAAATTAACAGAGTCGGATAACGAACAAGTCCGACTCTTGTATTTAAACATCCTTGATTTGTTCAAGAAAATGTGTGAACTTTTTGATGAAAGATCTGGGTCCAGTATTGGCAGTTAATAAACGCGAAGAAATTTAGCAATTCTATAAGTGGGAGAGCCAATACAATTCACGATGGGTGTTACTGGATAACGTTCTTTATAAATTTTTCGGAGGCTATATAAACGAGGAGTTCTTCCAAAATGAGTGCGTAACTTGTCGACGGTATTTTGATCCCAACTGACAACTTCATCAAGCAGCTTATTTAATTGTTTAATTTGCGTTTTTGTAGAGTTATGATTGATTTCTTGATTGGTGAAGATATCTTGCAAAAGGCAGTGTACTTTTCCCTCACAGTCAGCCTTATCCATTACCACTACCCGTTTTCACTTTATCGGCTTTCGAAATAAATATATTGCTATTTTTTCTTAATGAGGTTAGCGCACGGTTTCAGCGCTCGATAAATAACATGCTTTGCTTTTAAAAAGTGAAGAAGCAACTTAAAAGCGTAGTTTATTAGCATCTTCGCAGGAAAGTCCCGACAGATTGCGTTCGATATTATGCAAAAAATCAAGATTCCGGATGCATTTAGGTACCATGGCAGAGTCAAAGCCTTTAGCTAATGCACTCGTTTCAGCATCAGATAACTGGCGTTCAGAAATATTCACAATCCATTTTAATAGGAGTGTTGTCAGAGATAATTTTTGCTTACGGTATAAAGATTCATATTTTTGCATCAATTTACAGGAATGTCTTTCATAATCTGATTTTCCCTTTCAGTCGTTTCCGACCGTAGGTGACCTTGTAGGCGTTGACCACAAAGTATTCCTGGTGAGATTTTTACAGGGTAGTTTACCACTGCTTTATCCCCCAATTTTATCCGGGCTCAGGACCGGCATATGGCTGAGACGTATTCATGACTGTAATCCATGTATGTTCACGGGGCCGGTTTGCCTGTTCTGGGCGACGAAAAACCCGAGTTTCTGGGTGAAACAAACCCTACCTCCGTATGAGACCGGCTAATTCACCTTTTAGTCGAAAGCGACCAGATAAAGGTTCCTCCCGTCTCTGACGGGAATCGAACCCAGGTCTTTCCGACCAAAAGGACGATATCCAGTAATTCGTCATCCAGGAGAAATGAAATTCTTTCAATATCTAAAATAACTGAATATTAGATGCTACATATTTTCGCGCAAACTAGTGCGAATATAAATTGCGTGAGCTCTAGGCAACCAAATAGTTTAGAGAAACTATTTGGTTGCCTAGAGCAACTAGCAAAAGTAAGAATAACTATCGTCTCGGCATCTTTTTGAGAAAGGCAAATTGGTAATCCACCGACTGCTATGTACTTTGTACTCCATTTCTTTGAATTGCTTGTTGTTTACACTGATGATGTACTGTTAATTTCAGTACCAAATATCTGTACCTTTATTTCATTAAAGTTAATTACTGTGGTTATCGTGCAATTTATTATTTATAGTTATCCCACAGGTACCTTTAAAGATTAAAGAACGTTTTTAACTATAACAGAACTTCTCGCTTTTATGCATCAGCACTTAAAGTCTGCGCTAGTTAATAATAATAATAAGAAGATATGCTTTTCAATTTACTTTGGAATGGATTCTGAGCTTAGAAACGCGCAATCCGTATAGTTCTCAGTAAAGGGAAACTATTAATTTTTAAATATTTCAAGAAATAAATGAATTTATTGTATACATTTTTCTGTAAAATAAATAATAATCATCACTATCAAATAAATTATCATGCTAACCAATTATGTTTCGAATTAGTGTTTGTTCCTTCTAATAAACAAACCATGTACCTGTTCCTCTTAGTTGTATTCAAGAGCATCATAATAACTGAACCATTTCTATGTAAAATTTATTAATCTATTCCATGACCAGTATTTTAAACTTATTTTCGTTTTTTTTTTCAGCAGAAGACCAAGAGCCAGATGACCAAGGGCCAGAGGAAGACCAAGTGCAAGAGTAAGAAGAACGGATATAAAGGATTTCACTAGATACAACTTGCTCTTTTGGAAAAAGATTCTCGACAAACTTGCGTTTTTGAAATCTGAATGATTAAATTCTGAAATAAACTAAATGAGCGTTGTTAATGGGTTTCCTTATTTTCTGCAATAAATTACAACAAATTTCAATCTTTTATATACACTTTTTTTTTTCATTATAATGTGATTGATAATGTGAAGTATAAGTAAATTACAACAGAATACTTGCAACAGATTACACAGACTTATCTCAGCTGCCATTAAGAAATTAAAATAAAACAAAATCCGCTAATATATTTTATCCCCTAAAGGGAGTAAAGTAGGTGAGGCCGTTTTAGCCCTTGCATTTATAGACTGAGGAGAAAGTTTAATCTCCACCAGAATTCAATGGAGATAGGCAGACAAGTTCCATCATCACCCTAACATAGTATATTATGTCTGAAATAGTGTGCTCCATGGTCGATCTTCTTGATTTTACGGAACGAAATCCGTGCCCGAGAACGACTAAGTCGGGAACCGGTCGAAGGAGGAGTTACAAAAAAAGTTCCACCAGTCGGCGACTAGATTCGAACTCAGAACGGCTTTCATCAGCCAGCATTGTGCTATGAATGCACATGCCTCTTCCACAGATTATAAAACTTAATAATTAAATAAATAATTCATTTCGCACACAATTTAAAAAAAGAAAGGAAGAAAAAACGGTTATTTCAATCAAAACTAATCACTTTAATTAGTATATCATATAAAAAAGCATGCGATGTTTCATTCCGTTATTAAAATGTTTTAGATAAATAATTGGATTTCGGATAAAGGATACATTGTGTTTGGTCGGTGAATTTAGTGCTCCTGTAAGCGAGTTATAACTTTGAGTTTTCTTGGAGCGAAAATTAAGAATACAAAGGAAGCAATTCAAAAACAGAAAAGAAAAGTAAACGAAATCGTAGTTGTAATGGGTACTAACGACTTAACTAGCGATAAGTTCAGTATTATTATTATTATCATCATCTGATCTCAATGAAGTCAGAGACTCATCGTGGAAGGATTCAGAACACATTCCACTTACCAGCCATGCAAAAAAACCTTCTCACTTCTCTGTTCAAAATAAAACACGCAGCCAACAGGGTTTGAATTCACAAATTCTAATAAAATCGAGTACTTATACATCTACGTAGTTTTTGTAGATTTTTTTTTTTTCATTTGAAATATGGCACTTGAGTGAAAGAATATAAGCATAACAGGTTTCATTTAAAAAAAAAATGGAGGCACTAATTAAAAACTATTTATCATATATTATCTCCTTCAACCTTAAAATATTAAGCCATGCTTTTCTCTGATCCTAATAAAAAAAACAACCAAAAAAAAAAAAAAAAACTTTGTACTTTTCCCACAGATAATAGCTTCTTCAAAAAATTTAGGAAAATTCCATTACCCTATTATGATAATATTCTACAATTCCTACAATCAATCGATTAATGACACAGCTAGATGGATTTCGATATTAAATATCTTTGTGCATTTCTTTTCTTTAAATCTTATCAGTTACTAAAAGTGAAATATTTATACAATAATATATTTTAGAGAAACAGCATAATGAACTGTTCCCTCTAAAATAAACCTAAATCTACAAATAATTAATTACAGTTAAGTATGCTAAGAAATAGCCTCTCGCTAAATCCATATTATGCTGTTAATGTCGGGGTGGGTTATTCTGAGGTGGAGATTATATGAATGCTATAGAATAAAAAATAAAGAGATATGAGAGAGGACATGAAACGATTATTGGAAGAGGCGAGAGTGAAGAGTGAGAAAGTGAAAATCGTCAGTATTTTACCTCGATATGATACAAATGAATTAAGAAGAGCTATAATGGCAAACGGTTCAATGGGTAAGCTGTGTAGAAGGAATGGATGAGAGTTTTTGAATGTATGGAGTGAAATTGAGGGAAAATTGGATTTGTATAAGAAGAATGGCCTACACCTGAATGCGTTTGGTATCAGGAGTCTAGAAAAACTGATAACTGGTTGAGACCTAACACAGAGGTTGGAAACTAAATTATATAGGGAGGAGTGTGAGTGTAAGAGCTACAAAGTTCTATAACTGTGTTTAATGAAGAGAATGCGCTTTGTCATAAAAATGTTGACTAGGAGAGAACGATTTCGGTTTTATGTTCGTCCGGTTCGGACCCATCAAACGTGTGCAAAGATGTCTACATGTATAAGGCATTAGAGAAGAATAAAGATCTGCAAGTTGTCCAACTGTGTCAGGCAGACTCTAAACAAGAATATACAAAAGAACAAGTAGGTAGATTATCGTGTCTGTACACGAATGTTAGGAGTATCAGAAACAAAGGGGTACAGTTTGTTGCCTTAGGCAATATGTTGTGAACTCAGATTGTGTGCATTAGTGATACCTGGTAATCAGAATCAGGCATACTAACTGGTATCGAGTGTCATGGGTACAGTATTTTTAGGAAGGATAGAGCGGATAGGAGAGGAGGGGGAATGATGATAATGATCCAGTTATAGTCGAGACGTATAACTGCAGTACAACTACTAACAATATTTCAAGTGGCGGTGAGTATGAAGCCACCTGGTGTGAGGTGGAATCTAACAAGATCAATTACATAGTGGGGTGTTGTTACAAACCTGGTGGATCGGTTGCTAGTGATAAAAAAATGCATCACCATATAGAGTAACCATAATCATCATCAATCCGATGATAGAAAAAAATTACATAACGGGGATGGCCTGCAGATGGATTTGGCATCAGAAGACTAGAGAAATTATTAATTGGGTTTTGACCTAATGTAAGAGTCAGAAACTTGATAACATCATGTGAGGAATGGAGAGATTGTGTGCATAGTTCTAGTTGGAGAAGGAAAGGTGGGAAGTTTACAGCTGAGTAGAAATGTATGAATTAGCAGTTCACGCGAGACTATCTTCTGTGTATGATCTGTAATGGTTTACCTAATCTCGTGATATCATGCATACGTTTTGGTAAAACAGCAATTGTGAGATTCCCAAATCCTTGGTTCTGCAACTATGTAATTTCTACTGGTGCTTCTAAGAGGTTGCCATTCATACGATGGACGTGAGAGGTAAGATGCACACACACACACACTCTCTCTCTCTGTGTACATAGGTATTGTTGAACTAAATTTTCAAGTGGAAAATTTTAATATAAGTTTATTCGAAAATCTCGTTGTACAGTGATCACACTGTACAACGGGAACTGTTTTCTCGAACAGAGGTGGTGTGAATGTGTGTCTAGCTAGCTGAAATGTTTTACTTATTCTGTAGGTTCTCCATTCAGGATGCAGTTGATTTTTTTAATGCTTCTATTTCAAGTCTTCTTTATTGCTGATTTTCATACCAAACTTATTACAGCGGTCATCAATTTAGTTAAAGAATTCTGCATCGTTGTACTGGATTTATTTAGAAGTGTAACATTAGCTGAGAAACATCTCGAATTTTGATATCAGATTTAATGCCGCTTTCCTTCATAATTTCATCCACGTAGATGATGATTAACAGTGCATATAATGGGTATCTTTATCTCACATCTGATTTAATATCAAGCAATCTTCCAGTAAGTCATTCTAACTGCTGACTTAAAAACTCAAAAACTTTGTACGGCTTGATATAATGTACCACTGACACCATGTAACTGTAGCATTTTGAACAAGTTTTTCTCTGGACACTGTCATGACTTTTCCAGATCTACAAAACTGAAAAAAAAAAAAAAAAAAGTTTGTTATATTCCCATGATTTCTCAACTAGTTGTCTTACAATGGTAGTCTGATATTGTCAGCCTCTGCCTAAACCCACCTTGTTCTTCTCCTAGCCTCCCTTTCACAATTTGTCTTAGCCTTTTCTGAAGTATGTTTGCATGAATCCTACCAGGAACCCTCAATAGGGAAATTTCTCTAATTCTCACATTCAGTTTTATTCTCCTTTTTTTATAGATGAGAACTGTAAAAGCTGTATCCCAGTCATCTGGAATTCGATCCTGTGACCAAACCTGCTAAATTATGCAGAAGCCTCTGTAAAACTTTTATCCCTCTAATACTTGAAATTTCTAAGCTGAACATCATCTTACTCTACCTACCTTTCCACATTTCATTTTTATGGCTTTTTCTACGTCGAGTATTGATATACTAAATGCATAACAGAACATATGTAATATATACTAAATGAGATTCATTATTTTTGTGCCGTATTTCCATATTAATTTATACCTACTGTGTATAAATAAAAGCACATGTAATTTCTGCATGTTCTCCGCTATTTAGGACTAAAAAAGAAGGATTTAAAATATATATATACATACAATGATAACAGCTGTAGCCTATGCGTGAAATGATTCTAATAAGCTATTAGAGGCCTAACACGAGTGCAATCATACAAAAGGTGTCAAGTCATCTTGTCACATTGTAATGTAATCGAGAATTTTACCAAATGAAATTTTCTGGACGTTAAAAATCACAGAATATCCGTATCCAGCAGAGATTCCCCCCCCCCTTTTTTTTAGAAACATACTACAAGCAGACAAGGCATAGTATTTTTTTAAAAACTACTGCTAATATGATGCGCAAAAACATAGGGTTTATGCAATATTCAGTTATTGCTGAGCTAGTGTATAATATGGTAAATAATGTGTTAAATTTCATTCACTGGTAGGCAAATAAAATTTGTAATGACAGGTGATAGCCAAATGAAAAGTGAGGTAGGCTACAGGTAAAACAATCGCATTTTTCACCGTCACAGTTTTGATAATTCTGCACTTATTAATGAGAATTAAAATGTTTTCCACACTTACCTAATACAAGCATTTCGTAGTATTATAACACTAAATTAATCCCTACATATCAATTAAATTAAAAAGCCGCGCACAACGAATTTAAATTCACAATTAGGCCAATAGTCGAATGACGCCTCGCTCGTTTGGTTGTGCAAATATTGTGACGCCCTCTGCACTATTCATATTTGCCTTGTAGAAAGGGGAGGGGCGTCATTAATAAATTATTCTTTTTTACCTTAACTATATCGTGGATGGTTTCCCTATCAGAAATTATAATAATAATATCGCGAATGAACCCGCGTAGAAACGAACACGAGTGCCTGCGTAGAGCAATTGGAAAAAACGACGAGAGAATTGGGCCTTTCGATTTAACAACAAAAAAAAAAAAAAAAAAAGAAAAGAAAAAAAAAAAAGAATTCGATTCTCGTTGTGAAAAGTGTAATCTTTTTACATGGGATTTTGTAGAAGGTTAGTTAGCCGACCCATATGCAGGTAGCTGGGTTCGGAACAACTCCTACAAGATGAGATGAGAAGATAATACTTCCAGGGTAACGGATGGCATTATTAAACTGTACTGCCAGCCTGGTTGGCCGAGTGGTTAGCATATCCACTCTCCAGCCCAAAGGCTGCTGGTTCGAATCCCTCCGTGGGCATGGATGTTTGTGATTGTCTGTGGAAATACCAGTGGTGGTCTGCGGTAGATGACGTTGGTGTAGTTGCTGTCAGATTGAATGGTCGAGACAGAGTTGTAGATGAGTCTTTGGAACTCCCCTGGAGGTGTATAATAAGAAGAATATAGAAACAAGGGCGGGGGGAATCTATTACTGGGTGGTAAATGGTTGCTAGTGCCATTGTGTCTGGTTGGAGAAAATTAAATAATCGATGGTGAGTTGTGTGTGTAATACAACTGGAAATTTAGCAACATGTCCAATTGAGGAATATTTTTAAAAACGATACGAAAAAGTTCAAGCCTCCTCAGTACTTCCTAGTTCATGAAAAAAAATCAGTAATGCTATTGAATATTTTAATGTATTCAGTTCATTAATATTACTTTCAAATTAGTATTGTTAAACACTTTTCGATTCATTTCCTAAAAGAAAGTTGAATAACGAAGTAAGTCAAACTTCTACAATTAAACATAAATCTTTGGTTGATGCACGTGCAAATTACTGGCATATCAGAAAAATTTTTGATGTATTGTCTCATTAGATCAAACATCGTTTCTACTTCTGGCACATTATTGACTGAATAAGTTTCGAAGATTAATTATTATGACTGCCTTTTGACTAAATCAGGGGTAGCCAACATTTTATTATTATGTGACACCTCCAGGGATTCCAAATACTCATCGAGGGAGATTGTGCCAACAGCATCGAACGATTGAGTCCTTCCAACTACTAATCGCGTTCAAACTTAACTTTTTTTTGCGTGAGCTAGTAGTAGCAGAGGTTCTGCCAATCGAACAACCTTACGTCCCATGCGCTGATTTCTTCACGTACGAGTTCAGATGGACCATACAATTCTAGTACCCTTAAAAATCTCCAGTAAAAATGTTAATACAGTACAATAAACCCTCGATTTAACGAACTAATAAGGGCTAAGGAGTGTCTGTTAAATCGCGAATTTTTTAAAATAAAAATATCTGTAACATTATACTGCAATTTTATCAATATCAACACTGTAATAACAAAAAAAAAATTGTTTTACACACACTTTTAGATAAGTTAACGTGAAGTTAATGTTCGATATTGAGGCACTTGGTTTAGGTCAGCGTTTCCCAAACTTTTCCTATGACGGAGCACTTCACAAATCCTTAAATTTTCACGGAACACCTTGGTTACTTTGTAATGTGTTAATTAATAATTAATTGTTAATTTAGCTGATTTTTATTATTAATTAATTCAACATAATATCATTAAATTAATTTGTACTGATTTTCATTGACATATCCCATTCTGATCACCAAAAATTTATATTATACTTACGAGTGAATGCAGACTTTTTCTCCTGTGTGCTGGTAGCTTTCCCCTTCTTTTGTACATCCTGGAGATCGCTTTGTAGGCTGGTGGTGGATGACTCCCTATCTGTTGTGTCACAAACACCTTCAATAAGAGATTTCTTAATACCAAATTTAAACAAAGTCCCTTGTCTCTTATTCATATTAAAATTTAAATCTGCAGGCCTATTGCTTTTAAAAAATCACGGCACTACTGTTTCGAAACTTTCACCCTACAATACTAACTTGCGAAGAAAGTATTCAGTCTTACTAGATTTGAGAACTGGATACAGACTACCTTGATCTTCAATTTTAGTGGAAAAATTTTCTTTATACGTCCTTGCTGATTGGTTACCAACATTTGCAGCACAGATGTTATTTCGTTCAGTTTTGAGAACAGAGAATACGCCGCCCATTGTTATAATCCGCTTGCAGGCAATTTTTGTGATCGGTCATAAACAGCGGTATTCCCCTTCCCAAATGTTGAAAGGCTTCGATATGTGAAAATTAACGATGCACACAGATGTTATTAGGCTTTCTGAGTCTGAGCTTTTCGACATATGCAGGAATCTTATTCTACTCAACATGTTTCCACTATCAAATATTTATTCATGAAAAATGCTTAGAAAACTAAAATGACAAATTCCAGAATTTCTTGCGGAACACAGTTGGGGAAACCCTGGTTTAGGTAATCCTGCTTTGAACAAACGCTCAAGTTTTTTTTTTTATTATTATTTTTTTTTTTATAATTAACTCCCTAAAATTACGAAAAGGTGCCACAGAAAGTCACGCCACGCGACAAAAGAACCAATTACAGTGCGATTGGTGTGATCACGTCTTAATCATTCGCAGAATATGTTTTATGACGGTGACTCATTTATGTCGGTTAAATTACTAGTGTTTTTCCAACATATAATGGCCTATTCGCTAAAATTTGTTAAAAATAACAGGAAATTAATAACAAAAAAAACTTAATTTATTTATAAGTAAATCTTGGTTAAAAGCATTTTAAAATTAACAGGGTGTTAATTTTCGCATGTGACATGCGAACTGGAAATTTTGTCAGTTAAATCGAGGGTTTACTGTATAGACATGATATATTGATTTAATATAAAAACGAGATTATCTCTCTCTGTAACTCAGACCCAAACACTGGCTTCAGTTTTCCTTCTATTTCAGTCTGACATGTTTTATAAAGCCTATTAAGATATCTTTTATGTGAGAAATTGTTTTCATAAACAATGCACAACAGATTTTCTGCCGGATTCGCTACAAATAAGAACTCATTTTCCCACTGTTCATTGAATTCACGCTTACTATCATTACCTTCTGTTTTTCTTTTGCACTGTGATGCGTAACTGAATGTAGTTGGTCGATTGGTAGAGCCTCTGCTACTAATGGCTCAGTTAAGTAAGTTTGAGCGTCGTTAGTAGTCGGAAAGGATCCAATCGTTCGATGCTGTTGGCACACCCTCCCTCGATGAGTCTTTGGACTCCCTGGAGGTGTCTAATAATAATAAAAACAAGGCTGTACTTTCGAAAAAGTACAAAACTGCAATCTTCACAAAGGAAGAACAAAGCATAACTCAGTAGCGTACAACTATCATTTGTAAACTGACTGACAAAAACTTGTGACACGTTGCTGTTGCTAACGCTTGGCGCCTAAGACCAAACAAGTGAATGTGCAAAAGATATGCACGAAATAATAAAATCGCTAAATTAAGTTTTAGCTTTTTCCTACGAACTGGTTTCTGATTAACTTTTATATAAATTTACATTAACGATTCAATATGAAAGAAATTATTTTAATTTTCATTCATTTTTAGTTTTATTTCTGCTTTTCGCTTTTCTTTTCAATTAGCAGTATCCTCGACTTATTAATACTTTTGCATTGATTTCCAAGTTATATTCATTATGTTCAGAAATGTTTTGATTTTTTTCTCTCTCACAATTTGTAGCAATCACAATATCATTTGCATAAATATGAGTTGATTCCTCCTTATCTCTAATACCTTGTATTTCTTCAAAAATTAAATTTGCATCCTTCCTTAATAACAGGTATGGAAATGGAGTAATATCTCTGTATTACTTCTCTCTGCAAAAGTAACCTGTATTTCGAACCTAATTTTGACCAATGCAGGTATGAGTCAGTCATGATTATATAAAATAAACCATTACTCAGTGATAATTTAATAAACACAGTGAACACTGACCATTTTGTTATGTGTTTGCATCATAAAGCTGTCTGTATTCTGCTAATTAACAAAGGAAACTTATGGTGCCATAATACTGTAATGAACCATATTTGAAGAACTATTCTATTATTTAAAATTATGCTGAAACTTTAAGACTAGAACAGTTTTGCTACAGATCATTAGGTATGAAAATTAGATCCTTAAACTGTTTCAGGATTGTATGCATATGTGATCAATTGAAAAATTCATAATAAAAATTACAAGTGAATGACTGTTTCCTTAATTTGTAGGTTTTGTATCTCTACAGAAAGACATATTTCTATGTTAAATTACAAGAAAATAAAATTTTTAAAATTGCAGATAATTTTTTTAGTATTATAGGAAAATCAAAAATTAGTGATCTGTATATATTTGATTTAACACATTTAATCAGCACCTGTTACATGATAAATAAATATCACATTCTGTTATCTATTTTTATTTAAGTATTGTTCATGCAACCCAGCCATGCTTAGTGAAAACTTGACAGGACGGTCCCAAGCCCGGATAAATGGGGAAGGATGAGCGCAGGGCTAGCAACCCAGTCTCAGAAAAAAATTTTTGCTATGCAAACTGAAACCTTCCAAAGATACCAGATGAAGCAAAAAACAGAGTCCGGTGATAAATGGTTGTGGAAGACCTATGCTCCCTGGTGGAGTGAAGAGGATTAAGTAAGTGTTGTTCATGCACACATGAAATATTCTAAATGATTTTATAGGCACAAAATACAGTATAATCTATTGCAACTAATTTGTGAAATTCATAATTATATACAGTTTTAATAAGTACGTATAATTATGTTTGCTACAAAGTCTATGATGTTTTGATTACAGATGTGTTTAAATCACTGCTAAGACCATGTCTTAGCCAATGGCTACAACCCCCCAAAAAATACTAAAACCAGTAAACCACAACCCCCCACTCCACGATATTGATTACACTAAATTTATCACTATCCCCTACATCTGGGGCACCTCTGAGAAAATAACCAATATCCTCAAAAAATATGACCTGACTTCCTGTTATAGACCATATAAAAAAGTTGGCATCCCTTATCCGTTCTACCAAAGACCAACCACGTCCCCTAGACCCACCTGGTGCATACCAGGTCCCTTGCAGCTGTAAATTGTCCTACTTTGGCCAAACAGGCAGAACAACGAATATCAGAATTTCAGACACAAAGACTACATCTGGTTTCACCAGTACAGCCACTCTGGGCTGGCAGACCATGCCTTAGATTCCCGCCATAGAATTCGTTGGAAGAAAACTAAAATAATACACCACCGCAAGTTCAAGTACAAAAGATTATTCATGGAATCATCAGCAGCTCTAAAAAACGTTCCAAACCTCAACAAATTTGGGTGCATGAAACTACCCCAAATTTGGGAGACTTACATTATGAGAACTTCAGCCCAAAGGCCAAGACAACCTTAGCCCACTAGGGGCACCATTAGGACTTTATGAACAATATAGTTTCTTGCCTTCTTCCTCATTTGCTTTTGTTAGTGCCTGCATGCACATACCATATTTGTATGTTCCTGAAAATGGCAACGTGACGTTGCCGAAATATTGAAGGTATTCAGTAAAGTTTGCTTTAATATCCGTTATATGCGTTGTTAATTCCCTAAGTTAATTACCAGTTATGTCTGACCAACGTATAAGCCTTGCTACAAGAATTAAGGGTTAGATAATCTGAACACCCAAACATGGAACTTTGTCATTTCAGATCCCACTGTAGCCCAGTCAGTTTCGACAATGCTCTTTGGCTGGAAAGATCTCTATCAAAAGAATCTCTATCAAAGTTTTTTCAATTGAAGTTAAATTATCTGATTTACAATGTAGGTGGCAGAGATTTTCTTCCAGAAACTTTGTTTCATCTCTCAATTAGGCAAAGCTAGAAGAACACAATTTACAGAAATTACATTACAACAGCATTATACTAGTTTCTTAATATGGTGCTGTACATAACTGTATGAGCCTCATGTCACTGTATCATGTGCTAAATGAAAAAATAAATAACTCTTTCTTTAAATAGTTAACTCATTATCATCTGTTCTTTGGTAATAGCATCTAATATTTGAGATTTTGCTAACAGAAATATATCTATAAACAAATTGAAAAAATTGTCTCCAAACATACCTTTAAAACACGATGCCACTGAAATATGTATATAAAATATAAATTACGGGGTGCTTAAGGGTCAAAGCTGTATAACTGACAGGAGACCTGAACATATGCTTTAAAGGAATGCAGAGAACCGACCAGGACTTCTGACCTAACGTCCAATCCTCACCTTCTCGTGGTGCACCCTGTTGGGTATCTACTTTGATACTGAACGAACGAGGATGGGCTGGCAATTTGGGATTTAGCCGATCAAATTGTATTCTTATTGGTTAAACCAAAATAAAAAAAAAAAATGATGGTACGACATGACAAAATTTCATGCCGGCTGGGGTGTCGCCCGGTTAAACAACGCTCCCGTTGTTTTTGCCAGGGAACCAGGGCGAACAGCGAAAAGTCAGCTACTGGAACAAATCTGAAAACAAACTCCAACTCAACATCACCAGAGTTAAAGATCGGTACTACCAACGTAAGAAAACTGACTGGCAAAGAAATGGAGCTAGCTGAGGAATTAGATAAGTACCAGATCGATATAATAGGGGTGACTGAAACAAAAAAGACAAAAACTGGTGAGATCTTTCTGAGCAAAAAATACAAAATATTATATTCAGGCAATGACAATCAAGGAAAAGAAGGAGTAGCCATAGTATTCAACACAAAATACGAGGCTAATCTTCTTGAATCGAAGGCAGTCTCAAGTAGAGTAATGTGGGCAAATATGAGAATGGGGAACTGGACAATGAGACTTATTTGTGCCTATGGTCGCACAGAAAGTTCTATTAAGGGAGAAGTGGAGGAATTTTTTGAGGCTTTAGAAAAAGCAACTGACACAATAAAAAATGAAAAGTTAGTCCTTGTTGGGGATCTAAATAGCAGAGTAAGAAATGATTGTCAGACATACAAAAATATTTTGGAAAAATTTGGAGAAAAGAGCAAAGCTAATAATAATGGCAAATATCTGTTGGATTTCTGCTCAGGACATGGACTGGTTATTAGTAACACCAACATAAAAATGTGCACAAATTCACATGGAGAGAAGAGGCAAGGAATAAGAAAAGTCTCATTCACTATGTTATTGTTGATAGTGATGTTTTCTCCCTAGTGCAGGATACCGGAGTGTATAGAGGATTTGAAATTGGAAGTGATCACTATTTAGTCTTGAGCAGAATAAAATTGAATTTCATATTGAAAAGAATAACATGTAAGAAAGTTTTAAAGCGAATAAAAGTTGAACAGCTCTCAGATGTGAACTGTAGACTAAAATACACAAAGATTATTGAAAAAAAAATGAAAGAGTTTGAGAACAGGAATCAAACTTTGGAGATTCAGTGGCAAACTCTGAAGAAAACATTGATTCTGCCAGAGAGGCATGTGGTGAGGTTGTCTGCAAGGATAAAAAAATCAGAACTCCCTGGTGGACACAGGAAGTTAAAAATGCAGTGAAGGAAAAGAAGAAAGCATATCGAAAGTTCCTGTCAAATAAGTCAGCTTGTACTCTTAGAAAATACAGAGACAAATGCAAGAATGCTAAACACCATGTAAAACTAGCTAAACAAAAGTGGGAGGACTTTGGCAAGAATATAGAAAATAAATATCAAGAAGGTGGCAAAATATTCTGGAGGTTGTTGAAGAAGCTTAGGAATGGAGGAAAGAGTGCTGTAAAAGGAGTTAGAGATGATAAATGTGACATGAAAACAGAAGAAAAAGATATCCTTGAAGTATGGAGTAATTACTTTGAAAAACTGCTAAATGAAACAAGCAGTGATTGACAGCACAGTGGTAAAAAACACTGACCAGGCATGCAGTCAGGAATACATATCCATACTTGAAGTAGAAAAAGCCATCAAAGGCTTGAAATGTGGAAAGGCAGCAGGAGTAGATGATATTCAACCAGAAATGCTGAAGTATGGTGGTATAAGAGCCTTACAGTGGCTGCACTGCATAGTTCAGAAAGCCTGGACAGAGAGACGAATTCACGATGTTTGGAATAGACCTCTCATAGTACCCATATATAAAAAGGGAAATAAAACTGAATGTGAGAATTACAGAGGTATTTCCCTACTGAGTGTGCCTGGCAAGATCTATGCAAGTATACTTGAGAAACGATTGAGAAGAATTGCGGAAGAAAAGCTTGGTGAAGAACAAGCTGGATTCAGGTAAAATAGAGGCTGTCAGGATCAGATCTTCACTTTACGACAAATAGTCGAGAAAGCATGGGAATATAACTGAGATCTGTTTTTTAAGTTTTGTCGATTTGGAAAAGGCATATGACAAGGTGCCAAAAGAGAAGATATTCAATATGCTACAGTTATATGGTGTCAATGGGACATTATATCAAGCAATACTTAGTCTTTATTATAGTTGTAAGTCAGCAGTTAGAATCGAAGGAAATACAGGAAGATGGTTTAATGTTAAATCTGGTGTGAGACAAGGATGTACATTATCCACTCTGTTATTCATTATCTATATGGATCACATTATGAAGGAAAGTGATATTAAACATGATATCAAAATTGGAGATGTTAATGTCAGCTCTTTGCTTTATGTGGATGATGTTATACTTCTAAATAAATCCGCTACAAGATTCTCTGACTAAATTGAATAGCTGTTGTAATAGATATGGTATGAAGGTCAGCAATAAAAGGACAAAGACAATGAAAATAGGCAGAATCATTGAAAATGTCAACTGTGTTGTGAATGGAGAACCTGTGGAACAAGTAAAACATTTCAGCTACTTAGGCACGATTTTTACTGAAGATGGTAAATTAAATATAGAAATAGGCAACAGAATCAGCAAAGCTGGTATGGTAGGAAGTCAATTGAATAAATTCATATGGAATAAGAGAGAAATTAGTCGGAACACTAAATTAGCTGTATACAAGACAGTGTTCAAACCAGTTTTAACACTGTCTTGTATTGTTTTAACACTTGACCAAAGACTAGAGACCACAGATATGAGAGTCGTGAGAAAGATTATAGGCATGAACAGATGTCATCACTGGCAATATCATATTAAAAACGAGGATATTAGGAAAGAACCTGACATTGTCAACATCCAGGAATGCATTAGCAGAGCTAATCTCAGGTGGTATGGTCACTTAAACAGAATGGGCGAAGAAAGATCAGCAAAACAAGTGTTCTCTGCGAGGTTGGCAGCAAAATGACCCAGAGGAAGACCAAGATATAGGTGATAACTAATATTTAAGGAATTGACAGCGTATACTAGAAATATAGATTAAATAAACTTTAATATATACTTTCCGATATTTCGGCGAACGTCACATTGCCATCTTCTTGGGAACTTACTAAAAGACACGTGCACACAAGTACTAATAACAGCAAATGAGACTGAAGCTAGGAAGCTAGCATTTCCTAAAGCCCTGATGGTGCCCCCTGGCCTTTGGGCTGAAGTTCTTCTGATAAAAGTTTCCCAAATTTGGGGCAGTTTCATGCATCCAAATTTGTTGAGGTTTGGCATGTTCCTAAGGGTAGAGGCTGATTCCGTGAATAGTCTTTCATACTTGAACTTGCTGCGGTGTATTACTGTGGCTTTCTTCCATCTTATTCTGTGGCGAGTATCCAGAGCGTGGTCTGCAAGCCCAGAGTGGCTGTACTGGTAAAATCGGATGTAATCCTTGTGTTCTGAGATTCTGATATTAGCTGTCCTGCCTGTTTGGCCAAAGTAGGACAGTTTACAGCTGCAAGGGACCTGGTATACACCAGGTAGGTCTAGGGGAAGTGGTTGGTCTTTGGTGGAGCGGATAAGGGATGCCAGTTTTCTATGTGGTCTGTAACAAGTGGTCAAGTCATGTTTTTTTAGGATTTTATTGATTTTTTCCGAGGTGCCTCTGATGTAGGGAATTGTGATAGATTTAGAGTAATCATTTTTGTGAAGGGGAGGGGGTGGTGGGTTGTGGATAACTGGGTTAAGTATTTTTTGGATTTTTTGGAGGGGGTAGCCATTGGCTGAGAAAGTGTCACGGATGTGATTTAGTTCAGTGGTTAGGGCTTGATCATTAGAACAGATTATTTTTGCCCTGTTGAATAATGTTTTAATAACTCCATATTGTTGTGAGGGGGGGGGGGGGATTGTTGGTGAATGTATCTGCCTGTATGGGTGGGTTTTCTATAAACTGAGAAAACCAAGGTTCCATCAGGTTGGTGGGTGACTAGTGTGTCTAGGAAGGGGAGGTAATTGTTTTTCTCTTTTTCCAGGGTGAATTTGATTCTAGGGTGTTGGTTGTTCAAGTGTGTTAGGAAGGAGAGGAGTGAATCCGGGCCATGTGGCCAAATAGCGAAAACATCATCAACGTAGCGAAGCCATATGGTAGGTTTTTGTGGGGCTGAGTTTAAGGCTTTCTCTTCAAACATCTCCATGAAGAAGTTGGCCAAGGGTGGGGAAAGTGGTGAACCCATGGCTGTCCCCTCTATGTGTTTGTAGAATTTTTCCTGCCAAACGAAATAGCCTGAGTTCATTGTAAACTGAAATAGGGCTGAGATATCGGGAGGAAATTTTGCTTGGATTAGCTCTAAGGTTTCTTTGAGGGGGACATTCGTGAATAGGGAGGAGACATCAAAACTGACCATTATGTCATTATGTTGGAGTGTAAGGTTTTCTATACTGGCTTTGAAGTGGGCTGAGTTTTTTATGTGTGATGGTGTATTGCCAGTATAGTGTGAGAGCGCTTTGGCTAAATGCTTGGCTAGTTTGTAAGTGGGGGAATCAATGACATCCACTATGGGACGTAATGGCACATTTTCTTTGTGTATTTTTGGGAGCCCATATATGCGGGGGGGGTCTAGAGTTATAGGGTTTTAGTCTGTTGGTAATCTCCACAGGCCAAGAAGTGACCTTCTTAAGGAGCCTATGGAGTTTTCTAATTTGTGAGTTGGTGGGATTGTAATCAATGGGGAGGTAAGTGGAACGCTTACCTGTGTAATCTTTAAGATTAAGTACCACAGTGGCGTTTCCCTTATCCGCTTTGTTGATCACTATTTTTTTGTTTCTTTTCAATTCTTGTAGTGCCTTGTATTCACTACTGGATATGTTGGATTTTGGAGGTTTTGCTTTGTTGAGAACACAGGCTACATCCAATCTGATATCGTTGGCGATGTGGTTAGGCAGTTGGCGAATCCCGCGTTCAATTTGAATCATTAATTCCTCGGCCGGTAATTTCCTAGGAGCAATGGCGAAGTTGTGACCACGTGACAGAGCGTGGAGTGCTTCTGGCTTTAAGGTGGCTGACGATAGGTTAACAAAAGTGTTGGTTTGTAGTTTGGGTGCCGAGTTCTTTGTTAATTTATCAAACTTGTTGATATGTCGGCTTCGTACTCGTTCAAATTCTTTTTTAGTTGCCGTACACGAGATGTCATGTAGTATCGACCAAAGCTCGTGATTCAGCGTAAGTAAAAGCTCATTTTCCAGTGTTGATATAGCGCTGTTTATGTCGGCTAGGGAACCGCGTGTGGCGGTAATTTGCTCCCGAAGTAATGCCTGGCTAGCGCGGTTGTAAATACGGAGAGCTTTCTGTGAGATGAAGCGGTGTTTAAATTTGACACAGTTCGGGATGACATGATTATCCCGGCCGCGTTTTAGGAATGCCAGACGGTTAAGTTGTCTGGATAATTTCAGCTTCAGTTTGCCGTAATGGCGGGCCTTGCGTGCGAAGAGATCTCCGTGGATGATCATTATTCTTGTTGAGAGGCTTATACGCTGGTTAAACATGATAACTAATATTTAAGGAATTGACAGCGTATACTAGAAATATAGATTAAATAAACTTTAATATTGCCATTGCCATCTTCTTGGGAACTTACTAAAAGAACTTACTTACTTACTAAACCTCCCCATTGATTAAAATCCCACCAACTCACAAATTAGAAAACTCCATAGGCTCCTTAAGAAGGTCACTTCTTGGCCTGTGGAGATTACCAACAGACTAAAACCCTATAACTCTAGACCCCCCCCCCCCGCACATACAGGGTGTTCGGGATAAATTTGACATATTTATAATTAATTCTATTTTTCCGTAAGTTACATGTATTAACACACACTTCTCTTCATTTAAAAGTTTGGACCCTTCTTCATTCATATACAAGATGTCAGAAAGGATGGATAGCTGGAACCTACCTGAATCATGGAAGAGAATAACTTGTATCATGATGATTCGTGCCCGCCATCAAAATAAGGATATTACGACTGCTGCCCAATGCTCCCTGAATACAGTAAAAACAATCAGGCATGAACTAGAGACTTGCAATGGTGACTACGAGGATGTAGCAAGAAGAAAGATCCCTAGCAGACGATCTGATTGCGTTCGTACAGCAGAATTCCTCGCAAATCTGCAGGAACAGGTGTTGAAGAACCCTGGCATTGGAATTCGGGCTTTGTTCGTGGAGTTGCTAACTGTAGTCAAGCCCTGGATAACAAGGGTAGCCAATGGTAGGCCGTATGTATGGCAGCAGGATTCGACCCCTTGCCACACCTCTGGGAAAAGTCAAAAATGGTTGTCTGAAAATTTCTACGACTTCACCAGTCCAAATGTTTGGCCTCCAAACTCCCCAGACCTTAACCCCATGGATTATTTTGTATGGGGCGCAGTTGAAAAAGACACCAATCGCACTTCCAGTAATACAAAAGCCCAGTTAATGGATAAAATTAAAACAGTTTTTGCGGCCCTTCCCAGGGAGACTGTAGCATCAGCTTGTTCGAGGTTCCGAAGCAGAATTGAAGCTGTGATCGATGCTAATGATGGTTATTTTGAGTAAATCTTGTTGATAGTATTGTAATTAACTCTGCCTGTAATGTTTTTTTGTCAATTCATTAAATTTAATAGATACAAAGAAGATTTTCTTTTTCCTTACGAAACTGTCAAATTTATCCCGAACACCCTGTATATGGGCTCCCAAAAATACACAAAGAAAATGTGCCATTACGTCCCATAGTGGATGGCATTGATTTCCCCCACTTACAAACTAGCCAAGCATTTAGCCAAAGCGTTCTCACACTATACTGGCAATACACCATCACACATAAAAAACTCAGCCCACTTCAAAGCCAGTATAGAAAACCTTACACTCCAACATAATGACATAATGGTCAGTTTTGATGTCTCCTCCCTATTCACGAATGTCCCCCTCAAAGAAACCTTAGAGCTAATCCAAGCAAAATTTCCTCCCGATATCTCAGCCCTATTTCAGTTTACAATGAACTCAGGCTATTTCGTTTGGCAGGAAAAATTCTACAAACACATAGAGGGGACAGCCATGGGTTCACCACTTTCCCCACCCTTGGCCAACTTCTTCATGGAGATGTTTGAAGAGAAAGCCTTAAACTCAGCCCCACAAAAACCTACCATATGGCTTCGCTACGTTGATGATGTTTTCGCTATTTGGCCACATGGCCCGGATTCACTCCTCTCCTTCCTAACACACTTGAACAACCAACACCCTAGAATCAAATTCACCCTGGAAAAAGAGGAAAACAATAACCTCCCCTTCCTAGACACACTAGTCACCCGCCAACCTGATGGAACCTTGGTTTTCTCAGTTTATAGAAAACCCACCCATACAGGCAGATACATTCACCAACAATCCCCCCCCCCCTCACAACAATATGGAGTTATTAAAACATTATTCAACAGGGCAAAAATAATCTGTTCTAATGATCAAGCCCTAACCACTGAACTAAATCACATCCGTGACACTTTCTCAGCCAACGGCTACCCCCTCCAAAAAATACTTAACCCAGTTATCCACAACCCACCACCCCCTCCAATTCACAAAAAAGATTACTCTAAATCTATCACAATTCCCTACATCAGAGGCACCTCGGAAAAAATCAATAAAATCCTAAAAAAACATGACTTGACCACTTGTTACAGACCACATAGAAAACTGGCATCCCTTATCCGCTCCACCAAAGACCAACCACTTCCCCTAGACCTACCTGGTGTATACCAGGTCCCTTGCAGCTGTAAACTATCCTACTTTGGCCAAACAGGCAGGACAGCTAATATCAGAATCTCAGAACACAAGGATTACATCCGATTTTACCAGTACAGCCACTCTGGGCTTGCAGACCACGCTCTGGATACTCGCCACAAAATAAGATGGAAGAAAGCCACAGTAATACACCGCAGCAAGTTCAAGTATGAAAGACTATTCACAGAATCAGCCTCGGCCCTTAGGAACATGCCAAACCTCAACAAATTTGGATGCATGAAACTGCCCCAAATTTGGGAAACTTTTATCAGAAGAACTTCAGCCCAAAGGCCAAGAACTACCAATATAGCCTGCCAGGGGGTACCATCAGGACTTTAGGAAACGCTAGCTTCCCAGCTTCAGTCTCATTTGCTGTTATTAGTACTTGTGTGCACGTGTCTTTTAGTAAGTTCCCAAGAAGATGGCAATGTGACGTTCGCCGAAATATCGGAAAGTATATATTAAAGTTTATTTAATCTATATTTCTAGTATACGCTGTCAATTCCTTAAATATTAGTTATCATGTTTAACCAGCGTATAAGCCTCTCAACAAGAACAAGATATAGGTGGATTGATACAGTACAAAGTGCCTTAGACAATAGAAATATAAGATCTGATAATGTTGGAGTCTTGACAAGTAACAGACTGATTTGGAGGAAAATTGTAGATAGGAAGTTAGTAATGATGTAATTTTTTTCATGTTGTACTATCATATCCTGTACACCTCTTGAGGGTTCATGGCAGGAATTTGATGATGATGATGAATATAAATTATTTGATAAATTTCATCCATATGGTTGTTTGGGTGGTTAATAAGATTAACTTGAAAAATTAACTTGAATATACAGTGAAATTTATTTCAACCTCTATCAGATTTTGTGTGCCAATGTAAAGTATTATATAAAAAGCTTGCTATTTTGCTATTAATTAAAAACAGGGTTTATATGCAACAGGGAAAAAAAAAAGCATGATTAATGGCAATGCATGTTTATATTAATTTAAACTGGCTTCATAAGGGTAGATGAAAACATTTATTCTACTCTGCTAAACATTAATGCCTGAAAGTTTCAGATTTAAATAAAACTTCCAAAAAGATCAATGAAAATCACTGGTAATACCCTCTTTATGTTGGTATTACCAATGAACATCAAGAATCAACAATTATATCAAAATATAGACAGTCTTCTGGAAGTCTCCTACATCAATGAAGAGAGTGGGGCACCAAGTGGGTGGGGAGGCAAGGGGCCCTGGCACCTCCCAAAGAAAAAGCAAAAAACACTAGAAAATTTTCCAAAGATCTTTGTTAGATCCTGAATGCAGAGCTTTACAAGCACATTCTTCATTCAGGATTTAACATAATAAACTACTACTTATTAAGGAGATATCTGCACATCAACTAATAATTATAAAGTGTTGTTTTATGTTTTGTAATAATGTATAGTCCATGTGTGCGATATAGTGAGAGTTACTGTTAGGTTATTTGTAATTCCCAAGTAGGCTGTCTAGTACGTTGCGAAATTCTGAGAAAAGCTTATAATAGTAATCCAGAATAATCACGTATAATCGGTATGAGTCGAGCGTAGCAATGGAGGCTATACCTACGCGGAAATATGACGTCAGAGCACCTTCCTAGAATAATGTAACCGGACAGGTTAGTGAGAGTGTAGGATCACCCAAGGGGCATGAACGATGGGGTTCGTGGGTGAAAACTGCATTGAATAGAGGGCGCCCGAATAGGGCGAATAAAAGACGAAGCACACTGTTTTAGGAGGCTTTTTGACCTTTTGATCTTCGAGTGCCGGATTCGAGTTTTAGGGCGAGTTTGTCAGAGGATTCGTGAGAGAGTGGTGGGTCGGCTACGGTAATGATGGACGGTAGGTTCTTGTCTCGAGAATGCTTGAAGATTTTCAAGCAGAGCTGATCGCGATATGACGGCCCATGTGGAATCGAGCCTTAGCAGAATGTCCCATTGGAGAAAGTTTCCTGCGGAGCGGTAGACAGCACGCAACAGTCGGAAACGATTAGAAGAAAAAGCGTAGTACATCGCCAGGCGCAAAGACAGCCAAAAGAATATGCAGTACGGTAACCCAGACCTACATGAGATGGCGGCATGAAATCTGAAAGGATCCGGTAATGTAAGAGTTTTCATTCTATGTTAAAATTTTGTTTAGAAGAACAAGAAATTTGTGTGTGTTGTAACTAAAGGACACTAGTAGAGAACTTTTAGTGAGAATTTGACTGAATTAATTAATCCCTTGTGGAACAAAGATGAGTTGTTAAATAGGCAGTGATTTGTGAATGGCTAGACTTGCTTGAATGAAATTTAGAATTAAGGTAATCATTGATAGAGTATTAATGAAAGTGTTAAATAAGTATTCTGTGAGTAACTTGTGAAGGAAATTATATAGTAGTAGTACTTTGCTTAAAGCTAATCTTATCCTTTCATAATCGAAGGATTTAACTTGCTCTGATTCATTGTACTTTGTATTACCCTTAACTTAGAGTGAATTTTGATCTATTGAGTATTTAAGCTTACATAACTGTAAATGTTTTGTGTTTTCCAATAAACATGTTTTGTACCTTATACCTGAGTTATGCCTGATTATGAATTCAAACCACCACTTATGAAATTGAACCTTTTTGGCAGGAAGGAATTTAGATATAACTGTTTAAGTGAGATTCGGTCTACGACTGCAAATTGAATCTGCACAGCGCTAGCGAGAGATAAATTATTGTGTGTATCCTTTTAAATTCTGAATTATTTCCCTGAATAAGAGTCTCTTCTGTTATAGGATATTGGCTGGCGCAGCGGAATATAAATTTTGCCAATATCCGAAGAGGAAACAAAATCTGAATTTTAGGAGCACGACAATAGATTAGAAGGAGAGTTATTATAGAGGTAGAATAAGATATAACATAGTGAGATAGCGACATAACAATAGAGTAACCGGTAGGACTTTGATTGTACAAAGTTTTGAGTAAGCTAAAGGATAGATTCTAGAGACAGTAAATTAATGTATAATAAGATTGAACTTACGACTTACGAAATAACATTATATGAAACCAAAGGATATAATGATAAACCAGACGACGAATTACAGATATAACAATGGCGCAGCCGGTAGGATTTTATTAGTAGAATTACAATATTCCAATAGAAATGATGAATATAACAACAGTCTTCTGGAAGGAATCACTACATCAATGGAGAGAGTGGTGCACCAAGGGGGTGGGGAGGCATGGGGCCCTGGCCCCTCCCAAAGAAAAAGCAAAAAACACTAGAAAATTTTCCAAAGATCTTTTCCTAATTAATAAAATTCATTTTTTAATTTATGTTGTGTCATGTCTTCTATTTCTATACTACTTATAAATTAGCGATCATTGCAGAAAATGCTCAGTCACAGGTCGTATGTGATGCATAGTGTGTATTCTCAAATCGTCCACTCAGCTTGGGCCGCCACAAAGATTGAACCCTGAGTGCACTACTGAATGGAGGCATAAAAATAATAGCACTGGTTTTGATATTTTTATGAATGTTATTTCTTATCTCTTCAATATCCTTTTTTGAAATGACGTTAATATTATACTAAAATTTGTCATTAAATAATGTGATTTCTTGGTTATTTGAAACAATATTGTATCATTATCAGATGATAGGTCATCTATATTTTCTCCAACAGACAATGGATGCAACATGATCAGTGAAGTCAATATAATCTTTGGATATTATAGAAAAAAAATTATATGGATACAAAGCATATATTTGATCCATGTGGCTAGTTGGGTGGTTATAATAAATTTAGTTTAATCCTTTATCCAAGTGTGAGCAAACAAAGTTTGCACCTGAAAATATTTTCAGGACTGAGGTAAGGTGGTGCAACAACAGGCAACTCGTTGCCAAAGGTGGACAAAGCTATCATCACTCCTACTTAATATCTCCCATAATGCAAAGCACATCTCCTTTTGGACATGTATGATGCTATGCATTAGGGTAAGGGCCACTACCCAGACCGGTTTCGACCTTTATTGAGGTCTCGATAGTGGGAGCCAGGCCCAGGAATGGAGATACCAAGGCAGAAGCAATGGAGGTCATCCTTACCTATAGGAGTTGCCAAAAGGTAAGAATGACCTCCGTTATTATTAATTATTAATAATAATGGAGGTCACCTTATTATTAAATTACTCTGGATTCAGAGAAAGACGTTGAGAGTTTATTTTTCACTTGGTTAGACTATAATAAATTTAGTTTAATCCTTTATCCAAGTGTGAGCAAACAAAGTTTGCGTCTCCATTCCTGGGCCTGGCTCCCACTGACGAGACCTCAATAAAGGTCGAAACCGGTCTGGGTAGTGGCCCTTACCCTAATGCATAGCATCATACATGTCCAAAAGGAGATGTGCTTTGCATTATGGGAGATATTAAGTAGGAGTGATGATAGCTTCATTCACCTTTGCAACGAGTTGCCTGGTGTTGCACCATCTTAGCTCAGTTCTGATGATATTTTCAGGGGCAAACTTTGTTTGCTCACACTTGGATAAAAGATTAAACTAAATTTATTATAGTTTAACAAAGCGAAAAATAAATTCTCAACAGTTGGGTGGTTAATGGCTACCACTGGATGCTGAAAGTGCATTTTCAATTAATATATACACAGTGTGCCCATTAAGCAATGAGACAACACTTATTATATCAAAACAAAAAACTATATTTGGAATTGTCAATTACAGATTCAAAATAATCTCCAACTCCACAGAACATTTACATGTGTCATACAGCACGGTGAAAGCGCTGAGCAGGAATCTCTTTCAGTGTCTGAGTCACACCACATTAACAGGATCGCTATGTATAAGCAGAAATATAAGTTTTTGTTATTTATTGTTTAGTTATTGGGATCCTTTTATGTCACTCAATAATCTTGAACTTTCTGAAAGTGATGTGATCGCACAATAATAAATTAATAGTATTTAGAATGAAATTAAATGAACTATGAAGCCAACCAGAAATTCATTTAAAAGCAAAAACAACTATATTATATTGAAAAATAATTACAAATGAATAATAGAAGTATGTCTAGGTGTAGATTTCTATATCAACTGGTGAAATACCACCACCTGGCTTAGTGGAGATCTGAAGTGGCAAATGCCATGTTTGGTCTCCAGAGCAGGGATTCTGGTTTGTCTCTCCCTTTTTCTTCTCTGTGCAGTATGAGTGATACCATTCAAGTTATGACAAACCTACTTAGAAACCCTTTAAGGAGTTGCTGAGAAGAGAGATGACCTCTCAGAAATGCAGACCACGATCTCATACAAGTCTCTTCTGTCATAGAACACCAATCCTCCAAACATTCCTAACTTCCCATTTCTCTGGCATAACAAAGGAGCCAACTGGGAACTGGGATGACCTCTGGAATTTACTTTCCTTGGTCTGACCACTGCTTCTGCTCATCTGACCATAAGATCTATTGTGAATGAGTCCCAGAATTTATTTTCTGAAGCATGAAAGCCTCCATTCAACACATACTCCTTATCTGCTTTCAAGTCCTGGTTCAATTAAAAATGTATCAAAGTAGGTGAAGAAAACAATTCAGCTTACCACATGAGGCTTGCATCAAGAATTCCAGCTTCATACTCTGACTAAATCAAGAAAAAAAATATGAAAATCAGTCATTAGCTGATCCAAATCTAATTTCATAAAGGCCAACAGGAGAAACATGCTTCCTGTCCAACTGGAAGCCACACCTTCTGGTTCCATAAAGCTGTTCGATGCAACTTCTCACCTGCACTTCAACCTCTCTGTCTTCCTGACTGCACCACTGTTACTTCACCCCAAGCTGACCTCCTAGCATCACTCTTTTCCTCAAAATCCAAACAATGTATGCCTCCTGTAGTTTTCCTACCAAAAAAGATCAGAAAATTACTAAATAACTTGGACACTAAAAAAAGTCTTCTGGTCCCGATGGCATCTCTCCAATTGTTCTCGAACATTGTGCTCCAGAGCTAACACCCATCCTACATCATTTCTACAATATCCATCCTATTCCAATAAAGGGTGATAGAAGTCTGCCATCACCTGTGTCCTTTTCAAAATAAACAAGGAAGTAATCAATGGCCAATTTCTCCACTACTTAGAGGCCCATAGTTAATCAGTGACCACTAGTACAGATTGCCACCCTCTGTAATTGGGTAGTCAGCTTTCTGTTTCAGTAAGGAAATACCGTGAGTAGACATAATACTTAAAATTATAATAACGGAATTAACTCACGTAAAATATTATTTATTAGCAGAATTTTTGCCTGCGTATCACAGGCATCTTCAGTACTCTTCAGTACATGTAACAAGGCTAATTAAACAATAACTGACAATTCCAAAAGACACCATCCAAATAGCTAAAATAAGATAACAAAAAAAGGTCATTAAATTTCCTAACTTATTTTAAAAAAAAATAAAAATTAGATAAATAAATAACATATACAGGTATCCCTTGCTTAATGCAGGATTTGATTAATGCAGCGAAATTAATTGCGACAATCCCTTTATATACGTGGCAAGAGTTTTGATTAACGTGCCTTTATATTTACCATGCAAAAACATGCAAACCTCAAGGAGTGTTTCCTGGCTGAGAGAAAAAAAGTCATGACCATGAAGACATCATTTCTCCCATTAAGCATTAAGATTCAGTGTATTACAAGCTCCAATTGTTCTGCTGTATTTACAAATAACGTTCTTCATAAATTTTTTCATTCTAAAAAGAAGTTCATCCAAATTCTCTTAATGATCTGTTTGAGAATGTGAAAGTTTTATTTTATTTATATTTTTTTATGAAATACGACATCGTTACTACAACCCATGGACATTGGAATCATTGTAAGGTTCAAAGCCTATTTTCTTAAAAAGACATTCTCAAAGGGTAGAAACAACAACGGGAGAAAATGTGATTACGCTCCAAGAATTTGGGAAAAATGTTAACATTAAACACGCAATTGAAAACATTCATGACTCATGGGAGCAAGTGTCTTCTAGCTGCATGAGAGCTGTTTGGAAATACGTTTTGCCAGAATGCGGTAATGATTTAGGTGGTTTCAAAATCCTGTGAATAATGTGGTTTGAAGAAATCGTTGCGATTGGTGAAGACCTTGGTTTTGATGGTGTTGATGCAGAAGATGTTAAAGAATTATTGGATTCAAATTGAAAAGATTTCAGCGCACATATGAAGATAACAAACAAATGGAATGTGAAGATGAGGTTCCAAAAGAGATAACAATCAAAGAACTGGATGGAATATTTTGAAGTTTAGAATTGCTTAAGCAGCAAGTAATGGATATGGATCCAGATGTTAATCGAAGAATGCTTGTTTTTGCTGAGGTCTACAGAGTCATTTTGCTTGTTATCGTAGAATTCATGCTGATAGGCAAAAACTAAAAGTGTTCAAATGATTCTTGATAACTGTCTTTGATAAAAAAAAATTGCAGTGACTAATGTAGGTACAAGCATTTATTAAACATTTACTTTGCATTCACTTTTTATCTTTCCTAAAAGAGTACCATATAAAACTAATCATTAATACAGTAATCGATCATGGACGAATTGTAATTTTTAGCATTGATTATTATATTTGATTAATGCGATTTTGATATACGTGGTAACATCAAAGGATTAATTAATTGCGTTAATCAAGGGATACCTGTTTATATACAATTAAAAAGTTACGATAGCTTAGCTGATTTAAAACATACTATCTCCCACAAAGGGAATACACGTAGACCATTGGATCTGTTTAAGTTAGGAGAGTGAAGTAAAGTTTCACATATTTCTTTATAAAGCCATACAATGAGGAACCAGCTTTTCAGAAGCTGGTTCCTCATTGTATGTAAAGAAATGCTATTACCACCTTCTTTATGGAGCACTTTGAACATGGACGCCCCCTCTCCCCACCTTCCATATAACAAAAAATATCATCAGTTGATATCCTATAACACCCATTCAAAAGTTCATAGACCACTATCATATCACCCTCTTTCTCCTGTTAACAAGAGTCTGCAATCCACACACTCACAATCTGTCCTCATAATCTAGATCCCATAATCTGGATATAATGTTCGTAATCTTCTTTGCACCCTTTCCTCAGTTTCTTAATCCCCTCGGAACCCAGGAGAACAAATCTGCACACAATAATCCTGGTGTATAAAGGCCAGCAAAGATTGGTCAAGCCTCTGCTACAAATGGCTCGCAAAAAAGTTAAGCTATTTTGAGCATGGTTAGTAGTTGGAAGGAGAAATCAATGCTGTTGCCACACTCTTCCTTGATGAGTCTTTGGACTCCCTGGAGGTGTCACATAATCATAATAATAAAGCCTTATAAAGAGGCTAAATAACTTCTTTAACCTTGCACGTCAATGTTCGCTTCAGCATCACAATTATCCTCTTAGTTGTATTTGCAATTTTTGCTATGTGACCGTTGAACTTTAAATTCCTATCCACCAATATACCGAGATACCTTGCCTCTTCAGTTTCTTGTAGCATAATCCCCCTAATATAACATGCCACTGGAACTCTAATCATGCCAAGGTGCATAACTTAACACTTACTAACATTAAAGTGACTGCCATTTTCGTTTGCCCAAATGTCCAATCTATTCAAATCATTTTGTAATTTGCATAGTGGCTATGCACTTCGCAACCATATGCCCGGGGAAGGAGTGTCCTTGGTTCAATTCCCGTCAATGATATGAGGAGCTTAAGGATCTTCCTCAGCCATAACCAAGTAAGCCAGTCTTGGGAATGGACAGCAGGGTTTTTTCCCAAGTTTATCTAGGGTTTTTCATCCCGCAAGCAGGCAAACCAGCCCCATGAACACACACAGGTTACAGTCATAGGATAATATAGTACTTAATCCCTCATTAGGAAGGCTCAACCATTCCTAAGGGGTGGTCGAGGAACGAGGGAAACCCCACACGAATAAGAATAATAAAAAAAAAATGTAATTGCTGAATATCAGTAGCATCCCTGATTGCCCTGCCAATCTTCACATCATTGGCAAACAATTGCACATCTGATGTTAGATCCTGCGTGATGTCATTAATGTATAGATTGAACAATAATGGTCCAAGGACTGAACCCTGCGATACACCACTGGTCACCTTAAATCTGGCAGATTCACGCCCACTGCATACCACTTTTTGATATCTGTCTGTCAACCATCCCCTGATCCAAGTCAAGAGTTTATATTCCAATCCGATATTCTCCAGTTTATGCAACAGCCATTCGTGTGGTATCCTATCAAATACCTTAGAAAAATCCAACATTATCATAGTGTACTCATTCCCTGTATCCAACACAGCTGTAACATTGTTATAAAATATGAGCAAATTGCTAAAACATGATCTTCCTTTAGTAAAACCATGCCGTTCCTTGCAGAGTATAGCATGTTTGTCTACCTATTTCTGTATGTGATTTCTTACCAACTTCTCTAAAATCTTCACTACCACACCAGAGATACTGATAGGTTGGTAGTTAAAAACATCAGATTTTGCACCACCCTTGTGCAATGGAACTCTCATACATTCCTTCCATTCCTGTGGTATCATTCCTGAGCTGAGATTCAAGTTTTACACATATGTGAAAGGCGTAGCCAATTCAGCAAACCAGCCGATATTCCATCTGTCCCTATAGACAAATTCTTATCCAGGTTATGCAACAGCTCTTCAATCTCATTTTCATGAACCCCTGTTAGATTGTGATAGAGTGGAAATTTATGAATTTCTATCTTATCACAGTCTAACATGCTTTTCCAAACAAAAGAATGAGATAAATACAGTAAATTGCCTCTAAGTGAAAATTAAGTATTATGTATATGTAAATCAAGTATGTTCTGTTATGAAAAGATTAAATGAGTATGTATTTTGTGCCATTCATGAATGTGGTTAATTCAATATTAAAAGTGTAAAACATTAGCAGAGCATTATGAAATATGTATAAAAGAATTATAAAATGTAAGCACAAATTCAACAGTTGGGGGGAGTCAAGTCCAAAGGTTACGGAGATGTACGCGAGGAAGCGGCTCGCCCCAAGTAAACAACGTGACGTCAGCGTACGTGCAATGAGCAGGGCAGAGAATGGACACCGTGACGTAATGGCAAGTCTGAGTCGGCCGGTCATCGAAAAGGGCGAGAATCACCGAGAAGAAAAGGGGAAATATAAGGGTCATGCAACCCTGTAACAAGGCTTTTTTCTCCCTGGATTTCCTGTGTGTTCGTCCCTCGTGGTGGCGGAGGGTGAGGGTGCCTCGATGTCGGCTCCCGATAGGCAGCTACGGTCTTGGCGGCCGTATTCGCCGTGAAAAGAAACAAGTCTGGCTGTCCACAGAAGGCCAGCTTCCTATGAACCTATGAAGCACTAAAGAACTGAAAAGGGAAGATAAGTAGACTTTGTTTGTGTTACTCTGAATAGGAATGAAAGATTTGTGTCACGTTAATATGTTATAGAGGAAGAACATTAATGATCTAGGATAGGATTGTATTGCTAAGACTTTAGAAGAATATTGATTTTACCTTACTATCTGTTGTTGTGTTAATGTTCGCCTTTATATTGAATGAAATTAAGGATATGTTTAGAGTACAGAATTGGCATAATATAAAGAGATTGTGAAAGATATGAATGTTATCTTGTGTAGTCTGACAGAGCTACGAAGTCTTAGATTGACTGTGATAATAGTACATGATTAATGCATTAGCGAAGGTTAATATAATTCATACTTTAGGAAGCTACTGTATAATATTTGTTAAGTGTAATAGTAGTGTTTGAATTTTATATACCTTGTCTGAAACTCCCTTAAGATGGGATTTTAATTTATGTTATTATGTGTATCAACTTTTGAGTATAATAAACCTTGCTTTTGATTCTAACAAAGACTTTCTGTAATTTCTGGAATCCAATGCACTGCTTATAAAATATTAATGCGAACCTATGCGGGATATTTGAAAAGGGTATATTTTGGCCATGTCTGCAGAGTTGATAGATATCATTTAGTAGTACTGTCCAGAGATTACCTCTTGGTTGTTAATGTTTAATAATCTAATAGCGCTAAGTGGCGCAGCGAAACAAATAAATTTCTTGGCGTTTTACGAGAGGTAAATCTTAGACACTCTGATACTGCCTCTATCTCGAGGAAATTCCACTGTCCCTCAGAGGTACCATGTGCTACCCAATAGTGAATTACGGAGATAAAGCAACAAAGGTTTAAAATAAATGTGAATAAGAAGAAGCGATACAACATAAATGGCGCAGCCAGTAGGATAGTTATAATAAGGAAGAAAAAATTACAACATAAATGGCGCAGCCAATAAGGTTAATATAGAAGAAGGTTTAGGTTAGAAAAGATAGAATAAAATACAACCATTGTACAATAAAAAACCAAGAATTGGACATAACGCCCCTAACTCTTCCAATGTAGCATTAGCACTGTGCACCACATTACATACTGACACCTGATTGATCTATCTTAGCAAAGTGAGCACTATTCAGGTCTGTGCAGTTAGCCTAGTGGGTTTGATTCCCATCACCGACTTCAGGAGCTTAAGGATCTTTCTCAGACATAGACATGTTAGCCAGTCTTGGGTGTGAACAGCAGGGTTTTTCTTCCCAGTTTATCTGGGGGTTTTCCTCCTGCAAGCAGACAAACTGGCCTCATGAACACACACACAGCTACAGCCATAGAATATACTGGGAGGCATAGGGTAGTCACCTTATCCTCAGGATGGGCATGACTTATAAGGGCTGAAGATAGCTCTGTAACAGGCCAGTAGGCCTAACACATAGAAGGGAGAAGAAGCACTCATTAACTGAACAATCTCATTAGCTTCCAAAGCTCGAGTACCATCTGCATTCAATAAAGTTATTCTTCCACATTAATTCTTTCTTTTGCTTGCAGCATAACAATATAATTCTTTTGGATTGCCTTTAGCTTGCATAGCCAATTTCTTTTCATACTCCAATTTAGCTTTCCTCACAATACTCGTTACTTTTCTGGCCAGTGCTTTATATATCTCATAACTCCTCTCACTCTTATTCTCACAATATTCTTTCCACATCATCATCTTCTTGTGGATCTCTTTCTTAATAAGGTTGCCACATCCATTTCACTCCCGACCTATTCATTCTTTGAACACTAGGGATAAGTTTCAGTAAGGAAATACCTTGAGTAGACATATTACTAACTATTATAATAACGGAATTAACTCACGTAAATTATTCTTTATTTGTAGAATTTTCACCTGAGTATCACAGGAATCATCAGTACAGGTACAAAGGCTAATTAAACAATAACTGTTATATTTACAACGCACCACCTAAGTAGCTCAGGTTAATTTCCTGAATTTAATTTAAAAAAAAAAGGGGGGGGGATTAAAAAAAAAATTTTTTTTTTATAATTAAATATATGTGTGTATACAATTATACATTAGGAAAGATTTGCTGCTTTATAAAGTACTATCTCCCATAAGGGGGAAAGAGGTAGCCCATCGGATCTGTTTAGGTCAGGGGAATGAAGTAATGTTTCACACATGATTCTTTGTATAGTCGTTTCATTAGAAACCAACTTTTAGGAATGACATTTGTCTTGTCCCACTTAACTCTGTGTCTGGTGTTGATGGCATGTTCTGCAAGTCCAGACTGTTCAGGTTTAAGGTACTGGATATATGACTGGTGTTCTTCTAACCAAATCTGAGCAGATCTTCCTGTTTGTCCGAAATATGATAACCCACACGAGCAGGGAATCTGGTAGACACCTGGATAGCTGAGATGTGGGAGCTTGTCTTTTGGAGACATTAGGAATGTGGAGATTTTTCTGACGGGTCGAAAAGCCACACAGATATTTACAGGTTTTTAACACCTTAGCTATGCGTTCGCTAACTCATTGTACATAGGGGATAGGTATACACGTAGGTTCTTCTGTATTTGAAGAGGATGCTGGAGCATGACTACTTAAAGATCTTTTTATGAAAGACTTCTTATAACCATTGGATATGAAGGAGGAATTAATGTACTGTAATTCTTTTTGTAAAAGCTCAGATTCAGTTAGAAGAACACCAGTCGTATATCCAGTACCTTAAACCCGAACAGTCTGGACTTGCAGAACATGCCATCAACACCAGACACAGAGTTAAGTGGGACAAGACAAAAGTCATTCACAAAAGTCGGTTTCTAATGGAATAGCTGTACAAAGAATCATGTGAAACATTACTTCATGCCCCTAACCTAAGCAGATCCGATGGGTTACGTCTTTCCCCCTTGTGGGAAATAGCTTTATAAAGCAACAAATCTTTCCTAATGTATAATTATATACACATACATATATTTAATTTAAAAAAAAAAAAAAATTTTTTTTTTTTAAATTAAATTCAGGAAATTAACCTGAGCTACTTAGGTGGCACTTTGTAAATATAACAGTTATATTGTAAATATAACAGTTAAGTTGTAAATATAACAGTAAATATAACTGAATGGGAAAAAAGCTAACATTTTTTCCATTCAGTAACTGATACCATTGGACCAAAGATAGTATTCTCCTAAGTTGTTCATAATTCCCAGCTTTTTAGTTCAGCATGTAACCTGTTTTAATTGGAGCATCAATACAATTTAGATATGTTCCAAGAAAATACAGCATGATCACTGTCTCCAAATGGCAGTAAAATAATCATATTTTTGATAAAGACCCCTTCTGACGCTATGAGCAAATCCAACACTCTTTGACCTCAAGTTCCTTCTTTCACATGCAGCTTGAGAAAGTTGTCTTGCAACAATTCAATAAATTCCTCTTCTTTCTTATCATGAAATTTCTCTTCTACTCAATCAATGTTTGGAAAATTAAAGTCACCCATAATGATCATCTGTTTAGTACCCATAAGTCTAAACTGGTGATGCATTTTTTTTTGCCCACTGCAACTAAGCTGCCAGGTCTGTAGCAACACTCCCACCATATAGACTCAAACTCACCACTACATGTGACATTGTTTTCTTGTGTTTCTACCCTAACTGGACTTACATCATCTGATATCATTAGTAGCACTCCTCCTCCTCTCCTATCTCTGCTGTCATTCCTAAAAATAGTATACCCATTACACTCGATCCCACTTACCATATCTGATTCTGATAGCCAGATTACACTAATGGCAACAATCTTAGGCCACATCGTATTCAATAAAGCAACAAACTCAAGTCCTTTGTTTCTAGTGTTCCTGGCATTTGTATATAGATATAATAAATTACAACCTAGCCTATTCTTATAATTAGATATGCAATCTATTAGTCTTATGCTAGAATTTTCTCTTTTCCTTCCACAGATATACTTAAAACGTCCAAACCCAAAGCATATTTTCCCACTCCTTCAGCACATACATAACCATGTTCAAAGGCATTCATATCTTTATTATGTTTGTATACCACAGCTGAACTTTCACACACATTTTCCCCATTCCTCCCTTGATGATCTAGTTTCCCTGACTCTCTGCATTGGGTCTCATATCAAGAAGTAATTTCTCCAAGTTTCTGATGCCAAATGAATTCAAGTGCAGGCCATCATTCTTATACAAATCTTTTCTACCATCAAACACACCCCACACATCTAAAAACTCACATCCATATCTTCTACATAACATGTGCATGAAATCATTTGCTATCAACACCCTCCTCCTTTCAATACTATCATATCTGGGTAGTAATCCTACAATTTTTACTCTCTCACTTCTTCCAACAGACCTTTCATATCTTCTCTCATACTATATTTGTCACCACTTAAATTATTAGTACCTATCAGAACTACCATTTCTTTTACTTTTCTTTTTTGGTTTTCAATTATGTTTGTCATGTTTTTAATTTTCGCTCCCTTGAAATTAGAAGTGGTGACTCCCTTGGCAAATGCAAATTTTAAAATTGAGTCACCAAACCATATCACCTCTTTTTTTCTTAGAATTTAACTGACTTACCTTGTTATTATTAGTATTTGTTTACCAAGTTCAGTACTTTCCTGCCTGTTCTTGTTCTGATCCTGTCTAAGTTTAGCCAAACATTTTTCCACCTTTTCAATTCCCTTGTTGATTTTCTAATAGTTTCTTTTAATCGAGATATTTTAACGTAAACTTATCCTCTGATAAATTATCATCATTGCAGCAGTACTTTTGTTTATCAGGACAAATGCTCTCCTTGGTAGCAACAACTTCAACTTTAGACACTGCCTTGTTACACCAAGTTTTTGGTGCTATTTTTAAGATTAGAAAAAACTAATAATATTTCTGCACTTATGTTATATCAAAAGAGACCTAATTTTTTTCACCAAAATGGAAGGTATGAGGTAATCAAGTTTATTTTTAAACATGATATATACATATATGTTATAGGTTTTCAATCTATCCAGGGAAGATTATACAAAAATAATATTTTTATGTGACAAGAAACATGTTCAAGTAACAAGCAAGAATGGCCTGAGATACTATTTTTGGGGAAAAGGAGATGAAGGATAAAATGTTCTGGGATTTCAATATTTTCAAATATTCTTATTTTCGTTACAAATTTTCCAATAACCTTTCACATTATGTCTTTACTAAGAGGTCATCATATTCACTTACTATTATTCAACATGTTAGGCACAAACATATATATATATATTTATACATACAAGTATATACAATGACCAATAAAAAAAACAAAGATCCCCTTAGTATATTAATCTTTGATTATATTTAAACACAATGCAGCATTTTTGCATGTGAAGAAAAAAAGAAGAAAGAGTAAGGGTCTTGGATTTGGTCATTTCATCGGAGGATGTATTTATCAATGAGGTGTCAAATCATCCACCAATTGGTGAAAGTGACCATGAGGTGATTACCTGGGTGGTTGCCAGCAGTGCAAGGACCCCTGTGAAAAAAGGGTATATGTGGAACTACAAGAGGGGTGATTATTAAGAGCTCAGGAGACAGCTTGCAGGTGTAGCATGGAATGAGGAGTTAGCTGGAAAAGAGATCAATGCAGCTTGGGGGATTTTCAAAAACTATTTAGTAGATGCAATGTCTAAATGTATACCATGGGTGAGAAGGTTAAATAAGGTAGATGTGAGATGGATGAATAAAGAGAAAAAGGGCATTGTGGAGGCAGCATAAGAGAAGTGGAAGTAACCAATTTCATGAGGTCTACAAAGACCAGGCAAGGAGGGTGACTTGGTTGATGAGAGTAGCTAAAGAGAGGTATGAACAGCAGTTAGCTAATGAAGCCAAAAAGAATCCTAGGGAGTTCTTTCAATATGTAGCCAGCAAAAGAAAGAATGATTATGGAAGGATGACATTGATTGGAGGAAATGGTATAAAGACAGCTGTTGCAGAATGTGTGGTGGAGATACTTAATGAGCAGTTCATAAAGATCTTTCAATCTTGTGAATGTGACTTCATGGAGAGATTAAGAGCAGTTGATGATGGGGAGGAGAGACTGACTGTAAGTGAGCAAGAGGTGTTTGGGGGAGTTGAGTAAACTAGATGTAAATAAGGCTGTGGGACTTGATAATATATCACCGTGTATTCTGAAGGAATGTGCCAGAGAGTTGACACCTGCCTTGACATATTTTTTTAATACAGGTCTTGCACTTGGTCAAGTTCCTAAAGAGTTGAAGGAGGGCAGGATTGTGCCACTTCATAAAGGAGGTGATCGAACTCAAGCATCAAACTATAGGCCTATCTGTGTGTCAGGTGTTATGGTTAAGTTGTTGGAGAGGCTTGTGAGAACTAGGATCCAGAGTTGGGTTGAAAACAATGGTATAATCTTTGATGGACAGCATGGATTTGCTAAAGGGAGGTCATGTTTTAGTAATCGACTTACTTATTACAATAAAGTGACTGCTTCCTTGGACAGAGAAGAAGAACACACAGTAATATACTTGGATTTCGCAAAAGCTTTTGATAGAGTACCTCATGATAAGTTGACAGTCAAACTAGAGCAGATGGGGTTGGATATTAGATTAGTGCATTGGATTGGAGACTGGCTATCTGATAGGTATCAACAAGTTGTGTATGGGGGTGCAATATCCAGAAAAAGGAAAGTCACTAGTGGAGTGCCTGAGGGGTCTGTTTTAGGGCCATTACTATTTAACTTGTATATTAATGATATTGGCAAAGATTTGGATGGAGATATTCAGTTGTTTGCAGATGATGCAAAGTTGGGACAAACCATGAGGAGTAGTGAAGATGTTGTGAGTTCAATGTTGCAAAATGTAAGGTTTTAAAATTTGGAAAACAAAGATGGGATACAGAATTTATGTTTGGTGAGAATATATTGTTGGAAATAGAGGAAATAAGAGATCTGGGGGTGATAGCGGATAAGGACCTAAAATTTAGGGGACACATAACCAAAATTGTGAAGACAACACAAAGACTTCTGGGAATGATGCGGAGGACACTGCCATGTAGAAGTAGGGAGATTCTTGTTCCATTGTATAAGGCTTTGATTAGGCCACACATGGACTATTGTGCCCAGATTTGGTCACTGGTTTTCAGCAGGATGAAGAGATGTTGGAAGGGGTCCAAAGGCGACTGACTAAGGTAGTTGCTGACCTCTGGAATGTCGAGTATAAGGAAAGATTGAAAAGATGTAATTTGCGGAGTCTCGTGGTGAGAAGGAAGAGGGGAGATATGATAGAGACCTACAAGTTGGTAAGGGGTTGTTATATGATCAATGGTGGAGAAGTTCTACAGAGAATAGTGGGAGATCAGGGGAGAACCAGAGGGTCATCCCTGGAAACTGTATAAAGAGGGTGTGAGTAGGGGAGTGAGAGGCAGGTTTTTTTTGTGCAGAGTTGTGAGTGATTGGAATGCCTTGCCTGAGAGTGTGGTGTCTGCAAGGAGTTTGAATGTGTTTAAGACACGGTATGATGAGATGTGTGTGAGATAAAAGGACCTCCTAGATGAGTCTTTGACTCCATGAGGTCTTGTTTGATAATAATAATAAGAAGAAATGAATGCATTTTTATTGACTACACAGATGTTCATGAATGTCTTTAAGTCCATACCTGGTGTCTAAAAAAGAAGAAGAGTTTCTGAATTATCTAACCAGTAGTCTCCCCTCTACAAAACACACACACACACACACACACACACACACACACACACACACACACACACACACACACACACACACAGAGAGAGAGAGAGAGAGAGAGAGAGAGAGACAGAGAGCAGATTACTTATTTCTTATAGGTTTTCAATCTTTCCAGGACTGATTATATAAAAATAATACATTTTATGTGACAAGAAACCATTAAAGCATGTTAAAGTCACAAGAGATAGAGACAAGAGTTACTGTTTCCAGAATAAAGGAGGTAAATTAGTAATAACTCAATAGCCACACAAGTAGTTTATCAGCCAATTTTCCATGTACGTATACAAAGTGACTAATATTCTTGTGGAGGTTTATATTCCTTTCAAAACCATCAATAAATAACATACACTAAAAGGGTAGTTTTGATTAAATATACTAATATAAAGCACTTGTTTGTTTCTTTTTTTTTTTAACAGATAAATGTTTTAAATGCATCTGATTAAAAAAAAAAATTTAAATGTGTTTGAAAGATATATATGCTACTGACAAATCAACTAAACTAAAACACCAAACACATGTACCATTGGAAACATTTGTGTGGCTGTACTCAGAAATTTTTCATTTTATAATGATTTCATAAGTTCAGCAAGTCGAATCATTGGGAGACGAGACAGCTAAAACAGACACTGATTGCCAACTATTCTGGATGACAATCAAGTGATTGAAATACACTGAATTAAATAATTCAGGTGTCCTAATATTAATCATGAGATAAAATGATGTATTATGATAACTTAAGTATATATATATCTCTAACATCCAAGATATCCTTAAAGGACAAAATTTAATAAATCTTATTTTACACATTCATTATAATGGTTTTAATTTGTTTAGTTAATTTCAAATATACAGATATTGACACTTATAAAAAATATTTTCTCTGTCTCCATTGAGTCAGACTCATAGCTAAGAAAAAATATTAATAAATTACAACTGAATTAGTAAAGCACTTCATCAAAGCCGAAGCATTGTAGACATAAAAATCTGTTGTAGAATTTCAGGTAGCTGTTTTGTATCTAAACATACAAAGGCTTTATTGGAAGGAAGCCCACGAGATAGCCTGGAAGGAGAAAAAAGTTATTAACATAAGCTGTAAGTGCATTGTTCATAAAAACAATTACCACTGTATGTTTTTGATAAGATCTGTGACACTTGTTTTTGACAGATTAGAAATTGTTCTCATATGTTGAGAGCTTATGATAACCATTACAATAATAGTAAAAGTATAAAGCTGGTGAAACAATTTATATTAGGGGTTTCACTAAATTGACAACTATGTTATGATAGTTGGTAATGACAATGCTTTTTTGCTTGGAAAGGCCTGTGTTCAAATTCCATTTAGGATGCAAAGAATCTTTATGTAAGAGCTTTTCAAATGAAGGTGAGTTAGCCAGTCACACACAAATTAACAGAGTTTTTCCACCTAGAGACTCCTTTTTTTTGTCATACAAGATGCACACAAATGCCAGAGAATTATATAACTAACAACCATAAAATAACCATAACAGCCATAGAAATTGAGTCTAACATGTAAGGAGAGATGAGATAATATACAGGGTAAGTCTAAATTATTGTCGGAGTTTCAATGGCCTATAATTTTCAAACTGGAGAAAAACAAAACTGCTTACAGAATATGAAAGAGTAACTCAAATTTTATTTGACAATGCTGTACTCGGTGCACTGATGTCTGGGAGATAATATGATGTCATACTTCAAACTGGCGACTGTTCAAGAGAAAGCAATGTGTATACGTTGGTTTTTCAAAACAAAATTCATTATCACAATGTAATGTTGTTACAGAACTCAGTATGGAAAACATCCATCCTCAGATAATGCTATCCGACACTGGTTAAAGCAATTTCAAGAGACTGGTAGTGTTCTACACCAAAAAGGAGCAGGAAAACTGAGTAGTTCGCAGGAAGATGTTGATCGAATCCAGGAAACATATTATTGAAGCCCACAAAATCAACCAGACAAGCTTTGCAGTTAGGTTACCACAAACAACTGTTTGCAGGGTTGTTCGTAACCACCTCAACTCTTTTGGCCTTTTAATCCAGATGATAAACCCTGCCATATCCAATTTATCCAAGACATTTTGTGAAAATGTTGAAACTGATGAAAATTACCTTCAGATATGGATATTTAATGATTAACAATGTTTTGCATATCAGGGAGGGTAAATCATCATAACTGCAGAATATGGGAATCAGAAAACCTTCACACCATTCAAGTATTCGAAAGAGATAGTTCAAAGATAAAATCTGGTGTACTCTGTCATGTTTGGAAGTTTTTGAGCCCTTTTTCTTTGCAGAAAAAAATCACAGCAGTGAACTATCTAGACATGCTACAGCTCTATCTGTTACCCCAGTTGGAAGATCGTCAGCCAAATGTGTTCCAGCAAGATGGAGCACCATCAGATTGGGCTCTTATTGTCCAAGAATTTCTTGACATGCATTTTCCAGGATGCTGGATTGGGCATGTTGGACCGATTCCATTGCCTCTGTGCTCACCCAATGTTATGCCACTTGATTTCTTCCTATGGAAATATGCGGAGGACATTGTTTACTACACCTCTATGACCATTCTTCATGAACTGAAGACCAGAATTATCGCTGTGATAGAAACAGTTATACCACAAATGATGGAGAACACTTGGAGGAAAATTTATTATTGCTTGGACATCTTACGTGCCACAAAAGGCACACATGCTGAAGTTGTTTAGCATTCTGCAGTACTGATTCTATAGGTAATAAAACTTTTTGAGTTACACTTTCATATTCTGTAAGCAGTTTTATTTAGTTTTTTTTTCCTGTTTGAAAATTATAGGCGATGGAAACCCCAAAAATAATTTAGAATCACTCTGTATATCTTGGAAATTTTGTGCTGGTTCACCAATCAAGCAAATATCTCACTCTTCAGACATTAGTCTGACAAGTGAGATCTTCCTTTTACCCTTTTATATATATAATGTTATGCATTATGGAAAGGGTCAGTACCCAAACAAGTTTTGAATTATACTGAGGTACTGTTAAGGTGTAGGTGCACCTCTCACTCTTAAAAAACTCTTGAGTGATCTACATGATCACTCTAAATCTCACTGAGCAACCTAAAGGGTTGATCAGTGAGATTTAGACTCTTAAACTCTCATCAGGGGATCTACTCAGTGAGAGGCAAAAACTTGTGATGAAGCAGAATTAATCTACTCCCCAAGAATCAAGTCCAAAGACAAAGATTATTTAACTTGAGCTAAAGAGTAGGTGTTACTTCTCCAAAAATTCTGAGTAATCTACACGATCGCTCTAAATCTCACCGAGTGACCCAAAAGGATAACTACTAAACCTATCAAACTCTCACAGATGGCTCGACTCAGTAATAGGCAAAAACCAGCCACCAAGTAGAGCCACTCTACTCCATAGGAAGCAAGCCCAAAGATGAACATTATTAATAGTTGGTGAACATTTTTTCACTTGGTTATAAGTTAAATGAAAGATGCCAAGAAATTATGTTGTTGATTAGTTCTTCATACACACCCTGAAACATCAATAAAAGTCAAAACTGGTCTAGGTAATGGTCCTTCCCATAATGCATAGCATTATATACACCCAAAAGGATGTGTGCTTTGCATTATGGGATACTAAGGCAATTATTGTGAGGTCAGGTCATTAGCCTCTATGTACAAAAAGTCTAGTTGTGGCAGCACTTCACATGCAAACTGTGTTTGTTTATACTTGGGTAAAGGATTTAAACAAAAATCTAATTTCTTGGCATCTTTAATTTATAGTATGACTAAGTAAAAAAACTTTCAACATGAATAACAGTCAGTCAGTCAGTATACATCCTCAGTTTAACTCTGAATTCATGTTGCTAACCTGATTGGTCAAGAGGTTAAGTGTACTCACTCTCCAACCCAGAGGCTATAGGTTTGAATCCTGTATTGGGCCAGAATGTTTGCTTTACATGGGAGAGGACTTTTATTCTTTGATGTGAGACCACCACCACCTCATTTACTGGAAGGCTAAAGCAGGCTTGAAAAAAGTTCTATGTTTAGTCTGAAGAGCAAGGTGGATTGTATATTATATACATTGTGGATTATATATATATATATATATATATATATATATATATATATATATATATATTATTATTACCATTAAATGACACCTCCAAGGAGTCCAAATATATATATATATATATATATATATATAAAATAATAAGTAACATTCATAAAACCTTAGCCAACCAGCATTACAAATGTATTATAGGTTCACATTTTTCTGGTGAGAATCACATAAAAAAATCTTTGAGTTTCTTATTCGGCTAAGAAACGATATGAGATGTAATATTCCTTAACTTAAACAAGTCATATGTCGCCGAATTGAAGCCTTTGGCTCTTCATATATCTAATAATTTATTAGGACACCTCTCGGCAATACTCATAGAAGGGTTGTAAGTTCTGTTCACTACAAACTTGATATTAACTAGGTCTACCTACTCACTGATGAGACCTCAATAAAGGTTGAAACCGGTCTGGGTAGTGACCTTCTCTCATAATGTTGAACAGCAATACAGCTCCTAGGAGCTAAGTTCACATTATGGGTAAATATCAAGAATAGTGATCGGAGCTTGCTCCACCTTTGACATGAGTTGCCTCAGCTTGCACTACCTTAAGGGTCAGTTGCTGCAGTATCCAGGTATTTGCTTACGCTTGGAATCGCCGAACTTTATATAGTTTCTACTATATTCGGCATGAAACTCTTTGAGTTTCTTATTCGGCAAATGATATGGGATGTAATATCCCTTAACTTAAACAAGTCATATGTCGCTGAATTGAAGCCTTTGGCTCTTTATATATCTAAAATAAACCCCTTCCCATAACTCATTCTTGCATGACAAGCTTGATCAGTGTTTCTCACTAACTACATTACAGCCATTTAAGTTTAAAAAATGTCAAAACTTTTCTTCTACCTTAGCCTTAATATATTCATAGGCACTTCTGTTTTAATGATGTAACTGTTCATGTAGTACTGTCATAAGATCCTGTATACACCTCCTGAGGGTATATGTCAGGAATTTGATAATAATGACTTCTGTGTTTATCAATAAATCTTATCAGAGAATAGAAACCATTACTATGCAAGTTTTACAAAAAATTGGGGAGTTATGTTGTAGCATAAATGGTACAACCACATAACAAGGTGGTATTGCCATAGTAACAACTAAGATTAACAAAAAACTGCATATTGAGAAAGTGAACAATGATATGTGTTCAAGAGAATGCGAACAACGATATGTGTGGAATATATCCAGTTACTGACAAGTTTAAGCTTGATCAATAACTGGATATATTTCATAAAAAAATAACATTTCCTGGAAGCCTATTCAGTCTTATTTACAATAACAAATTATATTAGGAAAAGCAGCAAATCAATTTTTTTCATTAAGTTTTGAAATTGTTTTTGTTTCATTAAAGCCATTTACTCACCTGTATGCTTGATCTCCCAATGATCCAATAAAAATCACAAAGACATTTACTTCGGGATCAGACAGTACAAGATTGCTAACAGATTTAGAAGAAATGCCATAGCGCTCAAGATTTGCATCACTAAAGAGAATCACAAAATGTTCATCAGCATCTTCTGAACGAGCTGATTTAATGGAATCATCTATTGCTGAAAGAGTGTTATCTCCACTCATGCAGAACTGAGAATGAAGTTGCATAAGCTAGAAAACAACACATAAAACATGTATGAATATGTTTATATCTATCTAATAAACACACACAGTAGCAGTACTAAAAAAAATGCAACATTGATAGTTATGCTATATTATTTAGTGTACAAATACCAAGTTATGAATGAGTGTTTTTATTTTAAAAGTACAATTTCCATCGATGAGTCCTTGACACCCTGGAGGTCTCAGATAATAATAATAATAATAATAATAATAATTTAAAAAAAATGTAGGCACTCTTCCTAATTGAAGCCATCCATATGGCCAAGTAGAATGCTATGTGACCAAAGTGCTATTTGTTGTTTCCTCAGTATTTCAATGAACCACCTTTAGCATACTGGAAATCAAACTTCATGCAATGTTGTTTGCGATGAATTCAAGATACCACACATATTACTGTTTTCTGCATTTCTTCTTTCATTCTTGGTGCTTCTCTATTGTTCTACTTCTCAAATACCAGTGATGTTCAATAGGATTAAGATCTAGGCTGTGACCAGATATTGGGAGTATTCTGATGTTTTCGGTCTCTGCAGGTATTCCTCATTTTTTGACTAGGAAGGGATCATAAAAGTCAGCAAAAATATGAAAATGAACTTTTCTTCCAGATATTAAATCATGGCAAATGTCAGCATATAAAAATACTTACCATTTTAGCTTGATGACATGGTGCAGGATCATTCTGAATTATAATATTTTCAAATGCAGTGTTCTATTACAGACAGCAACAACTTTATTTTCAGGATGTCAGTAGTCCAACAACTCCTTTACTCAAAATGGAATCATAAACCAGGGGGGATGCAGAAAATTGATTGCATATTTCAAAGAGTCTTATGAAAATTTTCATGTCCATCTGATGTACTGAATTCTACCCGAGTTAAAGGTTGAACTTTAACCCATTTCGAAAAATGAGTGATTCGTGGATCTGAATTTCAGTTTGCATTTTAAATATGCAGAATGAATGCATTCAGTCCAAAAAGTTCTCTCATCACCAGAAATAAGATGCCTTTTAGCTGATGTCCACTAACTAATATGTAACAGTAGTGTTATCTGCTACAACTCCTGTACCAACATTTTGCTGTGTTAAAGTTCACTCAATGTAACCTTACAATTTTATGGAAAAAATGCTACAAGTAGTAGTCTGCTTCTTAGAAGAAAGCCTTTAATTCTTTTCACTTGCAGGCTTCCTATTCATCTTATCTACTTCACGCTTTTTTTTTTTTTTTTTTTGGAAGAGAAGAAATACTGTTGAATGATGGCATTCCAAATTTTTTGCTAACATTTCATATTGAATATCCTTCACTGAGAGAAGAAAGATGTTCCTTCATTAGCAGCTGCTGATAAAGCAATACTAGATGTCTTATGAAATCAAATATTATTGCATCAAGGCTGTTGTGAAGTTTTTTTTTTTTTTTTTTAAATTCACACAGAAGAAATTTCCAGATAATAACAGTGCATAACAGAATTCCCATAATACATTATTGTAAGGATGAAGGATGACACTATTCTGGAATGAGGTAAAAGAAAAATCCAATTTGAGTCCATGAATCTTTTTTTTCCCTCTTTTGAACTATTTATTTGGAACATTATGAAACTTTATTTGAAGGATTGAAAATTGAAAAAAAAAAAAATGTAGATGAGTGGTACAGCAGATAAAATACCTAGCATTACAGAAGAGGTATAAATCTCTGCTCTTTTTATGCACTATATATACACACACACACACACACACACACACACACACACACACACACACACACACACACACACACACATGTTCATTTTTTTTTTGACTGAGTGAAACTGATAAAACAAGACAAGTTAATTTAATGAGGCACACAACATGTTTCATCAAAAATGACTTCTTCAGGTGTGGGAACACTTAAAGCAAATGTGAAAATCATAAAAACACTGTACCATTATAATAACAGAGTTTACAAGTCTGTTATTATAATGGTACACTGTTTTTATGGTTTTTTCATTTGCTTTAAGTTTTCCCACACACGAAGTAATTTTTGACAAAACATGTTGTGTGCCTCATTAAATTAACTTGTTTGTTTTCTTGGTTTCAGTCAGTTAAAAAAAAGTATATATATAAAAACAGAAGGATGACAAACTTTCAATTTGAAATCATAAATGCACTTCTGCTTTTATATTCTCCATTTCCTGAACTTAGTATTATTTGCTTCTAAGCAGCAATCCAGTCTGGTTGATTCAAGTTTTGAATATATTTTCAGCACACAAAGAATAGTATTCATATTTTGTCGTCGTCCGGTAGCATCCTCTAGCAAGAGGGTTGCAGCAGATGAACAGATCTTCTCCATTTCTCTCTGTCTGTCGCTTCCATCATTCTTAAACCAGTCCATTCCACGATGTCATTAAACCACTCTTTAGTTGGTCTTCCACGTATTCCCTTCCCCTCAACTTTCTCTTGTAATATAGTTCTTGCTAGGTGTCCTGAAGAACCTCTCAGAAGATGTCCTGCAAATCTGGTCTTTCTTTGAATAATATTTCGAGCAGTGTTCTTTCCATCCCAACTCATCTTAAAACTTCCTGATTTGATATAAACTATTACACTTTTTTTAATAATGTTAGTCAAGTAGCTTTTATTTTATCGTCCTACATGTTTTGCCAATTTTTCTATCAGCATCTTCAGGGAATACAAATTAGTAAGCTATATGAAGGTAACAGACTAGGTTATAACTGATGGTTCTAATTAATACAAAAAATTAGTATTGTGCGAGACAATGCGCGTGTCTCGGAAACGTGATTTATTCGTTATGGCTCATGATGTAATTGTCATGAAAGTTCATTTCTTTGATGTTTAATGATCTGATTAAAGCTTTCCAAATTTCTGGTAAGGTTAGACCTTGATTCTTGTTTAGGTTTTCAGTTTTACGGGCGACTGTAGCTGCTTCCTTGAAGGTTCTTGAATGGTAGTTATCTTCTATATAGGGCATAAGGCTCTTATCCCACTCAATGTGATGGTTGGTAGAGGCAAAGTAGCAAGAAAGGCCTGAAATGTCTTGTCTGTTGTTTCTGACATATCCTATGTGTTCTTTCTTTCTCGTTTCAAAGCTTCTAGAGGTCTGACCTACGTAACTAATACCACACGAGCAAGGTATATTATATACTCCAGAGTACTTGTAGAATGGATGAGGGTCTTTCAGTGATCTTAAAAATTTCCGAATAGTGTTAACTGGCTTGAATGCTACTCTGATATTATGTGGTTTGATTTGATATTCTTTCTGTATAACTAATCTTTTCCATCTTTCTATAACACCACATTTCCGATGCATTCGCCGTGGTGTGCAAACGCTGTGGTGTTTGCACACCACGGCGCTTGGCCACACGAAGGAAGACTTGGTTTCGAGTCTAGTCGGTGACTAGAGGAAATTTTTCTAAGCCTTTTTTCGACCGGTTCCCAAGTTAGTCGATCTCTGGCACGGGCAAGCAGGTTTTTTCCTCCCAGAAACTCAGGTTTTCCGTCCTGTAAACTCAAGAAAATCGACCGTAGAACCCACATTATTTCAGACATTAAATATATTGTGTTAGGGTTAGGGACCACAAGATGGCGGCACATTTGAGCAGTCTTTCTTCACTGTGTACTGATTAATTAGTGATAGCATTGGGCCATCTATCTCTGAATGGTACCAGTGGAGATTGAACTGCCCACTCCGCCTCCAAAAGTTAGGGCTAAATGGCCTCGCCTACTCCCCATATACGGGAATAAAAAGGCGTTAGCTGATTTTTAATTCTTTCCATCTCTCTCTTTTGAGTGTCCATAACTTGCAACACTCCAAACTGTTGCTTTAACTATGACAATTCTAACACCTATTTTAGTATTCTTGTTTATTAAAATTTTCTTCATTTCCATAAATGCCGATTTAGCTTTGCCTATTCTATTTCTAATGTCCAACCCTGAAGTTCCTTTCTCTGAGATCCAGCTACCTAAATATTGAAATCTTTCCACTTCTAAAATCTTTCCTCCACATCTTATCCTTACATTATCTCCTATTTTTCTACCCATTATCATTATCTTGGTCTTTTTTGTGTTAATTCTTAGTCCGTACTCTTTACAAGAGTTTTCAATTCTTTGAACAATTTGTTGTAACCCATTTTCACTTTCTGCCATCACCACTACATCAACCGCATATCTTAAGTTATTAATGATTCTTCCATTTATTTTTATTCCTTCTTCTACATCCTCAAGTGCCTCTCTAAGCATTTTTGTTCACTATAAAGATTAAACAACAATGGTGATAACTTGCATCTGTGTCTAACTCCTCTCTCCGCTGGGAATTCTCCTGTTTCCTCTCCATTTACACATACTGATGCTGTTTGTGACCAATATAATCTCTTTAAAATTTCCAAGTCATAAGAGTCAATATCAATATTTTCTAGAATGTGAAAAAGCCTTTTATGTTTCACTGTATCAAATGCTTTTTTAAAATCTAGAAATCCCCAAAACAACTTTCCACCATGGTTTAGTGTTTTCTCTCCAATAATTCTTAGACAGGTTATAGCCTCTCTAGTTCCTCTGTTGGTTTGGATTCCAAACTTCTTCATTCATTTCTTTTTCTATTTTATTCCTAATTCTCTCTAAAATTATTTGCACCAGAATTTTTGCTGTGCAAGTTATAAGACTTATCATTCTAAAATTATTGAAGTCTAAAACTCCCATCTTTTTTTGGAATGGGTATAAAAATTGATCTTCTAAACTCCTCTGGTAATAATTCTTGTCTCTCAGAAATTCCATTAATAATTTGCCATAACACTTCCATACCTTTTTCACCTATATTCCTTATGAGTTCTATCTGTAAACCATCTATTCCAGGGGATTTTCCTTCTTTCTGCCTCTGCTACTGATGGCTTAAGCAAGTTTGAGCATGGTTAGTAGTTGGAAAGGGAACAATCGTTCGATGCTGTTGGCACACTCTCCCTCAATAAGTCTTTGGACTCCCTGTGGATATTACATAATAATAATAATCTTTTGAATTGCTAGATTCAATTCCTCCCTCGTGATGCACAGCCTCTGCCCACTATGGTCTTTCATTTGATTTTCTCCTCTTTCTCTGTCTTCATAAAGTTTACTTACATATTCTTCCCATCTCTGTAATATCTTCTCTTTTTCTATCAGAATTTCACCTCTTTCATTCTTGATTGCTTCAGTCCTTTGCATCCTTCTCCTTCCTGTCATCATATTAATGTTTTTATAAACACCTTTTATGTCATTTCTTTCTGCCTTTGCTGTTGTATCTTTACTTATTTCATGTAATCACTCTTTCTTTTTCCTTCTTATCTCTCTCTCTTTGTATCTCCCTACTCAAATCTTTATACTGCTTTTTTATCTCCTCTGTTTTACTATTATTAACTTTCTTCTTTGTATTATTTTCCTCAAAATATTGTCCATCATCCATGGTTTCTTTCTTTTCTCTCTTAACTCTTCTTTTTTGACTAAATGTAATTCTGTAGCAGTAATTATGCTTTCCTTCAGAATCTTCCATTTTTCACTTACATCATCATTTTCTTGTATATTTCTCTCATTCATTTCTTCCTCTATTTTCTTTGCAAATTCATTTGCCATACTTGGTATCTTCAGCCACTCCATGTTCCATGATTTGTTCCGTTTCCCTGTAGTTACTTTTTTTAGATTAATCCTTATCTTAGTTGACAACAATATGTGATCTGTATCACAGTCTGCTCCTGGATAAGTTGTCACATCTTTTATAATGTTTCTATATCTTTTGTTTATCAAAATATAATCTATCTGATTTCTTCTACTATTAACATCCTCCCCTGGGAATTTCCACGTATACAATTTTCTTGGATGTTTCTTAAACTAAGTGTTCATAATTGCTAAATCATGTTTTCTACAGAAATCCAACAACATATCTCCTCTTTCATTTCTCACTCCCAATCCATATAGCCCAACAATATCTTCCTCCCTTCCTCTTCCGATTTTTGCATTCATATCGTCCTATATTATAATTATATCTTTTGTTTCTTTACATTTCAAGCCCTGTTCTATATTGCCATAAACTCTCTCTACCTTCTCATCCTCATAATCACAAATAAGTAAATATATCTGAATAAGTAGAATGTTTCTTGGTTTTGCTTTCATCTTTATCACCAAAACTCTGTCTGAGATTTGCCAGTCATCCTACCATTCATTTATTCAATATTATACCAACACCTGCTTGATGTTGCTCTTCTCCTCCCGAGTAAATTCTTATTCCATCCTCTGTTCTAAAATCTCCTTTTTCTTTCCATCTCACCTCAGCCATTCCCAGAACATCTATTTTCAATCTTATCATCTCCATCTTTACAATCTCCAATCTTCCAGTTGGAAGTAAGGTATTTACGTTCCAAGATCCAATGCGAAAATTACTTTTAGCCCCTTTTCCACATGAATATACATTCCATCTTCCACTTCTCCACCTCCCGCAGGCTTTAGTAAAGAAGATTCATATGACTGACATGCAATCTGGTCCATATCCATACTGGAACAAGTGGCCTCCCTGGTAGCTAGTTGCGCAGATCCGGACCCATGGGACCCACCCTGAACTGTGCATCGCTCGTCATTTTGATCTTTACTGCTCATCCAAACTAGGGAAAAAGTAGAAGCATAGGTTTCCCGTAGCCTTCTATGCATGAAGGAATGAAAGAAGTAAAAAATAGAAAGAATCACCCCTAACCCTCGATTACTCTAATAGCATTGGGGGGGGGGGGGGGGGGAAGGAACAAGAAAGAAGAAAAGGATAGAAAGAAATAAGAGTAGGGACCATCCTACAGATAATATAACAGATGTATATTACATGAAATAAGGAATGGTCCAGTATCAGGCACCTTGGGTTCGCCACTCCCGTACTCACTAAAGTGAGCCCTTGAGGTATTCATATTTAACAGACCTCTAATCAAATCCTACTACTCTGATGATATCATGGTTAAAAAACATACAAAACAAAAGAAACAAATATAGTATAGTTAGTTCTCACTATGGCAAACACTACTATTATGATGATAACTCATTCACTATAACAAAATATTAAGAGTCCCACAATTGATGCATCAATGCTGTTTATAAGAAAACTTGCTATAGGAAACATTCCATCTTAGTCCCTACTGTGAAAGCTGACTTATGCATTATACGGAATAAAAGACATTATGCTAAAATGGTATATTGCATTTGATAGTAGATTAAATCCTCATGACTGGATCTTCTTAAGTCATAACTATTCATTCTGTTTAAATGTGGAATGTTGATCTTCATATAAGCTAACTCCTGAAAACATTTTTAACACTTAAACTGAATCTGTGGAAGACTTTTGCCTTCTTGCAACATATATAACTGGAGTGGAATGAGAGCAAATAATAGTATCCTCTATTTCTCTGTAGATTCTTCCCTGACCCCCCCCCCCAAAAAAAATACGACATTCATAGTAAACTGAAACAAGACAAAATTAAGAATTTGCTAATTTTGGTGAATTTGTAGATGATTGAATCAATGTCATCCATAGTTAGGTGAAATGGTGCATTTTATTTTTAGATTTTAGACATTATGTATGATGACTTAATATACAAGTAAATTACTTAAATAATGAATTGAACATAAAACATATTTCATGATGAGTAGCTCATCATGAAATATGTTTTCATCAGAGTCAATACACAAAAAGTATTATTATTATATTATTAATACCACCCTAAGACCTCATGGAGTCAAAGACTCATCTAGGAGGTCCTTTTATCTCACACACATCTCATCATACCGTGTATTAAACACATTCAAACTCCTTGCAGACACCACACTCTCAGGCAAGGCATTCCAATCACTCACAACTCTGCACAAAAAAAACCTGCCTCTCACTCCCCTACTCACACCCTCTTTATACAGTTTCCAGGGATGACCCTCTGGTTCTCCCCTGATCTCCCACTATTCTCTGTAGAACTTCTCCACCATTGATCCTATAACAACCCCTTACCAACTTGTAGGTCTCTATCATATCTCCCCCTCTTCCTTCTCACCACTAGACTCCGCAAATTACATCTTTTCAATCTTTCCTCATACTCGACATTCCAGAGGTCAGCAACTACCTTAGTCAGTCGCCTTTGGACCCTCTCCAACATCTCTTCATCGTTCTGAAAACCAGGTGACCAAATCTGGAAATGATAGTCCATGTGTGGCCTAATCAAAGCCTTATACAATGAAACAAGAATCTCCCTACTTCTACGTCAGTGTCCTCTGCATCATTCCCAGAAGTGTGTTGTCTTCACAGTTTTGGTTATGTGTCCCCTAAATTTTAGATCCTTATCCACTATCATCTCCCAGATCTCTCATTTCTTCCACCTCCAACAATATATCCTTACCAAGCATAAAGTCTGCATCCCATGCTTGTCTTCCAAATTTTAAAACCTTACATTTTGCAACATTGAACTCACATCCCCATTTCAATGCCCAATCACTCAATTTATTCAAGTCTTCTTGTAAGGCCACAACATCTTCACTACTCTTCATGGTTTGTCCCAACTTTGCATCATCTGCAAACAACTGAATATCTCCATCCAAATCTTCACTAATATCATTAACATACAAGTTAAACAGTAATGGCCTAAAACAGACCCCTCAGGCACTCCACTAGTGGCTTTCCTTTTCCTGGATATCACTCACCCCATACACAACTTGTTGATACCTATGACCAAATCTGGAAATGATAGTCCATGTCACACTAATCTAATATCCAACCCCATCTGCACTAGTTTGACTGTTAACTTATCATGAGGTACTCTATCAAAAGCCTTTGCAAAATCCAAGTATATTACTGTGTATCCTTCTCCTCTGTCCAAGGAAGCTGTCGCTTTATTGTAATAAGTAAGTAGATTACTAAAACATGACCTCCCTTTAGCAAATCCATGCTGTCCATCAAAGATAATACCATTGTTGTCAACCCAACTCTGGATCCTAGTTCTTACAAACCTCCAACAACTTAACCACAACACCTGGCACACAGATAGGCCTATAGTTTGATGCTTGAGTTCAATCACCTCCTTTATGAAGTGGCACAATCCTGCCCTCCTTCCACTCCTTAGGAACTTGACCGAGTGCAAGACTCGTATTAAAAAAATGTGTCAAGGCAAGTGTCAACTCCCTGGCACATTCCTTCAGAATACGTAGTGATATATTATCAAGTCCCACAGCCTTATTAAGATCTAGTTTACTCAACTCCCCATATACCTCTCGCTCACTTACAGCCAGTCTCTCCTCCCCATCATCAACTGCTCTCAATCTCTCCATGAAGTCACATTCATAAGATTGAAAGACCTTTATGAACTGCTCATTAAGTATCTCCACATGTTCTTTATACCATTTTAACCAATCAATGTCATCCTTCCATAATCATTCTTTCTTTTGCTGGCTACATATCAAAAGAACTCCTTAGGATTCTTTTTGGCTTCATTAGCTAACTGCTGTTCATACCTCGCTTTAGCTACCCTCACCAACCAACTCACCCTCCTTGCCTGGTCTTTGTAGACCTCGTGGAATTGGTTATTTCCACTTCTCTTATGCTGCCTCCACAATGCCCCTTTTCTCTGTATTGCAAACTTGATCTCTTTATTCGTCCATCTCACACCTACCTTATTTAATCTTCTCACCCTTGGAATATATTCAGACATTGCATCTACTAGACAGATTTTGAAAATCCCCCAAGCTTCATTGATCTCTTTTCCAGCTAACTCCTCATTCCACGCTACACCCGCAAGCTATCTCCTGAGCTCTTCATAATTATCTCCCTTGTAGTTCCACATATACCCTTTTCTCACAGAGGTCCTCGCACTGCTGGCAACCACTCAGGTAATCACCTTATGGTCACTCACCAATTGGTGGATGATTTGACGCCTCATTTATAATTACATCCTCTGATGAGGTGACCAAATCCAAGACCCCTTAATCCTCGTGTGCCCTCTGTTACATACTGTCTGAGGAAGTTATCCCTCAAAAACTCATTTTCTTTACTTCCAGTTGTTATCTCATCATTCCAGTCTATATTGCAATAATTAAAATCACCCATAATCATCAGCCTTTTCTTATTTGCTTGGCTAATTTGATTATACATTTCATTATAAATATATAATTATATTTAATAATTATATTTATATAATTATAAATCACCACCATCCACATTACCTGGTCTATAACAACATCCAACCATGTATTTGATTCTAGTCACCTCTATCTCACACCATACTGCTTCAAAACCACTGGCACTATTTCCCTCTTGAATCTCTACTTTGTATGCACATAATTCTTTCTCTATCATCAATAGCACTTCCCCCCTCCCTTTTTACCCCTTCTATCCTCACGAAACACATCATACCTTTCCATCTCTATTCCTGTCAGGATGTCATCCTCTTCCAACCATGTCTCACTTATTCCGACAATCTTTGGGTGAACAGATGCAATTAATGCTACCATTTCATCTGTCTTGTTTCTTATACTTCTAGCATTTGTATACAAACACAACAGCTCGTTTCTGGATCTACAGGCCAGTTCCACTGATACCACTCACTCGATGTGATCTCTCCATGCTCGACTGGGGCCATTTCCTTTTCTGCTTCTTCATTTTAGAACCCTTTTCAATTCCAACTGTTTCCTCTTGATCCCAGGTCATCCCATTCATTTCCTGCCTACACATGCTCTCCCCCTCCCGTTGGAGCATCCGCCTTTCTCACGCTGTGTGCCCCTGTCCACCCTGAGTCTCCCAGTTTCCCTGCTCCTCTTGCACCCATTCTCTCATTTTCTATACTAATACCACTCACTTCCCCATTCATAACCACCTCTTCATCTCTCCTGCTCTTCCACATCACTTCCCGCTTGATCAGATTCATTCTCTCTACTCACTTCTCTATCTTCCAGCAGCAGTCTCTCCAAGCAACTCACACCATAACCACTCAAATGCAGTCCATCACTCCCATACAGCTCACTTCGTTCCTCAAACTCATTCCACACATTAACAAACTGTACTCCCATCTCCTCACACATTTCAGCCAGCATATCATTCATAATAATTGCTCTCCGCCTCATTTCATCACAGTCATACCTAGGCAACATGCTGACTACCCTTCCTGTCACACTATTCTCTTTTATCCTCCTGATATCCATTCTGACACGCTCTTTGTCCTCTGTCAAATCATTCAAACCTATTAATACTATTAACTCTTTTGCTCACTCCTGCCTCATATCCAATGCCTCAATCACTCTACTCATTTTACCACCTGGAACATACCTTGTGTATGCTATCCTCCAGCACACCTTTAATAATGGAGTCGCCACTCACTCATCTTTCGTTAACTCTTTCATGCCATCATGATTTTTAAATAGTTTTTACCCGAATTTTCTTAATTTCATTCCGCATCCATTTCATCTCTTGCCTCATCCAATCCAATTCGACTTCCGAATCTCACGACACATTCTCTGTATCATTCAATCTTTGTAACTTTCAAACTCCCAACCCCCTCTTCTCACATTTATTCTCATTCATCCTTCTTTGTTTCTGTACTTTCGGTCCAACATTCACTGTCATTCTTCTCACTTTCATCCCATTCATCTTTCTTTGTTTCCGTACTTTCAGTCCAACACGCGTCCAACTTTCGCTATCATTCATTCTTTTGATTCCTGCGTCACACCATTTCTAGTTTCATTCGTTCTCTCAATTTCATTTCCTTCCACCACTCTCACCTCACTTTTGGCCTTTTTAACATCCGTTACGGTTTTCAAATTGCTCTTTTTTTTTCTTTTTTTCTTTTTTTTTTTTTACTGATTTTTTAACATTTTTTCACCTCTCTTTCTCACCATCCTTCTCTTTCGAACATGCACTCATTTTCCCCATGCCATTCTCACTACTAACACTTTCTGTCATCAATTTCATATTTGCATTCATCAATTCCTCGTTCAGGTCACACTTTGCACATATCCTGCTTCCTTCTGCGCTAAACATCCACAAATCATTTATGTAATCGAAAGAATATACATAGCCGATCTCGCACTTAACGAAATGACTGATATCTAAATTAAAGTCATGGAATGACAAAGCTGCCGCCAGTTTTATCTCTGCCATTACCAGGTCTAATAATAACAATTTCTTAATTACATTTAGGCAAAAAAAAATCCCCCACACTAATGATACTGGTAGTGCACAATGTTTACAGCAGCTCTTGCTCAAACAATTACGCATATATACTTAATTATTGAAAGAATAACTTATCTCAATCAGGAGCTCTTCTTACACACGTGTGCCATGCACGAATTTACATATACAAAAAGCAAGAATGGAAGATAGTGGACATTACAGAATGATTTGTTCATACAGCTCTCCGACTCACAAAATACTATTAGGAACCCACTGGAAACATAGTCTAAAAATTAAAGATGCCAAGAAATTGTATTCTTGGTTTAATCCTTTTTCCAAGAAAGCAAACAAAGTTTGTACTCATATAGAAACTAATGACTTCAGATCACTTGCCTTAGTATCCCATAATGCAGAGGTGTCAAACTGGCGGGAATACTGTATTTACTCGAATATAACTCGCCTTCACACCTGATTTTACTTTACAAAAAAATAAATAAATAAAAGTTTTGCATGTACATCGCACACTAAAATAAAGTTTAACCACTTCCAAGTTGGGGCGATAACTCGCTCTCTGCGGTAAACAACATACCCTCCCCAACTGCCACTATATTGCAGATGCAAGGAAAACAAGTAGTTTTATTGTATCACTGAATAAAGTACAGAGACATCCGCTGTCTGTGTAATATATTTCTTTAGTGCAAGTAAAGACAGCTGAGATAAATACGACACTAACTAATGAATCATGTCTTCTCCCACATTAACCATGCTGTTTAGACTCAAGCAAAACCATATGTTCCACTGGCAAACACAGCATCTAATTAAAAACTATTGTTTTTATTTAGAAGTGTGAGAGTGCACCCACTAACTCAAACACAAAGCAACAATAAAATTAATTTTGATTTAATTTGGTTTAAATGTCATCTACTGTAAATATTAATAATAAAAGAATTCAGCTAATGCCTTTTATTCCCATAATATAAATATAATAAAAATATTCTTTATTTTTTTTTTAGTTGTCACAATCATTAGACTACATTATACTATTATTTTATGTCTTGTAGTAACTTAGAATAAATAAAATTTTTGTTATTAATTTTCCAATTTATTTATACTCATTCTTTCACTTCCCGATTCGAATTAATGAAGGTTTTTTTAGTCGAAAAAATTTTTGCAGCCCACTTGAGATATGCTTTTAAAGCAAATGGTCCACAGTCCAATTGAGTTTGATACTCCTACCATAATATAAAGCACATATCCTCAAGGATATGCATTATGGGAAGGGGGGTCACTACCCAGACCCAGAGGTGATACCAAGGTTGAAGTAATGAAGAAGTCACAGTCTAGGTCTGGGCCCACTGATGAGACTTCAATAAAGGTTGAAATTAGTCTGGGTAGTGGTCCTTCCCATAATGCATAGCATTATACATTTCTGTAAGGATATGCACTTTGCATTATGGGATACTAAGGCAAGTGATGTGAAGTTATTAGCATCTATATACAAGTTGCCCAGTCCTGAAATTACTTCAGGTGCGAACTTCATTTACTCACACTTGGAAAAAAGATTAGACCAAGTATATAATTTCTTGGCATCTTTACTTTATAGTATAATCAGTAGAAAAATTCCAACATGTAAACATAGTCATAAACACAGCAATGACCAAACTTATAAATCAGCAATGGACAGCAAGGCTCATTACAGAAATGTGAAAGTGTATGTAAAGAGAAAGTTTTAAAAGCAAAATTTGCTAAATGAGAAATAAAATAAAATGTAAATTATGATATTTACATAAAATATTGCATATAGAGTATATATAAAATTAATAGATTATTCACATAAAGTGAATATAAAAATATTTCTAAAAAAAAAAATGAATAACTAAATCAACATATGAATACATATACATAAAGTATAAATAAATAATATAATATAATATATATGAGGGATGTTCAAAAAAAGACCAAATTTTTTAAATAGTGTGCCAACTGGGCATAGACAGCATGTTGCGGCTACTGAGCGCACCTAGCAGCAGGTTTTGACAACAAACTGCCATTTGTCCCATTCTGCTATGAACATTAATCTTCAAGTTACATGCACAAGCTGTTCATCAGATTAGTGACAAAGTGACAATGAAAGAACTTGAAGAACAGTGTGTGTGCATGTGTAAAATTTTGCTGCAAACTTGGTAAAAATTTTGCAGACATTTCAATTGCTTAACCAAGCATACAGGGAGGACTGTATGATCCAAATGCAGTGCTAAGAGTGGTTTAAGCATTTTAAAATGGGCAAATTTTAAAAAGTCGGTGAAGATCCCACATCTGGATGACCTTCCACATCAACAGATGATGACCATATCGAGAGAGTTTGTGCTGTGATTCATGGAAATCGTTGTTTAACTGCCCAAGAAGTTGCAGATGAAGTGGGCATCAGGATAAGATCTTGCCATCAAATTTTGACTGAAAAACTTCAGCTGTGTCACGTCGGTGCAGAATTTGTGTCGCATCTGTTGACTGCTGATCAGAAAGAGAACCATGTTGAAATCAGTCAGGAACTGATTGTCAATGCAAATGGAAATGAAAACTTTCTTAAGAACATCATAACAGGAGATAAGAAGTGGGTTTATGGCTATGATGTTGAAACCAAGATGCAATCGTCGCAGTGGGTGGGGAAAGGGTCTCCTCAACCAAAAAAAGCACAGATGAGTCGGTCAAAGATCAAGGTGATTTTGTTTGTATTTCTTGATTGGAAAGGCATTGTCCATTATGAATTTGTACTACATGGTCAGATGGTAAACAAAGAGTTGTACCAGGCAGTTTTAGCACATTCGAGGGATGCTGTGTGCAGGAAGAGGCTTGCAGTTGTGTGACAAAACATCAAATATCCATTGTGCCTCATCCACCATATTCTCCGGACTTAGCCCCAAGGAGACTTTTTCCTGCTTCCCATACTTAAAACCACTTTGAGAGGATGTCATTTCCAAACCATACAGGAGATTCAGGAAAATGCGATAAGAGAACTGCACAGTATTACAGAAAGTGCTTTCCAGGAAGCATTCCAGCAATGGAAGAAATGTTGGGAATGGTGTATAGCCAGTAGAGAGGACTACTTTGAAAAGGATAGTGCTTAAAATGTTGTAAAATGAGCAATGAAGTCTTTATAGTAAAAGTTAGATATTTCTAATAATCATAACACTATATAAATCATGATGGTGATAACTGTGATATCATCATCATCATCAAATTCCTGCCATGTACCCTCAAGGGGTGTACAGAATATGATAGTACTACATGAAAAAAATTACATCATTACTAACTTCATATCTACAATTTTCCTCCAAATCAGTCTGTTACTTGTCAAGACTCCAACATTATCAGATCTTATATTTCTATCATCTAAGAAACTTTGTACTGTATCAATCCACCTATATCTTGGTCTTCTTTTCGGTTGTTTTGCTGCCAACCTGCAGAGAACACTTGTTTTGCTAATCTTTCTTCGCCATTCTGTTTAAGTGATCATACCACTTGAGATTAGCTCCGCTAACGCATACCTGGATGCTGCCAATGTCAAGTTCTTTCCTAATATCCTTGTTTTTAATATGATATTGCCATTGATGCCATCTGTTCACGCCTATAATCTTTCTCACGACTCTCATATCTGCGGTCTCTAGTCTTTGGTCAAGTGTTTTACTTCTGACCCAGCTCTCAGATCCATAAGTTAAAACTAGTTTGAACACTGTATTGTATACAGCTAATTTAGTGTTCTGACTAATTTCTCTCTTATTCCATATGAATTTATTCAGTTGACTTCCCACCATACCAGCTTTGCTGATTCTGTTGTCTATTTCTATATTTAATTTACCATCTTCACTAAAAATCGTGCCTAAGTAGCTGAAATGTTTTATTGTTCCACAGGTTCTCCGTTCACAACACAGCTGATATTTTCAATGATTCTGCCTATTTTCATTGTCTTGGTCTTTTTATTGCCGACCTTCATACCATATCTATTACAACAGTTATTCAATTTAGTCAGAGAATCATGCAGACTTGTAGCAGATTTATTTAGAAGTATAACATCATCCGCATAAAGCAAAGAGCTGACATTAACACCTCCAATTTTGATATCATGTTTAATACCACGTTCCTTCATAATATGATCCATATAGATAATGAATAACAGAGGGGATAATGCACATCCTTGTCTCACACCAGATTTAACATTAAACCATCTTCCTGTACTTCCTTCAATTTTAACTGCTGATGTATAACTCAAATAAAGACTAAGTATTGCTTGATATAATGCCTCATTGACACCAAATAACTGTAGCATATTGAATTTTTGGCACTTCTCTTTTGGCACCTTGTCATATGCCTTTTCCAAATCGACAAAACTTAAATACAGATCTTTGTTATATTCCCATGCTTTCTCGACTATTTGTCGTAAAGTGAAGATCTGATCGTGACAGCCTCTATTTGGCCTGAATCCAGCTTGTTCTTCACCAAGCTTTTCTTTCACAATTCTTCTCAACCGTTTCTCAAGTATACTTGCATAGAGCTTGCCAGGAACACTCAGTAGGGAAATACCTCTGTAATTATCACATTCAGTTTTATTTCCCTTTTTATATATGGGTACAATGAGAGCTCTACTCCAATCATCAGGAATTCGTCCCTCTGTCCAGGCTTTATGAACTAGTAAGTGCAGTCAATGTAAGACTCTTATACCACCATACTTCAGCATTTCTGGTCGAATATCATCTACTCCTGCTGCCTTTCCACATTTCAAGCCTTTGATGGCTTTTTTCTACTTCAAGTATGGATATGTATTCCTGACACTATGCCTGGTCAGTGTTTTTTTACCACTCTGCTGTCATCACTGCTTGTTTTATTTAGCAGTTTTTCAAAGTAATTACCCCATACTTCAAGGATATCTTTTTCTCCCGTTTTCATGTCACCTTTATCATCGCTAACTCCTTTTACAGCACTCTTTCCTACATTCCTAAGCTTCTTCAACAACCATCAGAATATTTTGCCACCTTCTTGATATTTATTTTCTATATTCTTGCCAAAGTCCTCCCATGACTTTTGTTTAGCTAGTTTTACACAGTGTTTAGCATTCTTGCATTTGTCTCTGTATTCTCTAAGAGCACAAGCTGACTTATTTGACAGGAACTTCTGATATGCTTTCTTCTTTTCCTTTACTGCCTCTTTAACTTCCTGTGTCCACCAGGGAGTTTCTGATTTTTTTATCCTTGCAGACAACCTCACCACATGCCTCTCTGGCAGAATCAATCAATGTTTTCTTCAGAGTTTGCCACTCAATCTCCAAGGTTTGATTATTGTTCTCAAACTCTTTCATTTTTTCTTCAATAATCATTGTGTATTTTAGTCTACAGTTCACCTCTGAGAGCTGTTCAACTTTTATTCGCTTTAAAACTTTCTTACATGTTATTCTTTTCAATATGAAATTCAATTTATCCTGCTCAAGACTAAATAGTGATCACTTCCAATTTCAAATCCTCTGTACACTCTGGTGTCCTGCACCAGGAAGAAAACATCACTATCAACAATAACATAGTCAATGAGACTTTTCTTATTCCTTGCCTCTTCTCTCCATGTGAATTTGTGCACATTTTTATGTTAGAACATGGTGTTAGTAATAACCAGTCCATGTCCTGAGCAGAAATCTAACAGATATTTGCCATTATTATTAGCTTTGCTCTTTTCTCCAAATTTTCCCAAAATATTTTTGTATGTGTCTCACAATCATTTCCTACTCTGCTATTTAGATCCCCAACAAGGACCAACTTTTCCTTTTTCCTTGTGTTAGTTGCTTTTTCTAAAGCCTCAAAAAATTCCTCCACTTCTACCTTAGTAGAACCTTCTGTGGGACCATAGGCACATAAAAGTCTCATTGTCCAGTTCCCCATTCTCATATTTGCCCACATTACTCTACTTGAGACTGCCTTCGATTCAAGAAGATTAGCCTCGTATTTTGTGTTGAATACTATGGCTACTCCTTCTTTTCCTTGATTGTCATTGCCTGAATATAACATTTTGTATTTATTGCTCAGAAAGATCTCACCAGTTTTGGTCTTTTTTGTTTCAGACATTATGTCGATCTAGTACTTATCTAATTCCTCAGCTAGCTCTATTGCTTTGCCATTCAGGCTTCTTAAGTTGATAGTACTGATCTTTAACTCTGATGATGTTCAGTTGGGCTTTGTTTTCAGATTTGTTCCAGTAGCTGACTTTTCGCTGTCGTCCTGGTTCCCTGGTGAAAACAACGGGGGCCTTGTTTAATCGGGCGACGCCCCAGCCGGCATGAAATTTTGTCATGTTGTACCATCATTTTTTATTTTGGTTTAACCAATAAGAATACAATTTGGTCGGCTAAACCCAAATTGCCAATAACTGTGATATCCTGAAGTAATAAGTAGGTTATATATGGGACAAAATGTTTTATTTGATAATGTAAGAGAATTATATTTTTCTAAAATTCAGAGATTTTTAGAAAAATATATTCTTCATAAGTGTACTACTCTCTTTCTCTCTCTAATATATACTTGAAAAGAATTATATTCCTGTCTTCATTCATTTATATTTCACCCAAGCGTATGCAAACAACACTGTACTCATTAAAATAATTTCATAACCATGTTTTTGTATCCTTAGAAGCAGCAACTTCATCTTTGACTCTCCTTGACTGCACTGGAAAAAAAAGCAAATGTGTGTATACTGTCTTTTATTACAGTAAGAGATTGAAACACTGTTTCTCAAGGTCACATTTCTTGAAGGTTGCGATACAACTTTTGAGTCATGTTTCAATCTCTATTGAAGACTCATCTGTAGGAACTTAAAATCTTTCGGTAAAAACCATGAGTTAACTCGATAGAAATTACTGTTCATTTAAAAAAAAAAAACAAGGGTAATAACATCATATTTAATACTCTGGATTTGAGATAATTGTAGAAAGCTTTTTTTTTGCTTGGCTTAGCAGTTGTATAGGAATCATACTCTTGTCTTTATCCATATTTTAGCATGACATAAAATATATATCTTGCTAAAATGTGTGCATAAAATAACTTTAAATGACTATGAAATTACTTCATGGCATAACTATGAAATGCAGTATGGTGCAGTCCACTGTTCTCAGTACTTTTACATAATGCATAACAATGGAAAGAACACAAAGAAAATGTAGAGAAGGGTTCAATTTCTTGTCAAGAATGGTATTATTGTCAGAATACCATTAAAGCAAAGCAAGCAATTATCTCTCTTAAAGTACTGTGGTGGAACATACAATAATAATACACCATAAAATATACCTAATTTGATTCAGAAACCTAATCAAATTAGGTTTCTGATCAAATTTATCAAGATCTAGACTAAGACAACTGACAGATAATGTGCTGGCTGCACGTAAAAGAAAGTCACAAATACAATTAGAACTAATAATCACTATCATTTATTCATGCAGGCACAGTATAAATAAGCATTAAAAAATTAATTACATAATGGATGCAATCAAGCGATTAGCCTAGTGGCTGTGCGCTTCGCAACCATATGCTGGGGAAGGAGTGTCATAGGTTCGATTCCTCACATCACTGATGGATGACGTGAGGAGTTGAAGGATCTTCCTCAGCCATAGCCAAGTTAGCCAGTCTTGGGCATGGACAGCAGGTTTTCTTCCCAGTTTATCCTGGGGTTTTTCATCCTGCAAAGCAGTGTTTATAAAAATAGATTTTTATCATATAGAATATATTATCATATCTTCAATCCTTACATTAATCCTACCGGCTGCGCCATTGTTAATATAAAGGATTTTGTATTTAATATTATCCTGTCATAGAGATGATCTCTGTTCAACAATTATTTTTATTTTCTGGGTGTGCATATATATGCACAAGGGTTCACTCCAATTGGTGCAATGACTTTAACTCTTGCTTTCAGGATCCAAAATCACTGACTCAAGACAAAAATACAAAATAAACACATTTAATAAAGCAAAAACAATATATATACATCAAATAAAATCACCATAACTACAAAATACTAGATCCAAGGCCTTTTAAAATTAAACTTACACTTAAGACTACACTAAACACTTTGTTTTCACAATGACAAAATATTCATAGCCAGTTTCTTTCTCTGTCAAGGCATTTTCCATTTTCCAAAGATACATGACTTTATTCTTCATTTTCAAAGGATCCTTTACCATCACTTATGTAGCACACATTAATTCTTCCTGACTTAATTCTGTCTTCTTTCCAGTAGAAATAATAATTAGATCCTATAATGAATTTAGTTTAATCCTTTATCCAAGTGTGAGCAAACAATGTTTGCACCTGAAAGTATCTTCAGGACTGGGGTAAGGTAGTACAACACCGGGCAACTCGTTGCAAAGGTGGAGCAAGCTAACATCACTCCTATCTCAGTATCTCCCATAATGCAACACACATCTCCTTGCGGATATGTATAATGTTATGCATTAAGGGAGGGGCCACTACCCAGACTAGTTTTGACCTTTATTGAAGTCTCTTCAGTGGGAGCCAGGCCCAAGTGGAGATACCAGGCAGAAGCATTAGCAAGGTCATCTCTACTTATAGGAGTTGCCAAACGTTTTTTTTTTATACATATCCGCAAGGAGATGTGTGTTGCATTATGGGAGATACTGAGATAGGAGTGATGTTATCTTGCTCCACCTTTGCAACGAGTCGCCCGGTGTTGTACTACCTTACCCCAGTCCTGAAGATACTTTCAGGCGCAAACACTGTTTGCTCACACTTGGATAAAGATTAAACTAAATTGATTATAGTCTAACCAAGTGAAAAATAAACTTTCAACATCTTTCTCTAAATCCAGAGTAATTTAATAAAAAGGTGGCACACCGTTTGGCAACTGCTATAAGTAGAGATGACCTTGCTAATGCTTCTGCCTGGTATCTCCACTTGGGCCTGGCTCCCACTGAAGAGACTTCAATAAAAGTCGAAACTAGTCTTTGCAACGAGTTGCCCAGTGTTGTACTACCTTACCCCAGTCCTGAAGATACTTTCAGGTGCAACCATTGTTTGCTCACACTTGGATAAAGGATTAAACTAAATTTATTATAGTCTAACCAAGTGAAAAATAAACTTTCAAAATAATTAGATCCGGCGTCCTTAATACAGATGAAACTTCCTAATCAGAGTTTCCTCAAACATTCCATTAGAACGTAAATAGCAACTTCTTCTTTTATGCACTAATGCTTATTGACAGTCTTAACTCTTCCACTTTAAAGAATTCACAGTTCTATGATTCCCTTTTCGGAATCTACTACTAATCTTCCAATTAGCGTTTCCTCCAATATTCCTTTTAAAACGTCTATAGCAATATTTCCTTTTATTTATCAATACTTATTCAACTTTGAAACTTCATAGTTCCACGATTCCTTTTTCGGAATATACTATTAATTTTCTTCCGAATGTCACATAAAAACTTAAGTCCCTCCGAACATAAATATCTGCCGGCCTGTGTTCTAAATTCCTTTTGAACCTTCTCCTGTTTGCCTTGCTACTATGAATTCTTGTCAGCTGTCAATCACTCATCAAACATCTTAATGAGCATGCGCACTCCATGAAACTGGCAAGCGAGAGGTTAGGTACAATGGCTAACTCGTTGTCTTCGTTAGCGACAAGAGAAGTCTTCAAAAACACAACACTTGATAATTCCAAACTACAATAAAATTCCTTTAAAATAGCACAACTATTTAAATCCAACAAATACATCAATTCTTTAACTTCTTTACATATCACTTTTGACAAAACAATTTCAATAAAGGGCACATCACAAGTGCCAACAATGCGTGTTATGAAACTTAAACTAATAAACATACTAACATAAGTCATTCGTAAAAATATTCAGAATTTTAAATTATGATTATTTTTACAGCAGCCAACCTGGCCTTGAGAACTCAACACTACAGACACAGGATACACCTGGGCATTATGTTGGAGGTTTAATGGATTTTTTACAACACTCAAAAAGAATTAAATTAGAATTTAATACTTCCTATATTTCATCCTAGTCACTAGGACATCTACGGAGATTACAAAAACAATTAATGTAACATGCACACAAAAACTTACAATACTAAGCCCAACCACGTGGGTGACATTAAAGTCCTATCTAGGTGGAGCGCCCTCTAAGGGCGGTAGTAGATAGCCTGGAATGTAAGGTGGGACCTCTGGTGATGAGTGTTTCCCAAATCTTCGGAAGCTTAATGCAACCGTATTTGTTAATATTTGGTTGGTTTCTGAGAGCTGCTGCTTCTAAGAAAAGTCTCTCTTTCTTGAATTTGCTGTGGTGGAGCATGGTGGTTTTCTTCCATGATACTCTGTGGGTGGTGTCCAAAACATGGTCAGCCAAGCCTGAATGGCCATAGTTGTGTTTAACGATGTACGACTTGTGTTCCTCCAGGCAGATGGATGCTGATCTGCCTGTCTGTCCAAAGTATGCAAGCTTACAAGAACAGGGTACTTTGTAAACTCCAGGCAGAGAGAGAGGAGGGGGCTGATCTTTCGTAGAACGGATAAGGGTAGCAAGTTTGCGGTAGGGCTTATATGCTGTGTGGTTATACTAGGTTATACTTTTTTATTATCTTGGCTATTTTTTCCGAAGTGCCTCGGATGTAGGGTATGGTGATGGCATTTTTAAAATCTTGTTGACGAGAGGGACGGGGAATGGGGGAGGAATTGATTATTTTTTTGATACTGTGTTCGCTGTAGCCATTGGAGAGGAAAGTTCTGTGTATGTGGTTAAGCTCAGTAGTGAGGGTGGTTCCACTGGAACAAAGATCGTGGGCTCTCTTGGTAAGGGTTTTAATGATGCCATATTGTTGTGAGGGGTGGTGGTGGGAGAGTTTGTGAATGTATTTGCCTGTGTATGTGGGTTTTCTGTATACAGTGAAGGCAAGTGTATCATTAGACGGGCGCGTGACTAAGGTGTCTAGGAAGGGTAAACAATTGTTCTTTTCCTTTTCCATAGTAAACTGGATTCTTGGATGTAGGCTATTGAGATGACCGAGGAAGGAGTCTAACGTGTCTGGGCCATGAGGCCAAATGGAGAACACATCATCTAAATATCTTAGCCAGATAGAAGGTTTGAGTGGGGCTGAGTCTATGGCTCGTTTTTCGAAATCTTCCATATAGAAATTGGCAAGGGGGGGGTGAGAGGGGGGAACCCATGGCGGTTCCTTCTATCTGCTTGTAGATTTTGTTATTCCAAGAGAAATATCCAGAGTTGATGGCAAAGGAAAAGAGATCTAAGATGCCAGAGGAGGAAACGTTTTCTAAGAGAGATAAAGTGTCAGTTAAGGGAATATTGGTAAACAAAGAGGAGATATCAAAGCTTACTAATATGTCTGTATTGTTCAAGGTTAAATTTTCTGTGAGGGCTTTAAAGTGGTTCGAGTTTTTTATATAGGAAGCTGAATTTTCGGTGAGGGGGGGACAGAGAGTTGGCCAGTTGTTCAGACAGTCTGTAACAAGGTGCATTGGTGGCATCTACTATAGGTCTGAGTTGGGAATTGGGTTTGTGGATTTTTGGTAAACCGTATATTCGGGGGGGGGGGACGGGAGCAGAAAGGTTTAAGTTTTTTCGTGACGTCAGGGGGCCAGGAGGTTACTTTTTTAAATAAGATTTTTAATTTCTTAACTTGTGTTTTTGTGGGGTCGTGTTCTAGCGGGATGTAGGTAGTGTAAAAAATCCATTAAACCTTCAACATAATGTCCTCACAGCACTTAAGCCTCTACACAAGGATACACCTGGGCGTAGGGCTTGACCACCTTATCCTGTGAACAGTTTGAGGTCTGATGATTAATAAACCCTTGACACTGCAAGGTAAAAGAGGGAAAGGAAGATAAGATGAGAAGAGATGGATGCACCTTTTTCTGCTTCTTACCTTTAATACATTCAGTCTTTCCTTATCATTTTGAGGGGGTTGATTATTCTTTACAAAGCTAATGGCCATATCTTCTCCAGAATGGCCCACAATATCATACTAAAAAAAAAAAAAAAAAAGTTTGATATAATAATTTTCAACAAATACAAGTAATTAGTGATGAAACAATTTAATACTAATTGATATATTTTGTTTTAAAATAGGTACTCATTTGTGCAAAATAAGTTAGCAACTAGAAAGAAAATGTTTTCAAAAAAAAAATATATATACCGTATTTTCCGGTGTATAAGACGCACTTTTTTACCTTAAAAATTCATCTTAAAAATGGGGTGCATCTTATATAATGAAGGTAAAGATTATTTCCTTTTTTCAAAGTCATACGCACTCCCTTTTATGTTCCAAGATCTTTGTAGGCGGTTAATGGTGCAATCAAATTGATACGTGACTTCTAGCGTGTCATTGGCTAAGAACGGGGAGTCCCTATTCAAGTTTCATAATATCTTATCCGAGTAATCAGTTACTGATGTTTATCAGTATTGAGTTGACATGTTGAGATATTTTGTGTTCAGTTTGATATTCCGCCGTAGATTTTAGTGATGGAAAAAAACAGGCGACATTCATATACTTCAAGTTACAAATTGCAGGTTGCAAAATATGCAGAAGAACACGGGAATAGGGAAGCTGAAAGACATTTTGGACCTCTTCCTACAGAAAAAATGATTAGAACTTGGCATGGTCAGAAGGAGATTTTGTACAATTTGCATAATGAAAAGTACGCGGAACATGGAAAAATTGTGAAGAGACCGAAGTTTTGAAATGAGTGCAAGAAGATTGGCAAAATGGCATTGCCATTTCAACAAAAATGATACTTTAAATCATACTTTAAAGTTTAGGTTTTTTCCAGAAAATTGTATTAAATTTCTTGGGTGTGTCTTATACACTGGAAAATACGGTGTGTATATATATATATATATATATATATATATATATATATATATTGGTTCATTTATGAATTTTATAAAAAACAATCTATCACATAATCAAAAAATAAAGTAACTCAATAAAATAAGCAAAATTATATAATAAGATGACAGATCAGTAATGGTGACAAATAGAAGACAATGCTTGTAATGATTACAAAAGTTATGCTTTCAGAAAAAGAAAAAAAAAAGATATGAAAGGTATTTAGGAAATGTGATCTGGAAAGGGCAGCTCTTCTCTCAGTGAGTTCTCGACTTTCCTAGAGAGCTGCATAACAATAATAATTTGCTTTAGAATAGCAATATGCTTATAAGGCTTTGTTATTGTGAGTGGGTTTGTTACAATATGTTAGTTATAGGAAGAGTCAATGTTCACCTTAAATCAATTGGAATACTATACATCTAATTTAACTTACATTAATTTATACATACCTTAAATTTATGACTATATCCATCAAAAGCTTCCATCACCATTAAAACACATTCTAGTTCTCTCTGAAGGCGATTATCATATCCATTAAAGCGATACATACTACCACTCACATCCACAACCAGTCTCAAATATTTTGGCTTCTCTTGTGGAGCACCCATCTGAACATTACAAATAATTAATACAATTTTTGTATTACTTGAAAATAAATTTAAATATTCAATTTATTTTTCTATGAAATTAAACATTAGGCACTATAAAAATAATGTAGAGCACCATAGTTCATTCAGTATTGACAATACACTTTGATTGGAAAGGCCTGATTTTAGTTTCATATAGAAGAATTTTTATTCCAGGAAAATTAGTTTTTAATTCTGCAAACAAACAAATCAGCAACAAAAACACATACAATTCAGACAAAATATTAAGAGGCATAAAGGTAATCATCTTATTCTAATAAGATGCACTGAATGATAAGTGCTGATGTAATCATTTGGTTTTGCTATGATTAAGCCATTTTTATTGCAAGTCCATAACTGACCAAACAACTGTCTCATTAATGTGAAAAACATGGCTCAATGTCACACAAAAGTAACAATAAGATAACTAATAGTCTCTGAAGCGTGCTTTCAGTTGCAAGTTATGTACAACCACTTGCTAAGATTGTCACTTTCATTGAATGATACTTCATACTTACTAGGTATCCACTGACTCAGCATTGCTTGTAGTACTTTCAAAATGCATCTACAGAATTTTGTCAAAATACTAACTTTGCAAGAAAAAAATCCTGAGACAAATGGTTTTTGATCATCTATTTTATCTTATTCCACATCAGTATCATCAAGTATTTCTAATAACTATTCAAGGAGATGAGGAGTTCAGTGATAATAAACTTGATCACAATGATACCAAGTAGTCATCCTTATGTTCAGGATTATATCTACTGAATGTGTGCATTTGTGGAGGAGGGGAAAAAATTATTCTATCTCTAATCTAAAGCCAGCTAACTAAGCAGCCTTGTTTGAAAAAGCCCTAGTAAAGTTTACTAGGTTTCTTTTCCCAGGAACTTTATGGAATATGTGAGAAAAACCACTCAGACACAGAGAACCAATACATTTTTATAATTAAACTGGGGGAGGGGGAGGTTTACCTAAAGATGACTAGTTTTAAACAATTTACCATTTTAGTAAAAAAAAAAAAAAAATGATTTCTAAAATTATATTTTTCAAAATACCTTTTATGATAATAAAATTAACGTTCTCAAATATTTTTCACACTTTCTGCACATGAAATTTCAACAGCATTTACAACAATTACTGAGATGATTTGGAAAACAAGATATAAAGTTATTTTATTAACAATAGCTGGTAAAATGTATAGTAGTTACACCAAATGAATGATCGATGATCATTCATCCGAAGCTGTTATTATATCACTTCATAAAATGCTAAACAGGCGTCATATATTCGTAAACCAATTTTGGGACAACTGATGCTAGCAGAAGCAAGTGCCAAGCTGTACACTATAGTAGATGGACTTCATACTAGAGACTCTTCTGAAGTGAATATTACTGTTTTCAGTAATGATTCTGTCAAGTTACATGTAAATCCTGTTTTCTGAATGTTAACCAGTGACAGAGTGGACTCAATTTTCATAAATAAAAGTAGATAAAATCCATATCCTTATTCATCATCATCAAATTCCTACCAAATATCCTCAGGGAGTGTAGAGGGTCTTGTGATAGTACTATATGAAAAGATACATCATTACTAACTTCCTATCAATAATTTTCCTATAGATTAGCCTGTTATCTGTCAACATTCCAATATTATCAGAACTTATATTTCTGTCTTCTAAGGTACTTAATGTATCAATCCACCTACACCTGGTCTTTCTCTGGGTCTTTTTTCTGCCATCCTGGCAAAGAACACCTGTCACTTGTTTAGCCAATCTTTCTCCCGTTCTGTTTAATTGACGATACTGTAAAATCCCTTATGGTGAAATAAAGAAAATTTTTTTCACCTATATCAATTTTACATAAGTTATAAAATATATAAAATTAGAAATGTATATAACCTACTTTAATGTATTAAATTTTGTATTATATTGTGAAAATAACTGAATGTAGAACTACAAGTATATGTAACTAAAAGGATTAGACAGGATTATATTCGTGAGTTGAAGGTGAACAATAATCTCTAAAAGGTCACTAAAATATAGGAGTTTTGCCGCAAAACCTAAAGTAAGCATAGGTGACATCAGGGCGCTTCTGGAAAATCCAGGAAGTTTGGATGATAAGATAAGGGACGTTGAATGATATAAAAGTTCGTGATTGGGGGGGGGTGTCAAATTTTTTTGGAGTCTTGGGAGTAGAAAAGTAAGGAGTCCCTCGAGGAGTCGTCCAGGAGATCTTGGAAAGTTCGCTGGTAGGTAACCCCAGTGCAGGGGGGGGGGGGGAGTCAGGAGAGGCCATATTCAAAAGAACCTTCCGAGATGTTCTTCGACGAAAGTACTGACCCACGTGTACGTCGATGTGCTGAAACCAGAGCAATTCCTAACATCACCGAAGAACTATATTACTTTTCCAAGGGAGAGAACTTGCAAGATGACAACTGTCGAATAGTACCCAATCACAGCCATTTCGCAAGAATGAGGAAGGAACCAGCAGAACTCACCCATACCCTTCGAAAACCCTAGGACTTTAAAAGATACTGAGAGCTAGTAAGTAGATTTGCTCTATGTTAATGTCCAAGATTATTTGTGTAGATAATCATTGCTAGTCCTGTTTAATCAAATGTAGTACGTAGCAAAGAAGTCAGAAAGACGAGCATTAGTCTGCATGTGCATAAATGAATGGTATGTTTGTATATTGCTTGAGTTAACTAACGCATAGAAAGTATTACATATAATTTGTCTTAATTTTTATAAAATTGAATCCAAGGCTTTATGGGCCAAGGACCTTTCACGTAATAAATAAGTTGAGTGTGAGATTTCTTTCGTTAATATCTCAAGTGATTAGCTTTACTTCATAAATTGTGATTCAAACACTTGATGTGACCATTGCTGTTTGTAAAATAAATTGTTTTAGTTAAAATAAACATGTTTTGTCACGTTAATAGCTTGCTTGAGCTTTGTTATCCGATGCACTGTCTTACAAAAACTAATCAGACCTGTGTGACCAAGGTAAAGTAACCACCACGACTGCACAATTCAGAGTTGCTTGAGATTAGTGAACAAAGGGTTCTTATATGTGCTTAGCAGAAAATTTCTCATGTTTGTAGAGAATAAAAAATTTACATAGCTCCTGATGGCACAGTCATTAACTAATATAAATTTTTCAAAGACTATTAAACATGAGCTTTAGCGATCTAAATTGAGGATTTGCCCTTAACTAAAAGTTTTTTTCCTTATTTTATGACACTAGCACATATAAGAGTATACCTTACGATGATGAGAGGTGGGGGGAAGTAAGTTAAGTGGATTACAAGCGGACTAAGGTCAAGTTATAGTATCAGACGTGAGTTTTAAGATTAGAACATTTTAGGCAAAGATAGAGGTTACTGTCTCTTAAGGAAGAATTTAACATAAGCTCAAGCAGACACAGATATCAATGTAAAGGGGGGGGGGGGGTTCATTAAAGACAAGAGTAACTAGAAAACAAAGGCAATTACAAATGGAGCAAGTCAACATCACAAATTAAATAAAAAAAATCTACAATACTACCCGAAATTAGCTCTGCTAACACATTCTTGAATACTAACAATGTCAAGTTCTTGACTAATCTTCATTTTTAATACGATACTCCACTGATGCCATCTGTTCGGTTCCCTAATCTTTCTCAGGGCTCTCATATCTGTGGTCTCCAGTCTCTGATCAAGAGTTTTATTTCTAACTCAGCTTTCATATCCATAAGCTAAAATTAGTTTGAACACCATCTTGTACATGGCTAGTATAGTGTTTTGACTAATCTCTCTCTTATTCCATATAAATTTATACAGTTCACTTCCTACCATACCAGCTTTGCTAATTATGCTGCCTATTTCCAAATTTAATTTCTCATCTTCACTAAAAATTATGCCTAAATAGCTGAAATATTTTACTTTCTATGTGTTCTCTATTCAGGATGCAGTTGATGTTTCAATGTTGCTGTCTATTTTCATTGTCTTTGTCATTTTAATGCTGATTTTCATAAAAAATTATTATAGCAGTTATTCAATTTGGTCAAGAATCCTGCAGACTCGTCCTGGATCTATTTAGGAGTATAACAACATTTGCATAAAGTAAAGAGCTGAGATTAATATCTCCTATTTTCATATCAAATTTAATAATGCATTCCTTCATAATATGATTCATGTAGATGATGAATAAAAGTGGAAATAATGTACACCCTTGTTGCACACCTGACTTAACATCAAACCATCTTCCTGTACTTCCTTCAATTCTAACTGCTGATTTACAACTCAAATAGAAACTATGTATTGCTCAATATAATGTTCCATTTACACCATACAAATGGAGTGTTTTGAATAGCTTTCCTCTTGGCACCTTATCATATGCCTTTTCCAGATCAACAAAACTTAAATACAGATCCTTGTTATACTCCCATGATTTCTCAACTATTTGTCTTAAAATGAAAATCTGATCCTGACAACCTGTGTTTGACCCGAACCCAGCTTGTTATTCTCCGAGCTTCTCCTTCACAATTTTTCTTAGCCGTTTCTTACAAATACTTGTAAGAAATTCCTCTGAAAATGTGAGAAATGAAAAAAAAAAAAAAAGTGAGAAATTCTTCTGAAATTCTCACATTCAGTTTTATTTCCCTTTTTATAGATGGGTATTATGAGCACTCTGCTCCAATCATCTGGAATTTGATCCTCTGACCAAACCTTCTGAATTATGCAATGTAGCCACTGTAAAACTTTTATACCTCCATATTTTAGCATTTCTGGTCAAATATCATATACTTCAGCTGCATTTTCACATTTCAGATTTGTGAAAGCTTTTTCTACTTCAAGTACAAATATATATTTTTTTCCTGTACAAATAAATTTCTGTTCACTGTTTTCTACCACAGTGCTGTCACTGCTTGTTTCACTTAGCAATCTTTTAAAGTAATTACTCCATACAACAACATCTTTATCTTCAGTTTTCATGTCTTCTTTATCATCTATAATTCCTTTTATAGTACTCTTTTCTCCCTTTTGGAGCTTTTCAATAGCCTCCATAATATTTTTTAGCCCCCCCCCCCTGATATTTATTTTCTATGTTCTTACCAAAGTCTTCCCATGACTTTTATTTAGCTAATTTTACACACTAATTTGCTTTCTTACATTTTATTCTGTACTTCTTATGAGTACAAGCTGGCTTACTTGCCAATGCCTTTCGATATGCTTTTTTCTTTTCCTTGACTTCCTCTTTAACTTCCTGAGTCCACCATGGAGTTCTGAATTTTCTATCCTTGCAGATACAAAACCTCACTACATGCCTTTCTGGCTGAATCAATCAAAGTTTTCTTTAGGTTTGCGACTGAATCTTCAAGGTTTGGTTCTTGTTTTCAAACTCTTTTAGTTTTTCTTGAATTATGTTTGTTTATTTGAGTCTACAGTTCACATCTGATAGCTGTTCAATTTTGATTCATTTCAAAACTAAACTTTTTGCACACCCTTCTTTTCAATATGAAGTTCAATTTTATCCTGCTCAATACCAGATGGTGATCACTTCCTATTTCAAATCCTCTGTATACTCTTGTGTACTGAACCAGTTAGAAAACATCACTGCTGACAATAACATAGTGAATGAGACTTTTCTTGTTCCTTGAATTTTCTCTCCATGTGAATTTGTGCACATTTTTATGTTGGAACATGGGATTAGTAATAACTTAGTCCATGTCCTGAGCAGAAATTCTTATTCAGAATATAATAAATGCAATTTCCAAAATATATATTCCATAGTTTTTCTTTCAAGTTACAGGACTCGTTAATTAATAATTAAATATGTAATTAATTAAATAACTGTGAATTTTCATTCATGCCTTATAAAGCCCTGTGAAAAGCAGCATTTTTTCCCCATAGTGCTAGACTGCCTAAAGATTGCTACAGCTTAAATTCTAGTTGTTAACTAGAGGATTTTTTTGGTCTTTCTTTGGCCAGGTCTGAAGTTAACTGATATTTGGAACAGGCAAGTGAGATCCCCCCCCCCCATCTCCCTAAAAAAAACCTCAGGTGTATGACTGCACAGCTCAAATGTTAGGGTATAGGAACATGAGATGGCAGCACTTGTCTGTCACAATCTCTACCCTGAAAGTCTTGATTAACTGATATCCCGAAGATCACCTGTCAGCAATGGCTGAAGGGTGAAAACCAGCTGCTCACTGATCTTCAAAACTATCAGTAAAGACTAAAGGAGCTCTGTCTCCTCTCTTTGGGAATAAAAGGCATTAGATGATTTGTTTTTTTGAATAGTACTTATCAAGACCTTATCTATCCACATATATGAAAAACGTGCTTATCAGAATGACTGGAATGACTTTTTACAAGTGGCTCCTGAAGCTGTGACCTGGATTACAAACTCAGATCTGAATTTATAATGATATATGTTTTTTTTTTTTCCTTATTATAACATATTAAGACTTTTACTTTAACTCTTATTTTAATTTTCCAACTGCTTGGATTAGATCTATGTTTTCTTTCAAAGATTTTAACTTAAAATATTTTAAATTCTTCAATTCTGTTAATATATAATGACATCATGATTATCTTTTTTAACATCATGATTTTGCCATGAGCTATGTATATATGTATGTATATGAAAAAGAAAATATTAAGCAAGTGTAATAAGATTATCTAAAACAGTCATAACTATAATATGATATTTAGTTACAAAAACAAAGTAACCTAAAATATAAAAATGATTGCAAAAGATAACTGACATTAAATAATATAGTAGAGGAAAGGATAATACATATTACTATTTTATAGTCTTAAAATAATGTTTGCCTCTGAAACTTAACTCCATTAGAGAACACATGGAAGAAGAAATTTGCAATTTACCTATGGAAAGACTTCTATTTGGTTTCATAACTAGGAATACTATGTAATTTAGTTATACTGCGTTCACTGCATTTAAACTGTTAAATTCAGTTTAAAAATAATTTTTTACTTATGAAGGTGGTCTGAAAAGTTCTCGGCCTAACAATGAAAAAAAGAATTTATAATTTCAAAATTCTTTTTATTTTTTAACATAATCTCCCTTAAGATTAATACATTTATTCCAGAGATGCTCCAGCACCATTATCCCGTCCCTGTAGTGGTTCTCAGTAAGATCTCCAAAATATCCCTCTACAGCTGCATTCACCTCTTGATTCAAAGAAAAACGCTGACCAGTGAGGAAGATTTTTAGTTTTGGGAAGAGATCTCAGAGGGAGCCAAATCTTGGAATAGGGTGAATGTTCCAACAATTCATAGCGCAGATCCCTTAATTTTCCTATCGCCAAAACACTTTTGTGGGCAGGCACATTGTCCTGATGAAAGATGATTTTTTTAATTCTACAAACCGGGTCTTTTCTCATGAATTTTTTCGTCTAGGCTGGTTAAAAAATCGAAATAACATTCCCTGGTTATTGTTTTACCCTTTTCAAGATAATTAATAAACAAAATGCCTTTAGCATCCCAAAATAGCGATGCCATGACCTTTCCTGCTGATGGAACTGACTTTGTCTTCTTTGGTGCTGAACAACTGGCTTATGTCCACTGTTTTGACTGCTGTTTGGATTCTGGTGTGTAATGGTGAATCCAAGTCTCATCCACAGTAATAAATCGATGCACAAAATCACTTTTATTCTTCTTGAAACGCTCAAAGCACTGTTCAGAGATTTTCATGTGAGTGCATTTTTGATCTACTGTGAGCAAGCATGGCACCCATCTTGCACAAAGCTTTTTCATTTGCAATTCTTCATGCAAAATTCATCCTACATGTTCTTTTGAAATGCCTATAGTCTCAACAATTTCATGCACTTTGGCTGACCGGTCATCCAATACCATATTGTGCACTCGATCAATGATTTCTGGTGTTGTTACACTTCTTGGACGTCCTTCACGTGGATCATCTTCAAGGCTGGTATAGCCACGTTTAAACTCGGCAGCCCATTTCTTAATTATCAAAAATGAAGGAGAAGGGTGCTCATAAACTTTTATGAACTTTGAATGAATTTCTTTTGGTGTTAAACCTTCTTTTACAACGAATTTTATAACCGCACAATACTCAATTTTATCCATTTCAAGGGATGCAGACAATATTCTTGCTTCACACAGCTGTATAAAACAAAGTACTAGATAGAATGACTTACAATTAAACATGGATGCTTATAACAGATGTACCAACTTATTAAAAAAAATCTTGCTGATAGTGTTGCCATCTATGGTCGAAGCTGAGAACTTTTCAGCCCACCCTTGTTGTGTGTAGTGTTTGTGTGGGCTAGGGTGCATGTGTATTATTTGAAATTTTGTTATATGATTATAGTATAGTACAGCTAATGGCACCAAAACAAAACAGGAAAATGGTGATCATTCAAGGAATTTAACAGGGATGAGTTGTTGCTGTGTGTATGTGTGTGCATGCAGGTGTGATGTATTCATTATTCAAGGTAAGCAGGAATGATGAGGGAATGAATAAGAAATGTTATATGAAAGCCAGTAGCATTATTTGTGTCAAAAGTGTGATCTTCTGTAGCTCAGTTGTTAGTATTATTATTATTATTATTATTACCCCAAGACCTCATGGAGTCAAAGACTCATCTCGGAGGTCCTTTTATCACACACACACACACACACAGCTCATCATACCATATCTTAAACACGCTCAAACTCCCTGCAGATGCCCACTCACAGGCAAGGCATTCCAATCATTTACAACTCTGCAAGAAAATACTCAACCTGCCTCTCATTCCCCTGCTCACATCCTCTTTATACAGTTTCCAGGGATGACCTCTGGTTCTCCTACTATTTTCTGTAGAACATTTCCAGCATTGATCCTATAACAACCCCTTACCAACTTGTAGGTCTCAATCATATCTCCCTTCTTCCTCCTGTCCACCAGATTCTGCAAATTACATCTTCTCAATCTTTCCTCATACTCGACATCACAGAGGTCAGAAACTGCCTTAGTCAGTCGCCTTTGGACCCTTTCCAACATCTCTTCATCCTTCTGAAAACTAGGTGACCAAACCTGGGCACAATAGTCCATGTGTGGCCTAATCAAAACCTTATACAACAGAACAAGAATCTCCTTACTTCTACAAGTCAGTGTCCTATGCATCATTCCCAGAAGCCTTTGTGTTTTCTTCACAACTTTGGCTATGTGTCCCCTAAATTTCAGATCCTTATCCACTATCACCCCCAGATCTCTTATTTCCTCCACCTCCAACAATATATCCTCACCAAATAAATTCTGCATCCCATCTTTGTTTTCCAAATTTTAAAATCTTACATTTTGTAACATTCAACTTGCATCCCCATTTCGTGCCCAATCACTCAATTTATTCAAGTCTTCTTGTAAGGCTTGTTGGAGGTGAAGGAAATAAGATATCCGGGGGAGATAGTGGATAAGGATCTGAAATTTAGGGGACACATAGCCAAAGTTGTGAAGACAACACAAAGGCTTCTGGGAATGATGCAGAGGACACTGACTTGTAGAAGTAGGGAGATGCTTGTTCCGTTGTATAAGGCTTTGATTAGGCCACACATGGACTATTGTGCCCAGATTTGGTCACTAGTTTTCGGAAGGATGAAGAGATGTTGGAAAGGGTCCAAAGGCAACTGACTAAGGTAGTTTCTGACCTCTAGAATATCATTGCCCTTTGGCTGAAAATGGAGTTTGGATCTTGTACAGGATGTAAATAATCGTTATATGAGATATTCAACTAAAATGAGAGAACGTGAGGTGGTTAAAATGATATAGTACCCTCAGGAAATCTTTCATAGGACAAAGCATGAACTTTAGTGAGCAGAGAATGCATTCGGCAAAAAGGTAAGCACAATACTAGTGATTTCATGATCAAGAATTTGTCTATGAGTCAATGATAAATCATGTTTTTCAGGTGACAAGAAAACTGCTAGTAATACTACAATGAATGAAACAATGAATAGTTTTTTTTGCAAGCAAGAATGATTTAAAGGTGACAAGTTAGCCAGTTTCATATGGAGGTAAAGTTGTTTATTTCTCACAGAAACTGCAGTTTTTCAAGTCTTGACACACACATTAGGTGAAAAATACACACAATTCGCAGACAAAAATTAGATTACAATCAATAAGATGCAGAATTTATGCTTGGTGAGGATATATTGTTGGAGGTGGAGGAAATAAGAGATCTGGGGTAATAGTGGATAAGGATCTAAAATTTAGGGGAGACATAGCCAAAATTGTGAAGACAACACAAAGGATTCTGGGAATAATGCAGAGGACACTGACTTATAGAAGTAGGGAGATTCTTGTTCCATTGTATAAGGCTTTGATTAGGCCACACATGGACTATTGTGCCCAGATTTGGTCACCTGGTTTTCAGAAGGATGAAGAGATGTTGGGACAGGTCCAAAGACGACTGACTAAGGTAGTTTCTGACCTCTGGAATGTCATGTATGAGGAAAGATTGAGAAGATGTAATTTGCAGAGTCTGGTGGACAGGAGGAAGAGACCCTACAAGTTGATAAGGGGGGTTGTTATAGGATCAATGCTAGAGAAGTTCTACAGAAAATAGTGAGAGATCAGGGGAGAACTAGAGGTCATCCCTGGAAACTGTATAAGGAGGGTGTGAGTAGGGAAGTGAGAGGCAGGTTTTTTTTGTGCAGAGTTGTAAATGATTGGAATGCCTTGCCTGAGAGTGTGGTGTCTGCAGAGAGTTTGAGTGTGTTTAAGACATGGTATGATGAGCTGTGAACCTCACAGCTAGCTATTGTATCACAATATTATAAATAAATAAATAAATGTCAAGAGTGCAGTGTGGTGAACGTCTTTCAACAAAAAATGAGAAATTGTGTGTGTGTTGTATCATAAAGAATGTACAGAGAAATGAAGGTGAGCAAAATATGAATGAATGAATGAAGTGTGAATTGGAAGAAAGATGACATGAAAGAAGTGATGGAAAATGAGAGAATGTGAAGTGGCTAAAATGATATAGTATCCTCAGGAAATCTTTCACAGGACAAAGCATGAACTTTAGTAAGCAGAGCATTTAGTGGGCATTTGGCAAAAGGTAAGCACAATATTAGTGATTTCATGATCAAGAATGTGTCTGATGAGTCAATGATAAATCATGTTTTTCAGGTGCCAAGAAAATTGAAAAAACTATGTATTATTAGCATTTAATGGGTAAAATAAGCAAAAATGAAAAGTGAAATAGGAAAGATTGTAAGCCTGTCACCAAGGTATAATACTGGCAACTAAGAAGAAGATGATTTAATAAGTCAATCTGATGGTTGTGTAGTAGGAGCTATGTGCAGTTTTTAAATGCAGGGAGCAAAAATTTCATGAAAGAAAGTACTTGTAAATGGCTGACTGACTGCAAGCTAATGGTATTAGATGCCTTGGGAAAACTTTGCTCAGTAAAAGAATAAGTTCAAAATAAAGGAAATTAGGGTTATTGGAAATGGGGTGAGGATGTAAGTGAGATGAGAGAGTGTGAGAAGAGAAAGATCAAAAATGCAGCATAGTTTAGCAGGTCTTAAACCTGAGTGGGAAAGTCATTAATGGATATGAAAGCAACTGTGAGTACAAGAAGATATTACAATTCAAGTATGCCAATGCAAGAATAATCAGGAATAAGAATGAGGATTTTTTTGGCATGAGTCAACTTGACTTGGCCAGAAATTAGAGGCATTTGTGAGACTTGGTTGATAGAGAAGGATATAGTTACAGGAATAGAATGTAAGGAATTTGTATTTTCAGGAAAAACAGATAGAATAGAATAGAAGGGGACAGGAAATGCACTCAAAAAGTGTAGTAGGAAAGTAAGGCAAGAGAGGAAATACATTTCAGATTCTCCAGAGTCAGTTGCAACAGGTGATGTAGATAATATGCACAAACAAATTAGCTCATTAAGCAGAGGGTGAGTAACTATTATGGGGACCTTTATGAAAACATGGAGGAAAGCACACATGGGAAGAAAAGAAATAGAATATATGCAGCTTAAAAGAGACAAAGTAGCATGTGAGAAGGAACATGCTGAACCTGCTGATAGTGTCAGAGAATTGGTTCATAATCAAAGTAACAATTTTGTCTCTGGCTGGAGAAAGTAATCATGCAGTCCAAACCTAGGAGGTGGCTAAGCACAGAATTTTCAGTTAAGAAATATATTATGGAATTACATAGCTAGTAATTATAAATTTATAAGGCAGCTTAAAGCATAACTTATTTTGCAGCCTTCTTATGCCATGGCATGAGAGGGCTGCAAGGTAAGAATGTTAGCAGTGCATTGGAAATAGTCTGGTGGGGGGGTGAGAAAAGCATTATCCGACTACAGATTCGGAATCTGAAGGTTAAATCAGGTGAGTGTTAAATGTGATTTGTAGGTTCAGGAGCAGTACAAAGAGCAAGGCAAGAAAGGACAATTTCCTCTTAATTTATTAGAGGAAATTAGCCAAGCAGGCCAGAGGAAATCCAAAAAGTTATTTTGTTCTGCAAGTGAAAGGTATGATTATGGCAGAATAATGATGTGTGGAAGTGACTACTTAACAAAGTTGCAAGGATGTATCTTAGTGCAGTAATGCTGCATTGACAAATGTGGCAGAGACTGATACAAGGAACAGAGGTAGATGGATTGGAGGTATTTAGGATATTAAGAAATCTTAATCAGACTGAATGGGAGTTCATTTTTTTTCATGAACCAAGAGTTTATTTCCAAGAATTAATCTGCATCAAAATATAATGATTGACAAGTAGGGACAAGAAAGTTGTTAATCCAACTTTGATACAGCCATATCTGAACTACTGTGCCCAGTTGCATCAAGTTTTTCACTTCATTACAAAGTAAATTACATTTGACAAGAAATTATATTCTGGTTTACTCCTTTACCCAAGTGTATGCAAACAAAGTTTATGTGTGAAGCATCTTCATGACTGGGCTACTTGTACATACAGAAGCTGCTGAAGTCAAATAAATTGCTTCAGTGTAATACAATGCAACCTTCCTTTTGGATATGTATATTGCTATGCAATTTGGGAAGGATCACTATACAGATCAGTTTCAGTCTTTATTTGAGGCCTCATCAGTGGGAGCAAGACCAAGGAAAATATGAAGGTTGACGCAATGGAGAAATCATTTTTCATATACATACAAGTAGTAAGATGTATCACATTATTATGAAAATATTTATGAGTATTTTAATACTACATATAATAATGAGCTCCAACTGACGAGACCTCAATAATGGTTGAAACTAGTTTGGGTAGTAATTTGTCCCATAATGGATGCAATATACATGTCCAAAAAGGAAGTGTGCTTTGTATTATGAGAAAAGGCAAGTGATGTGGAGTCAATAGCCTCTATGTACAAGTAATCCAGCTATCGAGATTCTTTGCATGCAAACTTGCTTACACTTAAGTAAAGGATTGAACAATAATTAATTTCTTGTCAAGTATAATTTACTGTGCATAGGTTTGATTACCTTAGTTTCTTGCAGATGAGGAAGTGGTCTGTGATCTAAAAGTATCCAGAATAGTGAGTCCTTTACAGAGTGCATCCTATGATGACAGACTAAAGAATCGTGTGTGTCACAAAGTCTGGTTAGCAGGTAAAAAAAAAAAAAAGAGAGGATATGATTGAATCATATGTTACTACAAGATTTTTATAGGGCAGATTCAATACATGACTGGATAGAGAGAGAATAAGGCATCATCTGGATACTGTGTAAAAATATGTGGCTAAGTTACGAAGGATAGGGACCAGATTATCTGCTTAGAAAGTGTGAATAAATGGAATGAGTTGCCACAGGTGGTCATGAGAGTTTGGTCAATGAATGAGTCCAAAGAATTATTGTGATAAATGCTATGTGAATAACAATTAGTGTGGGCAGCCTCCCACAATATGCCTTCAAACTCCATGGAGATGCTCATGTAAAAATAATAATGTATTTCAAAAAAAAAAAAAAAAAAAAGATTATGAGCATATGAGAACACAAACTCTGTGAAGGAGCCCATATCATGTTTATCATTACCAAATTCCTGACATGTACTCTCACACAGTGTACAGAGTACTGTGTACTGTGATAGCCATACATAATTAATTTTACTATAACTGATTTTTTTTAGATACTTGTGCCATAAGGCAAGACTGAATAACAGATGAACACAAGGATGAACACAGTATTAAACTTTAATAGCCAGATATTTCAACCTGAAAATTACATCAACAGTGTCATAAAGGCTAGTGAAGTACAAGGTGGAATGTGAACACAATGGATTATTTAAATAGTATGAGCTGTGTGATGATACAATGTGAGTGGCTGACAGCAGCAGCGTTAGATTTAAAAAAAAAAAGTTAATTATTAATGATGTCCGATTAGAATGAGACTTTCCCATATCTTCAGTAAGAAGAAGCAGTCATTAGGATTCCAGTTAGGATGATAGAACAAGGCTTCAGGACTCTATTTAAACAAACACTTGAAGTATAGCACCAATGGAGTAAGCATGTTTCAGGCCAGAGGATAATGTTGTCAGCTTACTCCATCAGTGCCATCTCAAGTCAAAACAATTGTTTAAAGATAGTGCTGAGGCCCTGTTCCATCATCTTAATCTGAATGACTGCCACACCTTACCAAAGATATGGAAAAGTCTCGTTCTAATCAGACATCATCAATAATTTTTTTTTTGTCTAATGCTTCTGTCAGCCACTTACCTTGTTCTGTTTATACCATCGCAGGGCTCATACTATTTTAAATAATTCATTATTTGCATTCTACCTTGTACTCCACTAGCCGTATTCCACTAAATGAGTCCAGTAATAAATGACCTGTAATTATCAGGTTGAAATATTTGGCTATTAAAGTTTAATACTTCATCCATCCTGATCCTAGTGTTCGTATGTTATTCAATCTTACCTCATGGCACAAGGAAAATTATCCATTTTACAAGGTAAGCTGAAGACTTAGATTTCTTTCCTTAAAAAATGCTGCAAACTCAAGATAATCCTGAACTTCATGAAACTAAAAGAAGCCATCAAATCTCCTAATTGTAAGTTTACTTCTAGTACATTATCAACTTTAAACTGCAAAATGTGATCTTGCCATTGATATTCACTTCACTTTTGAGCTTTAAAAGTCTATTACCTCAAATTTTAGATCCACAACTATTACTTATAGTTTTAACTTGCCAGACACTCTTTCCACCATGCATTTAACAAATATATGATGACTAGATCAAAAATTTAACAACATTGTATATAAACACAGTCCCTCTCATTAAGTTATGAGAGTTGACCACCACGTTGTCTGCTGCGTGGTGGTCAACGTCTCAGGAAGTCTTCTCCATGCCACTGCAAGTAAAACTTCCTCATTCAAACATTTCTCCAGCAGAAGTGAAAGCTTTGCAATGCAACAGCTATCTCATTATTACAAAAGTTAACCAAGGGAATGCTACTGTTGTCATAGGCTCCTCAGAATACAAAAGAAAAATCGCTCATACTAGATGACAGATCCACTTACCAGGAACTTGACCACAATCCAACTAAAAGCTAAATCAGAAGGAAGGCTAAACTCACTGTTAGATGAAGTCACCAGTCTTGATGGAGATGCCATAGATAAACTTAAGATCCATTTTTCCCACCCCTCTTCCTGCTTCTATGATCTGCTAAGATCCACAAAGGAGACAACTCTTTGTCCAATCATGGATTGCATTGATTTTCCTACTTATTGCAAAGTAAAATTTTAGTCCATCTATTAAACTTCCAAATTGGCAACCCCCGATCTTTCATTAAAAACCTTCAGATTTTCGAGAGAAAGTGAAAAATTTGTCCATTCAACTGACTGATGTCATGGTCAGTTTTAACACAGAATCCATACTCATCAACATTCCTCTGAGAGATTGCCTTCATCTGCTCTCACAAGCCTTTCCTCTGGATATAGACCATTTGTTCAATTTTGTTTTAATCAGGTTATTTCATCTGCCAAAACAGACTTTGCAGACAAATTGAAGGGCACTCTATGGGGAGCGCACACTCTAGCCAGCTCTCACAGACTTTTATATAGAACACTTGGAAGAAATCCTTTTCTCATTTATACAACCTCGGTCTTCTTTTTGGGTGTACTTTGTCGATGACATCTTTGCCATCTGTCCTCAAAAAAAAACATTACCTTACCTGCCTTTCTAGCAAAAATAAACAATCTACAGCACAAGATAAATTTCACTATGGAAATATAAAAAGGGACAACAAACTAGCTTTCCTAGATATCTTGCTCTCTTCAGCTCTTCTTCAAGTGAGCTAAGTATTTTCTTTATTAGGAACCCTACCTTCAACTGCCAGATGCATGCAATAGCAATCTGCTCACCATCACTTCTCAAAAAAACTGAATCATAAAAACTCTTTAACATCATGTTCATATCGTATGATCTAATCCAAAAGATCTCAGACTAGAACTTCTGGACATCAAGCATATTATGCAATGAAATGGCTTCTCAGAACAAACTATGCAACATGTTTTTTGGTTCCTATCTCAAGCAAACAGAATAATATAGAGTGTCAAAACAAAATGAAATAATATGGACGATCGAAATGCCACATGTTTTTGAACCAATTTCAAAAATCAATAAAAAATGCAATCTAGTGACTACATTTCTTTCTTTTAAGGTTAGATGTCAGCATTCATAGTGAAGAATTTATGTAGACACAACACACGTGTTAAAATAATTACTTTATTTAACATTAAGCAAGTAACAATTGCCGTTTAGATCTCTGTATTGAGGTCATTATCAGGATGACTTGCACGTCATTATCACTATGACGTGCAAGCATATGCACGTCATAGTGAGATGTGAACTATTAGCGTAATGTGGCACTGTCCGTCGTGCATTTAATTGTTATGTCCAAAAATTGTAAATTCATTCCTTTAATTACAATTAAAGGAACGAATTTCCAATTTTAACTTGATTTTAAAGTAATTTTGAATTATACCAAACTGTATAATTTTATCGATAATAAACAACATTTTTTCATGTTTATTTTTTTTTTATATTTTTACGATAATCTTGATATTTTATCCAAACACATATACACTGTACTTAACAGTGTGTATGTATATTTCGAAAGTTTCAGCACCCCCCCTCCACGATTTCAAGCCATGAGCTGCCACTGCTTTTCTCTGTATTCTCTTAGATAACCAACTGACTTAACTTCTAGAAACTTCCGATGTGCTTTCTTTTTCTTTTTTTTTTTTTTTTTTTTTTTGAAGACCACTATCTCTTTTACTAGGAATTTCATGATGTAATGATTTATATGCTTTATATCTATATATAAACTGTCTATTTTTTTTTTTTTTTTTTGGTGATTTCTTGAAACACGTTATTTGTCTTGCTACTTGGCTAGAAATCAATAATGGATATTTATTATAATTTCTTTAGTTTGCAATGCTAATTAAATGTGCTGATCAAAAGTTCACTTATGAAAAATATAACTTTCAGACATGAGATTTCATGGTATTGAGAAGAATTTTGTCATCAAATGGTGTCAATTTGTTTAAACCCTTTGAGGATTTTAATGAAAAGGCCCCACATTTTGAGACATCTTTTAGATCTGTGAAACCTTAATTAAAAGCTGAACGACTCTCATACTAAAACTTGCATTTCCAAAAACTGTTGGTCACTTTCACAACTTTTTAAGTTTAAGAGGGAAACAATCATTTCATCACCTGGCTCTAAAATAGTAATGGATATTTTTCTTACCTTTCCTTTAATAGTTTCTGATCCTAATTAAAGTGATTTAAGCTATTTCATATATATATATATATATATAAATTTGTATTTGTTAAAAAAAAATTGTATTCTTAAAAACATTCAACTCTAAAGGTAATTTAGTTAATGCCAAACATGCAAATGTGGAGCGCTAATTGCCAAGTAAGTAAATATGTAATGCCAGCTATCAAGTAATGGAAACAATGTGAATTATAAATACCTCTGGCTCTTTTTCTCCTCTTCGTTTATAAATAGCTCTTTCTCCTGTTATGCTTTCTATCAGTTTTCCATCATCAAATTCACCACTTGTTTGGTGACTTATCCACTGTCTTTCTTTTCCTTTTGCCTTTTTATTAATATTACATAACATCACATTTATATGATTAAAGAATATTTCATAGTGCAGAATATTTATCAAAATAAGTAAATATCCATTTAATGCAAATTTAATGTACACACAACACATCAGCTTTCACACAGCATTTATTTGCCATAGGCCTTGGAGCCTCTCATGCGTATGGAAGCAAAATATATATATACATATCAAGAGTGTGTATTCCGGACAGGCTAGGTATGTGGTGCACACCCATGGAATAGCAAAATCACTGATATTATATTTTTGCATTTATTCCTGTTAAACACTCCCCTAATTGTTTTCTGGCTTCAAGTGATTCCTAATGAAGAAAACACTTTTTGGCATGTCAACATTGCATGACATTCACATTAATAGCCTAAGTGTGCAGTCACAAATACGGACACCTTTAAGTCCTTTGAGCAGGTGTACAGATGGTGCAGCGGGTCAAATTCTTAGCTTGCCTATGGTTTTTAACCACCCAAAAGGCAAGGCAGGTGAGCGCTAAGACAGCAGCACCTAGAAATCAGTAGCTGTAATTGGGTGCTGTGTCAGTCAACCAATCCAACTGAATGTTGTCATTTGTCATGATTTTTTTTTTGTTTTGTTTTGTTTCATCTGTTTTGCAAGCATGAAATATGATCTGACATGTTTATTATATAGACAAGTGTTTAATATATAATTTTCTTTAAATAACTTTTTGCTCATATTTACAATGGGAAACAGTGTTCGCAACCTACTGAATGTCCCGTTTTCTGCCAGAGCTTTTGCAGATTGTATGATTGTAGTTGAAGGAGGTAAGCCTCATCCTCCTTTACCAAATTTACTATTATATTTACACCTTTGAGTAATTCAATTACCAACTAAATAAAGCATTCTCCTTCATTATTGTTTTCTAATATAACTTAAAACAAACACACTGTCCCCTACTCTATGCAATTTGGTTACAGTTAAGATGCGCACTGATGCACTATTAAAATTTTCATACATTGATAAAAATACAATCAGATGGTCAAATCGACGTGAATTTTGTAGCATGGGTTGCATAAGCCACACGGCAACAGACCCAACTGAAATGGGCACGCAACACCAATGATATTATATATATATATATATATATATATACACACACACACACACACACACACACACACACACACACACACATATATATATGAGAGTAGTCTGAAAAAGTTCTCGGCCTCAATCATAGATAGCAACACTATCGGCAAGATTTTTTTTCTAAGTTGATACATCTGTCCTAAGACTGAGGATCATGCAGTATGATACAGAGGATCACACTGCAAATGCCATTAAAATAATAAACCTATTACACACACATATATATACTTCAGCAAAATGAAGACCGAAGTTAACTTAACCACATTTTGTTGTTATGTTCCATCGAGTCGTTTCCAACTCCTGGTGATTCTATGAACATACATTCTCCATTCAGATCTGTCCTTGACATGTCTTTCAGAATTTCCAAGCAAACTCCAGTTGCTTCTTTAACTACATCCACCCATCTAACTCTTGGCCTTCCTCTTCTCCTACTTCCATCAACTTTAACAAGCATCATCTTCTCCAGACTGTCATTTGCTTGCATAATATGTCCGAAATATGACAATTTTTGCTTGATGATCATAGCTTCGAGGGAGCAATCTGGCTTTATTCTGTCTATCACTGATTTATTGGTTTGCTTTGCAGTCCATGATATTCTTAGTAAGCATCTCCAAACCCTTAATTCAAATTCTTCTATCTTCCTTCTTTCACTCTTTCCCAGGGTCCAACTTTCACATCCATACAGTACCACAGGGAATATCATTGCTTTCACGATTCTGATTTTTGTTACAATGCTAATATCTTTAAAGATCTTGCTTAAATTTGTCATTGCTTTCTTTCTGCGTAATAATCTTATTCTAACTTCTTCAGTACAATAACCATCTTTGTCAATTCGGAATCCTAGGAGCACAAAATTGTTAACTGCTTCCATTTTCTCCCCATCTACTTCAAAATCATTAAGATTACATGTTGCCATAACTTTTGTCTGTTTGAGGTTAAGTTTAAGATCATATTTAGCACTTTCTTCTTTAACTCTAATAATAAGTTCCTCCAAATCTTCTTTGCATTCTGCTAGCAAGGTGGTATCATCTGCATACCTCAAATTATTAAGATTTTTAAGGCTTTTTACTAGAAAAAGAGGTGGGGAAGTCTTAATTATCTGCATCCAACTGACTACAGTTGTTACTTTTAACTAAAACCAGTGCTAAAAGTAATTTTTAGCAATACACAAATATAAGCAATTAATATAAATGTGATCGATGGAATACAAATAAATAAGCAACGACAATGTAAAAATTTTTTTATTTTTTGTGCCCAGTCCTGATATTACTTCAGGTGCAAACTTTGTTTGCTTACACTTGGATAAAGAATTAAACCAAGAATATAATTTCTTGGCATCTTTCATTTATAGTATAAGCAACTGGAAAAACTTCCAACATATATCTCTAATCCACAGTATTTTAATAATAAGGTATGACACCTTTTGGCTACTTGTATATGGAAATATGACTTCTGCATTACTTCAACCTTGGTATCACTTATATGTCTGGCTCCCACTGATGACATCTCGTTGAAAGTTTATTTTCCACTTGGTTAGAGTATAATAAATTTAGTTTAATCCTTTATCCAAGTGTGAGCAAACAAAGTTTGCGCCTGAAAGTATCTTCAGGACTGGGTTAAGGTGATACAACACCAGGGCAACTCGTTGCAAAGGTGGAGCAAGCTACCAACACTCCTATCTTAGTATCTCCTATAATGCAAAACACATCTCCTTGCGGATATGTCTAATGTTATGCATTAAGGGAAGGGCCACTACCCAGACCGGTTTCGACCTTTATTGAGGTCTCTTCAGTGGGAGCCAGGCCCAAGTCGAGATATCAGGCAGAAGCATTAGCAGGTCATCTCCACCTATAGGAATTGCCAATTGGTGTGCCACCCTTTTTTTAATAAATTACTCTGGATTTAGTAGCTTGCTCCACCTTTGCAACGAGTTGCCCTGGTGTTGTATCACCTTAACCCAGTCCTGAAGATACTTTCAGGCGCAAACTTTGTTTGCTCACACTTGGATAAAGGATTAAACTAAATTTATTATACTCTAACCAAGTGGAAAATAAACTTTCAACATCTTTCTCTAAATCCAGAGTAATTTATTAAAAAAAGGGTGGCACACCAATTGGCAATTCCTATAGGTGGAGATGACCTGCTAATGCTTCTGCCTGATATCTCGACTTGGGCCTGGCTCCCACTGAAGAGACCTCAATAAAAGTCGAAACCGGTCTGGGTAGTGGCCCTTCCCTTAATGCATAACATTAGACATATCCGCAAGGAGATGTGTTTTGCATTATAGGAGATACTAAGATAGGAGTGTTGGTAGCTTGCTCCACCTTTGCAACGAGTTGCCCTGGTGTTGTATCACCTTAACCCAGTCCTGAAGATACTTTCAGGCGCAAACTTTGTTTGCTCACACTTGGATAAAGGATTAAACTAAATTTATTATATGATGACATCTCGGTTTTCAGCCTGATAAGTACTTTGATTTTCTTTTGTTTGATTTTCACTTTGATTTTATTTTACTGATGCTAGTGATGGTTTCACCCCCACTAGCACTGTATTTTTTTTTTTAAATAAATATTAAGAATGCTGGTTGTGCAGTTAATATCTGCATTATGAAATTACTTTTGATGGTATCACAGCCGCCATTTTATAGTAGCTGGTGATGTAAATTATTTCTGTATCTCAGGATTATTTAATTCTTAGTCTCGTCAGTGGGAGACCAACCCAGATGTAAAATACACAGGTTGAAGTGATGCAGAAGTCATTCTTTCCCATACGAGTTGCCACATTGGGAAAGAATGACTTCTGCATCACTTCAACCTGTGTATTTTACATCTGGGTCTGGCTCCCACTGACGAGACCTCAACAAAGGTCGAAACTGGTCTGGGCAGTGATCCCTTCCCATAGTGCATAGCATCATACATGTCCGCAAGGAGATATGCTTTGCATTAGGAAAAATACTGCTAGATCTTGAATGGAGAACTTTTGCAAGGAAATTATTCATTGAGGATTTAACATGCTAAATCTAACAACTTAAGGAAATACCTGCACACCAGCAGAAAATAAAAGAAAACTTGTTTGCTATATGTGAGAATATGTATTCCTTATATGTAGTGTACTGAAATTTATTTGCTGTCTAAACCGAAAATCAAAATAGAGAATTTGTATATGAGAATTATTAGTATATTATTAATTTTATTAAGCTATCTTGGTATGCTGTAAATCACTAGACAAGTAGTAAGAGCAGTCCGAAGGTTGCACGTGAAACATACAAGTTGAGCATAGGGCCGGAGACAATGGCATACGTGGAAGGTAACGTTGGCACGTTTTCCATGAAAATAGCAACCTAAGAGCAAAGGGAGAATAAGGGATCAACTTCAGGGCATAAACGAGGAGGGTCATGTGGAAATTACACAGCAAAAAAAGAGGGTGCCTGAAGTGAGAATATAAGGCGATGCGCACCATATTACAAGTCTTTTTCTTCCTGGTTCCTGCTTTGTGAGTTTTGACTGGTGGTTCAAGAGAGATGTGCATCGGTGCAGTGATGTCAGACAGCAGGCCTTTTTCTGGAGATGCCCGAGCGATTACACGTGGAGCTGATCGTGAAATACCGGCCCTTGCAGAATCGAGCCCTCGCTGAATGTCCCATCAGAAGGAGCAGAGAAAGTTTCCTTAGACGTGGCAGAAACGCATTCATGTCCGGCAGTAGTTCAAGGACAACGTAGCCACAGGTGCAGAGATAGCTTAATCAGAAGCTAACCAGAACCTACACATGATAGCGACAAGATATCCAGAAAGGAGTCGGTAAAGTAGAGAATTTTATTATATAATTCAGGTGTATTAGAAGAAAGATAATCGTGTGTAGTTATAAGATGTGGACAATTTGTTAGAGAACTTTAGTGAAAATTCTTATTTAAAATAGCTAGCTTCCGTTGAACAAAAGAATTGTCTGGAAGCGATTTCATATTTGTGTGTGACTGAGTTTGATAAGTGAAACTAATATTGCAGAAAGCATTTAATTGAGTAATACCAGAATGTATAATGTATAACTAATATACATTGGCTTGTGGAAAGGAATCTTAAGTTTATGTAGTATTGTGTTGCATTTTACCTTATCTTGTTTGTTTAACATTTTTTTGAGCTAACTTAGTATTCTTGAATTAACTTAGTATGTACTGATCTCCTTAGCATGAATTTTATTTAGTATGAAATTGAGATCATTGAATATATGGTTCATCTTAGTTGTAAATGTCTTGAAATCCCAATTAACATGTTTTATTACTTATGCCTGAGTTATGCCTGATTACGAGATCAAATTACCACTTATAAAATTGAACCTTGGCAGGAAGGAATTAGAAAGCATATAAAGATAGATTACAAGTCATGACTGCTAACTGAAATCTATACGGCTGTAACAAAGTTTTTCATGATATGTATATGCCTTAAGATCAAGGATTATCTCCCTGAGTAAGGATCCATTCTATTATAGGATACTGGCTAGCGCAGCAAAATATAAATTTTGCCAGTATCCGCAAAGGAGATAACCCTAGATAGAAATTTCTTAGGTGCGATAGTAGAATAGATAATAGCAATTATAGAGATAGTAAAGGTAGAAAATTGGAGAAAGCAACGATGTAACAATACTAAGGAAAGTGATCAGAACTCCCTCCCCCTTTACCACAAGCTGCCCTTGTCTTGAAAGGTTGCTTATGCTTGGATCCGCCAATACTGTTATAGTTTCTATATTGAGGAAATTTTATTGTTCAGTCATCTAGAAAGAAGCATTCTTCTATCTAAATACAAACGGTGTAGACCACCCACATTATGCAATATTCACCAGGAGGAGATAAAATTCTATCTATTCTTGCTATGAGAGATTTTTTAAATAGTTCGATCCTCTTAATTCAATGTGGTCTTATAGTCAATTACAGGAATGACTGGAGAGCAATCCCAGGCAGAGAAGGCCAACTCAAGGCAGTTAACTCAGATAAGGCTAACCACCCAGGTATCAGTCATCTTTGCACTTTAGTTTCAATTGGTCTTTTGGTTGTTCATCTATATGAGATTGGCAAAAAAAAAAAAAAAAAATTGATAGCCTTTAGCTATATGATGATATAAAAGAGTTGAGGCATTTTCTCTATCTCTCATACTATCTATTTGTCTTTTACTAATACTCTAAAACTAACAGAATTAGAATATTAGTAAATACTCCTAATACTATCAGGCTCTCTTGCACTTCTATACTAACTAGGCCTATGATGAGCACCCCTTTACTTTTTCACCTCAATAAAGGTCAAAACCGGCCTGGGTATTGACCCTTCCCCATAATGCACAGCATTATACATGTCCATAAGGATGTGTGCTTTGCATTATGAGATACTAAGGCAAGGGACGAGAAGTCATTAGCTTCTATATACGAGTTGCCCAGTCCTGAAATTGCTTCAGGTGCAAGCTTTGTTTGCTTATACTTGGATAAAGGATTAAACCAAGAATATAATTTCTTGGCATCTTTAATTTATATTTTTTTGTGTTTTGATTGACATTATGGAGCATTATGTCAGTAACTAACAATTCAGCCAGATTGGTTGACCAAGTGGACAGAATATCTACTCTCCAACTAGCAGGCTGTTCAAATCCCACACTGAATGTTTTTTAATATCAATGTTGTAGAATCTAAGCATAAATCAAGATAAAAGGAATCTGTTGATTTCTGTTTATTAATTTTTATTTTTGAAGAGCTGAAAGTTGTAGGGTTTGGGGAATTCTTCATGGGGAAGGCACTTCCAGAGAACCAAAGTAGATGGAATAAAAAATGAAAGCAAATAGTAGGTTTGGTGGATTAAACTATGAGTTAATAATTGGAGAATGATGGATACCATTTATACTGTACAGCAACCATGGAAGAATTTGTAGAAATGACATAATGCAGGAACTGACCGTCAGTGAGACACTTGAAAGAAATAGTTTGCGAGGAGCGGCGAGTCATAAATAGCTAAACCATTCACTTTTGGATAGCATCAAGACTTTTTGTACAAATTCCAAATTTAGCCATCCTTAGAATAATGGTATTCTCAGAGTGAGCAGATTTGGGATTTACACAAAGTTATTAGATAGACAGGTGAAAAGTAACTTCTTGAATGAAAAAGGAAGTTCTAGTTCTTTAGAGGCTAAGGACAACACAGAGGTAATATGCTTACATGTTAATGTGTTAAAGAAATAGAGAGAAATTATGCAGCTGCTCTTGCAATACAAAATTGTTCAAATATGCTTATCCACATACTGGACAATGAACACCAGCTTGCGTGATGATATATGTGGAGTAAATGAAAATGTTATAAGATATAAGGTGGTGAAGTAATGACAACAATAAGCAGAGATTAACTGGACAATTAAAATTTTTCACATATTTCTGTAAAAAGATTAAGTGCCACATTCAAGGTATGGCAGCTGAAATATTCAAGTAAATTCCTATAATCACTTGTACAATAAAGTCTAAACCATAAAACTGAACAAAATTTATAGAATGGAAAATTATTATTATATTCAGAATGCAGTAAAGGCATTATAAATAAAATAAATCAGCTAACGTCTTTTATTCCCTTATAGGGAGTAGGCGAGGCCTTTATACCCTATCGAGCTTTTGGAGACTGAGTGGGCAGTTCAATCTCCACCAGCAGCCAATCAGAGATAGCTGGCCCATGTTTATCACTAATTATAGCAGCCAGCGATGAAGAGGCTGGCAAACAGTAACATATCTTGTTAGGGTTAGGTATACCAAGAGATGTTACTGTTTGAAATAATGTGGGTACTACGGTTGATTTTCTTGAGTTTACAGGATAAAAAAACCCGCGTTTACAGGAGGAAAAACCCGCTTGCCCATTCCAGAGATTGACTAACTCCAGAATCAGTCGAAAAAAAGCTTAGAAAAAGTTCCTCCAGTCAGCAACTAGACTTGAACTTAAGTCTGACTTCAAGCGACCAAGCACAGAGGATGCAAGCGCCACTTCCACTGAGCTACACAGGCCTCTCTAAAGGCATTATTGTCCCTATATTGGGACACTGTTTTCAAAACAACAATTTATTATAAAATACACTATTAACAATCAAAAGAATGTTCCAATGGTTGTTTACTAATAATATAATTCCAAAAAATAATGTCATTAAAATTAAGAAAACTATAGAAGCAATACTGTAGTTTGAACTGTGTACAATTTTGTAACGAAAAGTTGTTAAAATTAAAACGCAAGTATATATGTGTGTGTGTATATATATATATATATATATATATATATATAGAAAATAAAACAAACCTGTAATCCATCTAATATCACTCTTAACATCTGAATTTGTTTTCGAACACCACCTGCAAAATTTTCATATAATTCTGCATCATGTTGGGACATGTTTATTTCTCTTAACCTGTATACAAAATCAAAATAAGACAGAAAGAATAATATAATGGATAAATATATAAATAATTTATATGGTAATATTTAATTAGATAATATAACTTATTTCATGAATATCATTCTTAACACTGGAGTTTATTTATTACACTACTTGCAAAATTTTCATCTAAATCAACATCATGTTGGGAGTGTTTAGTTCTCTTAATATGTATACAAAATAAAAGAGGACTTGATAAATATATGAATTATAATTTTATTTCGTGGTAATTTAGAATATCTATTCCATTAAAATAAATATAAATCAGTAAACTGATATTTCTGTTTCGGCATTAACCTTCACATGTCTTTTGAACCTTCCTAGTTGTAACATTCACATTAACCAACTGAATAATACAGATAACTGGGAGGAACCCTACACATAGCCTATAAGAATGTGAAGTAGGTTAATAATCTCATGTTCGGTGCTCACTTTCTGTAGTGGGCTCCATTTCAAGATATCAATTTGAATAATGAATAAATGAGAAGGGTTTGGAACTTTTAAACTAAGATTATCAAACTACATACATTATGATGGTACAACATAATCAGATATCATACTAGCTATTATTGAGTTATACAGTCAACTATAGCAAACAGCATTATCAGCATTATAATCAACTACTGAAAAATCCTGACCAGATAGAGTTTCTTTCCCCATCCCCCAATTGGCACAATGCTGTTCTAAAGGAAATTTACTACAAAAATCTATCCATTATGACAAACTATTCCTTAGTTTTCAGAAAGTGTTTTTGTCAGGACAAACCCAAAAGAACAGCAAAAAGTCAGCTATAGAAAAAAAACTCAACAAAACATGAAGACAGCCATCTCCAACATGAAAAGCATCAATGAAAAAAAAAAAAAGAAGTAGAGGTACCAGAGAACTTGGAATTAACATGACAAAATTGGTGTTACTGAGACTAGGTTCCTTCTAAGCAACAAGTATAAGACAGTTTTAAGGCGCTAAGAATCATTGAATGAAGGAAATAGTCTTCAGCATGTAACATCCAACTAAACTTCTTGAATTCAAAGTACATTTCAAGAAGACTAATAAGAGGAACTTCAGAATGGGAAATTGGATAAATATTTATTTGTGCCCTACTAGACTGTTCTGTGGAACATTTTAGTAGAGTAGAAATAAAGGAAAGAGGAATCTTTAGAGGGATGGAGTCATAAACAGCAGAATAAGAAGTGAATCTCAAACATATACAGAAATGTTTTGGGAAAATTTGAAGAAATGAACAACAACAATTTTCAGCACATGGATTAATTATTACTAACACTGTTTCAACATAAATAGTGCAGAAATTCACTTCAAGGAAAGACACAAAACAAGAAAAGCTTCATGGATTATTTTACTGTTCTTAGCAATGTCTTCACGTTAAACGAAGACAAAATATGGAGGATTTGAAATATGAAATATTTACTACCTATTATTGAGCAGGAAAAAAAGGAATATCTCTTTGAAAAGGAAAATGTGTGCTAAAGTTTTGAATTGAAAAAGTTGAACATCTTTAATGTAACCTGTAGACTCAAATATATATTACTAAGTGGAAGGGTAAAAAAATGAAGGAGCCTGAAAACAAGCATACTGATGCATTGAAGTTGTCTGAAAAGACAAAAAGATAAGAATGGCACAATAGAAATAAAGAGAAGCAATCACAACTACATTCCTAGTCAGTTTCCAGTTGACAAGTTCTACCCCCCTTGCTATAAGCTGTAAATTCCCACTTCTACCACACTGTACAAGTCCCTTACTAACTTGTATGTTTCTATCATATCACATCTCCTCCCCTCCAGCTATTTTCAAATTTTGAAGATTACATTTCTTTCTGTCCTCATATGCAGAAGTCCATATCCCATCATTTTGCTTAGCAGTTCTTGAAGCTTTACAACCATCTTCTTCTTCTGCAGCTTCTCTCACTTAAGTGGGGTCACTGTTTGTAATGAGTCTCCTCCACACCTTCCTGTCTTGGGCTGTCACCACATCCAAGTTCTTCATCTTCAAGTCCTCTTCTACCAGCTCCCTCCATCTCTTCTTTGGCTGCCCATGCTTCCACCTTCCTTGCACATCCATCTGCATGACCCTTCTTCCCACATATTCGTCCTCCCTCCTCATCATATGACCAAACCATCTCAACCTTGCCTCCTGTATTTTCGCTCCTAAGTTCGTAACTATTACGTATTCGTATATATAAGAAATAACACAGTCATTTCTCACACGATCCTTTCTGGTCACACCGCACATCCACCTGAGCATTCTCATCTCTGCTACTTCCATCCTGCTGATGTTATTTTTCTTCAGGGCCACAGTTTCTATAGCATATGTCATAGCTGGCCTCACTACTGTCCTATAAATTTTGCCTTTCAGATTGATCGGCACCCTCTTATCGCATAACACTCCAGCCATCTCCCTCCAGTTCCTCCAACCCGCTTGTATCCTGCATCCCACTTCCTTCTCAGCTCCTCCATCTTCTTCCACTGTTGAACCTAAGTATCTAAAGTCTCTCACCTTCCTGATGACATTTCCTTCCAGCTCCAGATCTGTCTCCTGGCCGCCGCTGCCCACTGCGCAACACATATACTCTGTCTTACTTCTGCTCAGTCTCATACCTCTCTCTTCCAGTACTTTTCTCCATCTTTCTAGTTTAGTAGTTTAGTTCCCGCTTCTTCTCTTGAATCTACACACAGCAAGATGTCATCTGCATACAACATTGTCCAAGGCGCATCTTCTCTCACCTCCTCTGTTACCATCTCCATCACAATATTAAACAGAAATGGACTTAATGCTGACCCTTGATGCAAGCTAACTGTTACTTGAAAACTTTCTGTCTGTCCCAAACAGGTCCGAACACTTGTCTTCACATTTCTGTACATTTCCCACACCAACCTGACATATTTCTCCGGCACCTTCTTCTCCCTCAGACACCTCCAGACTTCTTGCCTTGGCACTCTATCATATGCTTTCTCCAGATCAATAAATACCAGATGTAGCTCCCTTTGTTTCTCTCGATATTTTTCCATCATCTGTCGTAATCCAAAGATAGCATCTGTTGTTGATCTACCAGGCATGAAGCCAAATTGTTCCTTTGCAATCTCCACCTCCTTCCTCAATCTACCATCAAGAACCCTTTCTAGGATCTTCATTGTGTGGGACATCAACTTTATTCCTCTGTAATTTTTACAGTCTTGTGCATCCCCTTTACCCTTGTAGATGGGAACAAGGGTACTCTCCCTCCATTCCTCGGGTATATTTTCCTGTTGGCAAACTTTCATGAACAGGTCCCACAGCAGGTCAATTCCCTCTTCCCCCAGTGCTTTCCATGCCTCCACTGGAATTCTGTCGGGGTCCACCGATTTTCCATTCCTCATCCTCTTCATGGCCTTCGTCACTTCCATTCTACTGATGTTCTGAACCATCCCCTCAGAGGGCTGCCCATCTCCTCTGTGAGTCCTTGCATTTTCCTCATTCAAAAGTCCCTCAAAGGTTATTTTCCATCTGTTTCTTATGTCCACATCCCTGGAGGGATGTGGATCCATCTTCCCCATCTACTTGAAGGAAATCCCTTAATTAGCAATGTGGCCCTCAACTTTTATTCTTTGCCCACTATAACTAAGTCTCTAGCTTCACTGACTACTCACAGCAAATTTTCATTAATATAATACTCTGCATGCAATGTCCTCAGCCCTGAGGTCTCACTAAAATTTTAAACTGGCTAAAACATCTCAGAAATATTTAATAACAATAAAAAGATGTATAGGTACTACAGTACTGCCTATTATATGCATGAGTTTTTTTGAATGGTTTACATTATTTCAAGATGACAGAGATTCAACAGAAGATGCTTCACAACCAGGAAGACCTCTCTCTCTCTCTCTCTCTCTCTCTCTTAGTCTGAAGTAATGAAAATGTGAGAAAGTTTGTCAGTTCATCAACAGTGATTATCAATAACCAACTGGATGATTACACAGAAACACTGGGAAGGAATCAGCCTAAGAATTTTTGCTGGAAAATTTCACAGGCTGATAATATAGGAGAAAAGAATGATTTGTTCACAGTTCATATGACATTCTTTGACTCCTGAGCAGAGAGAGCATTGCATTGCTTGCTGCGAAAATTACATTGAAATAGCAAACCAATATCATATCATTTCAGAAACAAACGTGATTGATGCTTTCAACATAATATGGAAACAAAATGAAAAAGCATGGCATGACAATTGCCAGCATCTCTCTTAGACATCAGAAGTTTTGATTGCAGATGGCACTAGGCAAAAAACTTTTCTCTGTGTCTCTGTATCTATTTACTTCATGGAATACCTCTTTACCATCATTCCATGCACCCCCCCCCAACTCTTGGCACTTTGGTTTCATTATGTGATAATATATTGTCTTTTAGCCACATTCAAATAAGGAATTAGATATATTTTGAATTACAATTAACAACCTTTTCTTATTTTGTCATGTTGCCCAATCATTTTGTATTGTGGTTTAACCAATAGGAATACAATCTGGTTGGCTAAATCCCAAATTGCAAGCCCATCCTAGTTCGTTCAGTATCCAGGTAGATACCCAACAGGGTGCACCACGAGAAGGTGAGGACTAGACATTAGGTCAGAAGCCCTGGTCGGTTCTCCGCACTCCTTTAACGGCTATGTGGAGGTCTCATCTCAGTTATACAGCTTTGACCCTTAAGCACCCTCTTAGCAAAACAAGTGTTCTCTGCGAAGTTGGCAGGAAAACAACCCAGAGGAAGACCAAGATATAGGTGGATTGATACGGTACAAAATGCCTTAGACAATAGAAATATAAGATCTGGTAATACTGGAGTCGTGACAAGTAACAGATTGATTTGGAGGAAAATTGTAGATAGGAAGTTAGTAATGATGTAAATTTTTCATGTAGTACTATCATATCCTGTACACCCCTTGAGGATACATGGCAGGAATTTAATGATGACGATGATGAACCTTTTCTTAGGATAAAATTTACGAGGGTGGTCTGAAAAGTTCTCAGCCTTGACCATTGATGGCAACACTATCAGCAAGATTTTTTTTCTAAGTTGGCACATCTGACATAAGCATCCATGTGAAATTGCAAGTCATTTTATCTAGTAGTTTGTTTTATACAGCTGTCTGAAGCAAAAGTGTTGTCTGTATCCCTTGAAATGGATAGAATTGAGTATAAAATTCTTTGTAAAAGAAGGTTTAACACCAAAAGAAATTCATTTGAAATTGATAAAAGTTTATGGACACTCTTCTCCTTCGTTTTCGACAATTAAGAAATGGGCTGCCAAGTTTAAACATGACTGTACCAGTCTTGAAGATGATCCACATAAAGGATGTCCAAAAAGTGTAACAACACCAGAAATCATTGATCAAGTGCACAACATGGTATTGGATGACTGGCGAGTTAAAGTGCATGAAATTGCTGAGACTATAGGGATTTCAAAAGAACATGTAGGATATATTTTGCATGAAAAATTGCAAATAAAAAGGCTTTGTGTAAGATGGGTGCTGTGCTTACTCACAGCAGATCAAAAACAACACTCCCATGAAATTCTCTGAACAGCGCTCGGAGCATTTTAACAAGAATAAAACTGATTTTGTGCATCGATTTATTACTATGGATGAGACTTGGATTCACCATTACACACCAGAATCCAAACAGCAGTCAAAACAGTGGACAGAAGCCAGTTTTGCAGTGCCAAAGAAGGTAAAGTAAGTTCCATCAGCAAGAAAGGTCATGGCATCGGTGTTTTGGGATGCTGCATTTTGTTTATTAATTATCTTGAAAAAGGTAAAACAATAACTGGGGAATATTATTTTGATCTTTTAACCAGACTAAATGAAAAAATTTGTGAGAAAAGACCTGGTTTGCAGAAGGAAAAAATCATCTTTCATCAGGACAATGCACCTTCCCACGAAGGTGTTTTGGCAATGGGAAAATTAAGGGATCTGCACTATGAATTGTTGGCACATCCACCCTATTCCCCAGATTTGGCTCCCTCTGACTTCTGTCTCTTCCCAAAACTAAAACTCTTCCTCGCCGGCCAGCATTTTTCTTCGAATTAAGACGTAATTGCAGCTGTAGAGAGATATTTTGCAGATCTTACTGAGAACCACTACAGGGATGGGATAATGGCACTGGAGCATCGCTGGAATAAATGTATTAGTCTTAAGTGAGATTATGTTGAAAAATAAAAATAATTATGAAATTATAAATTCGTTTTAGGCCGAGAACTTTTCAGACTACCCTCGTATGTTAACAAAGGATAATAACAGAGTGATCCCATTGCTTGACACACTTGTAAAATGGAGACATTTTCTTAGCTTGTCTAGATATGAGAACCTACAGTTACTAATAGATACATTCTTACATGAATTTTCGCACAATTCATTATAAAAATTTAGAATTGCCAAGACATTTAGAATTGACAATGTCACTCATGGTCACATCTGATCTGCTCTTCCTAGATATTATGACTGAAGAAACTAAGGTTATGAGGGCAAGTGTATTAAAAATGGCATGATGTGCTTGGTTAATTTCCATTCAAAATACAGCAGATCCTTGATAATTACTCTCCTATTAATATTATCATCCATTCATTATCAAGAGAATTGCAACTTCCTATATCAGAGAGACAGCACTGAAAGAATCTGAGATGCCTTTCTACAAAAAGATTTCTAGAGACCTACAAGCCCATAAACAAAGATCTGTTATTCTTCCTTCAATTATAAATTTCCTCTCATAATATATACATCTGGAGTACAGCAAATTCCTTGTTGCTAAAATATCTCCTATTACAGCCAGACTGGCCAGACAGATTTTTTTTTTTTTTTCATCCTGAGAACTCATCCCTGCAAAATATGACATTTCCAGTACCTATAAGATCGATTAAAAAAAAAAAACCTTCCATAGCCAACTCACTATAACAAATTCATAGGGATCCCAAGGATAGTTTATACAAGTGAAATTCTTAGCATTGTACCTATGCATTCTTGGCCAGGACTTATCAGTAGTTGGGTGTGGTGAGTGAACCACATCATAGTAGTGTTTGATATAGGGAGACTCAATTGTATTAGAACTTTGAAATTTGAGACGATAATCAGAATGTTACAAACGACTTCAAAATTAACCAAATTTGAATAATAATGACTGTTTAAAAATGTCAACATTTTGGGGAAAAGGTGAAGTGGCTTAGAATTTCTGCTAACAAACTGTCAAACAAATTTTAAGTTAATATTTTAAGATTCATGTCCATTTGTTTTATTTAGCCTAATGATATGATGAGATACTCATTATGAAAGTAATTTATGCAATAAATAATTTTGAACTAATGTAAATTATTTTATAGTCAAATTGTACATATTTGGTCTGATGTATTAAAATAAAGAACTTTTATTATTAAAAGACCAGAAGGTAAATGATAAAATATACAAAGAGCCAACAAGTTTCACTAGCCACTGTCTAGCATTTTCAAGGCTGAACTGGTGGGAAAACAAATGTATTAAGTACATTTAATTAAGTACAAATGCATTTAAAACATACACTAATTTGTATGTTTTAAATGTAACTTAATGCATTTGTTTCACACCAGTTGAGCCTTGAAAATGCTAGACAGTGGCTAGTGAAACTTGTTGGCTCTTTGTATATTTTATCATTTACCTTCTGGTCTTTTAATAATAAAAGTTCTTTATTTTATAGTCATTCACTATATATTTATTCAAGATGGTATTAATAATCAAATAAAAGTAGATAGATTTTAATTTTAAAAAATTGTAAAATATTAACATTTTTAATGCTAAAAAAATAGCTTCATATTTTAATTAGTTAGAGGAGCCACAAAAATGCTGGCATGTTGAACCCGTTATTTAATAGAATATAGTAGACTGGCCGATTCTTATTATCCTTTTAAATCAACCATACCTCATTTTCATTTATCCCAAGTTATTCCCTTTAAATATCATGTTAAATCAGTTTTACTAATTATCTATAAATACATACCTTTCCTTAAATACTTTCTGTGCCATTTCTCTTGCTGCCTGTTTAATCTATTAAAAACAAAAGTGATTAGAAGTAGAATCTAATCTGGAAGTAATACATGACAATAAAATATACTAAACTTAAGTTCGTTCCAACTAGTACAATGATAGCTGAATATATCCTCAGAGTGTACACAGCAGAGTATGAGAGACCAATAAAAATATGATTTCATTACTCATTTTTCCATCAGGAATTTTCTTTCAATTTTCTTACATATTGGTATGTTATTTGTTAGATCTTTAATTCAACCTCCCCATCTCTGTCAAGTGTTATCTCCATCCAGGAGGTAGACTATTATGGATCGCTACCTGAAATCCATAATGTGCAGTAGAAAGATAGGATGGTGAGGCACTAATCACTTCCAACTTGCATTTTTGAGGGACAAAAAAAAAAAACAATGAGATTGGCTAATTCAATATTTAATTGAATTGGCCAATTGAAAACATCTGATAAAGGTTCCTCACATCATAAATGGGATTCAAAACTAGGTCTTTCAAAGCAAGCAATCCTAACTGTAAATCCATCTATGCTGTGGTCTTCCTATAGGTCTCTTTCTTGTTATTGTGGAGCTTATATCGGAAACAGAGATATTATCTAAGATAGTCGTTTTAACAGAATCTGAAAACTTTTGTGCTGGACTACATAACTTAATCCCCACTATGATTGCATACTTTATTGCAACAAAATAGTGAAATGCCTGCCAGTTTTCTCTAAATGATGCAAGCAATTTGGGTCCTGAGGGGATAACATACAGTCCTGAGTAGGACTGTATAGTTATAGCCCTACTCATATTCTTATGCATGTTTGTGACTACATAATCATAGGCTACTACTTTCAAAGGGTGAAGAGATAGATAAAAGAAGAAATCCAAGAAGCTACAGAATGCAGAAGGCCAATATGTCATCATCTATATGAAAGAGGAAGTTTCCAGACAATATTCCTCATGTATGGAAGATTTAAAAAAAAAAAAAAAAAATCTTAAATAGCTAATGGCATCAATATGAAAACCAAATCTGCACTACTGACTTAAAATAGGTCCTAATCTTACTCATCCACTTATATCAATCATCCTCATTACACTTTAAAGTGATAATCAGCAGGCAGAATTCAAGCAAGGCAAGTGGTGCAGTTCTGAATATAAAATCTTGACCAGAGACCACAGATATGAGAGTCCTGAGAAAGATTTAGAGGCATGAACAGATATGGTATCAATGGCAATATCATATTAAAAATGAGGATATTAGGGAAAAACTTGCCATTGTTAGCATTCAGAGATGTGTTTGCAGAGCTAATCTCAGGTGGTATGGTCACTTAAATAGAATGGGAGAGGAAAGATTAGCAAAACATGTGTTCTTTGCAGGTTGGCAGGAAAAAGACCCAGAGGAAGACCAAGATATAGGTTGATTGATACAGTAAAAGGTGCCTTAGAAGATAGAAATATAAGATCTGATAATGTTGAAGTCTTGACAGGTAACACATTGATTTGGAGGAAAATTGTAGATTGGAAGTTAGTAATGGTGTAAGTTTTTCATGCAGTACTACTGTATCCTGTACACCCCTTGAGGATACATATCAGGAATTTGATGATGATATATACCTTTGGTTTAATGCTTGACTTATACTTTTTTATTGTTCTTGTTAAAACTTGACTGATGAAAGAGGCAGGATAATTCGGAAATCACCTAGATTTCACTCGCATAAATCAAAGAAACTGGTGATATCAAAAGTGGCTGGACAGTAGGAAAGCTTTCTTGATCATTACTATGGAAAGAAAAGGAAATGTGTTTTGACTCCCCTCCCCCTTAGATTGGGTAGGTGTGGTGCATTGTTAGCTCAATTTACATTGTTTCTTTCTATACAGATAACCACAACCTATATAATGTCTAATGTTCTACATTAAAGTAACGTTAAGGTTTAATTGTTTCTGGAATGAATGAGATAAGTAATTTTTTTTTTTACCTAAAAATTTAAGCTGATAAATTTTTAATTTATCAGCTTAAATAAAGATTTAAGCTCATAACCACCATGGTGGTTATGAGGAGGAGTAGAACCAGTGAAAATACCATTTTAAGAATCAAGATGCTGGAGCTTGAGGATAGTGAAATTTCATCATCAAATACCTGATATGTACCTTTTATTTGTGTGTGTGTGGGGGGGGGGGGGGGAGGACTACTGGATAAAATAATTGTACTACATGAAAAAAAAAAAGAAAAGGTTACATCATTACTAACTTTTTAATGACAATTTCCACCAAATTATTTCGTTATCTGTCGGGACTCCAATATTGTCAGGTCTTGTATTTTGGCCTTCTAAGCCACTTTTTACTGTATCAATCTACCTAGATCTACCTACCTACAATCTACCAATCAGACCACAATCCCATAGTTGCAGAAGTACGTCTTAGATTAAAATCAGCTAAAAAATCACAAAAGAAGAAAAAGAAAATTGATGTAGAAAAACTGAAAGACCCAAACATAAATAAAAGTGCCAAGACACAGCTTAACCTGCGATTACAGCAGATTAACATAGAAGAAAATAAAAGTGCGGAATCTCTTAAAGAATGCCATCATAACAACAAGTATTGAAGAAGTAGGTTATGTGAATAATATAAAACAACAGGAATGGATGACAGATGAGATTCTTTCTCTTATTGATACAAGAAGAATGTACAAAAACAAAGACCTAGCCAGGTATACAGAAACACATAACATCATCAAGAAAAAAATAAAAGAAGCCAAGGAAAAGTGGATGAAAAATTTATGTACTGAAATTGAACTGCTTCAGAAGAAACATGATAATTTCAATCTGTATAAGAAAATCAACGAAATTTCCGGAAAACTGAGGAAAAAGCAAATAGTGTCTCTAAGAGATGAAAATGGAAAAATAGTTCTAGAAGAAGAGAATAAAGCACAGATTTGGATAAAATATGTAACAGAACTTTTCAATGATACTAGACACAAGCCTATAAATATAAAAGATAACATTCAAGGACCAGCAATCATGAAATGCGAAATAGAGAATGCTATATGAACAAGTAAAACAGGAAAAGCCAGTGGACCAGATGGTGTACAAACAAAATTTTTTAAATTAATAGAACCAGATAACATCAAACTTCTTGAAAAACTATTTAATGAAATATATGAAAGTGATGAATTTCCATCAGATTGGCTCAAATCTACATTTATCACTATCCCAAAGAAACCCAAAGCGAATTCCTGTGGTGACTTCCGACTTATTAGTCTAATGAGCCAAACATTAAAAATATTTTTGCAAGTAATTCAGAATCGCATTTATAGAAAAATTGAAGAAACTCTAAGTGAAACACAGTTTGGCTTTCGGAATGGTTTTGGTACTAGAGAGGCCCTTTTCTGTACCCAAATATTGATACAAAAATGCATAGAAAATCAGAAATCTGTCTTTATGTGTTTCAAAGATTTTGAAAAAGCATTCGACAAAGTCAGACACATTAACTTAATAGAAGTCCTTCAACAAATAAGGCTAGATGAACACGACATAAGACTAATAACAAATCTGTATCAGAATCAGTCAGCTACCGTTCAATTAGACAACATTACCACCAGTGATATTAACATCAAAAGAGGAGTGAGACAAGAATGTGTGCTCTCACCACCCCTGTTCAACATATACGCAGAGGTAATCTTTAAAAAAGCATTGGAAGAATGTCCAGAGGGAATCACAATAAATGGAAAGATTGTTAACAACCTACGATATGCAGATGACACCGTGCTAATTGCAGATAACATTATGGATCTCCAAAAACTCATTGACAGAGTATACATAGAAAGCCAAAGAATGGGAATAAATATAAACATCAACAAGACAAAATACATGATCATCAGCAAACATCCAGCCTCATCAATGAAACTGACACTCAATGGGAAAAACATTGATCAAGTGTCAAGATATAAATATCTTGGTTGTTGGCTTAATGAACAGTGGGATCCAGAAATAGATATAAAGACAAGGATTGAAGTTGCACGGCAGTCCTTCATGAAAATGAGAACACTATTCTGCAATAAAGACCTAAACATGGAAGTCAGATGCCGATGCAGATGCCGAACATGATCATCAGCAAACATCCAGCCTCATCAATGAAACTGACACTCAATGGGAAAAATATTGATCAAGCGTCAAGATATAAATATCTTGGTTGTTGGCTTAATGAACAGTGGGATCCAGAAATAGATATAAAGACAAGGATTGAAGTTGCACGGCAGTCCTTCATGAAAATGAGAACACTATTCTGCAATAAAGACCTAAACATGGAAGTCAGATGCCGAATGCTGATGCCGATGCAGATGCCGAACATGATCATCAGCAAACATCCAGCCTCATCAATGAAACTGACACTCAATGGGAAAAATATTGATCAAGTGTCAAGATATAAATATCTTGGTTGTTGGCTTAATGAACAGTGGGATCCAGAAATAGATATAAAGACAAGGATTGAAGTTGCACGGCAGTCCTTCATGAAAATGAGAACACTATTCTGCAATAAAGACCTAAACATGGAAGTCAAATGCCGAATGCTGAAATGTTACGTGTGGTCTATTCTGCTCTATGGAGTTGAAACATGGACATTGAAGGTGACAACCATCAAGAAAATCGAAGCCTTTGAGATGTGGCTATACAGAAGAATGCTAAAGATATCATGGACAGAAAAAATTACTAATGAAGAGGTCTTAAAATCCATTGGCAAAGCTAAACATCTTGTACAAATAATCAAGAAACGAAAAACATCATATCTTGGCCACATCACGAGAAACAGCAAATACCAACTTCTACAAACTATTTTGGTAGGAAGAATTGATGGCAAAGGAACTAGAGGAAGAAAAAGAATATCATGGTTTGACAACATCAAGACGTGGACAGGAAAGAGCAGTGCACAACTGCTCAGATTAGCACAAGACTGCAGTTTGTTCGTCAAGATGGTCACTGACCTTCGATAGAAGATAGCACAATAAGAAGAAGAATCTACCTAGTTTTTGTTTTCTGCTGGGTACTTTTCCTGACATCCTTGCAAAAATACTTGGTTTGCTAACCTTTCCACTCTCATTCTATTTTAGTGGCCATACCACCTGAGATTAGTTCTGCTCACATTCCTGAATACTAACTGTATCAGTTTCTTCTTAATACCCTCATTTTTAATATTATTCATTCTGCCATTGATGTCATCTGTTCAATCCTCTAGTCTTTCTCAAAACTTATATCATTGGACTCCAGTCTTTAATCAAGTGTTTTATTTCTAGCCTATCTCTCAGATCCATGAGTTAAAATTGGCTTCAACACAGTCTTGTATATAGTTTAAGTGTTTTGGCTCTCTATAAAAGTATACAGTTGACTTCCTGCCATGCCAGTTTTGCTAATTCTATTTATTTCAATATTTAATTTGCATGTTCACTGAAAATTGTGCCTAAATAGCTGAAGTGTTTTGCTGGTTCTGTAGGGTTTTATTCAAGATACTCCTTTCTTTTAGTATTACATGGTGATCAGCATTCATTTTAGAAATTATGGACTTTACAACAATGTTATTCAAGATACAGTTGATGTTTCAATTTTTTTTTGCCTATTTTCATAGTCATTGTCCTTTTTATTGTTGATTTTCATACCAGATGTATTACAGCAGTTATTCAATTTAGTCCTGCAGAATCCTGCAGGCATGTACTGGATTCATTTAAGAGTATAACAGCATCTACATAAAGTCAAAACTATATCAGGTTTAAGGCCACTTTCTTTCATAATGTGATCCATATTTATATTAATAAAATGGTGGTAATGTGAAAACTTGTCACACCTGATTTAACATCAAACCATCTTCCTGTATTTCTTTCAATTCTAACTGCTGACTTACAACTCAAATATAGTCTACATATTATTTGATATAATGTCCCATTTATATCACACAATTATAATGTTTTTAATGGTTCTGCTCTTTGTATCTTGTCATGTGTCTTTTCCAGATCTACAAAACTTCAATCCAGATCCTTGTTGTATTCTCATGATTTCCCAGTTATTTCTATTAAAGCAAATATCTTATTCTCTAGTGTGTGTGCGCTACAGGGGTCTGTATCGGGGCCATTGTTGCTAAATTTGCACAGGGTGATCAAAATTAAAGTATCCCTATTGAAGGTCATGAAGAGTACCATCCAGTGATCCAAATGCTGCGAAACTTTGCAGGAATACATTGTGCACCATGCAGAAACAATATTTGAGAAAAAAAATAAAAAGTTGTTCCAAAAATTCACCACCAGGAGGCATTGTAAATGCATGGAATTTGCATATCATCAACTTAGGGTGCCAGAGAGCTTTAAAAGATAGACAACATGGGATTTTTCCCTTCATTCTGGTTGTTAATACTGTCACAGTGTTAATACTGTCCACCTTACCCCAAAGTGCTTTGCTTGTGAAGCTGTACTACTTAACAACTGCAATGCTGTTGATGAACTCCATAAATTGCATCACCTGAACAAATGTCAACGAAGTCCACTATCTCCATGTGCTCTGCAACAAATGATTAGTCATTTTGAAGTTTGACCTAGCAGGGGTCACAAACCCATGAGTTCACAACAAGTGAATGAAGTTGGTACTGCCATTGGGAATAACTTGGATAACAGTGTTGGTTCCAGCAATGCATGTGCTGTATCAAGACATGTGGATGTGCCTTACACAACTATCTGGAAAATTCTGCAGAAGATTCTGAATTTATGATAGCTCTGACACAGGAGTTATGTCCACAGGACTTTGAAAGTCGACTGACATGCACTTCAACATTCCTGACATTCACTGCGGAGTTGAACAATGCATGGCTGTGGATGATTTTGTATGGAGATGAGGCTCAATTTCACCTGAACGGAGCTGTGAATACCTACAATTGACAGGTATGAACCACTCAAAACTCACATGCAATCCAACAAATTCCTTTACATTCACCCAAAGTTACCGTCTCATGTGGTTTACAGCTTTCTTCATTTCCATTGGTCATTACCAACCCAAGTTTTGGATCTGGATTTGACATTACTCAAGGGTAATTATGGGCCCACGGGGATGTTGAAATGTGTGTACATGAATGCAGGACATATCAGAAATAAATGAGAGGAGTTTTTGGCATAGGTCAGCTCATCTTGGCCAAAAATTATTGCATCGGTAAGACCTAGTTCATAGAGGGAATAGAGGTTAAGGAGGATTAATAATGTTAGGTCTGAGGGAGATAGTTCATTTCAGGCTATCTGGTGGGAGATAGAAACCAATAAGACAAATATATTGTTGGTTGCTGCCCATACACTGGGAGGGAGGGGATGATGTGCTCAGAAAGATATGGAGGAAGTGTATTACCAGATTAGCATAATGAGTGCATGCTGAGCAATTATCATGGGTTATTTCAACTATGGGGACATAGATTGGAGACCTTGTTTTAGCAAGTTGCTCATATTTTATAAAAATGTTACTGCTGTATTGGATAAAGGATATGGATACATTATGATACTGCTAGACTTTGCTAAGGCATTTCATAGATTATCTCATGAAAGGCTGTTGCATAAACAGGTTATCTGAATAAGTGGATGGCCAATGGACAGGTATCAGAAAGTAGTACACTGCTCAAAACAATTAGGGATATTTTAGTTTCTGTCGGATAATTATAAATTTCTGCAAATAATTATAACTGTTGCATACTTTATACATGAATAAATATTTCTTACTTATGGAAAGGGTGTAATTGATAAGATACTGTATAAATAAGGTTTATTACAAATTTAGTGTGAAATAATTTTAACAAGAATAACAACAAGAATATTCCCTAATTATTTTGAGCAGTATATGTGGTGGATATGAATCTAAGAGATTTAAGGTGATCAGTTATTAATGTATAGATCAGTGGAACACCACTGATCTATACATTAATGATATTGGTAAAGACCTGATAGGAGATGTTCAATTCTTTGCTGATGAGGATTTGAAAATAGGGAGGGTAATCAGCGATACTACTGATATAAAGCACTTACAGAATGATTTAAATAACTTGGAACAATAGGCAAATGATAATGCTGTAAATTCAGTTTTAGATAAATTATGGACTCTATAACCATGTTATAAATAACTATTTTAATTTCCTGACGTTTCGACTTCATATTAAGTGATGATGGTCATCATCTGAAGTATACACATATATACAGACACAAGGTGAATTACATAATAAATTTAGTTTAATCCTTTATCCAAGTGTGAGCAAACAAAGTTTGTGCCTGAAAGTATCTTCAGAACTGGGATAAGGTGGTACAACACCGGGAAACCTCCTGCAAAGGTGGAGCAAGCTAACAACACTCTTATCTCAGTATCTCCCATAATGCAAAACACATCTCCTTGCGGATATGTATAATGTTATGCATTAAGGGAAGGGCCACTACCCAGACTAGTTTCGATCTTTATTGAGGTCTCTTCAGTGGGAGCCTTTCAACAACTTTCTCTAAATCTAGAGTAATTTAATAAAAAGGTGGCACACTGTTTGGCAACTCCTATAGGTATAGATGACCTTGCTAATGCATCTCCACTTGGGCCTGGCTCCCACTGAAGAGACCTCAATAAAGGTCGAAACTAGTCTGGGTAGTGGCCTTTGCCTTAATGCATAACATTATACATATCCACAAGGAGATGTGTTTTGCATTATGGGAGATACTGAAATAGGAGTGATATTACCTTGCTCCACCTTTGCAACGAGTTTCCCGGTGTTGTACCACCTTATCCCATATGAAGATACTTTCAGGTGCAAACTTTGTTTGCTCACACTTGGATAAAGGATTAAACTAAATTTATTATAGTCAAACCAAGTGAAAAATAAACTTTCAAGGTGAATTACATTTCACACAGTATGCTAAGGAGACCATGATTTGATCAACGGTTATTCTACTGGCATGACCTCTAGTGAAAATAGAATATTAAAAAATAAATAAATAAATAAAATACAAATAAATAAAATACAAATAAAAAAATTAATTAATTAATTACTTATTTAAAAACCACATCAAAGCTATATTCTATTTAAGATAATATCAGAGAAACATTTTTTCATATAGATAGTTTTCTAACAGTAACAATGATGTCCAAATTTAAAATGATAATTGTTATATTAGATTTAAGATTCTGGATTACTTATGGTCCTATTTATAGTTAAATCTTAGGGAGAAAGGTTAAGTGGGTAGAATATGTGCCTTCCATATGCTTGGGAAATTTAGACCATAATTGTTAAGATTAGGGTGATTGATAAGAATCTTGCAGGCTTCCTTAAATTTATGTTTATACTTTATACCATGTTTTGGTATGATTTACACAACTGATGCTTTTCCAGTCAATTCTATGTAAAATGTTCAGGGCATGATCAGAAAGCCCAGCTTCACCATAGTTATTATTATTATTATTATTACTGTTCCGGGAAACTCCAAGGAGTCGACAGACTCATGGATGGAGGCCCAAACATCATGTCTGGAACAACTATTCAGCATTCACACAGTATCTATCATATCTTGCCTTGAACTCATTCACGGTCATAGCACCCACAACAGACTCTGGAAGCTTATTCCGCTCATTCACCACTCTCCAAGTAAAAAACCTAGCTCTAACACCCTTGTCAACCACGCTCTTGCCCAGCTTCCATGCATGGCCCCTAGTCCTCCCACCACCAGTCATATTTTCAAAAATATCTTCTGGATCAATCTTATAAAAACCCTTCAGTAATTTGAATGTCTCAATCATATCACAACTCATTTGCCTATCGTCCAATTTCTGCAACCCACAAATCCTCAACCTATTCTCATAAGGTTCATTCCACAGACCTGCTATCATCTTGGTCACTCGTCTCTGGACCCTCTCCACTTCCTCCCCATCACGAAGAAACCCTGGTGCCCATAACTGGGCACAGAAGTCCAGATGGGGTCTTATCAAGGCTCGATACAGAGGAACAACAACTTGTTTGTCTCTGCATGTTAAAGTATTTTTCATAAGCCAAGTGATTTGGTGAGCTGTTTTAGTCACTTTTGCAATGTGCCCCCTAAACTTCAACTCCCTATCCACCAGCACTCCCAAATCCCTGGCCTCATCAATCTCCTGGAGTACGGTTCCACCAATGCGATATACTGCTGCTGTTCTTTTCACCCCAAAGTGCATAACCTTACACTTTGCCACATTAAACTGATATCCATTTTTCCTAGCCCAGTCCTCCAAACTATCCAAATCATCCTGTAAAATTTTGACATCCTGTGCACTCACAATTGCTCTACCCAACTTTGCATCATCAGCAAACAAGTGAACACTTCCTCTCAAATCCTTTCCAATATCATTGATGAACAAATTGAAAAGCAGTGGTCCAAGAACAGAGCCCTGTGGCACTCCACTAGTCACAAGCCGTCTTTTTGACTCCACTCCTGAATAAACCACTCTCTGGTATCTCTCCTTCAACCACCCTCCTATCCATCTTACCAACCCTATATCTATCCCCATCTGCTCCAGTTTACTGATTAGGGTTCCATGTGGTATCCTGTCAAAGGCCTTGTAGTATCACTGTAAACCCATTACCCCTATCCAGTTCAGCCGTCACTGTGTTATAAAATGTGAGCAAGTTACTGAGGCATGATCTACCCTTCACAAAACCATGTTGTCCCCCATACAATATCCCATTTTCATCTATCCAATCCTGTATTCTTTTCTTGACTAATTTCTCTAAGACCTTGACAATGATTCCTGATATGTTAATCGGTCGGTAATTTACAACAGCAGTCTTGGAACCACCTTTATGCAGTGGAACTATTTTTCCCTCCTTCCACCTGCTCGGGACTAACCCAGACCCAAGACTCAAATTAAACAAAATGGTCAAGGGTACTGTTTAAACTATACAAGGGTATAGTTATTATATTTAACGTGTCGTTTATGTTCCTTTTGTCTGATAGGAATTGTGCGTCCTGTTTCTCCTATATAAGATAGATTAAAGGTGCAATAAATACGGTATACTCCAGGGTGGGCCCAGCAAAGGGAGTGGATCTTTAGATAAGTTGGGTAAGCTCTTTAATTTTGCAGGAGGTTTAAAGGTGGCTTTAAGGCTATTTCTGTAGTATTCTGTTTATTTTGTCTGATGTTCCTTTAATGTACGGAATGGTTATAGTCTTAATTGTAGTCTAGTTTATCTTTGTTTTTTAGTGAGATCTTGTAGAAAATTTTGTTGATAGTATTTTGGCTGTAACCATTTTTTAGGAAAGTACTGCTGATAACTTTAAATTCATCTTTAAGCGCTTGTTCACTGCAGCAAATCTTCAAAGCCTTCATTAGTCAAAACTGTCATCAGTACTTTAAGAAACAGGACTGGTTTCTTAGAGTACTAATGACACCTAGTTTTGTATTGGGTGGTGGTAGGAGTTTATGTGTATATATTAGCCAATATAAATGTACTTCTGATATTGTGCTTTCCTGTTTCGAATTAGCATCGCTTGAGAAAGTTCATAATTACTAATTTTTCTGATACTTCCCATATTTTTTCAAATATACTGAAAAATATTTTCATTACAGTTGCAAAGAGATTCAACATATATTTCTGTGTTGTTCTTCCATGCTTAAACGTTCTCTTTATAAGAGATGTCTTAATATGCTAAAGGAAGATGAAGATGAGATGTCTTCAGCTATGGTTTTAAAGCCTCAGGGTTCTAACTTGATGCTCGTTACACCTTGCACGCATTATATTTGTGTTAAATATATTTTCAATAGATACAGAGACTGCCAGAAAGAAGATGTGTGACAAGTGCGTCTAGAAACAGAAGTGTGTTCAGCTTTTCAATTTCAATTCTGAACTGTATGCATTTGTATTGTTTGTTTAGGTGGCTGAGGAAAGCATCTAATGTCTGGTGGCCATGGGGCCAGATAGCAAAAACATCGTCAACGTATCTAAGCCAGACTTTGTGTTTTAAGGAGAGGAATTTTAGAGCACGTTGCTCAAAATATTCCATATAAAAGAAAGACTGAGTCATTGATTGGGACATTCGAGAAGGCAGAGAAGTCAAAACTGTCTAATAAATCATCTTTTTCTAATGTAGTGTCTTTGATTATGTTTATAAAGTGTTGTGTGTTTCTGATAGAGATTTACTCCAATGAACCAACCAGTGCTTCCAACCTAAAGTGTGGACTAGGCATTAGGCTGGAAGCACTGGTTGGTTCTCCACATTCCTTTAAGAGCAATATGGAGGTCCCCTCTCAGTTATACAGCTTTGACCCTTAAGCATCCCCAAAAGTATATATGGATGAACAAAATGATACAATTTTAAAAGTTCATGTAAAATAAGGTGGAAAAAAAAAAAAAACTTCATTTGTATAATGACAAAGCACGGTTTTGGAAAGCAATGAGTTTTAATTATTTTTAGATGTCTATTTTCTAAAATCTGAAAAAATATTAATTCAATGTTCAGGTTTATATACAAATATAAAGCGAGTTGTTAAACATACATGTTCAGGAACTTCTTTATTAGCATCAGGAATTTGGAAAACATCATGTCCAGCATCTAAACGATATGGTCCGCCTCTTCCTCCGAGGCCAGCAGTATCACGGCCACCTGAAATATAAATAAATTGTTGCTATTTTTCAAGATATAAAGAAAAGAATATTAATATTATTGAAGTGGTGTATGACAGATATGATGCAAGGGTCTGGTCTGGTAAGAAGAGCATACATAGTTTTTTTAGATATTTCTGAAAGATTAGTCCATGAAATTGAATATTAAAGCTAAATGCAGCTTCTGACTCAATTTAATGCCCAATCCCATCCTTGTTAAATATCTGGATGGATGCTGTTCAGCAGTTGATTGATGATTCCTCTCTCACAGATTCTCTTCAGCTACTGTCACATGTAATGGTCTATTCTACAGATATTTCTTTGGACACTGTTCAGCAGAATTAGCAGCCATTATGACTCTCACAGCATTCTTGGTAAACCTACAGGAGCAAAAAGAGCATCCTTTTACAGTTCAATTGCTGACTCACGAAATCTGACTTCCAGTCATTTTTTTAAAATTCCATTTATTTCAGTTCTGTGGAACAGCCTGGATACTGAACGAACGAGGATGGGCTGGCAATTTCGGATTTAGCCGACCAAATTGTATTCTTATTGGTTAAACCAAAATAAAAAAATGATGGTACAACATGACAAAATTTCATGCCAGCTGGGGCGTCACACGGTTAAACAAGGTCCCCATTGTTTTCGCCAGGGAACCAGGGCAAACAGTGAAAAGTCAGCTACTGGAACAAATCTGAAAACAAACCCCAACTCAACATCGCCAGAGTTAAAGATCGATACAATCAACGTAAGAAGCCTGAATGGCAAAGAAATGGAACCAGCTGAGGAATTAGATAAGTACCAGATCGACATAATAGATGTGACTGAATCAAAAAAGACCAAAACTGGTGAGTTCTTTCTGAGCAATAAATACAAAATGTTATATTCAGACAATGACAATCAAGGAAGAGAAGAGGAAGCCATAGTATTCAACACAAAATACGAGGCTAATCTTCTTGAATGGCAGTCAGTCTCAAGTAGAGTAATGTGGGCAAATATCAGAATGGGGAACTGGACAATGAGACTTATTTGTGCGTATGGTCCCACAGAAGGTTCTACTAAGGTAGAAGTGGAGGAATTTTTTTTGAGGCTTTAGAAAAAGCAACTAACACAAGGAAAAAGGAAAAGTTGGTCCTTGTTAGGGATCTAAATAGCAGAGTAGGAAACGATTGTGAGACACACAAAAATATTTTGGGAAAATTTGGAGAAAAGAGCAAAGCCAATAATAATGGCAAATATCTGTTGGATTTCTGCTCAGGACATGGACTGGTTATTACTAACACCATGTTCCAACATAAAAATGTGCACAAATTCACATGGAGAGAAGAGGCTAGGAATAAGAAAAGTCTCATTGACTATGTTATTGTTGATAGTGATGTTTTCTCCCTGGTGCAGGACACCAGAGTGTACAGAGGATTTGAAATTGAAAGTGATCACTATTTAGTCTTGAGCAGAATAAAATTGAATTTCATATTGAAAACAATAACATGTAAGAAAGATTTAAAGCGAATAAAAGTTGAGCAGCTTTCAGATGTGAACTGTAGACTAAAATACAGAAAGGATATTGAAAAAAAACTGAAAGAGTTTGAGAACAGGAATCAAAACTTGGAGATTGAGTGGCAAACTCTGAAGAAAACATTGATTGATTCTGCCAGAGAGCCATGTGGTGAGATTGTCTGCAAGGAAAAAAAAAAAAAATCAGAACTCCCTGGTGGACACAGGAAGTTAAAGAGGCAGTGAAGGAAAAGAAAAAAGCATATCAAAAGTTCCTGTCAAATAAGTCAGCTTGTTCTCTTAGAGAATATAGAGACAAATGCAAGAATGCTAAACACTGTGTAAAACTAGCTAAACAAAAGTCATGGGAGGACTTTGGCAAGAATATAGAAAATAAATATCAAGAAGATGGCAAAATATTCTGGAGGTTGTTGAAGAAGCTTAGGAATGGAGGAAAGAGTACTGTAAAAGGAGTTAGAGATGATAAAGGTGACTTGAAAACAGGAGAAAAAGATATCCTTGAAGTATGGAGTAATTACTTTGAAAAAATGCTAAATGAAACAAGCAGTGATTGACAGCACAGTGGTAAAAAACACTGCTACCTGGCATGCAGTCAGGAATACATATCCATACTTGAAGTAGAAAAAGCCATCAAAGGCTTGAAATGTGTAAAGGCAGCAGGAGTAGATGATATTCGACCAGAAATGCTGAAGTATGATGGTATAAAAGTCTTACAGAAGCTCCACTGCATAGTTCAGAAAGCCTGGACAGAGGGACGAATTCCCAATGATTGGAGTAGAGCTCTCATAGTACCCATATATAAAAAGGGAAATAAAACTGAATGTGAGAATTACTGAGGTATTTCCCTACTGAGCGTTCCTGGCAAGATCTATGCAAGTATACTTGAGAAACGGTTGAGAAGAATTATGGAAGAAAAGCTTGGTGAAGAACAAGCTGGATTCAGGCCAAATAGAGGCTGTCAGGATCAGATCTTCACTTTACGACAAATAGTCGAGAAAGCATGGGAATATAACAAAGATCTGTATTTAAGTTTTGTCGATTTGGAAAAGGCATATGACAAAGTGCCAAGAGATAAGTTATTCAATACGCTGCAGTTATATGGTGTCAATGGGGCATTATATCAAGCAATACTTAGTCTTTATTTGAGTTGTAAGTCAGCAGTTAGAATTGAAGGAAGTACAGGAAGATGGTTTAATATTAAATCTGGTGTGAGAAAAGGATGTACATTATCCCCTCTGTTATTCATTATCTATATGGATCACATTATGAAGGAAAGTGGTATTAAACATGATATCAGAATTGGAGATGTTAATGATGTTAATGTCAGCTCTTTGCTTTATGTGGATGATGTTATACTTCTAAATAAATCTGCTAAAAGTTTGCAAGATTCCCTGACTAAATTGAATAACTGTTGTAATAGATATGATATGAAGGTCAGCATTAAAAAGACAAAGACAATGAAAATAGGCAGAATCATTGAAAATGTCAACTGTGTTGTGAATGGAGAACCTGTGGAACAAGTAAAACATTTCAGCTACTTAGGCACGATTTTTACTGAAGATGTTAAATTAAATACAGAAATAGACAACAGAATCAGCAAAGCTGGTATGGTGGGAAGTCAATTGAATAAATTCATATGGAATAAGAGAGAAATTAGTCACACTAAATTAGCAGTATACAAGACAGTGTTCAAACCAGTTTTAACTTATGGATCTGAGAGCTGGGTCAGAAGTAAAACACTTGACCAAAGACTAGAGACCGCAGATATGAGAGTCCTGAGAAAGATTATAGGCGTGAACAGGTGCCATCAATGGCAATATCATATTAAAAACGAGGATATTAGGAAAAAACTTGACATTGTCAGCATACAGGAATGCGTTAGCAGAGCTAATCTCAGGTGGTATGGTCACTTAAATAGAATGGTAGAGAAAAGATTAGCAAAACAAGTGTTCTCTGCATGTTGGCAGGAAAACGACCCAGAGGAAGACCAAGATATAGGTGGATTGATACGGTACAAAGTGCCTTAGACGATAGAAATATAAGATCTGATAATGTTGGAATCTTGACAAGTAACAGACTGATTTGGAGGAAAATTTTTAATAGGAAGTTAGTAATGATGTAATTCTTTCATGTAGTACAATCATATCCTGTACACCCCTTGAGGGTACATGGCAGGAATTTGATGATAATGATGATATTCTACTATTCACATTCAACTTGAAGTACGGCTTTCTGACCTCTCTAGTACTTTCTATGCTATTAATTACCAGTTCCAACATCAGTCGCTTGAACTTCACAATCTAGGATATTACTTAAAACATTCTACTTACAATCTTTGCCAGTTCATTACACAGTCCTATATCCTTAAGGCTTACGGGCATGTTCAGCTTGTTCAAAAAAAAAAAAATTTCCGATCGGGCACTAGGTTACGGCAAGGATAATTCAGCATACATGTTGATCATCGAAGAATCATATGGTAGGACATTTTGAAAGGACTGTCTTTGCTGCTAACAAATTTCCCATCTTCCTCAGAACTGCTGCTCGCGGAATGTGACTCTCCCTGTCCTCAGAAAAGGCTTGGCACAGGAATAAAACTTCGAAACGAGATCTCTGTCTTTTATATCACTCTCCCGACCTTGGCCATTCTTCAAATTAAGTTACCCGCATTTACTGGAGGTTTTTTTTTCTGTCACCCACACTATTTTTGGGTTTTGGCAGAAAACTCATAATCTGTGACCTTCGCGATTGTCGCTAGCCTTAGGTCTATTTGCCTAACCCTGTCTGAGCTTAATTTATGTTACAATTCTAGTGGTTCTTATTTAAATACTATAACAATTTGTTACCAGATTTTATACAGTAAAGTGAGTTATACCTTAGTTTTATTACAAGTATTTTATTTAATTTAATTGCCCATGTAAAATCAACATAGGAAAAAAAATTCTATTTTTATTCTATACAAGATTTTACAGTACATTATGGGGAAGTATTTATTGTTTTTTTATGTCACTCCACACATGAGAGGCTTCAAGTCCTATAACAAATAAATGCAATGTGTGAGATGTGGTTAAGAGCAAAGTAATCTGTTGATATTCTCCCCAAATATCTGAGATTGTAGCCCATAGGGAATACTATATGGGGAAGGCTGTCCCTCATCATCATCAAATTCCTGCCATGTACCCTCAAGGGGTGTACAGGATATGATAGTACTTCCCACCATACCAGCTTTGCTGATTCTGTTGTCTATTTCTATATTTAATTTACCATCTTTAATTTACCATCTTCAGTAAAAATCGTGCCTAAGTAGCTGAAATGTTTCACTTGTTCCACAGGTTCTCCATTCACAACACAGTTAACATTTTCAATGATTCTGCCTATTTTCATTGTCTTTTTTCTTTTTATTGCTGACCTTCATACCATATCTATTACAACAGTTATTCAATTTAGTCAGAGAATCTTGCAGACTTGTAGCGGATTTATTTAGAAGTATAACATCATCCGCATAAAGCAAAGAGCTGACATTAACATCTCCAATTTTGATATGTTTAATACCACTTTCCTTCATAATGTGATCCATATAGATAATGAATAACAGAGGGGATAATGTACATCCTTGTCTCACACCAGATTTAACATTAAACCATCTTCCTGTACTTCCTTCAATACTAACTGCTGACTTACAACTCTAATAAAGACTAAGTATTGCTTGATATAATGCCCCATCGACACCATATAACTGTAGCATATTGAATAGCTTCTCTCTTGGCACCTTGTCATATGCCTTTTCCAAATCGACAAAACTTAAATACAGATCTCTGTTATATTCCTATGCTTTCTCGACTAGTTGTCGTAAAGTGAAGATCTGATCCTGACAGCCTCTATTTGGCCTGAATCCAGCTTGTTCTTCACCAAGCTTTTCTTCCACAATTTGTCTCAACCGTTTCTCAAGTATACTTGCATAGATCTTGCCAGGAACACTCAGTAGGGAAATACCTCAGTAATTCTCACATTCAGTTTTATTTCCCTTTTTATATATGGGTACTATGAGAGCTCTACTCCAATCATCGGGAATTCGTCCCTCTGTCCAGGTTTTCTGAACTATGCAGTGCAGCCACTGTAAGACTCTTATACCACCATAGTAGAATATAGATTTGCTAATGTTGTGTAATGCAAAAAATTGAATGTGGTTTAAGTTTTGCCTTTTTCTGTTTATAACATGAGTCAAGTTAAAGTATGTTAAATTCTATCCAAGTGTCTGAAAATTTATTTGTATTATTAATGTCTTTATCTTAAAGCTTGAGAAAAAAATGCTTAAATGATCGTGTGGAGAATTAGACACGTGATTGTATTGTCTTAGTTAAAATCAGACACGTGATATGTGCTATTTGAATTTTGTAAATGATTTGTCTTGGAATGAACAACATGTTTGTTGTGTTAATAGCTTGCCTGATTGTTTTGGCACTGCACTGTCTCATTAAAGTATCAAACCTGTGTGCCTAACATTAGAGAATTTGACACGACTGACTATTTAAGGTATTAATTTTAAAAGTTTACTAATCTATAAGTGGTATAACTATTCTTCCTGTGCCATAACTTTAATTCAGGGTGGCACAGCTGAAAAAACAAATAAATTTTCCTTGAATTATATCGTGTGGGAAATAGTTAACACTGTATCCATGAATTGCCTATTCTAGAGGTCTTTTACAAACAGCACTAACACTTGTAGGTAGTATAAAGGATTACAAGTGGGGACTAAAATTAATCGGCTTAAGATAAGATAGAAGAAACTTAACAGAAGGATTGAAATGAGTAGAAGTAAAGTAGACATAAGGAAAGAGAATAAGATAAAAAAAAATTAAGTCATAGAATATTATGATTCCACCAATTACAATTGGCACAGATCGACATAGAAAAAAAAAAATTATAAATAAACCGAATAATAATAAATAAACATAAATATCTTAAAATGAAAGATATTTACAGTACTCACATAGTTTAATCACTAGATATTTATTTCTATATCACTTCCCACACATATGAGAAGCTACAAGCCCTATAACAAACAAATGCCATGAATGAGCTATGTCTTTAGATGGAAGATGAATTTATCATCTTCCACCCTTATGAGACTACTATCCTGCATACTGAAGAAGCTGGAAAAAGTTCCCCATTTAATCTCTAGGCAAAATTTCTGGTATATTTAATGTTTAGCCTCTTCAATACTAATGTATGATAGGATTATAACCTTTGATGGTTATGTAACAGGAATTTGCCGTCAAAACATTAGGAAAAAGACCAAGCAGGTGATGATCCCAGATCTAGGTGGATTGGTGCAGAAATGTCATATCCAACTTCTTAAGATAGAATTGTCTCTAACAAATAACTGATCAGTGTGAAAAGAAATTGCTAAAATAGTACTACATAATTATGTAAACATAATTATGTAGTACTATCACAGTATCTTGTACACGTCTTGAAGGCACACTTCAGGAAATGATAATATATGAAGAATAGGTATGGATTTAGTATAAAAACAATACCAAAACAGAAAAGATGAAATTGAAGAATGTTTAAAATTATTTAAAAACATTCAATAAAATAACTAAGGTACTAATGAAATAAAATTAATAAAGCTAGAAGCAGACTGTTAATAAAAAAAGAGAAAAAAGTTTGCTATTTAAATATTTATAAGAATAGATAAATGAGGAGAACTATTCTGATAAAATAATTAAAGATACTGATTTTAAGAGGAACCTGTGGCATAGTAAATTAGATAATAAAAAATCACGTAAAAATCTGCAGTGATATCTTTTAATTAGTTAAATGTCAAATATTTTGCACTAAAATTAATAATGCATCTTCAGTGTCAGTTGCAATAAAAAGAAATAGAATACAAGTAAAGCACTGCATTCGGCGGATCACCTATTAAAATATAGTTGTTACCGCAAGCTAGAAAATAATAGAAAATAATAAATTACTCTTTTAAGATAAATGGATTTTTACATAAAATAAAGGTCTCCTAAATCTTTGAGAGAGAGAAAGGCAATCATTTCTATTTAAATTCGGTCTTTCACAGCTTTCTTTGAATAAATGTTCATACTTAAATCTGCATCTATGGAGGAGAACAGCCTTATCCCACTATGAGTAGATTCAATATGATTCAATATGTAGATTCAATATGAGTAGATACTTATGAGTAGATTCAATACTGTGCTGAGCCAGACCAGACTTCTGAGGTTTGTTATAATCAATATAATATTGATGTTCTTTTATTTTATTGTAGGGGAAGAACATTAATATAATATTGATGTTCTTCCCCTGCAATCTTACAATAAGAACTTTCCATCATAAAAAAGTTAATGGAATCAAATGATTACAACTCTAATCAAATCCAACAGACACTTGACTCATATGTTCCAATACCCAAGGTTTCTTCAACAGTGCGCAGAGTCCCTATTCCGTACATTCCAGGAATCTCAGAACATATAGGTAGAATTCTAAAAAAGTATCAACCGATTTCAACATATGTTCCTATCAACAAAATTTCTTCTTTATTACCTTCTACAAAGGATGAACTGTCTTCTCTATCTTTGGCTGGAGTTTACCAAATACCTTGTGAATACGATGTCTCTTATTTTGAACAAACTGGCTGTTCTTTGGAAAAAAGAAAAAAAGAACATCAATATTATACTGATTATAACAAACCTCAGAAGTCTGGTCTGGCTCAGCACAGTATTGAATCTACTCAATGTCCAGTGGGATAAGGCTGTTCTCCTCCATAGATGCAGATTTAAGTATGAACGTTTATTCAAAGAAAGCTGTGAAACTATTTACACCGACCAAATTTAAATAGAAATGACTGTCTTTCTCTCTCAAAGATTTGGGAGACCTTTATTTTAAGTAAAAAACCATTTATCTTAAAAGAGTAATGTGGTATTATTTTCTAGCTCGCAGTAACAATTATATTTTAATAGGTGATCCACTGAATGCTTTACTTGCATTCCATTTCTTTTTACTGTAACTGACACTGAAGATGCATTATTAATTTTAGTGTGAAATATTTGTCCTTTTAGTAATTAAAAGATATCACTATGGATTTTTATGTGTTTTTTATTATATAACTAAAGACAGTGAACTTTTATTTTTGTCTCAGCAAAATTTGAAAAACTTTAGCATCCATCCACAATATAAGTGACAGTTTCATCGGATTTAGTTATATGAATGTGGCAACTGGTGAGAGTACTAAGTGTGATGATGTATGTCAAACTCACATAAAATCTTTAAATAGGAGTGGGAAGAGTGTCATAGACCATGGAAAGGAAGAGCAGAGTTCTGGAGATCATTCCACTTAGTAACATTGCATTGCCAAAAGAACACAAGTTTGGAAGTGATTAGAGCAAGGGTGTTCTGTGAGAGAAGAGACATGCACAAGATTGTGATCTGAGCTACTAAAAGGAGAGCTGTCCTCTATAGTATATGGAAGGAGATTGTCCTCTATAGTGTACATGTAAGAAGATGTGGTTAAAAACAGATCAAGGCTATTAGAAGAGTGAAAAGGCTAACAAGACAGTAAACTTATTTTCTTTATTCCTGATGCTTGTAACATTTGTACAGAGAAACATCAGTGCATTATCAGTATTTCTATACCTATTATTCTTCCCCCAAGATTCCATCCAGTTCTGCAATAATACTATACATCCTCCTAAGCCATTATCCCCACATGGTATTACCACCTACTACCTTCCATCATGGCATTTATAGTTTACCTACTATTTTTTTGACCAAAGAGAACAACAATCACTCCAAATATTGGCATCCTTCCATCCATGTTTAAATGAAACCCTCTCTATCGCATGGAGCTCTTTTCTGTCATTAAATCATCCAAGCATTCACAAATGCCAGGCCTCTTTTTCAAGACGTTCTTGTAATATCATTCATTATTGCTGCTCTTTTCTCAACTCCACATTATTGTATGTAAGCAATACACTATCATTCCTCTCCACTTTTTTGATGCACAGTCTTTAACAATGATTACAAATATCTTAATGCTTCTCAGGTTGTTTACACTAACCATCACATTCTCACCTAGCTTGCCAGAGATAAATTTCTATTGTTCCTCCAGAAAAGCAGGTCATTCTCTAACATTCTTCTCTGCACACATTGATCATAAAATCTCCATACATCACAATCTTCACATTTCTGTTCATTCCTTCTTGCACTAGCTTGACTAGCTCTTTCCCTTCTCACTTTCCTGACTTTCTCTCATCTCTTTCCCTTCCTCCCTTGCTCTTGTATTCTTTTGCCTTCCTCTCACTTCTCTTACTTTGGTTCTTCCTCTCCTGCCTTCTCTCATAAATACAAATAATATGTGCCACAACTTATGCACAAAAATTTAACTGGATCTCAAATTCCAGCTACAATGATCTTAATTGTTCAAATTACATGGGTGGCATACGTGCATTTGCACCATCTATTGCCAGAGGATGCCAAGTCTCAAATTCATTTTTTTAGCCTTTGCTGGCTTAAGGTTTCCTAACTTTACTGTATATCATTCACCTACATTCTTGATTGTTCCCTAATTTTTTAAAATCACTCCGACCTTCTTTGATTTCGTACACCTTGAAACTCAGTTTCATACAGTCAAACTAGACATACTATGAAGTTATCTTTCTGGATGACTTATGTTAATAACTCCAACACAATCACCTCTTTCCAATTATAATGAGCACTAGTAGATAAGTGAGGTATTTGCTATAAGCAATGCCCTAGTTCAAATTACCCATATTATATAATAATTATTATTATTATACAGTATCTCCATGGAGTCAGGAGACCCATTGTGGGTGACCCAAACTAACTATTATACACACAAATCCTATCATGCCTCTCCTTAAACGCATTCTATATCAGGGCACTCGCAACTAATTCTTGCAATCCATCCATTCATTTACCACTCTCCATGCAAAACATGTGGTCCGCACACCCCAGCCAACTACATCCTTAAACAACTTCACGGATGGCCCCTAGCTAGCTGACTATTTGTCATATATTGAAAATTTTCCTTTGCATCAATTTTATAAATCCTCTTTAATATCTTAAAAGTTCTTATCGTGTCCCATCTTTTCCACCTATTGACTAAACTTTGAAACCCACAAACCTTCAACCTGTCCTCATCAGGAGCATTCCACTCACTCATTTCTGAATCTTCTTTCCACCTCCTGGTCCCCAAGAAAACAAGATGACCAAATCTGTACGCAGCAGCCAAGATGTGGCCGAATCACAGCCTTATAAAGAGGGATAATAACTTCCTTATTAATAACTTAATAACTATAATAACTTGTTAACATGTTTTTCAACGTCCAAGAAATCCTTTGAATAATTTTACCAACTTCTGCAATAAGCTCTCTGAACTTCATTAGCCTTTGTAACCTTAAATTGACAATCATTAGCCTCTGCCCACAATGCCAATTTATGTAAATCATCTCACAGGGCATCTACACCACCTTTGTCTACTACTACTCTCCTCAGTGATATACAAATTAAAAAGTAGTGGCCCTCATAAAAAACCCTGAGGTACTCCACTGGTCACCCTCATTCTTCTAGGTCTAACAAATAAGCTTAGGTGTTAAAGGGTATTCATAACTTATTTTTAATGGTATTAACAATGCCAAATGAACAATTTTATAAAAACTATGCTTATTAACTTGCTTATATTTCACTGAATTTAAAATTGGCATCTTCAGAGCACAATACAGCATCGATGAGAAAAGTTAGCCAAAGTACTAAAAAAACATGGCCTTCACGCTACATTTGAACCTCATGTTAAATTAGCAGCTCTGATCCACTCTCCTAAAGATAAACTTCACCCTCTAGCATACCCTGGAGTGTATAAAGTTCCGTGTGACTGTGACTTGGCCTACTATGGACAGAGAGGAAGATCTGTTAACATCCACCTGGAAGAACATAAAAAAAAACATTCGCTACATTATTATGGTACGTCAGGACTGGTAGACCATGCTTTGAACATCCCTTCACACAGGATTAAATGGAAGAAAACAAATGTACTATTTAGAAGTCATTACAGGTCAGAAAGATTGTTTTTTGAGTCAGCCATGGTTATGAAGAATTCACCTAACCTGAACAAATACAGTTGCATTAATTTGCTAAAGGGAGGGTGTTTAAGGATTAAAGCTATATAACTGAGAGGAAACCTCCACATAGCCTTCAAAGGAATGCGGAGAACCGACCAGGGCTTCTGACCTAATGTCCAATCCACACCTTCTCATGGTGCACCCTGTTAGGTATCTACCTGGATACTGAATGTACTGGCAATTTGGGATTTAGCCAACCAAATTGTATTTGTATTGGCTTCAACCAAAATTTCAAATGATGGTACAGCATGACAATATTTCATGTTGGCTGGGGTGTCGCCTGGTTAAACAAGGCCCCCCATTGTTTTCACTGGGGGAACCAGGGCAAACAGCGAAAAGTCAGCTACTGGAACAAATCCTAAAACTTACCCTAACTCAACATCACTAGAGTTCAAGATCGGTACTATCAACATAATAAGCCTGAATGGCAAAGAAATGGAGCTAGCTGAGGAATTAGATAAGTACCCGATCGGCATAATAGGGATGACTGAAACAAAAAAGACAAAAACTGGTGAGATCTTTCTGAGCAACAAATACAAAATGTTATATTCAGGCAATGACAATCAAGGAAAAGAAGAAGTAGCAATAGTATTCAACACTAAATATGAGGCTAATCTTGAATGGCAGGCAGTATCAAGTAGAGTGATGTGGGCAAATATGAGAATGGAGAACTGGATAATGAGACTTATTTGTGCCAATGGTCCCACAGAAGGTTCTACTAAGGTAGAAGTGGAGGAATTTTTTGAGGCTTTAGAGAAAGCAAGACACAGTGAAAAAGGAAAAGTTGGTCCTTGTTGGGGATCTAAACAGGCAGCGGAGGAAATGAGTGCCAGATATACAAAAATATTTTGGGAAAATCTGGAGAAAAGAGCAAAGCTAATAATAATGGCAAATACCTATTGGATTTCTGCTTAGGACACAGACTGTTTATTAGTAACACAATGTTCCAACATGCAGGAGTATCAAAGAGACGAGAACGTATGTGGAATTATAGGGCAGGTGATTATAATAGTCTAAGATGTCAACTTGGGGAAGTTTCATGGAGGGAAGAATTGGAAGGCCGAGATATCATTAGTGCATGGGAAATTGTGAAAGAATATTTGTTAGCAGCAGTGGTAAGTTGTACACCACGAGTGAAGAAGAGGACACGATTTGGAGTAAAGTGGATGACAAACAATATTAAACAGGAATTGCATGTGAAAAAGAGGCTATGGAAGAGATATAAGGAGACAGGTGAAGGGCAGACATGAAGAATATAAGACACAGGCTAGGAGAGTGACTAGTATGGTAAGGAAGGTGAAATTGGAATATGAGAAGAGATTGACCCTAAGAGCCAAAGAAAACCCTAGGGAATTTTTCAGCTATGTGGCCAGTAGGAGGAGAAATGATTGTGGAAGAAAAACATTGTGGGATAAAAATGGGAATAGAACTGATGCAGAGGACATACTGGAATTGTTCAGTGAACACTTTATTGGAGTATTTCATCCTGGAGGAGTCAGTTTTAATACTAGAGGGATAGGGCAGGTTCAAGGTTTAGAGGTACAGAGGAGAGTGTGTTTCAAATACAGAGTACTCTGGATGTCAGTAAAGCTGTGGAACTGGATGGTATTTCACCACAAGTTTTGAGAGATGTGCTAGGGAACTGACAGTGCCTTTGACCTAGCTTCTCAATGAAAGTCTGGCTGTGGAAAAGGTGTCCATGGAATGGAAGGAAGGTAAGATAGTGCCATTGCATAAGGGTGGTAGCAGACTGGAAATGTCTAATTATAGGCCAGTTTGTGTGTCATCAGTAGTTGTTAAGATCTTGGAGAAAGTAGTGAGGGACTGTATATACAGCATTGGGCAGATGAGGGTAATGTTATCTGTGAGAGTCAACATGGATTTGTGAAGGGGTGCTCTTGTTTTAGCAATATGCTCGCCTTTTAAAATAAAGTTACAAGAACATTAGATGAGGGATAGGCATATACTGCCATTTTCCTAGACTTAGCGAAGGCATTTGACAGGATGCCACATGATAAGCTGATATTTAAGTTGCAGCATGTAGGTCTGGATGTCAGATTGGTCAACTGGATTCAGGATTGGCTGTCTAATAGATATCAGAGAGTTGTGTATGGTGAGGCAGTTTCAAGGAGGCAGAGAGTTACAAGTGGGGTCCCACAGGGCTCAGTACTGGGACCTATATTGATTAACCTTTATATCAATGACATTGTCAGTGGATTGCAAGGGAATATTCAGTTGTTTGCAGATGATGCAAAGCTGGGAAGGATTATTAGTATTGGTGCAGATGGGGTAACCCTGCAAGAGGATTTAAATAAGCTAGATAGATGGGCAAATGAATTGGGGGTGTCGGTTTAATGCAGCAAAATGTAAGGTCTTGAGGTTTGGGAAACAGATGGTACTCTGCATACTCTATTGGAGGAGTTATAGTGGAGGAAGTAGGGGAGACAAGAGATCTTGGGTTGATGATTGATAGAAACCTGAAATTTAGGGGATATATTGCAAAGGTGGTGAAGGTAACACAGAGGATTGCTGCAATAATGAGAAGGACAATGATCTGCAGAGATACAAGGGTTATCATTCCTAGTATAAGTCTCTGATCAGACCACACTTAGACTATTGTTCTCAGATTTGGTCCCCAGGATTAGAAGGGGATAAATTAACTGTGGAAAGCATACAAAGGCAGATAACAAAGATGGTTTCATGACTGTACAATGTTAGTTATGAGGATCGGCTGAAGGAATGTGGACTGCAGAGTTTGGTGGATAGAAGAAGGAGAGGTGATATGATTGAGACTTTCAAACTGTTGAGAGGTGGTTACAGGGTTGACACTGGAGAGTTCTTTCACTTGGTTGAATAGCGGGAAGGAGTGATGACAAGAGGCCATCCCTGGAAGTTGCGAAAGAAAACTGTGAGCAAGAGGGTGAGGAGTGGTTTCTTTGCACGAAGGGTGGTTGAACCATGGAATGCATTACCTGATGGAGTGGTGAGAGCGAGAAAGGTCAATGAGTTTAAGGAGTGGTAAGATAGACTTTGTGTTTCTAAAGGGGGGGGACCTCCCCTCGATGAGTCTTGACTCCATGGAGGCCTCAATAATAATAATAAAAATGTGCACAAATTCACATGGAGAGCAGAGGCAAGGAATAACAAAAGTCTCATTGACTATGTTATTGTTGATAGCGATGTTTTCTCCCTGGTGCAGGACACCAGAGTGTACAGAGGATTTGAAATTGGAAGTGATCACTATCTAGTTTTGAACAAGATAAAATTGAATTTCATATTGAAAATAATAACATGTAAGAATGTTTTAAGAATGTTCTTACATGTTATTCTTACATGTTAACGTTTTAAGAATGACGGTAAAGCTGTGGGACTGGATGGTGAAATACCATCCAGTCCCACAAATTTTAAGAGATTGTGCTAGGGAACTTTCAGATGTGAACTGTAGACTAAAATACACAAAGATTATTGAAGAAAAAATGAAAGAGTTTGAGAACAGGAACAAAACCTTGGAGATTCAGTGGCAAGCCTTGAAGGAAACCCTGATTGATTCAGCCAGAGAGGGATGTGGTGAGGTTGTCTGCAAGGATAGAAAAATCAGAACTCCATGGTGGACACAGGAAGTTAAAGAGGCAGTGAAGGAAAAGAAGAAAGGATATCAAAAGTTCCTGCAAATAGGTGAGCATGTGCTCTTAGAGAATATAGAAACAAATGTAAGAATGCTAAACACTGTAAAAAATTGTGTAAACAAAAGTCATGGAAGGACTTTGGCAAGAACAGAGAAAATAAATATCAAGAAAGTAGCAAGATATTCTGGAGGATTTTGAAGAAGCTCAGAAATGGAGAAAAGAGTGCCTGTAAAAGAAATTAGAGGTGATAAAGGTGACATGAAAGCAGGAGAAAAAGATATCCTTAAAGTATGGAGTAATTACTTTGAAAAACTGCTAAATGAAACAAGTAGTGATGACAGCACAGTCGTAAAAAACATGGACTAGGCATGCATCAGGAATACGTACCCATACATGAAGTAGAAAAAGCCATCAAAAGCCTGAAATGTGGAAAGGCAGCAGGAGTAGATTGTATTCGACCAGAAATGCTCAAGTATGGAGGTATAAAAGTCATACAGTGGCTGCACTGCATAGTTCAGAAGGCCTGGGCAGAGGGACAAATTCCTGATGATTGGAGTATAGCTCTCATAGTACCCATATATAAAAAAAGGGAAATAAAATTGAATGTGAGAATTACAGAGGTATTTCTCTACCAAGTGTTCCTAGTTATATATATTCAAGTATAGTTGAGAAGGATTGTGGAAGAGTAGCTTGGTGAAGAACAAGCTAGATTCAAGGCCAAATAGAGGCTGTCAGGATCAGATCTTCACTTTACGACAAATAGTTGAGAAATCATGGGAATATAACAAAGATCCTTATTTAAGTTTGGTAGATCTGGAAAAGGCATATGACAGGGTGCCAAGAGAGAAGCTATTCTAAATGCGAAAGTTATATGGTTATATCAAGCAATACTTAGTCTTTATTTGAGTTGTAAGTCAGCAGTTAGAATTGAAGGAAGTACAGGAAGATGGCTCAATGTTAAATGTGGTGTGAGACAAGGATGTACATCATCCCCTCTGTTATTCATTATCTACATAGATCACATAATGAAGGAAAGTGGTATTAAATATGATATCAGAATTGGAGATGTTAATGTCAGCTCTTTGTTTTATGCAGAAGATATTATACTTCTGAATAAATCTGCTAAAAGTCTGCAAGATTCCCTGACTAAACTGAATAACTGTTGTAATAGATATGGTATAAAGGTCAGCATTAAAAACACAAAGACAATGAAAATAGGCAGAAACATTGAAAATACCAAATGCGCTGCAAATGGGAGAACCCGTGGAACAAGTAAAACATTTCGCCTACTTAGGCACGATTTTTAGTGAAGATGGCAAGTTAAATATGGAAACAGACAACAGAATCAACAAAGCTGGTATGGTAGGAAGTCAAGTGAATAAATTTAATGGAATAAGAGAGAAATTAGCCAAAACACTAAATTAGCTGTATGCAATACAGTGTTCAAACCAGTTTTAACTTATGGATCTGAGAGCTGTGTTAGAAGTAAAACACTTGACCAAAGACTAGAGACTGCAGATATGAGAGTCCTGAGAAAGATTAAGGGCATGAACAGATGGCATCAATGGCAATATCATATTAAAAATGAGGATATTAGGAAAGAACTTGATATTGTCAGCATCCAGGAATGCATTAACAGAGCTAATCTCAGGTGGTATGGTCAATTAAGCAGAATGGGAGAGGAAAGATTAACAAAACAAGTGTTCTCTGCGAGTTTGGCAGGAAAAAGACCCAGAGGAAGACCAAGGTATAGGTAGATTGATACAGTAAAAAGTGCCTTATACGATAGAAATATAAGATCTGATAATGTTGGAGTCTTGACAAGTAACAGACTGATTTGGAGGAAAATTGTAGATAGGAAGTTAGTAATGATGTAAATTTTTCATGTAGTACTATCATATCCTGTACACCCCTTGAGGGTATATATCAGGAATTTCATGATGATGATAATTTGCTAAAATTTTGGGAGACTGTTATTTTAAGAGCGACTCCAACATAGCTGTAATACTTCATTTTTTTTCTCTTCATTAGGAGTTTAAATCTTTTGTCCATTACAATTTGTATTGTTTCACTTACTCACCGTATACATGCTGTATTATAGTCTGAAGATGTTGATTTGAACTTCAGCAAAATAAGCAAGTTAATAAACATATTTTTTTAGAAAATAGGTCATTTTTTGTTCTCATTCTCCTCATGCAACTCCACCATATACCAGTCTCTGGTGTCTGTCTATTAGACCCCCGTTACCCACCATCAATGCTAGTGGCTTCATATCCATTCCTATTTGCTCTAACATTTGTAATAGCTTTCCATGTAGGTATTCTATCAAATGCCTTTGCAAAATCCAGCAATATCAAGATGTAGCCATTTCCTTTATCCAATTCTGCTGTCACTTTATTATAAAATGTGAATAAATTACTAAGACAGGACCTACATTTTAGAAAGACATGCTGCCCGCTATTGAGTATCACATCCCTATCCACCCAATTTTGGATATTAATATTACCTTTAACCAACTTTTCCAATACTTTAACAACCACTCCTGGTATATTAATTGGTCTGTAATTTGCTACTTCTGTCTTGGAGCCAAGTTTATGCAATGGAACTATCTCACTCTCTTTCCACTCACCTGGAATCCTGCCAGAGCTAAGACTTAGATTGCACAACTTCATCATAGGCAACGCCAATTCTCTTGCACATTCATGCAGTAAAAGACTGTTAAGTGCTGCAGATGAATGTTACTAAGTGCTGAAAAGAAACCTTGAGCCAGAGGAAGTCAAAAGCAAAAGAAAAGTGTATAATTTGGACATGGATTATAGGGGATGTAGCTGCAACTTGAGTTTCTGTCAAGAGTAAGATGTCTGATATGCATAACTGTAAGGGATAATGAACATCATATATGTTGGTGTTTACGCTACAGATATTGTTAAAGTGAACATGAAATCACCTCTTTTTTTTTTTTTGTGGGGATTCTGACAGGTGTTGTAGTTGGATTTTGGCAGAGATTTGTTTTAGTCATAGGATCACTGTCAATATTTGTATGTTTCATTACTGGTTAGATGGAAGGATAGAGTACAGAAATTGCAGTGAGAGGAGACAGACTTTTGAACATGACTCATACAGATAACAACAATTACCATGTCATAATATATATAGACTCGAGAGTGACCCAATCGTGAAGATATTTAAATATCTTAATATAATTTTTTTCATGAAAAATATGATTGTTAGTTTGGGTGATCGAAAATAAAATAAAATAAAAGATGTATAAAATATCAGTATGTTGATAAAATATGTGTTAAATGATATTTTACTGTAAGAAGAAGAATATAGCAGCAGTGTTTGAATTGGATGATTAGCAAGGCTGTTCAGTTATTATGTTAAGATATTTAAATGATATCAGCAAATGTTATTAAGTCTAACTGCACTTCCTGTGTTATTGGTGGAGATGAATTTATCATTTGGCAGTATAAAGAATCGGCAAGATATACATACTTTTGTGTGTTTGGAATTAAAATACATGTACACATTTTTTATGCTGAGTGCAATGAAATAATCATCAAGCGGAAAAGAAACTTTATTGCAATAATCTTCTCCAGTCCACCATTACTGAAAAAATTTTTCAGTATTTGTGATACTCAGCTGTGATGCAATAAAACTTTCATATCATTTCACACAGTCACAACTGAAAGAATACAATGTACTCTCTACTGTGATATAAAATGAACAGCTGATGGACATAAGAGAGATGGTGAGAGGGAGAGAGATAAAAGAGAAGGCAAAAAGGAAGAATTGGAATTCCCTTTAAGAAATAAAAAAAATATATGGAATGAATAGTTGTTTCTCGTAGACAGGCTTATACGTTGGTTATGCATTTCTAAATCACTTAGGGAAATGAACAACGTAGATTGGAATATAAATTAAATTATACTTTAATAAATATCTCCGATATTTTGGCAACGTCACGTTGCCATTTTCAAAAGGAACTTACAAAAAAAAAAAGGCACATGAACGCAGGCACTACACAGTAACTGAGAATGAAGATATGAAGCTATCGTTCTCCTAGAAGTCCTGATGGTGTCCTCTATGCTGAGGCTGATTCCATAAATAGTCTTTCGAATTTGTATTTGCTATGGTGTATTACTGTAGCTTTCTTCCACCGTATTCTGTAGCGTGTATCCAGAGCATGGAATCAGCCTCAGCCCTAAGAAACTCCCCAAACCTCAACAAATTTGGTTGTATGCAACTGCCCCAAATTTGGGAGGCATACATCAGCAGACCTTCATCCCAACAGCCAAGAACACCTACTTAGCTCGCTAGAGGGCACTATCAGGACTTCTAGGACGATAGCTTCATATCTTCATTCTCAGTTACTGTGTAGTGCCTGTGTGCACGTGCCTTTTTTGTAAGTTCCTTTTGAAAATGGCAACGTGACGTTGCCGAAATATCGGAGATATTTATTAAAGTATAATTTAATTTATATTCGAATCTACATTGTTCAATTCCCTAAGTGATTTAGAAATGAATAGTTGTATTTGTGGATTCCTTGTTTATTCAGGTTCCTATTAAGAAGATTACATATTTTCACTGTTGTAATTTTTGGTTTTTTGAGTGAAGATTAGATGGAAAGCTATTTTCTGCATATGGAACAGATATTCATAGTGAAGAATTTATGGAGACACAACACACGTTAGAATAATTATTTACTTAACATTAAGCAAGTAACAATCGACGTTTCAACCTCTACATTGAGGTCATCATCATCAAGAAACATACATATATACAATATACAAGCTACATCATTGACCTATACAAAAGTAAAACAACCTCTGGTGAGAAAAAAAAAAATGGAACTATGGAACAGATAGCTGTCAAGTAAAAATGATGGATTTTTTCCATGTAGTTATTTTCTGTTCTAGTGCTGGATAGATGAATTTTATAAGTAAACTGTTAACATTTTTGTTGCTTGTTTTACATGCTTGAAGTAAGACATGCATGGAAAGAAATTGCACGGTTATGTGGATTCCTTCATAGGACAAAACATGAGCTCAAACAACTGGAGAAATGACTGGCATTGTTATAGCAGGAAGGAGAATGAAAGCAAAAGTGAATGGAAAAAGCATAATAATGAAAGAGAATGGTAGAAAAGAAATAGTATTATATGAGGATTTAATGATAAGAGGTGTACTTAACAAGAAAGTGATAAAGGAATGTTTTCCAGGTACAAAAATCAAGGTGATAGTGAAGTTGTTAGTCTGATTGTTATGGCGGGAACAAATGATTTGAAAGGGAAGAAATATGCAATGAGAGAAGATATGAAAGACTTGTTAAAAGAAATGAAAATGAAGAGTTAGAAAGTAAAAAATTGTGAGTCTGCTGCCACAACATGACAAGACAGAAATGAGAAGAATGGGCCATAATTGCCAATGAGAAGACTGTGCAGTTCATAGATGCATAAAGTGAATTTGATGGATGCAAGGACTTTGTGTATGTCTGATAGATTGCACTTAAATAGTTTTGGAATTATATGATTGGAGAAGGTATTGTTAGGTGAGAGTCTGAAGGTGCAAAGCTAGGGATTTTAGGGAAGAAGCATTCAAGCATGTGTCTAGCCACTCTGTAACAAATGAGTTTGAGTGCAGGAATGATTACTGTGAGGAAATAGTCACTCCTGGAATAGGTTATGATTGCAAGAATGATTATGAAGAGTTGGGTTCAGTTTCCCCAGGTTTGAAATCTGAATGGGCAGGTACTGACATTATGTATGGGTAGCTGCAGGCCAAAGAGGATGTTGAAATGCATGTATGCAAATGCCTGAAGTATCAGAATTAAAGAATGGGAGTTTTTGGCATTGGTCAGTTTGACTTGACCAAAAATTATTGGCATCAGTGAGGTCTGATTGTCAGAAAATAATGTATTGCCAGGGATAGAATGTAATGAATATTGTAATTTCAGAGAGGATAGAGGAAATAAGGCAGGAGAAAGAGGGTTATTATTAATGATGATTGAAAAACTTCAACCAACAAAAATAGAAGTTAAGGAAGATTATAGATCTGAGGGAAATGGTTCATTTGAGACTACCTGGTGTGAGATAGAAGCCAATAGGACAAAATGTATTGTGGGTTGCTTGCTATACCAGGGATTCAGAAGAAAATATGGGAAGCATGCAGTGGCAAATTAACACAATGAGCGTAGGAGCGAAGGAAGAAAGGTCACATGAAAAAATTTCAAATGGAATTTATACAGTTACTTAGGGATAATTATCTAAAATGCCATGTGATGGAAGGGGGCTATGGATTTGAATGTGTTAGATCTGGTAATAGTAGCAGAAGATCTATCTATAACTACACTAGTAATTCTACCTTCAATTGGGGAAAGTGACCAAGCAGACTTGTCCTGGAAGGATGTGCAGCATGTTGAATTTTCAATCGACAAAGGGTTAATGTGGAACTCCAAAGCTGCTGATTATGAAAAACGTGGAGCAGTGCCATGGTATAAAAAGCTACATGGAATGAATGTCATTAGGAATAAATGCATGGGAAGTGGTCTGGGATTGTTTTAGCGAGGCAATATCAGACTATACCTAGGGTCAGAACAATAAACTGAGAATGGATTAACTGGATAATTATCAATATAAAGCAGGAGCTGCAAAAAAAAAGAAACCACTGTGGAAGAAATATAAAACAAAAATGTTATCAGCATGCTCGTGAGCAATATAAAGCACAAGAAAGAAGACTAAGCAGTATGGTGAGGAAGATTAAATCAGAGTTTGAAAGTAAATTAGCTAAGCAGGCCAAAGTAAATCCAACACTATTTAGCAAGTAAGAGAAAGAATAATTATGGAAAGATAACTTTACTCAGTGGTGATGGTAGTCAAGTGACAAAAGCAGAAGAAATTGTTCAGTTACTAACTAAGTGATCACTTTATAAGGGTATATCATCCAGGTGGTGACATTGTAGTTTACAAACATTGCAGAGACAGATGTGGGAATTGAGGTGGATGAACTGGAGGTACACAGTATATTGAAAAATATCAATGTGAATATTTTTCTATACGATTGACACAAAAGAAATTTTTCAACACATGGGGGAGTAGGAGAAAAACAAGGAGTCACACTTGGAAATAGTGGGCCTGGACAGTATATCAGCTGGTGTGCTGTGAGAACGTGCAAGTGAACTGATGGTGCCTTTGACAAAGTTGCGTAATCTAAATCTCAGCTCTGGCAAGATTCCAAGCGAGTGGAGAGAGGGTAAAATAGTTCCATTACATTAAAGTACCTCCAAGACAGAAGCAGCAAATTACAGGCCAATTAATATTTCTGGAATGATGATTAAAGTATTGGAAAAGCTGGTTAAAAGAAAAATTCTGGAATGGGTAGGAAAATTCAGTACAGTTCCTAAGACCGCTACTCTCATTTTGCATGTTAATGATATAGCAGAAGATTTGAGGGAAGGCATTCAGTTGTTAGCCAATGATGCAAAACTAGGGAGGGCAACAGTTGATAAAGGTGATGTAGATATCTAATAGCATCATTTAAATAAATTGGCAATGTGGGCAAAGTGACAATGGATGTCAATTTAAAATGTAAATTGAATGTTGTAAAATGTAAGGTAATGTGCTTTGGAATGAAAAGATTACATACTTTATAAAATATTGATGGTACTAGTTTACAGAGATTTGAAATTCAGACGACATATTGCAAGAGTTGGCAAAATAGCTCAGTGGATTACTTGGAAGTTGAAGAACACACTGACAAGTAAAGATAGGGAGGTCGTTATCCCTCTTTATAAGGCTAAGATTCAGCCATATGTTGCAGCACAGATTTGGTCACCTTCCTTTTTTTTGGGAATTGGGAGGTGGTGGAGAGGATTCAGAGAATGAGTGACTAAGCTGGTGACAGGGCTGTGGAATGTTCGCTATGAGGACAGATTAAAAGTGTGTGGGTTGAGTGGTTTAGCTGACAGGTGGAAGAGAGGAGGTATGATAGAAACTTATAAGTTACTAAAGGGATTCTATAAGATTGACACAGAAGATATTTTTCAATACATGGAGAGAAGGTGAAAAACAAGTAGCCACACTTGGAAGTTGTCTAAGAGTGTTCTCTACCAGGTTCTCTACTTGGAGAGTGGTGAATAAGTGGAATTGATTGTCAGAGGTGGTTGTGAGTGCTCTAACAAGGAATAAGTTTAAGAAGTATGATAGACATTATGTTAATGGATATTGTTGGTTTTCTGCGATGAGTCTTTTAATTGCATGGAGTACCTGTATAAATAATGATGATAATAATGTTGAATACACAGGTATGAGTTGTCATTTTTTGTGATTATGTTCAAGAAAATTTGTTGCTGCAATTTCACTAAGGGAAACTGCAGCAACATAAGGATTGATGAGGAATATAAATTTTTATTTTCCAAACCAAGTTAGTCAAGTTCTCTGTTATGTCTGTTTGAACTTCTGACTAAAATATCTTAATTTCTGCCTTTGTAGATATCTTGTGTTTAATGCCAGAAGATCCAATATTTTAAGATTATGAATGCGTGTATGACTGAATAAAAGGGTCATTATTGTTTTAACACGTTCGCTGCCACGCTACTTCGGCATAGTCTGTTCCCGTATGCCGAGCAATTTCACTTCTTCAAGGTCAGTATGGTAATCTCGTCGCCAGCGGTAAGCGTCATACGAGTATACTCGTAGTTGGCTTGTGCAGAGCACATACCATCTATAAGTATACACAGTTTTGCTGCTAGCTCCACAAGCCAAGCATTTTCACTTCTTCAAGGTCAGTATGGTAATCTCGTTGCCGGCGGTAAGCGTCATATGAGTATGACGCTTACCGTAGCTGGCTTGTGTAGCTCATATACGAATTACAAGTATACTCGTAGTTGGCAGCGAACGTGTTAATACAAATTTATTTTATACGTTGTGTTTATATAACTATATATACTTTGTTAATAAAATATATATATATACGTAGGCTGTTCAATAAGTAATAACACTATATTTATACAGAAAACAGATTACCTTTAATCGTCATCATTTACATGGTCTTTTTTGAAGTAACTACTGTGAGACGCGATGCATTTGTCCCAACATTGCGTCCACTTCTTAAACACATTTTGTGAAAGTCCATTTTTTGAGAGTTCTTTCAAAACTGCCTCCACAGCTTTTACACATGCTTTGTTGCTTTCGAAATGGCGGCCTCTTAGTGGTTTCTTGAGCTGAGGAAACAGCCAGAAATCGCACGGTGCGAGATCAGAACTGTATGGAGGGTGTAGTAGGATATCTGTGTTGTTCTTCTGCAAAACGTCCACTACACAACCAGCAATATGTGGCCTTGCATTATCGTGGTGCAATAAGAAGCCATTCTTCAGCAATAAACGCTTCCTTTTGACGTGCTTGATGATAATCACTGCTGTGTTGATCATTGTCTCTGTGATGGACGTTGAAGGTCTTCCCTAACGTTCAAGATCATCCACATTTTGCCTTTCTTCTTTAAAAGTTTTATGCCAGTGAAAAACACTTGCCCTCAGCATTGTTTCATCGCGGAAAGCTTCGTGTATCATGTTAAAAGTGTCCGACGCCGATTTTTGCAAACACACACAAAATTTAATCGCATAACGCTATTCCAAGGACGCTTCCATTTTGACGACTGGTCTCGCCTCGTAGGTGCGCCGAAACAAGCTTGTGTTTAGTCTCGTGACACTCGAATGTGCCAGAATGTATACGCCATCTATCAACCTCTTTTGTTAATACAGACAGCAACATTTCCTTATTCCACAGAAATTAATATTGTGATGAGTGGTTTCGCCACAGTAAAATTAGTCTTATTACTTATTGAACAGCCCACATATATAAACTTAGTTTTCATGTATTATAAGTATTTGGTGTTTCACTACGCCAGGCCTGAGGAAAGAAGTGTAAACTAACAGGAAAATATGGCTTAATTCATAACAGGATTAGTTAGTACAACAAATAAACTTTAATAATTAACATCACACACAGTTCTCAGACTACTTCTCCAGTCATGACCTGACAGAATATATGGCAAAGGGATAGATCACCAACTGGCAGACTGATGGTGGTGGTGGTTTTCCCCTTCAGTCGTTTCCGACCCTAGATGACTTGGAAAGCATTGTCCACAAAGAGTTCCTGGTGAGATTTTGACAAGATAATTCACCATTGCTCCCCCCCCCCACACACACACCCCAATTTTATCCAGGCTTGGAACCAACATGTGGCTGGGATGTATTCATTACTGTAATTCATGTGTTTTCACAGGGTCGGTTTGCCTATTCTGCAAGATGAAAAACCAGAGTTTCCGGATGAAAAAAAAACCTTATCTCTATATGAGACCTAGCCAGTCTCATATAGAGAAAATGTGTCGAAGGTCTTTTGTCAAAAGAGACCAGATAAATGTTCTTCACATCTTGATGGGAATTGAACCAGGTCTTTCCAATGAAAGGGCTTCATCTATACTGACTGAGTTGAGTTATGGAGGCTCAACTGGTAGATTAGTTGAGTAAAAAAAAAAAAAAGTTATTAAGCACTGAAATTCGTAAAGGAAGCAAGAGTTGCTACATAACTGAAATTTTATGAGCAGAAATGCTCATAAAATTTCAGTTATGTAGCAAGAATGATACAGCCACTATAAGCCTTAAGTTTTACAGCAGCTGCACTACATCTGGAATTTGACAGGAGGTCAAATTCTAGATGACTGTAGTAAAGATCTCATGGTACCCACTTATAAAAATGAAAATAAAAATGAATGTACAAATTACAGAGGAATTTCCCTATTGAGTGTTTCATGTAAGATTTATGCAAGCATACTAGAGAAGAGGCAAAGGCCAACTGTGGAAGGGAAACATGGAGAAGAACAAGCTGTGTTCAAGAAATAGAAGCTGTCAGGATCAGATTTTCATTTCAACACAGATAGTTGAGAAATCATGGGAATATAAAAGTGGATCTATTTAAGTTTTGTTGATCTGGTAAAGGCCTATGACAAGGTATCGAGAGAAAAACTGTTCAAAATACTACAGTTATAAGTTGTAAACAGGACATCATATTATTATTATTATTATTGCACCCTCCATGAAATTGGCAGACTCACTGTGGGTGGTTCATTCAAATAACAAGATATTTATCATACCGAACCTTAAAATCCTTAACATTCTTGCATTAACAGCACATTCTGGTAATGTGTTCCAATAACTGACAATTCTCCATGTAAAAAATCTACTCCTCACACCCCTCTTCACAACACTCTTACACACCTTCCAGGGATGACTGCTGGTTTTTCCCCTCTCACTTAATTAAATGTCTCTATCATATCACCTCTTTTCTTCCTATCCACCAAACTCTGCAATCCACATTTTTTTCAACCTCTCTCTCCATAACTAGCAGTACAAAGTCCTGATATTGTCTTAGTCATTTGTATCTAGACCCTCTTCAATGTCAACACATCACACTGAAAACCAGGTAAACAGATTTGAGCACAACAGTCCAAGTGTGGTCTGACCAGTGCTTTAGACAGTGGCACAACCACTTCCTTATCCATGCATGTTAGAGTACTTCTTATCGTAGTAGCACTACGATGTGCAGTCTTTGCATCACTAGAAATATGCTCGCTAAACTTCAGTATACTGTCATCCATCACTCCCAAATCTCTAATCTCATCAATTTCCTGCAGTGTACTATACCATCAATATAGTACACAGCCTTATACTTCTGCACTCCAAAATGCAACACCTTGAACTTATTGATATTAAAACTACAACCCCACTCCTTTGTCCAAGTCAAAAGTCTAAATCAATAGCGCTGCTTATAATTCTCCCCAACTTAGCATCATTAGCAAACAAATGAAGATCCCCATCCACGTAACATAACATTTATAAACAATTTAAAAAGGGATCCAAGAACAGAACCCTGGGGCATGCCACTGATTACCCTCCTTTTTTGAGACACTGCTCCATCATACACAACCTACTGGTATTGTTCAGAGAGACAATCTCCGATCCATCTAACCAATATACTTTCCCATCTTCTGCAGCTTGTACATCAACTAACTTATCCTGTGTTAATCTATCAAACACTTTTCCAAAGTCCAAGAATATCACTGTATATGATTCTCCCTTATCTAACACACTTGTTACCTTACCATAAAATGCAAGTAAATTGTTAAATCAGGACATACCCTTTCAATGCTGACCATCATAAAGAATGCTATGTCCATCAATCCAATCCTGTATTCTATTCCTAACCAATCTCTCCAACACCTTGACCACAGCTGCAGTTATACAGGCTGGTCTATAGTTGGAGATGTCTGTCCTAGAACTATGCTTAGAGAGTGGTACTATTTTGCCTTCTTTCCACTCCTTAGGAAACCTACCCACTGCAAGACTCATTAAATAACCAGGTTAAGGGAATAGAACTGTGGTGGACATTCCTTAAGAATATGAGATGATATACCCACAGCCTGATTAACATCCAACACAACCAACCTGATACACCTCTGATTCTTTCACTTCTAATTCTCCTAATACTTGCCACCCACTTCTATATATTGTACTATATCATTTGCACCAGTATGATATACAGTAGGCTTATAAAATGTTCATTCAATAATAACACTACATCCTTTTGCAACTATTATTCTGCTGGCATGACTATCACTAGTGTCATTATCTTTCTCTTCCATATAGCAGAAAAATTACCTTGAGTTAACTTTAGCCTGACTAGCCAATATCCTCTCATACTACACCTTTTCTATCTTTACCATGCATGTCACCTTTCTAGCCTGCACTTTATACTCTTCATGGATCCAATCACCACCAATTGTCTTGTGCCTTCTCCATAACATTTTCTTTTCCAGCACAGCTCGCTTGATTTCACTATTCATCCATTTCAATCTTACTCTACTTACTCGCTTAACTCTTGGTATGCAGTTATACATTGCTTTTGTCAGATACTGTCTTGTGAGTTTCCATGCATTATCAACATCTCTTACACTCAACTCATCTACCCAACATACTGATACTAATTGACTACAGAGCTTCCTATAATCACCTGCTTTATACTTCCACATATATCCATTTTTGGCAATAATCTTTTCTTGTTTCATCACTTCCAAAACAAGTACCTCATGATTACTCTCACCAACCGGCAGCAGTGTCAACACCTCATTAACAACTACATCTTGTGAAGTTATCACCAAATCCAAAACATTAATGCCTCTAGTTGCCTCAATCACATGCTTAAGATATTTATCTCTCAGAAATTCAACAAATTCACTCTCCTTGTTCCCATACACTATCTCCTCCTTCCATTCTATATTCCTGTAATTAAAGTCTCCCATCAGGATCACCTTCTTTTACATGCCAAACTAATTTGCTTAAATATTTCACGATCATTATTCTCCACATTCCATGGCCTATAACACCACACAAATTCAAAATCTGTGCATGCACCATCAACTTTCACACTTTGTGGACACAATTTCTCTGCAATCATTAACAGCACTCCCCCCCCCCGCTCTTTTCACATTTCTAGCCATCTGGAAAATTATATATCTTATTTCTATTCCCAACATTACATCCTCCTCAGACAACCCAGCTTCACTTATTCCATTTATTTCACATATTATCTTTGGGCATAATGACTCAATAAATGCAACCAACTCAGCTCTCTTAATTTGAATACTCTTTATATTTGCATAAAACATAACAATTCCTGTGTCCTTGAAGCCATTCTACCAGCACAACACCTCTCTCTTTCTCTATGGTCTGACCACTCCGTTTCCCTGATCCAGACTGATTTCCATTCCTACCAGTCTCATCCTCACCTTTATGCATTCCATCACCTTGTGCTGCTGCTGCTGTAACCACATTTCAACCTCATATCCATCTTCCTCCTGTTGTACAATCCATTTACCTGCATCATAAGCAGACAATGATCATTTATTATTATTATTATTATTATTATTATTATTATTATTATTATTATGTGACACCTCTAGGGAGTCCAAAGACTCATTGAGGGAGGGCAGATACTTACAGCTCTTTGTCTCCACCACTCAATCCACAAACTACAATGAACCAGAACTACACCAACGCCATCTACTGCCCACCACCACTAGTATTTTCACAGATAATCACAAACATTCATACCCATGGTGGGATTCAAACCAGCAGCCTTTTGGCTGGAGAGTGGTTTGAATAAAAAACAATAGCCTTTCTAAATGCCCAAACACCAAACTCATTCAAATGCAATCCATCAACTTTAAACCATTCCCAATTTCCTTCAAATTCACTCCATGGATTTACAAATTATACTCCATTTGCCTTACAAAACTCAGCTATCTTACTATTCATTATCTCTTCTCCTTCTCAATTCACTGTTTGTCATATCTGGGCAACACACCTATGACTTTTCCAACACTATTCTTCTTTACCTGCTGCAACAATTTCCTCAAGTCTATCAACATTCTTTTTTTCACAACTAAGTCATTTGTGCTCACGACTACCACTAATTTTGACGCCTGGTCTTTCCTTTTTTGCAATGCATCGGTTATTTGCTTCATTGTTCTGCCTGGAAAGCATGTTTTGTGCACTTTATTTGTCATCACACCTCTAATGATCAAGTCCCCATACACGATTATCCTTTGACTCTTTCTTCGTAATACTAACTTCCTCCTTCTCATTCTCATCAGCCAATCTCATCTTTAAATGTTTAATATCCTCTTCAGATGTTTCATTCACACTTGCTCCCATTTCTAATCGCTCTAATCTATCAAGAGACTTTTCACATACATTAATGCTTTCCTTCTTCTCATTTACCCAAACGGTCCACAAATCTTAGCTGAAGCCTTACCTGCCACCGACATGCATTTCTTTATGGACGACATTTTCAGATGCAGAAGTATGAACAAACAAGTAGCAAAACTCAATATAAACAACAACAAAAAATTCCAACAACACTACTGAAAGTCACTTGTGTCCAAAGTGAAAAAAATGCAGCACAATTTGCAATAAAAAGCCACACTACACACTAATTAAAAACATTTTTTTAGCACAGCTCAAATCTACTGCTATGCTGACTCATAACACTAGCAACATCTTTTTATATCAACCAAAATGTGTAGCAACTCTACATCTGTATGTCATGAATTCATCATCTATATCAGTGTTTCTCAACCTGTGGTCCGCAACAATGGGACAGGTGGTCCACACGCAGACTTAAATTAATTAAATAATTTTTTTTTAATTATCCAAACAAAACAAATTAAAATTGAATAAGTAAGTAAAAATTATTGAAATCAAATGGAGCCTTAAAAAAACCAACAAATAGTGTCAGAATGTTCAAAGGCAGAAGCAATAAAACTATAGTTTTTCACTTCACCCCTCTTTTATTATTCATCATTCTGCCACTAAATTTGTAGCTGCAGAATGACGAATAATAAAAGAGGGGTAAAGTGAAAAACAATATAGTTTTATTGCTTCCGTCTTCCCTTGCTGTTTTGTCAGATTTGAAGCATCATTGTGTTGCTTCAAATGTGGATAACACATCGGTTGAAATGTGTTATCCACATTTCAACCAATTGCTTGTTGTGTATTGATTTTTATTATTGAAGGTTTCCTTCAACCAAGGCTCAGTATATCTTCAGAAGTGCTAAGTGATACTTGAACAAAGTGTATCGTGAGTTAACCCAAGTATTTATATATTTATATATTTTGCAGAAATGTTTTTTTAATAATGGAAAAGTGGCTTAGAACTAGGACTTTGAAAATAAGAGCAAATGAAACAGATAATGCTAAGCCTAATTTTAATACGTGTTGTAACGGCCAGTAAATCTGATACAATTAAAGTGGAAGAAACAAGCAGTTCAAAGAAAAAATCCAGTAGGAAATATAACAATTCATATTTGGAATTCGGGTTTACTTGGTGTGGAGATGAAAGTGAACAGATACCTCAATGTGTTTTGTGTTACGAAGTGTTGTTGAATGAGTGCATGAAACCTGTGAAACTCTGACGACATTTAGAAACTAAACATTGTGATGTAAAAAATAAGCCAATTGAATTTTTTCAGCAATGCTTAGGGACATTAAATCATGGAAAAGATATAATTTTAACCATGAGTTCCATTTATAGCAAAGCACTGGAAGCATCCTATCTCTTAAGTTTGTGCATAACGAAAACAGGGAAACCTCATTCTATCGGGGAAAATTTACTACTTCCAGTTATAAAAGATGTGGTAAAAACTAATGTTTGGCAACAAGTTACTAAAAGATGTTGATTTGATTCCTCTTTCAAATGACACTGTCGGTCGCAGAATTAATGATATGGCAGGTGACATAGAATCTCAGTTAATCGAAAGAGTTAAGAAGAGCCCTTATTATGCATTACAAATAGACAAGACTACTGATGTTACAAATGCGCAGTTAATATGCTACATAAGATATGCACATGATAACAACATTCATGATGATATGCTGTTTTGTAGAACTTTGTCATCCCGAACAAATGGAGAAGAAATATTTCACACTCTCAATAATTACATAATACACAAAGGGATCCAGTGGGAAAAATGTATAGGCTTCTGTTCGGATGGAGCTCGTGCTCTTACAGGCAGGCATAGTGGGATTGTTTCTAACGTCAAAGAAGTAGCTCCGGATATGAATTGGGTGCATTGTTTCATACATAGAGAAGCGTTAGCCTCCAAAGGAATGCCACCAGAATTTAAAACTGTGCTATATAATGCTGTCAAACTAGTTAATTTTATTAAAGCTCAATCGTTAAATAACATGTTATTTTCAGTACTCTGCGATGAAATGGGCAGTGAATATACACAACTTTTGCTTCATTCTGAAATTCACTGGCTTTCCAGGGGCAAAGTACTAACAAGGTTATTTCAATTTAGGCACGAAGCTTTATTATTTGTAAATGAACGTAATTCTGATTTTGTATCATTCCTTGTTGACGAAGCATGGTTATCAACACTATCCTATCTTTCAGACATTTTTTAGAAATTAAATGAACTAAATCTCTCCCTTCAGGGAAATTTTTTAACTGTTCTTGATGCCAACGACAAAATAAAGGCATTCGAGAAAAAAACTGGTTTTATGGATTAATTATGTAAAAGACAGACAATTTGCACCTTTTCCAACATTGGAATCCTTTTTAGTGGAAAATAATATTTTTGTTCTTTCTGAGTTTGTGACCACCTCAAAAATCTGAAACGGATTTTGAAACATATTTTCTGAATAACTTTTATAAGAAATTTCTGTGGATTCGCGATCCATTTCAGGCTTGTAGTCATGAGAATGACACTTCGTTATCGAAAAAGGAACAGTTAATTGAGCTTTCAAGTGACAGTGGGCTTAAAATGCAATTCCGTGATCTTGGTTTTGCTCGATTTTGGATCTCGTCTTCAGTGAGAAGTGAATTTCCCGAATTATCTGAAGAAGCATCGAAAATCGTCCTGCAGTTTTCTACAACCTATCTTTGTGAGAAAGGATTTTCATCACTCCTTCAAATAAAAACAAAATACCGAAATCATCTTAGTGTGTGTGTGTGCCGATCTTTGACTGAAGTTAACCAATATTGAGCCAGATATCCAGCAACTCTGCAAGGGCTGAGAAGCTCAACCATCTCTTTAAAAGTAAGTAGTAACATAATTAGATCATCTTATTTATTTGTTTAAAAAAATAAAAAATTTGTTCAATGATGATACACTTTTAATCGTTTACTTCCAATTTAATTATGTTGCTATATCTTTCAAATCATGCTTTTAGATTTATTATGTTATAAACGGTACAGTTTTTCCAAAATGTTGGTAATTCCTACACAGGTTTTTTTTAAAAAAATTACAAAAAAGTCAAAATGATGTATAGGGAAATAAATTAAAAACACTATCTTTATTTTTGAAGTAAAAGTTTAATTCCAACATTCTAAAATGTTATTTTTCTTGCTTTTCTGTTCACAAAATCGATCACATTGTCGAAGTCTATTTCATCACTCAGTTGCTGTTTTATAGACAGTAAGGCAAAATTTCATAAATGCCAAAAAAGGTGCCACCAGGGGTGCAGGACAATCCACATGCCTACACAGAGGAGCCATTGCATTCACCACAACTCACTGTTTGGTGCAGCTTCACTGCATCCATCATTATGGGTCCCTTTTTCTTTGAAAAGCCACGTGAAACCAGGATCTAGAAGATGTGCTCAGTAAATGCAAAGTGCTACCTGTAACTTCTATGCAAAACATGGTACCATGCTTGCAGGAAAAAAATGTTCTTCACACAGTCATGTTCATGCAGAATAGGATGCCACCTAATATCGCATCTCCCAAGAAGCAATTTCTCATTTATAGATGGTCTGGGGAACTTTTTCCTGACACACCCTAGGTCCGTTTGTTATCATCCCACAAACACTAAATGGTGAATGCTAGAGGGACCTCTTGGGCTTTTGTAGATTTTTGGTTGTGGGGCTATTTAAAGTCCCAAGTGTACCTGAGTAGCCCATCTTCCTTAGCAGATTTAAAAGATGGCATTCACCACAAAGTCGCTTGCATCCACCTGCACATGCTCCACGCTTCTGCAAATGGCGTTCTCACTTGCTTGCAGCATGTAATCGATTGTGTCAGTGGACATGTTAACAATTACTATAGTGATGTATATAATGGGTTTCCTACATATGAATAAATAAGTTTGCAATGCCATTCTGGCTGTCATCACTGCTGTCACCCTCTATAGCGGAATTTTGAACTAAAATCCCCCCCCCAAAAAAATTCCCCTCCTTGCGATTTCATTTTGTGCAATCGCATTCTAATATACCAATTTTTCTGATTTTTATGAATTATTGAAATGTTTACAAATTTATGGGACACCCTGTATATAAATAAACTGAATATAATATAAATATTTTTGTTTATATGAAACTGAAGTTTTACTGTAACACGGTAGTTGTTTAGATAATTTTTTTAATAAAGAATGCTAATCACTGTGTAACTATGAAAGAAACGATATTAAAAATGAAGATATTAGGAAGCAACTGGACATTGTTTTCACTCAGAAAGATATTAAAGTGGTATGGACATTTTTCTTGGTCATTCTCTCCATCTATCAATATCAGATGCATGTATACATGCCACAGATATGCTATATGTCAGAACAAAGGTTAATAGAGTTAAATCTTATATAACAAACACTGCTTTTGTAAATTCACTCACTAAAACAAACTACTGAAAAGTGATATAAGTATAACACCATACGAAAGAAATTTCAGTATATCACACCATTCCTATAGTGAGTCAACTGAAAAAAAAAAAACAGGTGTCTGATGCAGAGATGACAGGAAAACAACCCACAGAAACCAAGACTTAGCAGATTGATGTAGTTAAAAATGCCTTAGAAGACTGAAATATAAGATCCAAATGAGTTTGAACAAGTATGACTAATTTGACTCACTATAGCAAACACTGCTATAACAAAGTCACTCAAGTGCCTATACTTGGATAGAGGATTAAACCAAGAATATGATTTCTTGGCATCTTTAATTTAATTTACAACCAAGTGAAAAAAACTTTCCACAACTTCTTTCAAAAAGATTCTGTAGGAAATTACTATTAAAATTAGTATTACATTAGTAGCATTAATGTACAATTCACAGTTAAGTTTCTTTATTTTGATATTAGTAAGAATAAAACTAAGGATTGCATCAGTCTTTATTACTGTTCACTTTTGACAGAGTTAATAGTAATCAAAATAATACTCCATTATTAGCTCTATAAAACAACAAAGAATTATCATCAAAACTCTTTTTTTATGAGTTGTAATTTTAACATATAATAAGTGAAAGGAGTATTTAATTCTAACCAACCTGTTCCTCCAGCCCATTGGTTACCTCCTACATGTGGTGCTCCAGTTGGATCAACTTTACCATGTTTTGGACCACCAAGTTCTTTCCAATTTTCTTTTTCTATAGTTAACTATAGAAATGAATAAATATAACATAAATCAAAACTTTGTGAAAGTCAAAATTCAAGCAAATCTTTTCTTGTACAAAATAAACAAGGTTTAATTACAAAGTCATAAATATAATCAGTCATTCAAAGAAAGTATTAAAAAGCTTTAAATGTGAATATCACCTATACAAGAAGTAGATCTACATCTATAGCACAATAGTACCAGGAATTGGCTAAGCATAAGACAATACAGGATTCTGCTCTAGAGACCAACTCAAGATACTTTTTCAAGGCACTTCAGGCCTCCAATGAGCAGGGAACAATGAAAATCATCTACCACCTTTCACATTCACAAATATCGATGCTACAGTGTGGTTTAAACTCACAGCAGAGATGCAATACACTTGGTCAACAATAAGGTGCACACATATCAGCCACCGAATTAGAGCACAAATGCGGTTTGGTATAGATTCTACAAGGTGGTGGATTGCATCTAGCTCTACAACATACCAGGCATTTCACCAGACAGTCCTTAAACTGGCTCAGATTTGGCAGAAGAGAACTTTGCTCCTGGATCTGTTGTTCTAACATGTCCCATACATTCTCAAGGGGGGTTCAGATCCAGGCTTTGTGGTGGTCAGGGAAGATGGCAGAAGTTGCTGTCATACTATGATAATGTTGAATTTTTCTAAGGCATTAGATAGGATACCACACGAAAGGCTGTTGTATAAACTGGAGAATATGGGATTGGAATATAAACTCTTGACTTGGATCAGGGGATGATTGACAGAAAGATATCAAAATGTAGTATACGGTGGGTGTGAATTTGCTAGATTTAAGGTGATCAGTGGTGTACCTCAGGGTTCGGTTCTTGGGCCATTATTGTTTAATCTATACATTAATGACATCAGGAAGGATATAACATCAGATGTACAATTGCTTGCCGATGATGCGAAGATAGGCAGGGCAGGTCAGGAATGCTACTGATATTCAGCTACAAAATGATTTGAATACACTGGAAATTTGGGCAAACAAAAATGGCTATCAATTTAATGCTAGTAAGTGTAAATTTATGCACCCTGGTATGATTAGAGTTCCAGCGGCATATTATATTAGCAGGGTTATGCTACAAGAAACTGAAGAGGCAAAGGATCTTGGCATGTTGGTGGATAGGAATTTAAAAATAAAAGCCTCCCTCGATGAGTCCTTGACTCTCGAGGTCTTCGCAGCAAGTAATAATATTACTTGCTGAACCACTGCTGAACAATTCTTGTGCAATGGAGAGTAGTACTATCATCCATGAAACAACCATGACCTGATGGACAAAAAGTCAATGTTGAAGGACGCACTAAATCAGCAAAATGTTCCAATATTCCAACATAAGAAAAACGATCCAGTACCAAAGTCCTCTTATGTCAAATGCGAGCAAGTTAAAAGACTGTCTGGTGAATGCCTGGTATGCTGTAGACCTTCATGCAATCCAACACATTGGGGGACTTCAACTATGGAGATATACACTGAATTAGCTTACCATTAGGATCCCCTGATTTTCATATTCAGTACAATAACAAAGTACCATGTGATATCAATGTCGCATGCAGCTACTATAAATGGGCATACCTAACCTCTGTATGTAATCAGTTAATGTTTTCCAGTAATGGAAAATGTGGTAACATAAACCAATTTGACCACAGGCAGACAGCTGTCTGCCTGTGGTCAAATACTTCCAAATACTTTCAAATACTTCAAAGCAGCCGCATTTGTTGGTTGCTCTTGTACTAGTGTATCAAGGGTGTACCAGGACTGGATTAACCATGAACAGACATCCAGCAGAAGGGGCTTGATCAGCCATGCATGGTTGATTCTGGAGGCAAGTGTCGGGTGTCACGACTGGTATCCCAGCAATGACATGCAACAGTTGCACAGTTCACCCACCCATACAACAGTGGGGCAGTTTGACCAATTTCCATATGCACCAGGCACCATACCTGTGGTTCCACAGTCAGAGACCAACAAGTGTACCCCATGATGATGGCCAGGAATCGCAAACAGAGTCTTGCATGGGCCAAGGAATGTTGGCAATGGACCCTCAACAAATGGAAGAATGTCATCTGGAGTGATGAGTCTCATTTTCTGCTGCACCATGCAGATGGCCGGATTTGAATTTGGCATCAACAGCATGAAGCCTATCCCCCTGATTGCACAGCTGGGGGTTCAACAGGCTGGTGGTGATGGTGTTATGGTCTGGGGAGCTTTTCCTGGCATGCCCTATGTCTGTTGTTTGTCATCCCACAAAAACTGAATGGTGAATGCTAGGAGAGACCCGTTAGCTGACCATCTCCATCCATAGCAGGGTCTACCCTGACCACAGGGCAGACTTCCATCTTTCAACAGGCTCACACAACTACTGAGTGGTTGGAGGAAAATAACAATGAATTTGTAATATTGCCTTGGCCCCCAAACTCACCTGACTATAACCCAATTGAACATGTGTGACATATGTTAGAACAAGGTGTGAGAACTGCTGATCTTCCTGCACAGACTGAGCATGAATTGAGGAAGTTGCTGCAGTGAACATGGGTCGAGTTATGCATGGAGAATGTTCAAGACCTTGTGGAATCAGTTCATAACTGTCTGAAAGCAGTGATTGCACAGAGGTGGGTGGAACAATGCATTATTAGGTGGATGTTCTAATGGAAAGCTAACTTGATGTAAGCAGGCTAGAAGGTGAAAAGGGCACATGGCAAAATGGAAATGGAATTTATACAATTACTTAGGGATTATTACCTGAAGCACATGATGGACAGGGAACCAGGGATTTGATAGTGTTGGATCTGGTAATAGCATCAAAGGTCTGTCTATAACTAGTAGCAATTCTATCTCTAATCAGAGAAAATGACAATGAGAATTTTCAGTCAAGAAAGGGTTTATGTGTAACCACCAAGCTGGCAATTATAACAAACTTAGGAAGCAACTTGGAGCAGTGCCATGGTATAAGAAGCTACATGGAATGAATGGCAATAGTGCATGGGAAGCGGTTATATGCAAAGGATCAGAAAGAAAAACTGAGTAGGGATTAACTGGATGAGTAACAATATAAAGCAGGAGCTGCAAAAAAAGAAACTATTGTGGAAGGAATATAAACAAAAATGATCAGCATGCTCATCAGCCATAAAAAGCACAAGCAAGAAGGGTAACCAGTATGGTATGAAATGTTAAATCCATATCATAAATTGCTTTTGAAAGACAATTAGCTAAGCAGGCCAAAGTAAGGAGTTTTTTTGCTACCTAATAAGTATGGAAAAATAACTTTACTCAATGCGGATGGTAGGAAAGTGACTCAGAAGAAATAGTTCATATCAGAAGAAGATGATATACACTTGTAAAGTGATCATTTTACAAGTGTATATCATCTAGGTGGTAACTTTGCAGTTACTGACATAGCAGAGACAGATGGAGAAAATGATGTAAGTGAACTGGAAGTATTCAGTATATTGAAAAATACCAATGCCAATACAGCAGTGAGCCTGGACAGTATGTCAGCTGATGTGCTACAAGAACGTGCAAGTAAACTGGCAGTGCCTTTGACAGATCTTTGTTTAATCTAAGTCTCATTTCTAGCAAGGTTCCAAGAGAGTGGAAATAGGATAAGAAAGTTCTATTACATAAATATGGCTCAAAGACAGAAGCAGCAAATTACAGACAATTAGTATCTCTAGAATGGTGGTTCAATGGTGGAAAAATTCGAGAATGGGTGGATAGGAATATAATACTCTATAGGGGACACCATGGCTTTGTAAAAGGTAGATCCTGCCTCAGGTAATTTAGTCACATTTTATAATAAGGTGACAGCAGAACTGGATAAAGGAAATTGCTATGTTATGCTACTGCCAAACTTTGTAATGGCATGTGATAGAATACCACATGGAAAATTATTAGATAAGTTGGAGCAAATAGGAATGGATATGAGGTTGATGGCATATAGGTGCATGGCTGATAAACAGTCATCAGAAGGTGGAGAATGGTGGAGTGCCCCAGGATTCTGAACTAGGAAATCTAATCTTTAACTTGTACACTGATTATATAGTAGAAGATTTAGAGGGGGGGGGGGGGGCAATTCTTTGCTGATGATGCAAAGCTACAGAGGGCAAAAGTTGATACAGGTGATATAGATATCTTGCAGGATGACTTAAATAAATTGGCAATGTGGGCAAAGGAAATAGATGTCAATTTAATGTTCAAAAAGGTAAGGTATTACACACTTTGTATCATATTGATGGTACTAGATTACACGAAATTGATGAAGCTATGGATTTCAGGTGTTGATGAACAGAGACTTCAAATTCAGAGTACATATTGCAAGAGTTGGCAAAATAGCTCAGAGGATTACTTCGATATTGAAGAACATACTGACAAGTAGAGAGGTTATTATCCCTCTTTATAAAGCTATGATTTGGACACATATTGACTACTATGCACAGATTTAGTCACCTAATTCCTGCATTTCTTATGGACTGGGAGGTAGTAGAGAGGATTCAGACAAGTGACCAAGCTCATGACAAGTGTGTAGAATATTCTCTGCGAAGAAAGATTGAAGGTATGAAGTTGCAGAGTTTATCTGGCAGGTGGAGAAGTGGGGAATATGATAGAAACTAAAAGTTAGTGAAGGGATTCTAAAAGGTTGACACAAAAGAAATTATTCAATACATGGGGGGGGGGGGGAGTAAAGGGAAAACAAATTAAAAAAATGGTTACACTTGGAAGTTGTCTAAGTGTATGCAGACTGGGTTCTTTACTTGGAGAGTGGCAAATAGGTGGAATGGATTGTGAAAGATGGTTGTGAGTACCCAAAGAGTGAATAAGTTTAACGAGGTATATGATAGGTTAGTGAATAGCGTAGGTCTTCCCATAATTGGTCTTTTGACTCCATGGAGTGAGCACCCGTATAAATAATAATAATTCCTTGGAGGACACCCAAACTTTTAGCAATATCAGGGGTGCTGTTCTTTATCCACAGAACATGCCACACACCATGACACCACCTCCAGAGCCTTGAGTTGTAGTTGAGTTTACAAGACAAGCTGAGTTCACGTAGCTGTCAAAAAGCTCTCTGCCTACTATTGGCACAGATGAAGGTGTACTGTGACTATCGGATCGCATTTCTGTTTCCAGCGTCCAGTCACAGTGTTCCTGTCATCACTGTAGATGGATTTTCTGGTCCTTCACAGAAATAAGTGGTTTAAGTATAGGACTGTGACTACCAATACTGATGATCTTCAATTTCCTGTGCATAGTTTGATGAGATATGGATCAAGAACAGCCTTCGTTAAGTGTTTCAGTCAATTGCTGCACACAGGAAGTTCTGTTTGTTCGTAGAAGCCTTCTCAGATGACGGTGATTTCATTCTTGACAGACTGTTGTAGGGTCGAAGTTACACCTCTTAGACAAGTAATGTGGGTTATTTTTCCACTGCTTAAACAGTATGGATATCTCACTTTTGAGAAATCAGTTTTCAGAAACTGGTTTCTTCAGAAACCAAAAAGCTGTTTTCAAAATTGTGGATCCAGCCACATAGGCACCCATAATAAGCTCTTTATCGAACTCCAAAAGATCCTTTATTTTTTCCATTGTGATCAATATTACTGATGATTACTGAGCAGCAACATTATAGTTGCCTCAAACATGTTGTGATGAACATTACTAATAAACATTTCTAATTCAGTGGCTGGTATGTATATATATATAAAGACACATCCGAAAGATTGCAAAACCCATAGTGCATCAGTGCTGTGTAAGGGTAAGACAATGAGAAGAAAAGAGGAATATGTTGAAATGCTTCTTGAATAGATGAAGGTTTGTAGTCTTTGTGAAAGACAAACTAAGGAAACCTGTTCCAAAAAGTAGAAGGAGATGAAACAAAAGAAGAAAATGAGATATGTCTGAGGCTGGACAGCAAATGTATTTCAGACGAACTTGTTAGGGTTTTGGGAAATAAGATGGTGACACGTTTGCCACATCTATTTCTTGATAGTCTGGATTCAATGTTAGCTTGTGCTTACTATCAGTGATGGTGGAGATAGGCTGCTGATTGATTGTCAAAATGTAAGAGGATCTTTTTCTTTCTGTCAGTAAATAAATGTTGACAAGAAGATGCTCATGTTCTTACAGTTTAGGAAGAATGATGGTGGTCAGTTCAGCAGAACGTTGTTCTTGGAACTAACTAGAAAAGAAACATAAGCCAGAAAGAGAACATTGAGAGAAAGCAAGAGTAACTGAAGTGTATCTAAGTTCAGACATAATAATGATATGAATGTCAATAAATGGGTTATGAATCTGCCATAGGGATAGACTACGCTTTGTTTTCAGGCATTCTGAATGTATTTGGTAGAGAAATTAGAAAGTTGCCCAATTGGGCAAAGCAGACTGTAGATTTAAGTATAAGAAAATGTGAGGAAATAACTTGCTATGTCTATATACACAAATACCAGGAGCATTAGAAACAAAGTGGTTGCATTTGGTAAATACAATGTGGCCTAAAACTGTTAACATTAGTGAAGCCTGGCTCTCTGAGTTGAATGCGATAACGGGAATTGAGTGTAAAGGATATGGTATTTTCAGGAATGACAGAAGAGATGAGAGAGAGAGAGAGAGGTGAGTATTACCAATGATATCAGATAACTTCAGTGCAGTTAAGATAGACATCTGAAAGCAATAATCGTAATAATGTCCTATGTAGTACTGAGTTTGACACTATCTGGTTTGAGGCTAACAGGATGAAATATACAGTAGGGTATTGTTAGAGGCATGGCAGTTCATTTCATAGGTATGAAGAAATGCATCACCAAATTACTCCACAAGTAATTATTATGAGTGATTTAAATTATCTGAATACTGATTGGGTAGCAAAGAAAATTCATGATAAAAATGAAAGAATTTATTGAGCTGTTACAAGACAACTTTCTCAAGCAACATGTGAAAGAGCAACTCAAGGACATACAATGTTAGATTTGATTATAGCATCAGCATGTGTTTCAGTTGACTATTTTGCCACCAGTTGATGACAATGATCATGCCATACTGATCTGGGAAGTAGCCAACTATATGAATGATCATACCAGGAGAAGTTATATGCTAAACTACAAGTCTAGAAATCATGACAAACTCAGGAGAATACTACCTTTGGTTCCATAGTATCAGTTGTTGAATTCAAAGGATATATGCAGTGCATGGCCAGCTTGGAGTAACTGATGAAGATAGAGATCCTAGAGTGATGGTGGATAGAATGCATCTGAATGCGTCTCTAGAATTTGAAAAACAAATAGAATGGAAGGGAAATGGATAATCTCATTATGTAAGTGATCCATGAGAAGAAGAAGATATGGAAAGAACTTTTTGAAAATAAGATGAGAGGAGTTATGAAATATATAAAGCGTAAGTCAGAAAAGTTATGAGTATTGCAGAAGGCTAAGTTAGAGTATGAAAAGAAATTGGGTGCACAGGCTAAAGGTAACCCAAAATAATTTTATCATCAGGCTGTATGTAATAGAAAGAATAAATGTGGAAGAATAACTTTACTGGATGCAGATGGTACCCTTGTATCAGAAGCAGATGCAATACCTCAAAATAAGGAGTATACACCTCACCAAGATCTATCAACCTAGTGTATGTAACATAGTGCACAGTGCTACCATGCATTGGATAAAGAGATAGACATGCATGAGAAGGAGTTTCTAGAGCAGTTGCATAACCTGAATAAGAATTTAACAATTGGGACAGATGGGATATCAGAATGTAGGCTTCAGGAATATTCAGCTGAAATGGCTAGGCTCTTGACGTGTTTGTATAATTTGAGTCTTAGCTGAGGAAAGATCCCACAGGAATGGGATCTCAATCAAATCTCAAGGATGGTGCAAAGACACTGATATGTCTATCGACCTACCAGTAACTCTTGAGTGACAGTAAAGATCTTAAAGAAATTGGTAAGAACTAGCATATAGAAATGGGGGTAAAACAAGCAAGGAACTTTATAAGGAACAGCATGGGTTTACTCAAGGAAGGTCATGTCTGAGCAATTTGCTTATTTGCTTTCACTCATATTTTATAATAATTATGATACTGCAAGGCTTTGCTAAGGCATTTGATAGGATACCACATGAAGGGCTGTTGCATAAACTAGAAAATATGCAATTAGAATATAAACTACTGGCTTGGATAAGTGGGTAAGTATAGAAGATGGATAAGAAGCACAAGTATCAGTCCTTGGACCATTGTTGTTTAATCACATATTAATGATATTGGGAGGGGGCTGACAGGAGTTGATTTGTTTCCTGATTATGCACAACTAGGCAGGACAATCAGAGACTACTGATATTCAGCACTTACAAAATGATTTGAACAGGCTGAAAGTGTGGGCAAACAATAATGGCTATAAATTCCATATCAGTAACTGACAAGTTATGCACTCTGGTATGATGCAATTTCCATCGGTCGGATTAAGTTTGGAGTAACTGATGAGGCTAGAGATCCCAGAGTGATGGTGGATAGAAAGTTGAAGTTTAAAGATCATATGACAAAAACTGTAGACACTAGTAGATAGAAGAAGGGGGTGATATGATATCGGTTGATAAAATGTTTCATTATATGGAAGGTTGGAAGAGGACAATGTGGCATCCGTGGAAGTTTAAGTGCAGTTAAGAAAGGGATAAGAGCTAAATTTTTTCTTTCATAAAACAGTGAATGAGTAGAACAGCTTGACTGTTGAAACAGTAAGTGCAGCTAGTGTGAATGAGCTTAACAGAAAGTATGAGAAAAGAGAAGCTGGTGTGGGTGATGTATGGCCTTTCTCAATGAGTCCTTGATTCCCAGGATGTCTAATAATAATAAAAGTAATTTAAAAAAAATCTATACTGGTTGTATGCCTAAATGGCTATTAGGAAAAAATGTAACAAAAAAAGTGTGTAGTAATTTGGACTGTGTATTTCTTCACTAGAAAGAATAATATTTTACTTAGCAGTTTAAATTTCACTTTCACAGTATAATGATACTGTGAAACTTTAAAGCATTAATGTGTTAAAAAAAAATAAATAAATAAATAAAAATGCTATTTACTTGCACTGAATCTTGTTTTCTGCCAAGCATTTCTTTCCATTCATACATTGATTTCTGTAATCTGGCCAGTCCTATTTCCCACAAACGAACCATACCTCCATTGTCTACAGTAATAATTGCATCTGAAGACAATGCTGCCAAAAGAATATTAATTTTTGATTTTGCTGTTATCCAACTGCCATAAGATGATCTAGTGTAATTCCTAAAAGAATTAACAATAACTTATGAAATATTACCTATAAAGTAATGAACAAATGAACAATGAATACCTATAAACATATGTCAAATTATGGCAAGTCAATTATATCAAATTAGTGCGAACAAATGAATAATAATTCAAATTAGTGTGAACAAATGAATAAGGAAATAACTTGAAATGTCATTCACCAGCCAAAAAAAAACAAAAAAAAAACCATACTGTTCACATCATATTTCTTCTCTCTTGCTTTCTTTCCAGGAGTAAATCTAAAAGCAGCTGCTTAACTTGACTTAATAGAGACAATCCATCTACTCATAAAGATACAAAACAACCACCATCTTACCAGCACCATAGGCTTTCCTCTTTTAGACCTCTTGTAGATGTTGATTCCCCACCCCCATGTTTTCTGACAATACAAGCGTGACAAATCGGGGCTTTTGTGTTTTTTACTCATTTCCAGGGTTCCATTATCTGGATCCAAACACCTGCAGAATAACAGAAATACACGCCCACTATCCAAGCCATGGTTCTCCAATAAGTGTGCCAAAGCTGTCTGCAAAAAAAAATCAACATATCACATGGCTGGAGGCCAAAACTTCATAATGACACTGAGCTTATAATAATGCAACTCACAACAACTGCATAAGAAAAACATCAACCAAGCTAAATCCAATTCTGAAATTCTAAAAATAGGCCATTATATGCCCTACTTTAAGAATTTCAGAATTGGATTTACTCTTTGCAAATGGGTTGCCAGCTTTTGCTCTGGGTGTTTAATGCATGTCATAATAAATTATTTTCTTTCCTCAGATTTCTTCAATAATGCAGGAGTATCCCAAGGATCTATATATTTGCACACTCTCTTCCTCTTGTATATAAATGATCTTCTCTGACTTTAAATCCCATTCATAGTTTTGCTGATGACTGTACAAACTATTCCACTTCCTCATTTGACAAACCTTGTAGTGTCCAATTATTAGAAGCCTCCATATCTTGTTCCGAACTCTGCTCTCACTGTTATTCCCCAGATGGATGAAGATAACCTTGTGAACGTTACTGCCTACCTAAACACACAGTCCTATCTAATTTCTCATGAGAAAAATTTTACATTAAAAGGTATTATCAAAAAGATTTCCACTTTGAAAATATGTAGAACTTCAAACACAATCAGATTTCTCTTCTGGGGTTGACTTATTTGTTCTTTGTCTTTCTTGGTGCAAACACATCTCAGCCATTGCTTCTTCAGCTTCCAAGAAACATGGTGTACTTTTTCCACTCAAAACACTACTTCTAACTTGTCCGACTTCTAATAATATATAAATCCCAAATCCAGTGATTCATGTATAATTAATACTACTCACACATTTGGAGTAGTGTGCCCAAAAAGAAGACTGCTAATTTTATGGAGGAGTGCAATCCAATTAATCAATGACCACCACCCCTCTACCACATTCACTCCAATCACACACTCACAGACTACTTCTTTTCTATGTCTAGAGCAGTGGGTCTTAACCTTTTTAGTGATTGGCACCCCCTTGAATCTAAAAATAAGTTCTCGCACCCTCTTGAAAAATGTGTTTCTATTTCTTTATTTAGGAAATTACATCTATTGTAAGATAATTTATTTATTGAAAAATAAACACATACATTTACATATACATACAAAACAATATCTCAGTTTTTAATGGCTATGTTGTTGTTTATTCATAATAATACTTCTGAAGCGAGGCTCCTTTTTTGAAAGAGCCACACATAAGTCATCACTTGCATTTAAGCGATTTCTAGCTTTTGTTTTTATGTGCAAAAGTGATGAAAATCCCATTTCACACAGGTAGGTGGTGGCAAATGGTAAAAGTGTTTGCAATGCTGCTTTTGCCAGCTGTGGATAAGGTTTCCAACCGTGTACACCAGAATTGTTCTAAGTCCAGTTTTTCAAATTCCATTTGAATACGTGCATTGGCTCGTATTTCAATAAGATCTTTTATTAAATAGCTGCCGTCCATTGAATCTGGGTCAAATAGAAATGGATCCAGTATCCATCTCTGAATTTTGCTAACATTTCCCATGGTAAAGTATCCATGAAATGATTCTCTCAATAGTTGGAGGTGTATTGCAATTTCAGGTATAATTATTATTTTCTCATTATTCAGAACGACTGAATCAAGCTGTTGGATTCTGAATGAAGAGAAATTTGGATTATTAATATTCCTTTCAGAATCCAACATAATCCACCATTCCAAAGGCTATACTTGTAAATATTATTTGATATTAATCTCTTGTTATAAATTATTATTCATGTAATTGCCTTGAGTTTATTTATTAAGTTTTATTAATTAATCTAAAATATGTGTTAGCAATAATAGAACTCTGTATTGAAATATCACTCTGTTTATTTTGATTATTCCTAATTTGATATTATGAGAAACTGTATATATGAATTTAATATGCCTTATGTGAAATATAATATTTTAGTTTTTATTTATTATTACCAGTGTGTAAAGGTATAATGTTATGCAATACTTCTGTTTTCATTTTATTTTGTTTGTTACTATAGAGACGAGCGAGAAATAGCTGGCGCATGTGTGAATGGCAAGATATTGTATTGAACGGAGAGAAGGAATTGACATAAACAGAGCACGAGAAACATTTTGGTGGGAAAATAGAAGGGAGGTACATAAGCGAGGAGCGGAGAAAACCGTGGCTCTTTTCTTTATCAGGACAGACCAGGGATAGGAGAGCATTTTAGTATAGCACAGGCAGATGAGGAAAATACGGAGTAGCAGAAAAGAAATGCAAAGGATTACTGTAACTACAACCTTAGTGCTTTAATTAAGCTATTAAATTACCAGGAAAGTGTTAGGCAACTGAGAATAATTCTAGGGGTGCTTAAGGGCCAAAGCTGTATAACTGAGAGGAGACCTCCACATAGCCTTTAAAAGAATGCGGAGAACCGACCAGGGCTTCTCACCTAATGTCCAATCCTCACCTTCTCATGGTGCACCCTGTTGGGTATCTACTTGGATACTGAACGAACGAGGATGGGCTGGCAATTTGGGATTTAGCAGACGAAATTGTATTCTTATTGGTTAAACCAAAATAAAAAATGATTGTACAACATGACAAAATTTCATGCCGGCTGTGGCGTCGCCCGGTTAAACAAGGCCCCTGTTGTTTTTGCCGGGGAACCAGGGCGAACAGCGACAAGTCAGCTACTGGAACAAATCTGAAAACAAACCCCAACTGAACATCACCAGAGTTAAAGATCGGTACTATCAACGTAAGAAGCCTGAATGGCAAAGAATGGAGCCAGCTGAGGAATTAGATAAGTACCAGATCGACATAATAGGGGTGACTGAAACAAAAAAGACCAAAACTGGTGATCTCTTTCTGAGCAATAAATACAAAAAGTTATATTCAGGCAATGATAATCTAGGAAAAGAAGGAGTAGCCATAGTATTCAACACAAAATACGAGGCTAATCTTCTTGAATGGCAGTCAGTCTCAAGTAGAGTAATGTGGGCAAATATGAGAATGGGGAACTGGACAATGAGACTTATTTGTGCCTATGGTCCCACAGAAGGTTCTACTAAGGTAGAAGTGGAGGAATTTTTTGAAGCTTTAGAAAAAGCAACTGACACAATGAAAAATGAAAAGTTGGTCCTTGTTGGGGATCTAAATAGCAGAGTAGTAAATGATTGTGAGACATACAAAAATATTTTGGGAAAATTTGGAGAAAAGCTAATAATAATGGCAAATATCTTTTGGATTTCTGCTCAGGACATGGACTGGTTATTACTAACACCATTCCAACATAAAAATGTGCACAAATTCACATGGAGAGAAGAGGCTAGGAATAAAAAAAGTCTCATTGACTATGTTATTGTTGATAATGATGTTTTCTCCCTGGTGCAGGACACCAGAGTGTACAGAGGATTTGAAATTGGAAGTGATCACTATTTAGTCTTGAGCAGGATAAAATTGAATTTCATATTGAAAAGAATAACATGTAAGAAAGTTTTAAAGTGAATAAAAGTTGAGCAGCTCTCAGATGTGAACTGTAGACTAAAATACACAAAGACTATTGAAGAAAAAATGAAAGAGTTTGAGAACAGGAATCAAACCTTGTAGATTCAGTGGCAAACTGAAGAAAACATTGATTGATTCTGCCAGAGAGGCATGTGGTGAGGTTGTCTGCAAGGATAAAAAAATCAGAACTCCTTGGTGGACACAGGAAGTTAAAGAGGCAGTGAAGGAAAAGAAGAAAGCATATCAAAAGTTCCTGTCAAATAAGTCAGCTTGGGCTCTTAGAGAATATAGAGACAAATGCAAGAATGCTAAACACTGTGTAAAACTAGCTAAACAAAAGTCATGGGAGGACTTTGGCAAGAATATAGTAAATAAATATCAAGAAGGTGGCAAAATATTCTGATGGTTGTTGAAGAAGCTTAGGAATGGAGGAAAGAGTGCCGTAAAAGGAATTAGAGATGATAAAGGTGAGATGAAAATAGGAGAAAAAGATATCCTTGAAGTATTGAGTAATTACTTTGAAAAACTTCTAAATGAAACAAGCAGTGATGACAGCATAGTGGTAAAAAACACTGACCAGGCATGCAGTCAGGAATACATATCCATACTTGAAGTAGAAAAAGCCATCAAAGGTTTGAAATGGGGAAAGGCAGCAGGAGTTGGTGATATTCGACCAGAAATGCTGAAGTATGGTGGTGTGAGAGTCATACAGTGGCTGCGCTGCATAGTTCAGAAGGCCTGGACAAAGGGAAGAATTCCCAATGATTGGAGTAGAGCTCTCATAGTACCCATATATAAAAAGGGAAATAAAACTGCATGTGAGAATTACAGAGATATTTCCCTACTGAGTGTTCCTGGCAAGATCTATGCAAGTATACTTGAGAAATGGTTGACAAGAATTGTGGAAGAAAAGCTTGGTGAAGAACAAGCTGGATTCAGGCAAAATAGAGGCTGTCACGATCAGATCTTCACTTTACGACAAACAGTCGAGAAAGCATGGGAATATAACAAAGATCTGTATTTAAGTTTTGTCGATTTGGAAAAGGCATATGACAAGATGCCAAGAGATACGCTATTCAATACGCTGCAGTTATATGGTGTCAATGGGGCATTATATTAAGCAATACTTAGTCTTTATTTGAGTTATAAGTCAGCAATTAGAATTGAAAGAAGTACAGGAAGATGGTTTAATGTTAAATCTGGTGTGAGACAGGGATGTACATTATCCCCTCTGTTATTCATCATCTATATGGATCACATTATGAAGGAAAGTGGTATTAAATATGATATGAAAATTGGAGATGTTAATGTCAGCTCTTTGCTTTATGCGGATGATGTTATACTTCTAAATAAATCCGGTACAAGTTTGCAAGATTCTCTGACTAAATTGAATAGCTGTTGTAATAGATATGGTATGAATGTCAGCAATAAAAAGACAAAGACAATGAAAATAGGCAGAATCATTGAAAGTGTCAACTGTGTTGTGAATGGAGAACCTGTGGAACAAGTAAAGCATTTCAGCTATTTAGGCACGATTTTTACTGAAGATGGTAAATTAAATATGGAAATAGACAACAGAATCAGCAAAGCTGGAGTGGTGGGAAGTCAATTGAATAAATTCATATGGAATAAGAGAGAAATTAGTAGTAACACTAAATTAGCTGTATACAAGACAGTGTTCAAACCAGTTTTAACTTATGGATCTGAGAGCTGGGTCAGAAGTAAAACACTTGACCAAAGACTAGAGACTACAGATATGAGAGTCCTGAGAAAGATTATAGGCGTGAACAGATGGCATCAATGGCAATATCATATTAAAAAACGAGGATATTAGGAAAGAACTTGACATTGTCAGCATCCAGGAATGCATTAGCAGAGCTAATCTCAGGTGGTATGGTCACTTGAACAGAATGGGAGAGGAAAGATTAGCAAAACAAGTGTTCTCTGCCAGGTTGGCAGAAAAACGACCCAGAGGAAGACCAAGATATAGGTGGATTGATATGGTACAAAGTGCCTTAGACGATAGAAATATAAGATCTGATAATGTTGGAGTCTTGACAAGTAACAGACTGATTTGGAGGAAAATTATAGATAGGAAATTAATAATGACGTAATTTTTTTCATGTAGTACTATCATATCCTGTACACCCCTTGAGGGTACTGGCAGGAATTTGATGATGATGATGAATAATTCTAAAGTTAAAGAATTACTGCGTGTTCCATTAGTTTCATGGAACTTCAACAGAGTGCTGAATTAATCAAATAGTGTTAAGGAAGGAATAAGCATTTTCCTTTATCCAAATATGTCCATACATGTAAAGTGTGACCATTAAAAGTTCAGTTATCATTGAGAAGATTTATTCTAATTATTGCTGCCATAGTGTGCGAAATAAATACAGTTATTAAGTGAGCACATAGTGAAATTGATGAGCAAGGGATTTACCCGGTAAGAACTGTCCATTTATGTGTTACTTCAGTGCAGAAATATATGTGTGATTCCTCCTGTTATTCCCCACATTAACTATAACATTTTTTGCTGAAATCAGTCGGAGTAAGAAGTATGAAAGTGAATACTTGTGAAGCAGTTGTTGCCACCATTAATGTATTGAGACTTTGCTGACTGTGTGATAATAGTAAAAATTGTTATTAAGAGATTTTGTGATATTGAACTCTATTAAAAGTTAATTCAATGTTGTGAAAGCTGTAAGTTTGACAGCAGAGTGATCATACATTGAATCTATAAGATGTTGTGACCTGTATGCTAAGATATTTATATTATTTTCTTGTCAGAGTTGAGCTTAAGTGTATATTATATGACCCTGAATTAAATGTTTGTTTTATTGATTTTAAATTTGTGTTTGCCTGAATCTTGTTTATTGCACCGTTCATAAAATTATTGGAGCCTTAAAATTAAGAGATAAACTCGGCCTGTATAAGAAATAAAGTTACTATAAAAAAAATTAGTTATTGATTGGTTCCACTATATTCCAATAGACTGATCTAGATATAGAGTGGCGTAGTCTAAAAACATAAATTTCTCTATATTAAAATTAATCAGCCAGCAACTAATTACTTGTTTAAAAACTAAGTTAAAACAAGATGGCGGATCAAATACAAGGAAGAAGGATGATCCAACAAAGCAAAGGAAAGTTTGCAAAATTCCCATTTTCAACTCGATGTTTCCACATTTTTAGTTTTTCAATAAATGAAGATAATTGTTCACTACCTGTTATTATGTTCTTACCAAATCCTTGCATTGATGTGTTTAATTCATTCAGGTGGCTCAATATATCTGCTAAGTAGGCTAGTAGAAGTATTGCTTCTCTTTTTTCAAAAGCTTTAACTAAATCACAATTTTGGTTAGTAAGAAACTGTATAATTTCCTCGCACAATTCAAAAACCCTGCTTAGCATGTGACCCTTGGAGAGCCACTGTACTTCAGTGTGATAAAGAAGCACAGTATGAACAGCACCGATTTCTTCGCATAAAGCACGAAAGATACGATGATTAAACGCTCGTCCTCAGATATACTTGACTACATTTACTGCAGTAGTTAAGTGTTGTTTTAAATTCTCTGGCAAAGCTTTCGATGCAAGTGCATGATGGTGCAATATGCAATGTGTTATTGTAACTTGCGGTATTTCTGTCTTGATGTATGAAAAAAATCCAGAATATTTGTACAACATTGCAGGGGCACCATCAGTGCAAATTGAGCCTATCACATTAATGGGTATTTGATGTTTCAAAAAAAGTTTTTAATATGATTGAAAACATCAATTCCTTTTATCGTCAATTCCAATGGCTCACAAAATAAAAATTCTTCCAACATTTCTTTTTCCTTAATTATCGCACAAATATCAACAACTGACTGCAATTATCAACATCAGTTGACTCTTCCATTTGAATACTCACTCTGATATCTTCTACTACTTGCAGTAAAATATCAACACTGAGATCTTGAATGCACGATCGAATCACATCGTTCGATAACGGAATCTGCTGAATTTTCCTTTGTGTTTCAGAACCCAATACAATTTTTGCAATTTCAAGTGCACATGGTTTTACCAATTCCTCAGCTATTGTATGACCTTTTCTTGTCTTAGCATACAGATATGCCACTTGATAAAAAGCTTCTAACAAGGGCTTTTGAACTACCACAACGTCAAATTTTTGATAGTACTGCTGGTATCAAATCGTGCCTTCTTAGACTTCAAGATGTAAGAATATGTCCTGCAGATTCACCACCATGCTGATTGTTGAAATGCTCTAACAACTTTGATGGTTTAAGATTGGAGTTTGAAAATATTTTGCAACATAAAATGCATTATGGTCATTGCGTACCATCTTTATCTGTTGTACAAGTGAATCCATAAGCAACATAATCGTCTTTCCATTGGTGTATTTTTGACATAACGAGGGTTACTATAATCAATAAAATAATTATCATTTTTCAAAATTTGCAGAAAACCTTTATGTAATCAATTGATCATATCCAGTATGGGCTTTAGTCACTGATTAATGTTGGTGAATTAAAGAAAATTAGGAATCGTTTCTGCATCAAACCACCTCATTAACGTTCGTACTCAGAATATGTGAACACGTGTGCATATCAACCAGTTTCTTATTGTATTGCATGTGCTGGTAAGTGCGATGCGCTAAGGCAAAGGTGGAGAGGGTAGGATTGGGGTCCCAAAAGTCGACGTAGCATTCGCTAGTTTCTCACAGGTGGTCAGGTGGCAGTTTCCATCAAAAATTTAGAAACTTCTCTCGCACCCCCAGGGGTGCACACATCCCAGATTAAGAACCACTGGTCTAGAGGTACTTTTATAGACAATGTTCTGCAGAACTAGCTACATCACCTACCTCTCTTCCTTCTTCCAAGACTAATAAGAACAGATACCAGCCAACATGCATTTACCATCAGGCTCTAAACTCACTGAACCACCTTCTCTTCCATCTATCTACTTTTGTTCTTTCTGTCTTCACCACTATTGTCTGCTGTGCCTTTGTAAAATCTACATTATCTCATTTTTAACTTATCTTCTTAATCTTACTTACACTTTTGTCTTAAGGCTGCATATATTATAGCTCATGTGTGCAAAACCTTCAGAACAAAGAAAGTGCCTCAGGTTGGAGCCAATCTCTTTGTCTGATCTACTGGTGTTTTTCTAAACTGAATTTCGGGAAATTTATTTGATTTCTAGCTGCACCACCAAAATTCGTGGATAGGAGATGAATAACCCTCCGAAGAAAAACACACAGTAAAACACACGGAACTTTCCTCTCTTATCTATCACTAAATCTAGCAATGTATATTTTCTAATCTATAGTTGTGGCAATTCTACTTTAAGACGCATAGATTCGAGTTTAATGAGTAGTGCATTGGAAATAGAAATCAGGCAAGTTATTTAAACAAGAAAACAATTTATTCATCATCAAAGAAATGTACGAAAGGTCAATACTAAGTTCCAAGTAAATTAGTTTCTAACAACTCATAACTACGTTTACATTTAGTCCCTCAACGTAAACAATTCTAGTAAGACCACGTGTCTATATTGTAACACTTAGTCATACTCAGATCATTCTCACATAAATATTTGCAGGCTTAGGTAATAGCTACAATATTAAACACATGATGTTTCACCTTAGATTTAAGTTAGGCTTTATCTCACATATAACAAAACAATTCAAACATCAACATAAGGCCTAAAGTCCTCAAGTATCATAATAAAACAAAACCCTTAACTAAAACACTGTCACAATCTTTTTCTCTAGCTAAACAATGGAACGATCTTACTTTGAACAGATGTCTAGTCTTCTCTGAATGATTCCTGAAATCATTTCCTTCTATTACCATCCGACTTTAGCACTGCACTCGGGTACCTTCTCCGGGATTTGTGAGATCTCCTCTCATTAGTTGCGAACGTCAGGAACTTGGCGGCATGGAAATCCGGTATCTAATTTCTTTTAAGACAATTTAACTTAGTTGTTACGTTCCTCTGATATCTACTGGTTGGAATGCAGGTCTCCGATTGTGATTACAAATCATCTTCCACGATGTTTTAGCGAAACTTCGTTGTCGTAACGTACTTCGTACCTTGGTAGCTCCTCAATTTCGAGACCTTGTTAACTTCTGGGACCCGTAACTTCACTTGACCTTTAACTGCTTGACTGCCGCCAACCTCATCGCCTCTCGCTTGACCACTAGAACTGAACTGAACCCAGAGAATGAACTTTTAGAACCTACCCCCATATCGATGTAGGAACCCTCTATTTATCTGGCTCCAATGACCTTGGGTTCGCTTGCGTTGTAGTCCCCTGGGTATTTCAATGTTCTGCACCCGCCACCTCTTTTCAGACATTGCATTAAGGCGGGAAACCCCTGTGCAATGTTGACCTTTGTGAAGTTGCCCCAGGTCATACGTTAATACGATAATCCATCTGGAAATTTCTTTAGACACAAATGTTTTTGACATTGAACTTTCTTTGTTCCTTTTTACGACACTTTTGGCAGTTATAATATTCAGTAATTCACAAATTATTTCCAGTTTACTAAACATAAAAATTTTTGCTATTAAATCACAAGTATTTTTAGTGGAATTTTGTTTATCAGTAAAATCAGTATAAAAGGTGTTTTTGTATAAAATTCCTTCTATAAATTTGTAAAATTCCCACGATTTTACAATGTGGTTGTGGCACATTTTGCTACCTTTCAATGCATGGATATGATTAAAAGCTATGTGTATTGCAAAATGTTTCCAGCTTATAATGAATCTGTAGCAGCAAAATCATTATTATATTTATCACTAGAATATAATTACTATATATAACATTATGACTAATGAAGCAATCACACATAAGCTGAATGTCACAATTATAGCTGTAATAAGTATCTGTATAAAGCACCAACTCTGACAGTCCAATGTATTTTAATTTCTCCATCATTCCAGTGTCCTGCTTTGCTTAAAAAAAAAAAAAAAAAACCTATTGCATTGCAGGATATTTTAATAAGTTTTATTATATTATGCTTCAATGATCTGTAACCATCCAAATGTTTCTTAATCATGTTTGGCAGAACTGAAATAATTAACTTATGAAGTTAATCTTTTTTCTTTCCTCAGAAAATCTTACCACTGTAATCCTACCAAATCCTATCCTTTCTTAAAAATTTTGATCAATTTGTCCAATTAGTCTTCCAAGCAAAATCCTGTTAAAAATATTATTGTCAAGAATCAAAAAGAAAACAGAAAGCAGACTATCTGATGAACATGCAGGTTTCCAGAAGTACAATCGACCATATCTTTACAATACACATACTAGGTGGAAAATACATAGAACATAACAAAATAATCTGTCCAAATTTTTAGACCTTCAAAAAGCTTTGATTCAATATGGCATGAGACATTTTGGAAAATTTTAGAATATTATGGTATTGACAACAAAATCATTAGCATATCAGATAGGAATAAAGAGTTTTAATAAAAACTCTTTATTCCTCATCTGATATGAGAATTGAAATTAAAAATTAGAAGTGAACCGTTCCGGCCAGAACAGAGATGCATCTTATCCCCTCTTCTTTTTAAGGAATATGTCATAGATGAAGCTCTTCATGAATATGACACTGGAATAGTAGTTGGAAGACTAAGAATAAATAACTTATAATAAATTTAGTTTAATCCTTTATCCAAGTGTATGCAAACAAAGTTTGCACATGAAAGTATCTTCAGGACTGGGGTAAAGTGGTACAACAACGGGAAACTCCTTGCAAAGGTGGAGCAAGCTACCAACACCCCTAATCAGGATCTCCCATAATGCAAAACACATCTTCTTGCAGATATGTATAATGTTATACATTAAGGGAAGGGCCACTACCCAGACTAGTTTCGACCTTTATTGAGGTCTCTTCAGTGGGAAACAGACCCAAGTGGAGATAACAAGGCAGAAGCATTAGCAAGATCATCTCCAACTATAGGAGCTGCCAAACGGTTGTTTCCATACACTTGGATAAAGGATTAAATGACATTTATTATAGCAGGTGTAAACTTATGTGGCTAATTGGTTCAAAAGACATATTTCGGTGATTACACCACATTTTTTTATTATTCAGTTATATAAACACTGAAATAATAGTTCCCAACAAGTTTCGTAAATCGTAGGATTTACATCTTCAGGGGTAAATAGTATAACTTCAAATAAGAGAATTAATAAATACAAATCATAACCGTCTGGCTATTCATAAAACTCAAATAACAGAATGCAGATATATAACGTTATTGATGTTGAACAATACGATGTCATGTGCTTGTTCATACAGTCCAAGCTCAGACTGGGGTAGATTTTTTATTGCATTGGGTTGGGTTTTTTAGCATATTAGCAGCAGCTTTAAATTTTCTTATATAACTGTTGTTTTCTATGTATGACATCGTCGTTTTTTGCCAGAGTACATCGTGTCTAGTGGAAGTGGTATGGAAAGCAAGGCCCGTTTTTTGTTCTCTTTTGTATTGTACGTCTTTTTGGTGTTCAGCCATGTGTATTTCTCCAGATCTTCCTGTCTATCCTACGTAGCAAATCCCACAAGAGCAATGGATTTTGTAGACTCCTGGTTTTTTAAGAGGATGATGAGGTGGTTTTGGTGGATGTAGGAATCTTGAGATTTTTTCCATAGGAAGGAAGGCTACTTTTATGTTGTGTTTGTTCATTAATTTGGCTAGCTTGTCTGTAACATTTTTGATATAAGGAAGTGAGATTGCGTTTTTGTAATCCTGTTTTATTGTGTTGTTAGCTGGAGGCATTTTAAGGATTCTCTTGATGGTTTTTGTTTCATATCCATTCTGTTGGAGGATTTGTGTTAAGTATTTTAGTTTTTCAATACATCTTTCTTGTGTGCTGGAGATATTGTATGCTCTGTCTCGAAGAGTTTTAATTAAGTTTATTTTTTGTGAAGGATGATGGTGTGAGGTTGCATTTAGAAATCTTCCAGTGTTTGTTGGCTTCCTACATACTGAGAAGGAGAGTTTACTTTCTTCATTAACTTCTAATAGAATATCCAGAAAAGGAAGTTATTTATTTTTTTCTTATTCTAAAGTGAATTTTATGGTGTTGTGCAAATTGTTGAGATAATCTTTGAAATAGATAAGTTCATCTGTTGTTCCAGTGAATATGATGAAAATATCATCCACATAGCATAGCCATATTTTTGGTTTTTTATGGTAATTCTTAAGGGCATTGTTTTCAAATTTTTCCATAAATAGGTTTGCTAATACCGGTGATAATGATGAACCCATGGCCAGCCCTTCTTTTTGTTCCCAGATTCTATCTTTATCGGTGAAAAAAGTATTGTTTATACAATGTTTAAAAAGATTCAAAATTTCTTGTCTCGGGACGTTTGTAAACAAGCTGATAATGTCGAGACTTGCTAAGATGTCTGTTGGACCAATATGTATATCTTTCACTTTTTCTATGAAATGTTTACTATTTTTTATGAAGGAAGATGTTTTCCTATATGTTGTGAGATCATGTTGGTGAGGTATTTCGCCAAGTTGGAAGTTGGTGAATCTCTTCCATCTACTATTGGTCTTAAAGGTATATCTGTCTTATGGATCTTTGGAACACCATATATTCTTGGTATCAAAGGATATTTTGATTGTAAGCATTTTTTAAGTTCTTCCATCCAGAGAGGCACTTTTTTTATTGATCGTTTGTTTTCTTGTGTGTAGGCCAAGTCGGATCTCTGTCTATGGGTTTGTAAGTGTTGGTATCTTCCAGGAGACTTTTCATTTTGTTCTCATATTCTGTAGCATTTAAAACGACAGTTGCGTTGCCTTTATCTGCTTTTATTATGACAATATTTTTGTCATCCTTTATATTTTTAAGGCAAACGTATTCATTATAAGGTAGGTTCCTTTCGAGGTAATCTGCTATTTAATAGTAAAGCTGTACTTTCTATATGGATAAGATCTGACACGTTGTCCGGTAGATTTCTAATTCCTTTTTCTATTTGTGCTATGATATCAATTTTTGGAAGGAAACATGGGGTTAAGGCGAAGTTAAAACCCTTGATTAAAAGATTATTCTCCTCTTTTGTTAGGACTCTCGAAGAAAGATTAATAACTACTTTTGAATGATTTAGTTGTTTTTTATGTATTTCCTTCTTCTGAAGGAGTACGTTAAACTTATTAAGTTCAAAAAGAGGAGAATAATCTTTTACTCAAGGGTTTTAACTTCGCCTTAACCCCATGTTTCCTTCCAAAAATTGATATCATAGCACAAATAGAAAAAGGAATTAGAAATCTACCGGACAACACGGCAGATCTTATCCGTATAGAAAGTACAGCTTTACTATTAAAAAGCAGATTACCTCATAGGAACCTACCTTACAATGAATACGTTTGCCTTAAAAATTTTAAGGATGACAAAAACATTGTCATAATAAAAGTGGATAAAGGAAACGCAACTGTCGTTTTAAATGCTACAGAATACGATAACAAAATGAAAAGTCTCCTGGAAGATACCAACACCTACAAACCCATAGACAGAGATCCGACTTGGCCTACACACAAAAAACAAACTATTTAATAAAAAAAGTGCCTCTCTGGATGGAAGAAGAACTTAAAAAATGCTTACAATCAAAATATCCTTTGATACCAAGAATATATGGTGTTCCAAAGATCCATAAGACAGATATACCTTTAAGACCAATAGTAAATGGAAGAGATTCACCGACTTCCAACTTGGCGAAATACCTCACCAACATGATCTCACAACATATAGGAAAAACATCTTCCTTCATAAAAAATAGTAAACATTTCATAGAAAAAAGTGAAAGATATACATATTGGTCCAACAGACATCTTAGCAAGTCTCGACATTATCAGCTTGTTTACAAACGTCCCGAGACAAGAAATTTTGAATCTCCTAGAAGACCTCTTCCCTCCTGACATCTTGAATCTTTTTAAACATCGTATAAACAATACTTTTTTCACCTATAAAGATAGAATCTGGGAACAAAAAGAAGGGCTGGCCATGAGTTCATCATTATCACCAGTATTAGCAAACCTATTTATGGAAAAATTTGAAAACAATGCTCTTAAGAATTACCATAAAAAACCAAAAATATGGCTACGCTATGTGGATGAAATTTTCATCATATTCAGTGGAACAACAGATGAACTTATCTATTTCAAAGATTATCTCAACAATTTGCACAACACCATAAAATTCACTTTAGAACAAGAAAAAAATAAATAACTTCCTTTTCTGGATATTCTATTAGAAGTTAATGAAGAAAGTAAACTCTCCTTCTCAGTATATAGGAAGCTGACAAACACTGGAAGATTTCTAAATGCAACCTCACACCACCATCCTTCACAAAAAATAAGCTTAATTAAAACTCTTTGAGACAGAGCATACAATATCTCCAGCACACAAGAAAGATGTATTGAAGAACTAAAATACTTAACACAAATCCTCCAACAGAATGAATATGAAACAAAAATCATCAAGAGAATCCTTAAAATGCCTCCAGCTAACAACACAATAAAACAGGATTACAAAAATGCAATCTCACTTCCTTATATCAAAAATGTTACAGACAAGCTAGCCAAATTAATGAACAAACACAACATAAAAGTAGCCTTCCTTCCTACAGAAAAAATCTCAAGATTCCTACATCCACCAAAACCACCTCATCATCCTCTTAAAAAACCAGGAGTCTACAAAATCCATTGCTCTTGCGGGATTTGCCGTAGGACAGACAGGAAGATCTGGAGAAATACACATGGCTGAATACCAAAAAGACGTACAATACAAAAGAGAACAAAAAACGGGTCTTGCTTTCCATACCACTTCCACTAGACATGATGTACTCTGGCAAAAAACGACGATGTCATACATAGAAAACAAAAGTTATACAAGAAAATTTAAAGCTGCTGCTAATATGCTAAAAAACCCAACCCAATGCAATAAAAATCAAGGTTTAATTCTCCATCAAGTGTGGTCAGCTCTAATAAAAAATCTACCCCAATCTGAGCTCGGACTGTATGAATGAGAACAAGCACACGTGACATCATCCAGTATTGTTCAACGTCAATAACGTTATATATCTGCATTCTGTTATTTGAGTTTTATGAATAGCCAGACGGTTATGATTTGTATTTATTAATTCTCTTATTTAAACTTTAAGTTATACTATTTACCCCTGAAGATGTAAATCCTACGATTTACGAAACTTGTCGGGAACTATTATTTCAGTGTCTTATATAACTGAATAATAAAAAATGTGGTGTAATCACTGAAATATGTCTTTTAAATTTATTGTAGTCTGACCAAGTGAAAAATAAACTTTCAAAATAAACAACTTATGTTTCGCAGACGATATCAATCTTCTGCCAGAAAGTGAAGAAGAATTACAAGAGATAACCAGCTGCATTTTCAGAACATTAAAAAAATATGGATTATACATAAACCTACAAAAAACAAAAACAATGATAACCTCAAAATCAGACATTGAACTCGTAAATATATAAACTGGCAATAAAGAAATTGAGAATATAAACAAGTTCACTTATCTAGAAAGCATGTTGCATCGAGGTGATTGCTCAAAAACCAATATTAAATACCGAAGTGCTAAGGTAACCGTGTTCCTACAGAAGTTAAAACCATTGTGCGGAGATAACAGAATAGCAATCACAACCAGACTAAGACTAATTGACACCTTGGTGAATTCTATCCTCTTGTATGGTTGTGAGGCCTGGACTTAATTGAGGGAAGATGAGAGGAGACTCCTGTCTTTTGAAATGAAAACTTACAGAAGACTTGAAAATTCCCTATACTGCTCACGAAAATGAAAATGTCCGAAAACTGATTGACTCAATAGATGGAGATGGAGAAAATATTCTGACAGTCATCAGAAGAAGACAGATGAAATGGTTCGGACATGTGGAGAGGGCTAATGGCATTCCAAAGCAAGCACTTTCTAGAAGGAATCGTTCCAGGATCAAGGATTAGGACTCGACCTCGATTAACACCTATGCTGCCAACTACGAGTATACTCGTAGTTGGTATATGAGCCTCACAAGCCAATTATGAGTATACTCGTATGTCGATTACCACCGGGTACGAGATTACTCAGTGACCTTGAAGAAGTTAAAATGCTTGGCGTGCGGAGCGAGCAGTGAACACGTGTATACTCGTAGTTGGTATATGAGCCTCACAAGCCAACTACAAACATACTCTTATGTCGATTAAGTCCAGTACTTAATCTTGTACTGACCTTGAAGAAGTGAAAGTGCTTGGTGTGCGGTAACAAACTATGCGTGAGGAGTGTGGCAACGAACGTTTTAAAATGGACTGATAACATCAAAAAATGGACAAATTCCTCCCTTTCAACTGACATCAAGAACAAGAGCCTGAAATGATTAGAGGAGGCTAACAAAGAATATCACCTATCAGCCATGAGTGACCCAACGATCTATTTAGGACTACGGGAGAGAAAGAATCCCATTAAGTTTTTTAAAAGTAAAGATATGCATTCTACAAAAACAGTAGTACACATCTGCTCTTATTGCCTATAGTTCTGCAATATCATTTAGCAGATGAAAGTCATTTATGTTCAGAAATCAAAATTAAAATTTTAAAGAAAAGTGAAAAATTATATACTGTGAAAATGTCTCTAATAAGGAAATTATTTTCACAGTATTTGACATATTGACTGACATTGTGTTGGCCTAATGTGAACTTGCCACTAGTGCCAATATGTTGTTAGTAATATCTCTTAAAAATATAATCATAGATATATTTTTCACTTTGTCTCTTTAAATTCTTCTTCTTCTTTAGTATTCTTCAACTGAGCAGGTTCTTCTTTTAGTAGCAGAAACTTTCCTTCCACTCTCTTTTGTTCTGAGCCTTCTCTTTCAAGGTTGTATACCTGTCTCCATTGAGCATGTAATCTAGCATTGTTTTCCTTACTCTTCCTCTGAGTCTTTTTCCGTCTATTTTTCCTTCGATGGCATCTCTGATGATTCCGTTCCCTCTCAGAATATGTCCGATCCAGTTTCCCTTGTTTCTTTTTATCCTCCTTAACAGACTTCTTTCTTCTTCTACTCTTTTTAAGACCTCTTCATTAGTTATTTTATCTGTCCATTTGATTTTTTCCATCCTCCTCCAAATCCACACCTCAAAGCTTTCCAAAATCTTAGTTTCTTCTTTCTTCAATGTCCAAGTTTCAGTTGCATAGATGGCAACACTCCACACAACATTTTATTAGTCTTTTCTTTAGGTTTCTGCCCATTTTACTTCTGAATAAATTCCATTTTCATTAAAGGCATCTCTTCCCATCGCTATTCTTGCTTTTATGCCACTTTTACATCTCCCATCACTACTAATAACACTTCCTAGATATTTAAATATCTTTACTTGATTCAAATTTTCCCCATTTATTCTGATATCCATATTTGCCTCTTTCCTTGCTATTTTCATTACCTTTGTTTTTCTGATGTTAATTTTCATTCCATAATTGAGACAGGATTCCAGTAATCTGTTCAACAGATGTTGTAGTCCTGTTTCAGTGTTTGATAGTAATGCCTTGTCATCTATATATCTTATTGCAAATATCTGTCTACTTCCAATCTTTATTCCTTCTTCCGAATTCTCCAGTGCTTCTTTTAATATTGCTTCGGAATACATGTTTAACAAAACTGGTGACTGAGAACAGCCATGTCTTACTCCTCATCCAATGATACCTGGTTCTACTGTACCATATATGTCTCTCACCATGGAAGTTTGTCCCATATATAGTGAGATAATTAGCCTTCTGTCTTTCCAATCTATACCAAAAGTCGAAAGCATTTTCAAAATCTATATAACAGATGTTAAGTTCTTTATTCACTTCCAGACTTCTTTCACTTATTATTCTTAACAGTCCAATCGCATCTCTTGTTCCCCTACCCTTCCTGAAACCAAACTGATCTTCTCCAAGAAATTTTTCCACTTTAGATGCAATTCTTCGTGTTAAGATTCTCTTAAGTATTTTTGATGTATGAGAAATGAGGCTTATTGTTCTAAAATCCTTGCAGTTCACTGCATTACTTTTCTTTGGTATAAGTATAAATATTAAGATCATAAAATCTTTTGGTATGTTCTCCTTTGTTATAAATTCAATTTATTATTTTGGTTATTTCTTCAGTTCCTTTCTTCTGAAGTTGTTTCAGGAATTCTGCAGGTATTTCATCTATTTCTTCTGCCTTTCCACATTTTAGTTCTTTAATGGCAATTTCTACTTCTGTCTTCAAAATCTCTGGGCCTAGATTATCTTCATTTACCTTCTTTATATCTTCTAATGGCAACTCATTTAGTCTATTTTCCTTGTCATATAGATCTTCAATGTATTCCTTCCATCCCATTAGGATTTTATCTTCTTCAGTTATGATTTCTCCATTCTTATTTTCTATGCCTCTAGCTCGAATTCCATTTCTCTTGTGATTCATGCTTCTTGCTTTTTCATATAAAAGATCATACCTTCCCACTCTCTCTCATAATTTTCCATTTCTTCACATTGTTTTTTAAGCCAATCTTCTGTACTTCTTTCTGCTTCCCTTCACAATCTGTCATTCAGGGTTCTATATTGTATTTTCCCTTCTGGGGTGTCTTTATTTTTCCATTTTCTTCTTTCTTCCATTAGAAAAATCATCTCATTAGTTATCCAAGTTTTTTTTTTTTTTTTTAATTCTTTTAGCTCTTACATATCAATTTCTTCTTCTGCAATCTTCTTTATTTTCTCTTTAACTTGTTCCCATTTCTTTTCTGGATCTTCAGTTTTGACAAAACTTGTTTCCTTTAATTCTTTCTCCAATCTATTTCCAAATTCCTTGGTATTTTTTAATTTCTCTAAGTTCCATTTTTTTCTTTTCATAGCTTCTTTTATTTTCTTTAGTTTCACATTTATTTCTATGAATAGTAGGTTATGGTCAGAGTAAATATCAGCTCCAGGAAATGTGCATGCATTTTTTACACTATTCTCGTATCTTTGCTTTATTATAATGTAATCAATTCGATACCTTTCCGATCTCCTGGTTTTTTCCATGTATGTAGTCTTCTCTTAGATTTTTTAAACCAAGTATTTGTAATTATTAGCTTATTTTCTTTGCAGAATTCCACTGACCTTTTCCCTCTTTCATTTCTATTACCTAGTCCGTATCTTCCTACTACACTCCCATCCTCTTCTTCTCCTACAATTCCATTCCAATCTCCCATTATAATCATATAGTCTTTTCTTTTTTATTCTTTAATTAGTTCTTGTAATTGTTTGTACATTTCCTCTATTTCCTCATCTGAATGGTCACTTGTTGGCATATATACCTGCATTATTGTTATGTCCACCGGTTCAGCCTTCAATTTTACCACCATAATCCTGTCATTCAGACAGTTTATGCTAATGATGCTCGTGGCTGTTCTTTTATTAAAAACGAATGCAACTCCTTTTTTCCTTTTTATCTTCACCTGAGTAAATTACTCTTACTTTGTCACTATAAGAAGCACCTATTCCTTCCCATCTGACTTCACGAAGCTCTATGATATCGATTTTTCCTTTGTCCATTTCTTGTTTCAGATTTTCTAATTTTCCACATCTGTTCATTGTTCTCACATTCCATGTTGCAATTTTGATTCTCTGATGAGCTTTCATTTTCAGTTTGTTTATAGTTGTTTTAAGTCACTTTTAGAGGTTTGATCAGGAAGAACATCAGCCCTTGAAGCATCCTTATTTCCCGATATTATATCTATTTCAGTGTGCACCTTCATCTCTTCTCTGTGCCAAGAGACACCACCTTGGTTTGCCAAGCTGGTAGTTTCCCCCTTATAAGTTCTATTCATTGCTATTAAAATTTTCTAGGGATACTAGTGGAGTGGGAAAAGGAGAGACACCCTCGGGCCTCGAGTATCTAATACCCTCGGGGTCGAAGTAAGCAAGAGTCAGCCAAGTGAGGCCATATAGGAAAGAATATAGAAGGAACCTGACACAAGTAAGCGGAAGCAATGGAAGGCTCAGCTCGGGATCCAGTGCCGCTAACCACTCTTATTTATTAACACGTTCGCTGCCAACTACGAGTATACTCGTAGTTCGTATATGAGCTTCACAAGCCAACTACGAGTATACTCGTATGTCGATTTACCAACCTCCTATGCCAAACACGAGTTAACCCTTAGTATAATTACCTTAATTTGGATCCTTAGATTCTGAATAAAGTGGAGAGCACATCTGGGGGCTTGATAGAAAGGAAATAATTTCAATTAAAATATAGTATATTATATATGTGCCTCAGAAGCCAACTAAGAATATACTCGTATGTCAATTACCAACCTCCTATTGCCAAGAGTGAGTTAGTCCGTAGTATAACACGTAATTTGTAAATCAATTTAAAATGAATAAAATCAATAAAAATAAAAAACAATCAATAAAATAAAAAAACAATTTATTCAAATTAAGAAGGTACATTTTAAAACAATTTTCCATGCACAATGGTGGTTTTTCCTGACAAACAGGACAATAACATAACATACTTTGCATCATCGTTTGTTTCGTGTACACACACAGCATGGCTTTGTTGTGCAATTCTTTTTTTCTGTTGGTGGTAAAATTTCCAAACAATGAAAATCCCGATTCCTCCTGATATTCCCTGATGCTGTAAGCTCATCCATTCCAACTAAAACTGAGATAAATTGGTCTCTAAATTTTAACGCAGTCATTGCATTTCCAGTAATCATGTTATTAAATTTATGCGCATTTTGAATGTATACCTCAAAAATGCATATTGCCAATTTCTTTGGCCATCTGTCTTTCGTAAGGTGGAATAGTAAGAAAGCATTTGATCAGAAAGATCAGTGCCTGACATACCCAAATTATAATCCCTAATGATATTTGGTTTTAACTGAAATTTACCATTCGGATTTTATGCTTCAACCATTTCAAATTTGTGCATATTTGAAATGGAAAGAACTTCCCTCTTATCCTTCCATTTGCTGACTACAACAGGACCTCTTCTTTGCCAGACAAATTCCCCTTTCTTTAGTTTATTCTGAATAACATCTGGTGGATTGTTTTTCCTATTATTTCTCAGTGTTCCACACACGTACGTTTTTTTCTGTCGGTAAGTGATTCCGTCAGAGCTACAGAATTATAAATATTGTCCATATGCAATACATAACCCCTGTCTAAATATTCTTCCATCAAGTGGAATACAATATCATATGCATGACCCATTTTCACTAAAGAGGATTCAGATTTTCCTGTATAAATTTTTACTTTTATCACCAATCCATTTGATTCGCATAGTTCATAGAATTTCATGCCATGTTTATGTTTTTTGTTTTTTATGTATTGTCGAAATGGCAGTCTACCGTGCCATAACACCATTGACTCATCAATAGGTAAGTTTCTGTCTGGTGTATAGCTATTTCGCATTACACTATTAAAATGATCTAGGACTGGTCTTAATTTATGCAATTTATCATTAGCTGCTTGGGAATTATCTGCAAAATGCAAATGATGGAATAAAATTTGAAATCGATTTTGGCTCATTTTAGAGCGCCATAATGGCAAATTGTAAAGTTGGTTTGTACTCTAATAATGCTCAATAGACGGTAAATTACAAGGACCCATATGAAGTAAAAGTCCAAGAAATAATTTCATTTCAGGTATGTCTGTTGCTTTCCAGTTTGAAATTCTTTGACTTTTTTTTGATCTGCACTCAGCTTTGCTCAATATTTTGTAAAGCATATAAATTGGTTTGTTCTACTAAAATTGCGAGAAAATCTTCAAAAAAGAAAAGTTCAACTAACCTTTAGATACTGAAATTTCCAGTGTCAATTTTAAAACCTGCAGTTTCAACAAAGTCAAATTGTGGGGGCTCTTGTTCTAAATTTTCCCAATAAGTAGATGTTGATGTATTTGGCTGGATGCTGACTTCATCTTCAAAAGTTTCTTCATCATCTGAGTCACGCTAGAGAGTCGTCTGTAGGATCATCTTCAGAATCAGAACCAAATATTTCATGAAATTTATCATTGCTCATATTAGCATAAGCTTCTATTTCTATATCAGTAAGTTTTCCTTTACTGGTGATGGAGAAATTGAAGGTTCTTAGAGACTAGAAGCAATAAACACCGTCGTCAGTGCATGTAATATATAGGTGGAAGTGATACAAGATTACTTGTAGTTGGCCTATGAAACAAAATTCTGTCTGATAAGCCGGCTACGAGATTACTCGTAGTGACCTCGAAGATGGAGTGATATGAGATTACTCATAGTTGGCGTATGAAACAAAATTCTGTCTGATAAGCCAGCTATGAGATTACTCATAGTGACCTTGAAGATGTGAAAGCACTTGGCATGCAGGAACAAACTATGCCTGAGGAGTGTGGCAGCGAACGTGTTAAAAAAGTTTTTGGAGCTTATGTAATTACATTACTGGTTAAAGTTTGAATTCCTGCATGGGTAGGGATCTGCCCAGAAGAGAGTGACATGAATACCGTTACCATAAGCCAGTTATCAACTTGTCAGTACCGCCAAAATATTCTCAGCTTTTTATCATTCCCACACATAAGACACCACAAAGCCTATAGCAAACAAATGCTATGTGTGGTAGTGGTCAAGAGAAAGTAATCTGTTGATATTCTTTTTGATGAGCAGCAGGTAGTAGTCTCTGGGAATACTTTAGGGGGATGACTGTGTCACAGAACTGTAGGAGAATGAAAACTGAATAGAAGCAGCAGGTTTGATGAAACAAGTATTAGTTTGTAAAAGGATGCTGGATAGCAGTGGCTCATGTTCTAATAGGTTTTAGTAGAAACTAAGGACATAATTGATGCATAATGCACAACTTTACATTTTTCCACATTAAACTGACACCTAGCTTTTGTCCACGCTGTCAGCCTATTTAAATCATCCTGCAAGCTCTTTACATCACCTTGATTAACAATTATTATTATTATTATGTGACACTTCCAAGGACTCATTTTAGGAGGGAAGCCCTACTCCACTACACCCAACTCACCATCTCTCTTACTCAATCCTCCACCTACTACTAGCACAACAAACAATGTCATCCACTGCCTGCCACCACCGTTAATTGTATTTTTTGTCTGTATATTGTATGTGATCTCCAGTTTTTTTCTATGAGGGACTGGATGAAAACACCAGTTTCTGGGAGAAAAGACCCTGCTACCTCTGTAAGAGATCATCTTCAAAATCAATTGCAAAAGCCTATATAAAGATTCATCTCATCATGATGAAAATTGAACTCAGGTCTTTTGAAATCAAAAGGCACAATTCAAACAGCAAACAAGTGAATATTCCTCTTCAAATTATTTCCTATATCATTTATGTAAAAATTAAACAGTAGTTGTAGCAGGGTCTTTTCTGGGAGAAAAGACCCTGCTACCTCTGTAAGAGATCATCTTCAAAATCAATTGCAAAAGCCTATATAAAGATTCATCTCATCATGATGAAAATTGAACTCAGGTCTTTTGAAATCAAAAGGCACAATTCAAACAGCAAACAAGTGAATATTCCTCTTCAAATTATTTCCTATATCATTTATGTAAAAATTAAACAGTAGTAGGACAAGCACAGAGTCTTGCAGCACAACACTAGTTACATGCTTTCTCCTGGATTCTGCAACTCCATATACTACTTTTTTGGCATATGTCACTCATCAATGACTTTAATATCCATATCACCATGTCCATTCCCATTTGTTCCAGTTTGCATAACAGAGGCCCATTGTGTATCCTGTCAAACTTGTTTACAAAATCCAGCAGTATCACTGTAAAGCCATTCCTGAATTCAGCTGTCACTCTGTTATAAATAGTAAATTACCAAGACATGACTGACCTTTCACAAAGCCATGCTTCCCCTATCGAGTGTCATATTCTTATCTATCCATTTTTGAATTCTCTATCTGTGGCAAAACCAACTTTTCCAATACTTATACCACCAATCTCGAGATACTGGTTTATAATTTGCTCACAGTCTTGGAGACTCCTTTGTCAAAGGAATTATTTTGCCCTACTCATGTCCTCGAGACTTTACCAGAGCTGAGACTTAAGTTTAACAGCCTAGTCAGAGGTGTAGCTTCCTTTGCATATTCTTGTAAAATAGGAGCTAATATCCCACCTAATCCCATGACTGTGTTTAATTTGAAAGTTTGCAACATTCTAAGTACTTGAGATATTCAACCTCTATTCTCTTATCAGTCCCTGTCACAGCAATATCCTCATCTTGATGATATACTCTTGAAAAGTGGTCATCAGTACTTATTAAAATTACCCTTCCACAGTCATTCTTCCATTTACTTGCTACATATCAAAACACCTGTCTGGGATTTCCTTTGACCTTGGTTATTTTCTTTTCATAATCTGATTTTCCCTTCCTTACCATGCTGATCACCTTTCTTGCCTGGGCTTTGTACTGTTTGTGAGCTTGATGATTACCTTTCTTGTATATACCCTCCACAACATTTTCTTTTTTTGCAGCTACCATTTAATGGATACTACTCATCCATCTAACTCCTACCTGATTTATCCTCTTAACCTTGGGTATACAATCTGATACTGCTCCTTTTAGATACCCACTGACCATCCCATGCAAATTTTTATGACATGGCACTGCTTCAAGCTGACTCCTAAGCTTGTCGTACGCTTGCCTTGTAGTTCCATACATACTCCTCCCCTTCTTAACTGAAAAATTCATGTTTTGCGACCTCCCAAGTCAAGACTGCATGATCATTCTCACCAATCAGAATCTCACCATTGCATGCTGCTTCAAGTAATTATCTCTCAGTAGGTGTATGTATAAATTCCATTTCTTTCCTTCTATGTCATTTTCCACCCTCCCATCTATGTCTCATGTCTTCCACCCACAGGTGATTCTCTCACAGGATGAGGATGCAAAATACTAGATGAGAAAATTGTTAGATACATATAAACGTTTGGGCCTGAAAGTTAATTGTTAAAAACCAAGTTAAAAACCTAATAGTTGAAGGTACAACAGATCCTGAGTTAGAGGTGGGAATTATAAAATCAGTGGATGCTTTCAAATATCTTGACTCCATGATGGACAAGCCCAGCAAGCATGAAGTGGACAGTGTTCCGAACAGGATAGGCATGGGCAGCTATTAGAACCATGAATGGTATTTTATGGAGTCATAAGGTCTAGGAAAACTATAAGATGCTGTTTCATGTGATTATAAAAAGTATAATGACCTATGGATGTGAGTATTGGACAATTACTTATAGTCAAGTGGAAGAGACAAGTGGAAGTTGTGAAAATGGATTACTTCAGATTAAGTATGAGTGCTACCCATATGGATCATCTGAGAAATGCATATATTCATATAGAGATGAAAGTTGAACAACCTGTTATGAAGATGATATTGTTATGGACATGTCTAGAGAATGACAGAAGAATGATGGCCTTTCGGAACTGGTCTGGAAGGAGAAAAAGAGAAAGACCAAGGGCTATGTGGAAAGTGACCATTGTGAGAGCAATGGAGAAAATGGACTTACTGGATGAGGACTGGAAGAATCATACAGAGTAGAATCTGAAAACAGGCAGCTGCTGATAAGTGGGGAAGCCTGAAAGAAGATGTCTTCCACACCATCCTTGTATCTTCTAGCCTATAGCAGCAACCAACTGCATGTTTCATTTTATTGGCCTCAATCTCACACCAGATTGTACCAAATGAAATGCCATCTACACATTTGTCTTCTGTTTTTGGCTGCAATTTATCTGCTATCATCAGCAGTATCCTTCTTCACATTCCTATCTTCTCCAATAACTAAACCCTTCATATTCTGTTCCTGTAACTACATCACCTGCTGTTAGCCCAGTACCACTAATGCCTATCAACTTCTGGCAAGGTTACACTACCCAATGTCAAATATTCCTCCTCTAATCCCAGATACTTCTAGCATTAGTATATAGACACTCTAGCATCCCTTTAGGCCCCTAAAGGGATGCTAGAGTGTCCACTTGTATTGATCCATTTGCACTCACTCATTCACCTCATAGGTGCCTGCACACACGCACACGATCACAAGCATCACCCTAACGATGTCAGCTTTCCTGACTTTGTACTTCTATCAGTGAACAAAACTCTTTCTATATATACATCTAACTCTAAATCCATTTAAGTGTAGTCCATAGGTCCTCTGCATCACTGCTCTCCTCAATTCACCTCTATCATAGCAAGACAGAAGACTTACAATCTTCATTCTCTCACTCTTCTGTTTTGCCTCTTCCAACAATTTCTTAGCAGTAATCCCAAAACAATCAATTTTTCCTTTTTTTTTTTTTTTTTTTGCATCCTGACAGCATCACTCATATTATTAATTTTACATATTATTATGTCTTGTATTTGTTGCTTAGAAAGATCTCGCCTGCTTTTGTCTTCTCTGTTTTTGATAACACCTATTATGTTGATCTGGTACTTATCCAATTCTTCTGCTAGTTCCATTTCTTTTCCATTGATGCTTCTTATGCCGATAATGCCAATCTTGATCTCTGCTGATGTTAAGTTGGGATCTGTTCCAGTAGCTAACTTTTTGCTGCATCTTTTGCATTATGATTTAAGTCAATAAGAATACAATTTGGTGTGCTAAATCCAAAATTGCCATCCTATCCTTGTTTGTTCAGTATCCAGGTAGATACCTATCAGGGTGTACCACAAGAATGTGAGAACTGGACATCAGTTCAGAAGCCCTGGTAGATTGGTTCTCTGCATTCCCCTTAAGGCCATGTGAACGTCTCCTCCCAGTTATCCAACCTTGACCCTTAAGCACCCCATATATATATTTTTTTTCATTTTTTTAAATAGAAATTCTGCTCCAAAGAACAAGCTTTTTCAAGTCACTCCAGGCCTACAATAAGCAGAACAGTGGTCTCATACTATGCAACAAAATTCAATTTCCACCTACAAATGTGGGAGATGAATTCACAAAACAACTATGCCCACTATGAGATTCAAGCTTACAGCACTTTGCTTGGATAGCGCATATACTATTCACTCAGCCAACCATCCAGCATAACTGAATGTGAATTCATTATAATAAACATAACTAAAGTAAGAGCTCAATATATACTGACTATATAAAGCATGTGTAAAGTAAAACTACACAAATGACACAAGTGAGAAACAAAAGATGCATAAGCATCTTTAGTTTCTCAAAATGTTTCTGTTTTAGTTCTCAAAAAGTTTTAGTTTCTGGCAAAGGTGTTTGACAGGATACCACATGGAATTCTAATCAGTAAACTACGATATATGGGAATGGATATAGGGTTGGTGAGATGGACAGGTGGGTAGTTGATGGAGAGATATCAAAAAGTAGTTTATTCAGGAGTAGAGTCCAAAAGACGGCCTGTGACTAGTAGTGTGCCGCAGGGTTCTGTTCTTGGACCACTGCTGTTTAATCTGTTCATTAACGATATAGGGAAGGATCTAAGAGGAACAGTTCATTTGTTCGCTGATGATGCAAAGTTGGGTAGGGCGATAGTGAATGCAGACGATGTCAAAATCTTGCAGGATGACTTGGATAGATTGGAGTTCTGGGATAAGGAGAATGGATGTCAATTTAATGTGACAAAATGTGAGGTTATGCATTTTGGGGTGAAAAGATTAGCAGCAGTATACCACATTGGTGGAACTGTACTCCAGGAGATTGATGAGGCCAGGGACTTGGGAGTGTTGGTGGATAGGGAGATGAAGTTTAGGGGACACATCGCAAAAGTAGCTAAATCAGCTCATCAACTCACTTGGTTGTTGAAAAATACCTTGACGAGCAGAGACAAGCAAGTTATTGTACCTCTGTACCGAGCCTTGATAAGACCTCATCTTGACTACTGTGCCCAGATTTGGTCACCTTGGTTTCTTCTTGATGGGGAGGAGGTGGAGAGGATCCAGAGGCGAGTGACTAAGATGATAGCAGGTCTATGGAATGAACCTTATGAGAACAGGTTGAATATTTGTGGGTTGCAGAAACTAGTTGATAGGCGGAAAAAGGGAGATATGATTGAGACATTCAAATTTCTAAAGGGTTTCTATAGGATTAATTCAGAGGATAGTTTTGAGATCAGAATTGGTGGTGGGAGGATTAGGGGACATCTATGGAAGCTGGGCAAGAGTGTGGTTAGTAAGGGTGTTAGAGCTGGGTTCTTTACTTTTAGGATGGTAAATGGGTGGAATAAGCTCCCAGAGTATGTTGTGGGTGCTATGACGGTGGGCGAGTTCAAGGTAAGGTATGACAGATACTGTGAGAATGTCGTATAGTTGTGTGGACATGATGTTTAGGGCCTCCCTCGATGAGTCTAAGGACTCGCTGGAATCGCCCGTAATAATAATAATAATAATAATAATAATAATAATAATGAGTAAAAATGTCTAATATTTTCATGTATAAGTTAATTTTACTCACCTTGGAATAGGAACATAATTAACTGTGAATGCCTCTAGGTCAACAATTTCAAGAAATTCATCAGTCACTATGGATTTGTCTACTGGAAATAAAAACAAAAAAAAAATTATTAAAAAACAAATAAAAGCAAAAAAATTATATTTTAGACTACAGTAGTAATAAGTTTTCATAATGATAATGAAGAAATTTCATATTCATTATAAAAGTCATTCAGGATAAAGGAAAGGATAATTATTTGGGAAATTAATTAATCAATTAAGGAAAGGATAATTATTTGGACTATAACCCTTTTTTTTTCCTGTTGCACAACAACATGCTTGCTCACAAAGCAGCTGCATCACTTTTTGACACACAAAAGTATCCCCACCTTTTCCCTTTTTTTTTTTAAGCTATTATTATTTATAGGCCTTTGTGAAGTCAGAAGACCCACTATGAGAGGCCAAAGACTCGGGGATACCACAATGTATATCAATCTCAAAAACAGTTTTAAAGCAGTCACTTCACCTTTCAGATAATGCATTCCACTCACTGCCAAACAAATAAATCTTTTCACTTCTTTACTCACAAGACTCTTATATAGTTTCCAGTCCAGGGATGACTTCTCATTCTCCCATCACCTATTTCCTTAAGCAATATCTCTGTGACAGGCTCCTCTCACCAAATTAGGTCTTAATCACATCACCTCTTCCCCACATATCTGCCAAAGTATACAGATTACATTCCCTTACTACATCCTTATACTCAATATTCTAAAATCCAGAGACAATCTAGTCACCAGGTTACTGAAAGTAGATCTCTCCTTAACAAACCCATGCTGCTCTCTAGAGATATGTCTAGTCTACTCAATATAAGTTTGAATTATATCTCAAACCAGCCTTTTTAATGCCTTCACCACTACAACTGATATATAAACTATCCCAAGAAGTTGTTCACTTGGTTTCCCCCAAGTGGCATTATTTTTTCTTTCTTTCCATTCATCTGAGAGTTGCTGTTGCAAGACTCTTGTTGAACAATCAAGTCAAGATAGGGTTGGTGACTATGAATATGCCCTTAATATACATGACAATATCAAATCTAGTTACAGATTTCTAAACATTTTTAAAATTTCAAGCACTTCACATTTCTGAATTGCCAGTATCATCTCTTATTTCCCACTGTTATTTAATATTACCCCAAACCCCCAAATATGAAATACTGATAAAATATTCATTGAATATTTCCACTATAACTTCAGCTGGTGGGACATGGAAGTTATAGTGGAATCCCCCTTTGGATAGCAATTTCTTTTTTCTCAATGCACTAATCAACTTCCAAGCCTGTGCCTTATACTACTTGTGCTGATCAGATGTACCCAGTTTTTTTGTCTTCCATAATATCTTTCTCTGCAGCTGATGTATAATTCCATGATTAATCAACTACTTATCAATTAGTATCAGTTTAATCAATTAGTAATCAGTAAATTAACCAATCTACTTATCCTCCTAACCAAAAGAATAAAATCTAATACTGCAATCAGTAAGTTATCGCAAACAAGGTGTCCACAGGCATTAAAAGTTTTTTTGTTTTTTTTTTAACTTAGTTATACTATAAATTATAGATGCCAAGAAATTATATTTTTGGTTTTAATCCTTTATCCATGTGTAAGCATTTGCACATGAAATAATTTCATGACTAGACTACTTGTATATAGAGGTTAATAATGACTTCACATCGATTGCTTTAGTAACCAATAATGAAATGCACATATCCTAACAGACATGTATAATGCTATGCATTATGGGAAGGGCCACTGCCCAAACCAGTTTTGACCTCAATCCAGAGTATTTTAGTAATATTGCATGCTACCTTTTGTCCCCCTCTTGGGGGACCCTGTAACCCCTAGAGAGCACGTCCCCTGGGTGGCGGATAGGGGGAGCCCACCATGTGTGTGTGTGTGTGGGATGGTCCGAATATATTGAATAAGGACTTGTGGACCAACAGAGCCATAAGGGGCAATCATCTTGATTGTAAGAGAAGTGGCACCCCCATGGACCCCTAGCTGGATCTATCCTCTCCTTCTACTACTTTGAGGAAAATCCACTTACTTTAATCTTTCCTATAAAGCCTTATCAGCCAACTCTTCTTTTACAACTATGCCCTCTCTATAAATCTTACTATAATTCCTCTATAATCTACTCTTTTCCCCTTCAATATACCTATTCCTCCTATGGGTTTAAATTCGGAAGAAGGCTAGTTCAGAAGCCTTAAGGTAGCAGCCCTACCACTGAACTATTCCATCGTCAGGCTAGTCCCCTGACATGGAGAACATAATTCTACTAGTAAGCTGACAGAAAAAGATAATCGGATTGAATCTATAGGAAACGACCCTGGAATGGAAAAGGTAAAACAAAAATGGAAACGATAAAATATAATACACATAGCAAACTGGAATGTAAGAGGAATAGCATATAAAGAAATAGAATTAGACCAACTACTAAATGAAAAAAATTTTAAAATAGCAGTAATCACTGAAACAAAAAAAGAAATTAAAAGGAACTATGAAAACCAAAAATTTTAATGTGATATACAGTGGAGTCGACAGAGACCAAAGAGCACAAGCAGGAGTCATGATTTGGATTCATAACTACCTTTCAAAACAGTTAAAACATTATAAATTATGGAATGAAAGAATAATAGAAGCTAGAATAAAAATTGATAGAGGCTATTTAACAATAATTGGTTTATATGCCCCCAGAAGAGGGAAGAGAACAAGATAATATTGAATTTTATAATCAGCTACAAAACATATATAATAAAATAAATAAAAATGATTACGTAATTTTAGCAGGAAACTTAAATGCAAGAATTGGAAACACGAACATTAATAATAATATAGGAATACATGGAGAACATACTCTAAACAGGAATGGTAAAAAATTGATTGACTTGGTAGTTTATAATAACCTAAAAATAATGAATTCCTTCTATAAACATAAAGACATACATAAATATACTTGGGCAGCAAGAGGATGGAAATCGATATTAGATTACTTTATACTAAATGAAAAGACATCAAAATTTTCACTAGATGTTAGAGTTCACAGAGGATATGAAATAAGCAATGACTACTACCTTGTTAAAATAAAATTAAGATTACCACCTAAATGGATACAAGTAACAAGAACAGAAAGAAAAATTGAAACATTTGTTTATAAAACTAGACTATTGAATGACACAAATGTACAATGGCTATATGAACAAATAATTAACCAATATCTAGACAAAATAAAACAAAATGAAGAAATAGAAATAGAATGGCTTAATATAAAAACGATACTAAATGCAGCAGCAAATGAAAGCTTAGAAAAGACCAAAGATTCAATAAAAGGAAAAAAACTGAAGATCTGGGATGATACAATGAAAGAAATAATCAAAAAGAAAAAAGAAGCCCATCACAAATGGTTAAGCAGTAAAAGATTAGAAGATGAAACAGAATATAAAAGAATAAGAGTCATAGCTAAAAGAGAAGTCAGAAAAAGATATAGAGAATCATGGAACAAATTTGTTTCTAATCTAGAACATGATTTATATAAAATAAGACCCAATGTATATAAAATTTTGAAACACTTAAATGCAGATACCAAAGAAAACATAAAATTAAACACTGAATTGAAATTAGAAGAATTTCTAAATTGCTACACAGAATTGTGGACAGACAAACTTTTTAAAAAAGACAATTGGCAAACAATTAATGAAAATGAAAAGGAAATAACTAAAGAAGAATTAGAAATCAGCCTGAAAGAAACAAGAAACGGAAAATCATCTGGAGAAGATAAACTAGGTTCAGAACTATATAAATATGCAGGAACTAGATTCAAAGAAAGACTCTTATTATTTTTAAATAAAATTTATTCAACTGGTATCCCCCCCCCCCAATTGAATGAAAAAAAGCAATTGTGATTCCTATCTTTAAAAAAGGTAATAGAGATGACCCTAAAAACTATAGAGGTATCAGTATACTAAATTCCTGTTACAAAATATATAGCAGAATCTTAAATAGCAAACCAATGAAATATTCCGAAAACTTTATTTTAGAAGTACAGAATGGATTTAGAAAAGGACAATCATGTATAGACCCGGCCTTTTGCCTAAAATTAATAATAGAGAAAAGAAGAGAATACAATTTAGAAACAAATATTGCATTTATTGACTTTGAAAAAGCATTTGACAAAGTTAAAAGAAACATATTATTTAACATATTAAAAGAAAGACAAATAACAAATAATATCCTAAAAGCTATCACAAGTATATATGAAAATAATCAAATAGAAATAAGATTAAATCACGAGCTATCATATACGAAAGAGATAAACCAAGGGGTCCAACAGGGATGTCCCCTCTCGGCAACTCTTTTTAATATCTACTTAAATGAAATAATAATAAAACGGAATAAAAATTTACATCAAGGAATTAAACTTTCTTCTACAGTAAACTTAAACGCTCTCCTCTTTGCCGACGACCAAATAATAATTACAAATTCTGAAGAGAAACTACAGAAAGCTATTTTAGATCTAAATGAGATATCCAAAGATTATGGTATGATAATATCAACAGAAAAATCAAAAACTATGGCCTTTAAAGGACAAGATCCAGCAACAACTAAAATAGTAATAGATAACAAGATCATAGAACAATAAAAAAAAAATTCTAAAGGTAAGCAAAAGTTCCTGCCTTAACCAAGTTTTACACACCACTGGGGAAGGGGGACAGGTTGAAGAGGTATTTGTGCATTCTGCATTGTTACACAGGTATTAATAATTACAGTATAAATACTTTGACTTCCATGCATTTTCCCATAGTTATACAATATACAAAACTTAAAAATTCCCAACTTATTAAATACAATAATACTGCACTTTATTTAGAATAACACAGCACTGGGAAAAAAAAAATTAATTTAAAAAAATATTAAAAAATTTAAAAAATTTAAATTTGGAAAAAATTATTAATGCAGCATATTATTAAAATTCAGAGTTGTGCTGAAATAGAGTTCACATATCTAATTTATCAATTTCTGATGTATTTAGTCATTTGAATACTTATTGATAAGATACCAAGGTCTTTAATATCTGCAGGAATGGAATCTGACTTAACAGTTTTCACTAGCTGAAGCCCATCAGAGAGCAGCACAACTGGAGAAGGATTGCTGATACTTTCCTTTCGAGGAAATATATAGATCTCTGCTTGGTTCTAAACACAGATACACAAAGAAAGAAAAAAAAAAACATTTCAGTTTTGAAATGCTAAAGTAGTGACACACGAAAACAGCAATAATCAATAATAGTAATGGATATAATACACTAGCCACTAAAGATGAAACAGCAAACAATTTAGGAGTACTTTAACAAACTCCTAAATTGTGATGAATCTGCTTGAGACCTCAAAACAGAATATTTTAGTGTATTTGTCACTGAGAAATATTAAAACCTTCATCGGCCAAAGCAGAATAAAGTATAAAGCAGCTCAAAGACAACAACACACACCATGTTGACATGGTTTGTTGCTGTTGTCAGCTATCAGATGTCATCTCCTTCCAGGAGGTTGACTACCATGAGCTTCCACCATGTACGGTTTTGTGCTTCTCTTTTGCATTCTTCATAGGACAAAAAGGTTCAGTCCTTAATATTTCCCATCCAATCTGTTCTTTGTCTTTCTCTTCTTCTTTTCCTTTGTATGTTAATTAGTTACATATATACATAAACTGGTAAATTTAATATGGGGAAAAAGAAAAGATACCCTCAGAATGAAAAGAATCACTAATCATTCCAATATATAAAATATTGAAATAAAAACAAATGAGAAAATTACAGAGGGATATCACTCCTGTCAGTAGCTACAAAATTTTAACTAATATTATACTAAAAAGAATTGTACCTTAAATTGAAGAAAATATAGGTGAATATGAAGCAGGATTCCAAAGAAATAGGTCTAGAGTTGATAGATACTAGAATATTATAGAGAAGACTTTGGGGAGTACATGAACTTGGGGGGGGGGGGAACCTCATAAGGTAACATGTTTAATCAACCTCTGCACCACTGACAGCTGAAGCATGGTGCTGATTAATGGAATTAATGGAATAAAGACAGCACTGAAACAAGGAGATGCACTTTTGATCATCCTTTATAATTTATCTTCAGAAAAATGTATTTAAGATACTGTAAAAGATAACACAAGCAGAACTTTGTAATAGTAAGCAGAACTTAAGTAATATTAGGATATGAGTGAAATATACATAGTTGGAAAAATGCTGAAGATATTGGTATAGCATTCAGAAAACTCAAAACTTCTGCCGAAAAACTAAGATTACAAATTAACCACAATAAAACTGAATATTTAAAAGTATGTAGAAATCACAATCTATATGAAGAAATGTATTTCTACATTGTGATTTTTCCAATTAAATTTCTATTCAATGCACTAAGCAGTCAATACAGATTATTTATCAAGGATCCCCCTCCTTTTCTTGAAACAAATTAAGGATATTGGTGGAGTTATATTGGAAGAAGTGAAGGAAACAAGGGATCTTGTGTTGATTGTGGATAGAGACTTGAAGTTCCGAAGACATACTGTAAATGTTGCGAAACATCTCAGAGAATTGCTGCAATGTGGAGGAGGACATTGAATGTAAGAGATAAAAGTGTGGTGGACCCATTGTATAAATCTCTGATCAGACCACATCTGGATTTTGTGCTCAGATTTGGTAACTGATTTTTGAAGGGGATAATCTTGGAAAGAGTGCAGAGATGGATAAAAAAAAATAGAGATTGCCAAATTCCAGTGACCATAGACTGAGGACATGTAGACTGCAGAGTTCAGTGGATAGAAGACAAAGAGGAGTCTGATTGGGACATTTAAGCTGTTAAAAGATTATTATTGTATTAACACTGAAGAGAATTTTCATATGGTAGAATGAGGGGAAGGAGCAAGGCCGAGGGCCATCCCTGGAAATTTCAAAAAGAAGCCAGTAAGTAAAATGATAAGAAGTAAGATTTTTGCATGGAAAGTGGCAGGAATATGGAATGCATTGTCTGAGAGGGTGATGAAAATGCAAATGATGGATGAGTTTAAGTAGTGGTATGATAGACTTTGTATTGACTAGTGCTGACCTTCCATGATGAGCCTTGCAACTCCATACAGGTCAAGAAAATAATAATAATTTTAATATAAGCTTCTGATATTTTAGTCAGCCTTGTCATTGTTTCTCAGTTTACTAACATTTTTTGGCTGATACTATGCCTTCTGTATGAGGACATACTACAAAGTGAAGATCTTATCCTATCCTATCATAATTTACACTAACGCATAGACCTACACATTTTACCGTGTAGGCATTTGAAAATGAAATCCTACAGAATAGGTTGGTTACTCCTTATTTCTGGAGGTGTCGTATTCTGTAGAAGCATGTGTTCATGGGACCAGTTTGTCTGTTCTGGGGGACAAAAAAAAAAACCCAAGTTTCTGGGTGAAAAAACTCCCTACCTCCATGTGAGACTGGCTAACTCACATTTAATCAAATGAGGCCAGATAAATGTTCCTCACACCACTGATGGGAATCGAACCCAGGTCTTTCTGACCAAAGGCTTCATCTAAACTGACTGAGCTACAGAGGCTCTTATTGTGAAGATACCCAAATTAATTACACATTAGATAATCAGATCTGTAAGTAGAATGAGGATAAAGTGAAACTCTCTGTTTCCAACCTTCATGATTCATTATTTAATCCATCTAGAAGATACTTTTTTTTCAATCATTTATCCTCATCCTCCTTTCTGAATTTATGATATATGATAAATGATATATTTGCCATCTAGCCTCATTCTGAAAATGAACTGACCACCTAACTACATTGAATCAAAAGCCTACATCCATGTATTCAGGTTTACTATGGAAAAGAAGATTTTGGGAAGTTTACACTTGGACATCGTACTTACCAGCACAGCCTCTGTTACTTTGTCAGCCAGTGTATAATGGAAGCTTACCTTCACTAGCAGATATATATATATATATCTGCTACATCAAAGTTTTGCTCATCATATCTCCAAAAAAAATGAGGATGCCAAATCCTTAAATAATAGAGCACATAATATTTGTTCTTCATCCTTACAACAAGAGCTTCTCAATATCAAAACAACTTTACTGAAATCAAATTGTTACAACCCTAGTCACATTCAATGGATAATACACACCTAAATTTGTACAGTGAAGGATACCACAATAGAATGCAGAGTTCTGAACATATAGGAAGAATCCTGAAGAATTTTAGTTTCACCTCATACCTATATATTTTCATATTAACAAAGTTTCTAATAATCCCCCCATTTACAAAAGACAAACTTCCACTTCTGTCTCTAGTACAGGTGCTTACAAAATTCCTTGGCAATATAACTTAACATACTTTGGAGAGACAGGTCATTCTGTGTGTGGTGGTGTAACATAAATAAACATCAGTACTACACTGAATATCGTGCATAATAAGGTATTTAAATCCCTGTGAATAGGTTGTTTATGGGGATTTCTCAAGAATTAAGTTTTGATCTCACTGCAAGATATCATGTAACTTAGAGGGGGGGGGGGGGGAATCATGGAAATACAATGTCCTTAGTGAAAATTATTGTTGCCAAGTTATCACACTAATTGGATCATCATTTGTAAGCATGAAAAAACTCAAAACCAGACATGGTGAATGTTTTTTTTTTTTTTTTTTTTTTAACTTGGTTGCAGCTCAGGTGTCAAAAAATACCGTTACTCAAGCATTTTAATAAAATGTATTTTGAAATATCAAACAAATGTATATCATTATTTTGTGGCCTAGCCTGTATAAGATGGTAAACACATCTTATCAAAAGTTATTAGGTAACGTCAATTATAAATAAATTAAATCATTCTGCATGGAGAGTAAAAAATCGGTGAAATGACTGCTGTAAAAATAGATGCATCCTACATGAAACAAAGTAAAGGCATTGTATAAAAAGGGCAACAAAGTGATATGCCAACCTCCCTCAATGAATCTTGATTCCATGGAAATCAAATGATGATGATAATAATAAGATATTATTACTTCATGATAATCAACATAATATCAGACAAAATGACTTCATTTAATTTTAATTTGATTATACAAATTAAACAAAAAATTAAATGCACAAGCATAATCTAACCTTAAGTGGAAATCCTTCAGCCAATGCTGCATAATGCACATCAGGTACAAATAACACATATGGAACATCAATTTTCTTCCCCAGTGCAACCGACAAAGCATTATTTGCAAGATTTGCTTCAAACATATGGTCAAATTGGCCAACGGAGTGTTCGCCCATTGCAAGCTCCTGAATTGGTATTACTTCAGGTATTTTATTTTGATCAGAAAAGGAATTCTTCAAAAGAAACCTGCAATAATGATACCAAATGAAAGCCAAAATATATACTTATGTTAAAGCAAAAAAAAAGGAAAAAAGCAAGATATTTGAATATACACTGACAAAGAATGGAAATATATCATAGTATGATAAAAATAATACAGCAAAAATAAATTTTACACAAAGAAGCACGATGATAGGCAAAGTTATGCAATACAGACATTTCTTTCATTTCAAAGCAAAAAAGTAAACACACTCATATAACATTGCAAAGGAGGCACAAGATATGATCATCAAAACGCTATGTAATTATAGTATATACCTTGATCCTCAATTTTAGTGGAAAAATTTTCTTTATACTTCCTTGCTGATTGGTCACTAACTGCGCTACAGATGTTATTTCATTCAGTTTTGAGAGCAGAAGATCGCCACAATTTGTTGTAATCGGCTTGCAGGCAATTTTTGTGATCAGCCATAAACAGTGGTATTCTCTTTCCCGATTGTTGAAAGATTTCGATGTATGAAAATTAACAATAATTCTTGAATATTTCCATGTTTAAAAATATGCCGCTTGGTCACTGACATTTGCTACACAGATGTCATTTCCTTCAGTTTTGAGAACAGAGATACGCCGTCAATTGTTATAATCTGCTTGCAGGCAATTTTTATGACCGATCATAAACAGCGATATTCACTTTCCCAAATGTTGAAAGGTTTCGATGTGTGAAAATTAACAATACACAAATGTTATTAGGTGTTCTGGGTCTGAGCTTTTCGACATATTCTTGAATATTATTCTCCTCAGAATATTTCCACTATAAAATATTTATTCATGAAAAATGCTTAAGAAAACTAAAATGACAAATTCCAGGATAGATAGAAAATTTTTAAAATCCGTAATTTATTTTTAAGATGTATATAGGAGCACTAATCGAATTTTAGAGGTGCACTAATCAAATTTGGGTATCAAAAAAAAATGACGCACTAATTGAGGGATTACTGTGTGTGTGTGTGTGTATATATATATATATATTTTTTTTTTTTTTTTTTTTAAAGACTACTCCTTCTTTTGATGGAATGCTGCTTTTTATGGAGGTTTGGATTTTATTAGAATTCCAACCACATCAAAAAGAGTATTACTTGCCAATGTGGATGATGGATCACAAATGCAACATTCAATGTTGGTCACAATTTCTACAATAGACATTTGTAGAAATATCTGAAAAAATTGGTTAAAGGTATTCACAAATATGATCTCCATGCTACTAGCAAACCACACATCCAACTAGCAACTTTTATTCATTCTTCAAAAGATTAGCTTCATCCTCTTACACATTTAGGAGTTCATAAAGTTTTTTGTATCTATAGCTTAGCCTACTTCTTCAGACAATCTGTTAACATCTGCTTTTAAGAAGATAAAACTGATGGCAAGTCATAATTGGCAGCCCATGCCTCTGGATATGCCTATATGCAGGATTAAATGGAAGACAGCTATGCTGCATAGACATTACTAAAGGTCTGAGAGACTATTTTTGGAATCAGTCAGTAATGAAACTCTTCCATAACCTCAATACATATGATTTCATTAATTTCCAAAGATCTGATAGCTAGTCACTTTAACACCACATTTAGACAGACTTCTCTGAATTAATGTTGTTTTTAACAAGTTCCTAGGTGGTGCCTTGATATGATATTAGCTCCTTTTCAGTTAGAACCTAAAATGTTTCTACAAGCTAATTAGTTGCTCTTTGTTTTACCACAGCTATAATTTGCTCTGAAGATTCTGGATAGAAATCCAGTGGACTATTATAAATCAATAAATTATTTATTTATTCTTCTGGTGTTGTTTCAACCACAGAGTAATGTTTTGGATAATAATAATAATGATAATAAATAAATAAACAGTTAATAATAATGATTACAAAACTTATCCTTAATTTAAAATGTTATTATTATTTTTTTTTATTATAGAAACAGTTGATCACCATGTAAATGAAACACAGAGCCAAAGCAGCCTATTCTTATGAGATATTGTTTTCCCGCCATTAACAACTTGAGGTGGAAGTTATTTCCCGTGATTTGTGTTTTTTTCGTCGGGTGGCAACACTGATTTTCGAATCAATTTCTTCTCATTCAAATCGATTTCCATGGAAATCTGCGCATTTCTGTTCCCAGATGGCATGGCTTTTGGCTGTAGTTTCGTTTCTGCCATCACAGTGACTTGCACGCTTGCAGCAGTGATGTAGTGATGAGCGATACCATTAATTTTCAATCACAGGATGAATTAATATTGAGAATTTCTGCTACGTAATTTAGCGTATGATAGTTGCTTTCAAGTTGCGGCGGTGGATGATCCATGTTAGTAACATGGTGAAAAAAGACATAAAATGTATTTCGGTAGAAGAAAAGATGGCAATTCTGCAACGTGTAGATTGGCATACCAGAACACGTATACATTTAGCAAAAGATCTTGGACTCTCCGTGTTCACTTTGAGAATGATAGTAAAAAACAGGTCAAGCATTGAACTCAATGAAAAGCAATCTGGCGCTATGTCAAAAAAACGAAAATATATCCAGACATCGACATACGATGAATTGGATTAAATAATAATATTTGGTTAACCGATCAAGTGTTGATCAATTTTATTAATTAACTGGACCAACTAGTTTCGCCACACTTATCTGTTGGCTTCTTCAGGGCACTTACATATAGGTTTAAACACTCTCACAATTATGCGTAACTGCAAAACTGACAAGAATAAAAACTGACTAGAATAATTACAAATAAAATAGTATCGAACATGAGTGAAACACGTATCGCGTGTACAAGATCAGCGGAACAGCTTTTGTCCCACTCGATGACATGGTTAGTTGTGGAGAAATGAGACAATAGGCCAGAAATGTCCTGTCTGTTGTTTTTGACATAGCCAATGTGCTCCTTTTGCCTGATTTCGAGGCTTCTCGAAGTCTGTCCGATGTAATTAGAGCCACATGAGCATGGAATATTATAGACTCCAGCATATTTGTAGAAAGGATGGTCGTCTTTTGGAGATCTTAGTAGTTTACGAATAGTATCTATAGGCTGAAATGCTACTCTTATTTTGTGTTGTTTGAGGAGATTGGCGAGCTTGTTGGAGATGCCACTTACATACGGAATTGCAATCGTTTTTATATATTGAATCTCTTCTTGTTCTCTTTGTGGTGGTTCAGAGAAAAGGATTTTATTGACTAGTCTTCTTGGATAGCCGTTCAAGTACAGATTGTTGGAAATAAATTTTAACTCATCTTGAAGGGTCTTGTTGTCCGTTGTGATCCAAATAGCTCTTTTCTTTAACATGTGTATAATGCTGAGTTTATGTGATATGTGGTGAGAGGAGTTAAAATGTAGGTAGCGACCTGTATTGGTCGGTTTTCTGTACACCGATAGATTTAAACTGCCATCAGTTTGTTTTTTGATTAAGATGTCTAAAAACGGAAGTTGTTTTTCTCTTTCAAGTTCCAGAGTGAATTTAATAGAATGATGGAAAGCGTTGATCTTTTTGAGAAAATCATATATGTCATCTTTGTTATTGTTCCATATGATGAAGATATCGTCCACATATCTAAACCAAATTTTAGGTCTAGGAAAAATTTGTGATAGGATTTTGTTTTCCAAGTCTTCCATAAAGAGGTCAGCACATGAAGGTGAGAGTGGGCTTCCCATTGCCAAGCCTGTTAACTGTTGATAGATTTTATTTTTCCAAGAAAAATAATTGGTGTTTAGGCAGTGAGCAAACAATACGGTTATATCTCGTGGGAACAAGGTACTTAAGATGTCAATGACCTCTACTACGGGAACGTTTGTAAAGAGAGAGGTGACATCTAAGCTGGCTAGAAGATCATTATCCGATATCTTGATGTTTTTTAGCTTTTCTACGAAATGTCCAGAGTTTTTGATGTAACTCTCTGACTTGTGGATGCATTGCTGTAGGAGTTTCGAGAGATGTTTTGACAATAAGTAGGTGGGCGAGTTGATTGCATCAATGATTGGGCGTAAAGGAATACCCTCTTTGTGCACTTTTGGAACTCCATAGAGTCTCGGAGTTAAAGGATGCATCGATTTTATTTTTTTAATCAAGTCTATTAGCCAGTTAGATAAATTGCGTAGTAATTCGTTGGTATCATTGTGATTTTTTAATGTTGGATCTTTTGTTAAAAGACGGTAAACAGACAAGTCAGAAAGTAGATTGTTAACTTTGTCTTCATAGTCCTTTGAGTTCAGTATCACAAGAAGACTAGTCAATAAAATCCTTTTCTCTGAACCACCACAAAGAGAACAAGAAGAGATTCAATATATAAAAACGATTGCAATTACGTATGTAAGTGGCATCTCCAACAAGCTCGCCAATCTTCTCAAACAACACAAAATAAGAGTAGCATTTCAGCCTATAGATACTATTCGTAAACTACTAAGATCTCCAAAAGACAACCATCCTTTCTACAAATATGCTGGAGTCTATAATATTCCATGCTCATGTGGCTCTAATTACATCGGACAGACTTCGAGAAGCCTCGAAATCAGGCAAAAGGAGCACATTGGCTATGTCAAAAACAACAGACAGGACATTTCTGGCCTATCGTCTCATTTCTCCACAACTAACCATGTCATCGAGTGGGACAAAAGCTGTTCCCCTTACTTAGAGGAAGATTACCATTCAAGAATGTTCAAAGAAGCAGCCACAGTCGCCCGTTCTACTGTGAACCTTAACAGAAATCAAGGCCTAATACTCCCAGAGATATGGAAAACCCTAATCAGAGCCTTAAAAACGGAAGAAATGAACTTTAATACAAAGTACAGAAGGTTCCTCAGCAACAGCTAGCTGATCTTGTACACGCGATACGTGTTTCACTCACGTTCGATACTATTTTATTTGTAATTATTCTAGTCAGTTTTTATTCTTGTCAGTTTTGCAGTTACGCATAATTGTGAGAGTGTTTAAACCTATATGTAAGTGCCCTGAAGAAGCCAACAGATAAGTGTGGCGAAACTAGTTGGTCCAGTTAATTAATAAAATTGATCAACACTTGATCGGTTAACCAAATATTATTATTTACTCATTTATGATCAAGAAAACAACCTTCATGATGAATTGGATTAACTTGTGGCAGAGTGGTTTGTTTCTATGAGAGCGTCAGGTATTCCAGTCGATGGTACTATACTCCAAGTGAAAGCCATTGAATTTGCTGCGAGGTTGGGGATTAATGTTTTACTGCGTCAAATGGATGGATTGATCATTTCAAGACTCGTTACAATATTGTGTATAATCAAGTGTGTGGAGAAAGTAATAGTATTTCAGGGAAATCTGTAAACCAGTGGAAACATGAACTAAAGACTATTATTCAGGACTACGAACTGAAAAATATTTGCAATGTTGATGAAACTTGGTTCTTTTATAACATTCTGCCAAGTAAAATGTGTTTTAAAGGAGAGGAGTGTCATGGTGTAAAACTCAGCAAGCAGAGGGTAACTGTTTTGCTCATGGTCAATGCTGATGGATCAGAAAAATTACCTCTACTGGTAATTGGTAAATTTAAAAAGCCAAGGTGTTTCAAGAACGTGAAAAAACAGCATGAACAACCAGCAGCATCTTCACATCCACCATGCATGCTCTGGATGCTAAAATGGGGGAAAATCACTGTAAAATACTACTGCTAGACAAATGTCCTGCACACCCTGAATCTGCATCTCAGAAACATCAAATCTTTCCCCCTAATTTTACAAGTGAGCTTCAAGCCATTAGATCTGGGCATCATCCATGCATTTAAATGGAAATATAGAAAAGTGCTTGATGAAAAAGCTTTGTTTATGCATGATAATGGTATGGACCCAAAACAAATGACCATATCAATCCTTGATGTCATGCATTATGTGGCCAAAGCATGGTTGCATATTACTCCTGAAACCATATCCAACTGTTTCCAGAAGACTGGAATTACGTTTGTGGAAGAGGAACAGCAACTACAGGAGGAAGAAGAAGAAGATATGTCAGAGCCCAACAACTAGTATGTGATGGATGAGTCTTCCTCATTTCAAGACTATTTGATGTTGATGTGATCACAACAATGGCAGCAAATGTAGAAGACATCCTTTCTAACCACCTTGGTGATGAAGAAGTGGGTGAAGAAGACTTTGATCGAGAACCTACTTTCCCTACTAGTAAAGAAGCAATGGAAGCTATCTCTGTTTTGAGGCGGTATATTGCAAGTGCATCAGGAGACAATGGGGCATTTAATGCCTTATACACTGTGGAGATATATGAGTGCAGAAAAAGCAAAAACAATCAACAATTGTAAATTCATTTATTTTCAGTTATTAAATTTTGTAATTTAGTATGTAGACTCACATATTAACAGTAAGTCATCTTTTAGCATTTTTTTTTTTTGTTGTTATTTTACATTTCCTGCTATTTACACTTTTTTTTTCATCAGTCCCCTGGAAAGTATAAAAACGAGATTTTAGTGTATATATATACATTTTTTTAAATTTTATTTTATCTAGCCTCAAGGGCTCACTTTAGTGAGTACGGGCATGGCAAACCCGAGGTACCTGATGCTGGACCATGCCGTACTTCATGTAGTATATATATCTGTTATATTATCTGTAGACTGGTTCCTCACCTTTTTGTTTTCCTTCTTTCTTTTCTTCTTGCTCCTTCTGCCCAATGCTATTAGAGTATACTAGGGCTAGGAATTAATCTTTCCTATTTTGCTATTTCATCTTATGTGGAAAGGGCCTCTGCAACCCTACCGCTTTCTTCTTGCAGTGACTTCACTCAAAAATGCTAATATGGTTGTGCCTTATAACGCATCTCATGCTGCATCGGCTGTCGCGCAGAATGATCAGAGCCGCGTTCAGGGCTTAGGCAGAAGGTCCTGTTTGAGAAGCATATTACAGTCTTCATCAAAAGTCAGTGATACTGTGAATGAGCAACACAGAAGGTATAAGATTAATCTTAGAAAGGAATTTCACATAGGCACATGGAATGTTTGGGGTCTACAGATGGGTACTCTTGAGATTGTCTGTAAAGAGATGGATAGGTATAAAATTGAAAATCCTGGGAATTACAGAGACCAGATGGAATGGAGAAGGTCACTTCAAAAGACAGGATGGTAAGCTAGTTATTTACTCAGGTGGTGACTCAAAATATCACGGGGGCAGCTGTGATTCTGAAGACAGCTCAGGCAAGAAGCCTTTTTGGTTATTATAACCCCATTAATGATAGGATACTCTCTAAGTGATACATTGGTAGGCTGAGCCCTAATTAGAGAGTATCCTATCATTAATGGGGTTATAATAACCAAAAAGGCTTCTTGCCTGAGCTATCTTCAGTATCACAGCTGCCCCATGATGTTTTCAGTCATAGAATTCCTCATTATCTTCAGATAAGCCTGAAGAAGATAATGAGGAATACTATGAAAACTTAGAATTTTGGACTGTCTACCAAGGAGAGACATACTATACATCTTAGGGGACTTAAATGCAAAAGTGGGAAAGAGTGTGAGAGTCAGGCTGGAGTGTGGCATGTTTGGTCAGGGCAAACATAACACCATGGTGAAAGACTGCTGCAATTTGCCCATGCTAAAATATTAGTTATTACCAATACCTGCTTCCAGAAACATCTACAACAGATCTATACTTGGACATCTAACATTGATAGATCAAGGCACCAGATTGATTATATCCTGGCTCTCCAGCAGTGGAAGACAAGTATCTCTGATGTGCATACTTGTCCTGGAGCAGATTGTGGTACAGACAATCAGCTAGTAAGAGCTAAAGTAAGACTAAGACTCTGAAAACTTCCAGGCACATCCCACTAGATTGGATGTTAAAGTAATTCCTAGTGGATTCACAGAAGAAACATCAACTTGGTTGGATGGTTTTTTGGAGAATGGGGAGAGCTCACCAGAAATGCTTTGGAAAGGAGTCAAGGTGATAATACTGGATACAATCAAGAAGTATCTCAGCCCAATAAGAAGACCAAGAGACCATGGATATCAAATTCAACATGGGAACTAATCAAAAGAAGGTGGATGGAAAAACAAAGAGACACAGGGACTGAAGAATACAAGAGATTACATAGAGAAGTCAGAAGAACCATCAAGCAGGACAAGGAAAAGTTCTATACTAACAAATGTGAAAAAATACAGTTCCAGATGAGAAGGCACAATTATAAAAGGATGTTTTATTTAGTCCATGACTTAAATTACAAGTTTAAGCTTAAATTGAATGTCATCAAAGACAGGAATGGATCATTACTAACAGAAGAGTTGGAAATCAAAAACAGATGGAAAGAATACTGTGAGGAACTGTACAGCACAATGGATAAAGAAAATGTGGAGCCCTCTCACCAGGAAAATTTTGATTTAGAACCTCTTCCACTTAGGCATGAAGTTGAAAGAGCAGTTAAGTAGCTTAACAGCAATAAGGCCCCAGGTGCAGGTCAAGTTAATTAAGGCCACAGGGGATGAAGGGATAAGAGTGTTTCATAGATTGATTACAAGGATATGGGGACAGGATCATGGCCTACAGACTGGAAGAAGTCAGTTTTCATACCACTACATAAGAAAGGTGATATGAAGGCATGCAAGAATTATAGAACTATTAGTTTGATATCTCATGCAAGCAAAATGTTATTGAAGATCATGCTAAATAGGATTGAGGCCAAAGTTGAGGAAGAGATGCCTGAGGAACAAGCGGGTTTTAGGAAAGGTAAGGGCATCAGAGATCAGATCCTTTGCCTTAGACAGATCATATAAAAATATAAAGAATTCAGACTCCCTCTGGTAATGTGTTTCTTAGACTACTCTAAAGCTTTTGATTGTGTTGAGCATGTGAAACTGTGGGAAGTAATGAAAAGAATGGGTTTTCCTCAACACACTATCAGGTTGATAGCCAACTTGTATAAGGAGCAAGAAGCCATGGTAAGAACAGGTGTTGGATTGACTGACTGGCTTAAAGTTGGAAAAGGAGTTAGGCAACGATGTTTACTTTCTCCTCACTTGTTTAGTATATATGTGGAGGTAATCATGTGTGAAGCATTGGATGAGCTCAGGACAGGAATTAGGATAAGAGATAGATTGATCAGTAATCTGAGATATGCTGATGATACAGTACTACTTTGTAATGACAGGGAAGAACTGGATTAATTCTTGACAAAGTTAACAAGATCAGTAATAACAGAGGACTTCAACTGAATCTTAGCAAGACAAAGATTATGGGTCTCAAAGAGAAATACAAACAGAAAAGCTCTTGAGAAACAAATGTACCTTAATGGAGAAAGAATTGAGGAAGTCAGCAAGTTTGAGTACCTGGGATCCATTATTAATGTGAACAATTGCTGTTTAGAAGACGTCAGAAAAGATTAGGAATGACTAAAACAACAGTCAGAGACCTGTCTAAAATCTGGAAGGATGGATCTATCTCCATGGAAACAAACTCGAAGATTTTGGATGCAGTTGTTTTTCCAACAGCGACTTATGGATGTGAGACTTGGGACCTAAAGAAGTCAGATAAGAAACAGATATCTGCTTTTGAGATATGGTGTTACAGAAGGCTGTTGAGGATATCATATTCTGAAAGGCATATAAATGAATGGGTGTTAGAAAAGATCAGTAGAACTTTAAGGCACCTTAAGGATACTGACAGAAGAAAGTTGAAATATTTTTGGATACATAGAAAGGATGGAAGGGGGACTTCTCAGAACAGTAATAGAAGGTAAAGGTCCTGGAAAAAGAGGCAGGGGTAGACCATCAATGAGATGGATGGATGGCATGTGCGGAGTGACTGATCTTCAGAGAGTTGAGGCTGCCAGAAAAGCAAACAATAGGACTACGTGATATGGTACATCGGATTGACCATATGGCATCTGTAGATGCCCAGTGAATATAGTAGTAGTATATTTTATCCTGATGTACAGAAATATTTAAGGTCTCATCTTAAATCATATAGCAATTATTTTGCTCCAAATCTTTTTCATGCATGTACCTAATCCAAGGTTCCAAATTACTGGCATAAAATACTGAGCATAAATTAAAGTTTTAAGTATTGTTGGTAAAAAAGGGATATACTTATAGTGTAAGTTTCCTATTTTTTTTCATTTACTGAATATAAAAGAATTTTATGGGAAAAAAAAAAAAAGCTGGAAACAGCTTATTATTATTTCAGGAATTATTATTTTTATGTGACACTTCCAAGGAGTCCAAAGACTCATCGAGGGAGGGCACCTACTCTACAACTGTCCTCCACCACCACCACTAGTATTTTCACAGACAATCACAAACATCCATGCTCACAGTGGGATTTGAACCCACAGCCTTTTGGCTGGAGAGCGGATATGCTAACCACCCAGCCAGCAAAATTAGATAGTAGTATATCTAATTTTGCTGGCCGGGTGGTTAGCCGTATTAAAATAACCAGGCCAGCAAAATTAAATTTAGGTCGCCATTCTTCAAGCAGCCTAGTGCTGTAGACACACACACACACACACACACACACACACACACACACACCACTTCCACTGAGCCACATAGGCTCGTCAGTGGTGCTGACATTGTGGCTCTTCAAGAATGAAATAAGCTGGAGAGTTGGATGAATGAGTACAAATGACAGCTTGATTAACTAAACTAAACTAATTGGCCAAGTGGTTAGAGTACCCACTCAACAACCAACAGGTTGTGAGTTCAAATCTAACTACAGTCATGGATATCCAGGCTCTAGCATCTCCCAATTACCATAGATGATTGACATTTTACTGTACTATCATAATATTCTGTACATCCCATGAGGAATTTGGTGGCACATATATATATATATATATATAAATCTGTAAAATCTTTATCTCACCCACACTACTAATATGCTACATGTTTACAACATTCTGTGGATGGAAGCGACATAAAATAAAGTGTATGGTTTGAACAACTTTGAGATCCATAGATGAAGAATTCTTTGAATCTGCCATTCTGTTAATGGACCAGTACTGAAAGGAAATGAAAAATGCCAGGGATCTTGGAATCATGATGGATAGATACATAGCTGAATTTTAGATGACAGATTCGAAGAGTAGTAAAGACAGCCCAGAGAGTTGCTGCAAGAGAATTGAAGATCCGAGCAGTCCACATCTGGAATACTATACTTGGATTAATTGACAGGATTCCAAAGGGATAAAGAAACTGTAGAGAGGATACAGTCAGACAACAAAAATCATCAAAAAAAAAAAAAATCAAGGATAATTGAGGCCATATAATTTGCAGAGTTTGGTAGACAGAGGGAAAAGACATGATTCAGACATATATTGTAAGCTGTTGGGAGGAATTTACTGGTAAATTATACTTGAAGAAATTAAATTCTTGTTTAATCCTTTACCCTAGTGTAAACAAAGTTTGCACATGAAGTACCATCACAACTATGCTACTTGTATATAAGCTGTTGACATCACATCTATTGACACATCTAAGACTGTCGACATCTAGTATCCCATAATGCAAAGTACACTTTCTTTCAGATGAGTGTACTGCTATGCATTACAGAGAAGGTCATTACCCAAACTAGTTTGGGCCTTTACACAAATAATTTAATTGTGAAGATACTTGGATGCACAAACTTTGTTTGCTAAAACTTGGATAAAGTTTTAAAAAACAATATAATTTCTTGTTAAGAATAATTTACTTTGTAAACAAGTGAAAAAAAAAAAAAGCTTTCTATAACTATCTCTGATCCAGAGCATTTGCTGGATGGATACTAGAGAATTTTTTTAAAGGGCAGAACAAGGGAAAGGGACCCCTTGTATGGCCATCCCTGAAGTTGCACAAGAGAATGGAATGAAATGAAAGTGCAAATAGTTTTTTTGCAGGAGAGTATTGCTTGAGAATGCAGTGAGAATTCAGAGAGACAGTGAATGAGTTTAAGAAGTGGTAAGACAGATTTTGTAGTATCTAAAACAGATCTTCCACAGTGAGTCTCATAAAGGTCCAGTGATATGAGAATAACTGCAAACTACTATTATAATATTCATACAGTTACTATAATTTCAACTTGCCAATTTTCAGCATATTTCCACAAGATAGATGAAGTTGTAATTTTTCACTCTTTGACCCCCCCCCACACAAAAAAAGTTCCAACTTTCTATTTCCAAGAAATAAAACATTCTAGATTTATTTACATGGAATTTGACTACTAAATATCATGATTTAGCTATACATTGTAGAAAACAAGTTTCGTATATCAAGTTAACAGCTGAATCAGGATATTAAATGCAATTTAACAATTCATTTTTGCAATTATATGAATGCGACTTCAAATTACAAAAACTTGCACTCGGAACAATTGAAGGTTTTTAAGGAATTGTCATTTAGTTATATCTTATATGAAAAAAATTTACAATAAATTTATTACCTTTGACCATTTGGTGAGAGAAGTAACCAGTTGCCATCATTAACAGGATGAACTGATTGCAGAGGCTCGGAAAGTGAAAGGATTGAAGCATCTTGTGTTTGCAAGTCCAATATCTTCAGTTTAGTGCTTAAAGAAAAGAAAAATAAAACTGCCATATAAAAAATACATTCTGGGGTATGTGCACATATGTATGTTGTGTGTGTACTACATAAACACACATCTAATTTTTTTTTTAATGTATAATTTATAAAACAAAATTGGCTCATATCCTAAATACATTATCAAGAGAAGTTAAAATTAAAGAATTTTTTTTTTTTGGGGGGGGGGGGAATCATAAATGAATTTTACTTATTTTTTTTATATCAATCCTACATGAAATATTACAAAACCTATAATACACCAGTACCATGTGTGGGCAAGTGTTTACGAAGAAAAAGAAGCCAACTGATGCATTTCTAAAGTAGCTGAAGAGATAAAATTCCTTCAGGAAAATGCTATGGTGGGGGGGATGCTAGAGAACAGAGAGAGAGAGAGAGAGAGAGAGAGATGGAATCAAACAGGAGCATGAGAAGTGTGGATGGTATGAAGCTGAAGTGTATAGATGTTGAGAGTGAGCAGCTTGTATTTTTACATGTTAGGAAAAAAGTTGCGGAATGGTTTTGGCTAGTCTGGGAAACAACAGCCATAAAAATACCTACAGAAAACATATCTAATGCAGAAAGTGCCTATAAGTAAAGAAACTCTAGAAATGCATTTATTTTTTCTTTCCATGAAGTCGGCAAGAGAAGGGCATATTGTTAAATGAAATGACCTTTTTCTAGATAGCATCAAGCATTCTTAGAAAGGTTTGTAATACACCATCCCAAATATGAGAAAAGTACTCCAAGGGTAAAGTAGAATTGGAATTTATACATGTTAGAAGTTGAATAGGCAAAAAAATAAAATAAAATAAAATAATAAAAACATCTTGAATGGAAAAAGATGCTAAGTTTTTTTTAAGGCCTGCAAGTCAGCCCAAAAAGAGAAATACCATCTTCACTACACTAGAGATCTGAATAATATCAAAAGTGAGATTTTTTTCTATGAGAAATAAGTCAAATCTGTATCTTGGTAGACTTCGTCCACAAAAAGTAAACCTATTGCATATTAGCTTCATAAATGGGTTAAAGGTTACAAAAAATCCATAATTCTATTCTAGAGATCAAACATAAAACTCTTTTTCAAAAGACTTCAGGCCTCCAACAAGCAGGGCACTAGTTTTTCAATGGGCAATGAAATTCACATACCACCTAAAGACATTCACATTCACAAACATTCTTCTCACAAAGAGAAGGATGAGAAGATAGAAACCAGAACTTTCTGCTCTGGAGACTAATGGCACTTTTTTTTTCTCCTTTTGGTCATGATAACAAAAGTAGTATGGTGTTTCATGTAGTCATGTATATACTACCACAAATTGGGATTTATACATGTTAGAAGTTGAATAGGCAAAAAATAAAAATAAAAACATCTTGAATGGCGTATACTACACCACTTGGAGTAGTTAGTGTATCCAACCTCCAGCCAAAAGGTTTGAATCCCACCATGGGCATGAATTTTTGTGATTGTCTGTGAAAATACTAGTGGTGATGATGATGGGTAGTAGATGGCATTGGTATAGTTGATGATGGTAGGTGTGGTTCGTTGTAGTTGGTGATTTGAGTGGTGGAAACACAGTTGTAGAGTAGGTACTCTCTCTCTCTCGATGAGTCTTTGGACTCCCTGGAGGTGTCATGTAATAAATAAAATAAAATAAAAAAATTAATAAAATCTGCAATATGATGCACAAAAGAATATGTCCATGTTGTTAATTCAATTTTGGTCTCAATCAAATCATTTTTATTAGCAAAATTTGCAAAATGACTTGATAATAATTATGCACTAGCTAGATAGGAATTAATGAAATATCATATTTATGATCGACATTAAAATTTTCGAATTTCACAAAACAAGAAAAATTATGTGTTTATAATATATACATATGCAGCAATATAAATTTCATAAGACTCTGACAAGTGTCACAAACACCACTATAACTTATGACATTCATCAGTTTTGCAAAAGTACCATGAACATTTGGCAGAGGTCTTTAAATAATAGAATAAATAATAATGGTCACAAATGTCAAAGAAAATTCTCATGAAAACAACAGAAATGCACACAACTGATAATTCATCTCTGAACAATTTCATATAAAAATACGAATGCCAATTTAACATGCAAAAATTAGGATTTACTGGCTCTTATTTCACACTGTATATTAAAAGGACATCAACTGCAAAGAGGATGCTAAGAAACAGTGTTAACTGCATTCAAAAGCAACTCAAGTCTCAATCACAGCTTTTGAATGTAATTTTACCATTTCTTAGCACAAACATATCTTTTAACAAGTGGCACACTACCATCATCAACAGCTTTCTTCAGTCCACTGGTGGACGAATTGCTTATCTATGTTTCTTCCATTTTAGTTGGTCTTGTGTATCACCCTCATAAATGTCCAAAACCCTTGTAACAAGTGGCAATATAAGAGACAACACATCATAATGTTTACAAATGTTAGCCAGTTGTTCATATTTCTAACATATCTGACATGCATATTTCACTAAGCAGTCCTGAATAACTTCAAACTTACAATCTTAATTTGTATCTAGATGTATGTGCAATGCTTCATTTCATTGCACCAAATTAAGTTCAATGCTGCAAGATGAAATTTTTTTTTATAGCACTATTATACTTCTATTTTTATTGGCAATATGAACTGATTTTTTTTCCATTATAACTAATGGATGCAAAGAAATCTGGTATTCAGAGTCACTATTAAAATGTCTCATCAATCAGTCCATATTAGTGGCCAAATCAGACAAAATTTAGTCTACAGTATATACATACACACATACCAAAAATGCTTTAAGTTCAATTGTAATAATGGTATATCCCAACAAAATTCCTTATGAGATTCTCTCATCTTTAACTTTTACATTTTAAGAATCCTTCCAACAACTCCAGGACTTAAATTTCTTTTCTGCATATTCTCTACAGCTAGATGAACTACTTGACATTAAAGGTTATATTTACAGGTATTTTTATTTTTTAAGGGGAAATATTCAAGTTTAAATATTAGCAAATTTTTTCATTATATATCAAATCTGATCAGAGAAAAATCCTTGTGTTCAATGGATGTGAACAATACCTATTTTTAATGACAGCTTTCTTTGGAACTTCAATAAAAGTTTTAATGTGCAATATAGAAATACTGTTCAAAGTCCAAAAGCTTAAATATTTTATGGAGGTTTCTAAGACCTCTTTTTTTTTCTTCTTCCCTCCAACAAAATGATTGCCACTAATTAGAGAATGCATACACAAATAATTCATTTGTCTAACACTTACCCATTAGGCTGATAAAATAACAATTTATTTTTTACAGAAAGGTGTGAACACATAATCACTTGAGGTTGATAGCCCTGAAGAGAATGAGCCAACCTAGTTCCAAATGTATCAAATGATGCAGAACTTTTCAACTGTTTCAACTTGCCTGAACTGGATTCCAAGAGAAAAGTTTCATCTGACTGTCCCAAAAAATGCATAAACATTAGAATACAAAAAAAAATTTTTTTCATGATTATTTGATAACTTTAAAATCAAAAGTATAATCAATACAATAACTAACTTGGATAATTTAAAACAGCATAGCAAAATTGAGAGATAGACAAATCATATGTGATAAGTTAATAACATTAGCAGTTTAAAAATCCTGTAAAAGATAAACTGCAGTCAAAAAATCTCTCACAAAAAACACAAAAATTTCAAAAAGCAACAAAACCATATGAAAAAACTCAACATAACACCATGTAAAACAAAAACACTGCACACACAGATTTATCAACATTCAGAGTTTTAGTATTGATAAAAATTTACTAACATCCAATCTTAATATTGATACAGATTTACCAGGGTCTTAATATCAAGGAGTGCATCACCACTTAGACATCTAAATGCAATCTGATATACATCACCAACCTCAATTGAAAACCCATCAAACCAACTTCTCATCCTATGCCCTCATTAACTACACCTCTGTTCTTTGTAAGTCTTCCCCATATTGTTTTCTCCAATAATTACAAATGACACTGTCATGTCATAGGTCTCGAGAACTCTAGTGTGTAGAGCTGATATAAAAACTGGCATCCTTGACTATAGCATACAAACATTCCAAAGTACATCACATGATGCCTTTTGTAAGAAGAATGAAATGTGCTTTTGTCAGAGTTTTGAATTTTTCAGGAATTGACAATGTCTACTACAATATTAATTATAAAAAGCTTTAATTAATACTTTCCTATATTTCAGCAATGTTAAAATGCCATCTTCAGGGATCACAAGAAACAATGATATGTGCATGTAGACACTAACACAGAGCAAATGGGACAATAAAGGCAACAGAAATCAGGCCTAGAGTCCTAAACAGTGCCTCACAGAGGACTAAATTGTACATTTAGCCCTCTGTGAGGAATGTACATTTTACTGAATACTGAATGTACATTTTACAACTTTCCAAATCTGGGAATGTACATTTTAAGAACGTCAGCCCAATGGCTTGGCCAATGGGCTGACGTTCTTAAAATGTACATTCCCAGATTTGGAAAGTTGTTTAAAGCTGAGACAGAGTTGATGAATAGTCTTTCATACTTATATTTGCTGTGGTATGATAGAGTGGCCTTCTTCAAGCATATCCTGTGGTGGGTATCCGAAGCATGGTCAGCAAGTCCTGAGTGGCTGTATTGGTGGAACAGGATGTAATCCTTGTGTTCAGATATCCTAATATTGGCTGACCTGCCTGTTTGGCCATAGTAGGACAGTTCACAACTGCAAGGAACCTGGTATACTCCTGGTAGATCTAGGGGATGTGGCTGGTCTTTGGTGGAGCAGATAAGAGGTGCCAATTTCTTGTGTGGTCTGTAACTGGTTGTAAGGTCATATTTCCTTAGGATTTTTGTTAATTTTTCAGATATACCCTGGATATATGGAATGATGATAGATTTTGAGTAATCTCTGCTTTGAAGGATGGGAGGAGGGGATGCTGTTACATGGTTTTATTATGGATTTTTTGAGGGTCACAGCCATTGGCTAAGAAAGTGTTAAGGATATGGTCAAGTTCAGTAGTTAGGGCTCTGTTATCTGAACAGATTACTTTTGCCCTGTTGTATAGAGTTTTTATAACCCCATATTGTTGGGAGGGAAAGATGACTGCTGGTGAATGTATCTGCCTGTATGTGTAGGTTTTCTATAAATGGAGAATGCCAAGAATCCTCAAGAATTCTTCAGACTAGTGAGTAATCAGAGTATCTAGGAATGGGAGACTGTTGTTGTTGTTTTCCTTTTCCAAGATAAACTGGATCCTGATTGTTTAGGTCTGTTAAGAATTGTGGAGTGTATCCAGGCTATAAGTGGCCAAATGGAGAACACATCGTCCAGTGGAAGTCAGACAGTGGGGTTTTGTGGGGCAGAGTTGAAGGCTTTTTCACCACCCGTGACCATAAAGAAGTTGGTCATGGGTGGTGAAAGTGACAAACCCATGGCAGTCGCCTCTGTCTGTTTATACATTTTCCTTGCCAAATGAAATAGCTTGAGTGCATGGTGAACAGAAATAGGGCTGAGATATTGGGATTAGGTCTAAGATATCTTTGAGTGGGACATTGGTGCATAAGGAGAAGACATCATCAAACTGATGTCTTCTTCTCCTGTCTTATGTCAGTGTTTTGGAGTGGGAGGTTTTCTATACTGGCTTTAAAGTGGGCCGAGTTTTTTATTCACCCACATTTGTATGTGGGTGAATCAATGCCATCCACAATGGGACATAATGGCACATTCTGTTTATGGATTTTTGGTAGTCCATATATATATATATATATATATATATATAATTTTTTTTGGGGGGGGGTAGAATTATACAGTTTTAATCTGTTTCTAACTTCCACAGGCCAAGAAGAAACCTTCTTAAAGAGCCTATGGAGTGTTCTATTTGTGCATTGGTGGTATCATAGTCTATAGGGAGGTAGAACAATCTAATAGTAAAGAGGTAAGCTTACCTGAGTAGTCTGCTTGGTTTAAAACAACAGTGGCATTTCTCTTATTCACTTTGGTATTGGGATTAGGTCTAAGATATCTTTTTTTTTTTTTTGCTAGGCTATTGTTTGGTGGTTTAGCTTTGGTGAGAACACTGGCTGCATCCAATCTGATGTTGTTGGCAATATGGTTGGGAATAATGTGGATACCTCATTCAACTTGTATCATTATTTCCTCTGCAGGAATTTTCTTGGGTGCTATTGCAAAGTTATGGCCATGCACGAGTACATAAATTCCTTCAGAGTGAGGGAAGATAGGTTTATAGCAGTGTTAGGAAGTGGCTGAGGTTTGGAAGCTGAGTTTTTTTTTTTTTTTTTTTTTTAATTTTTTTTTTTAGACTCTCAAATTTCTTAATGTGCTGATATCGTATTCATCATATCGACCATTTAATATATTCTGAATGTCAAATTTTTCAGAAACTTCCTAATACAAAATTATTTGGTCTTCATTTTCGAACTTCCTCTCTCTTTCTTGTTTCTCTCTTGTCAGTTGTCAATCTCCCATCAATCTCTTCGTCAAGCTGTCAATATCCATGGTGAGAATGCACACTTGTTCAACTAAATGGCAAGTGAGAAATTAATAATTGCTGGCACATTATTATTGAAAGAAGAACATCTTTACCAGGAGCAAATATTGCTGTACACGTAATAATTGCAAAACAGAATAAAGAACTATTGAAAATATTACAATTATCAGATATCTGGTAAGTACATGAAATCTCAAACATTTTATATTATTTCTTTAAACAAATATAAATTTCTAACTGAGCACATAGTGGGTGCTAATCATATGTGGTTTCAAAACCAAAACTAATAAAACTTCTAACACGAAGAAGCAGTTGTACATTATTAATATTTTTACGTCAGTTTCATCTATCTCTCAAAAATTTTATTAAAATATCTGTTCCTCTATATTTATCTTATAATTAACAAAACTTACAATTCTTTTGATGCTTATATCTAGATCTAAAATAATAACGAGGTTCTTGCTGAACATTATATAATTCATTATTTACAATTTTTGAATGAGTAGGCCAATTTTAGGCCAATTTGGCTTTGGTCAAAGAAATGAGGAAGGACAAAGGTTATTAGATTTATGCATCAGAAATTATTTCAAAATTGGAAACAGCTGGTTTCAGAAAAGACAAAGCCACAAAATTACAAGATATAGATGGAATGGTGACCAAAGAATGGAGCAAGGCAATCATGGACATCAACGTTTTACCTTCAGATTGCTTTAGATGGAGATCATAAGCTTCTTATGACCACTTTTAAGGTGTATGTGGAAGCAGAAAAGGAAAAGAAACATGCTGGAGGAATAAGAGAGTTAAAGGAAGCAGCCAAATTAAAAAAAAAATAAAGCTTTTTGGAAGTTTATGAAGGCTGTATCACATGATGATAGACTTGTTTATAATCAGAGAAAGAGCCATAAAAAAAAATAAAAAATAATAAAAAATTTCTAGCAGTTGGGCATTAAGAATTTCAGAAAATATATTTCCAGTCCAATGACTGTGCGAGTATTAATAAAGAACCTACATCTTAAAAATTATGAAAACAACTACCGTGTTACAGTAAAACCTCAGTTTAATATAAACCAAAATAATCACTCGACGTTTCGACCTTCACATTAAGGTCATCATCTGACGCATACGCATACATATAAAGAAACAAGCTGAAATGCAATCTACATGGTATGTTAAAGTTACATTGATTTGGCCATTCATTAAAACTACAGGCCTGATCTCTGGTGGAAAAAACCTTACTACAACAAAGTGGAGTCCTGTGTCATATTATTATTATCCATTAGGCTACAAAATTAAATTAAGCTAGAGAGCAACATGTTCACACAAAAAAGCATACATATAAATTAAAACAAACTAGTACGGATGGTTTGTTTAATTGTAATAATAATAAAAAAAATCAAAAAAAAAAATCAGCTAATGCCTTTTTATTCCCGTATACGGGAGTAGGCGAGGCCATTTAGCCCTATCTAACTTTTTGGAGACTGAGTGGGCAGTTCAATCTCCACTGGTACCCAATCAGAGACAGATGGCCCAAGGCTATCACTAATTAAGCGGTGCGCAGTGAAGAGAGACGGCTCAAATGTGTCGCCATCTCGTGGTCCCTAACCCTAACACAATATATTTAATGTCTGAAATAATGTGGGTTCTACGGTCGATTTTCTTGAGTTTACAGGACGAAAAACCCGAGTTTCTGGGAGGAAAAACCTGCTTGTCCGTGCCAGAGATCGACTAACTCGGGAACCGGTCGAAAAAAGGCTTAGAAAAATTTCCTCTAGTCGCTGACTAGACTCGAAACCAAGCCTTCCTTCGTGCGGTCAAGTGCGGTGGTGTGCAAACGCCACATCCACTGAGCTACACAGGCTCTGTTTAATTGTAAATTGTTAATTGTTTAATTGTAAAAATTGTAAAATTGCTTCGAGTCCTAAAGTTGGGGTTTGCTGGAAAACTTGAAGAACTAAGTGGGCTGAATGTGTGCCATCCAAATTCTTGGGATTTTTAAGCCACTATTATTGTTAAGATTAGGGCAGTTAATAAAAATTTCACAAGCTTCTTTAAATTTCCGTTCATACCAGGTTTTTGTATGATGAAAAGAACAGGTACTTTTCAATCAGTTTGGTGTAAGGTGATGAGAGCATTATCTGAGAGGCCTGCTTCACCAAAATTATTAAATTTAATGTGTTATTTGTGTTCTTTTTTTACGGATAGAGATTGTACATCCAATTTCCCCAATATAAGGTAAGTTACAGGTGCAATAGATACAATAAACTCCAGAGTGAGCCAATTGGGGGGGGGGGGGGAATCCTTAGAGGAATTGAATATGTTTATTAATTTTATAAGTGGTTTAAAAGTAGCATAGAATTCTACCAATTTTTTTCTGAAAACCCTTTAATGTATAGGATAGCTATGGTTTTAATGTAATCTGAATTATTTTTTGAAGTTTGATGAAGAACTTTATTAATAGTATTTTTGCTATAGCCATTGCTAATAATTTGTAATTCTTGTTTAAGAGCTTGTTCGTTAGACCAAATTGTTACAGCTCTGTTTTTGAGGATGTCGATGATTCCACATATTTGCAAAAGGTGGTGATATGAGTTAACATGTATACATTGGCCAATACGTGTATTGGCCAATATATACATGCCCACATATAGGCTTGTAGAAAACAGTGAAGAAAAGCATGTGACCAGCGTATCCAGGAAAGGAGCAAGTTCTGATTTTCAATTTCAATAATAGATTGTATGCACTTATGTTGTTTGTTCAGGTGGCTAAGGAATGTGTTGAGCATTTGGTGGCCGTATGGCCAGATAATGAAAACATCAATGTATCTAAGCCAAACTGTAGGTTTTAAAGTAAAGGAATCTACAACATGTTGCTCAAAAGTTAGCAAGTGTGTGTGGGGGGGGGCAGATAGTGGTGAGCCCATGGCCATACCTTCATTTTGTGGGTAAAACTTATTTTGCCATACAAAGTAACCAGAACGTGGCACATGGGCAAAGAGAGCCATAATGTTGGACAGGAATTCATTCTATAAGAGAAGAATTGTGTCACTAATTGGGACGTTTGTGAAAAGGGCAGAAACTTCAAACTGACTAATGAATCATCTTTGTCGAGTGTTATGCTTTAAAATTTTGTTTATGAAGTGTTGTGTGTTTTTCAGATAGGAGTAGGAATGACTTACCAACTCCTTGAGTGTTGATGCTAATTTCTTGGCTACGTGATAATTAGGGGTTTCTATACCCTCAACTATAGGCTAAAGGAGAACGTTGTGTTTGTGTACCTTGGGAATGCCATATATTCTGGAAGAATGGGTGTAATGGGATATTAGTTTTTTAACAGTGGCCAACAGCCAAGAAGTGACAGACTTATATAATTTCACAGTTTTTTCCTTAACCCTGTTAGCTGAATTATAGTTCACAAGTTTATAGGTGCTGTTATCGAAAATTAGCTGATTCATCTGATAAATGCAAGTTGATCTGTTAAGGACAACTGTGTCATTACCTTTGTCTGATTTTGTTACAATTTTATCTTGATTAGCTTTTAATGACTTAAATACTGCTAGTTCTGTTTTTGTAAGATTGCTGCATATGTTTTTTTTTATTATTATTATTATTCAAAACATTGTTGGTTTCTAAACGAATTTTATCAGTTATATTATTTGGAAGAGACTTAATGCTTTTTTCTATGTGGTATATAACATCCAGTTTATTGGCAATTCTAGGTGCTGCTATGAAGTTTAAGCCTTTATTAAGTAATGCAAGTTCACCATTATTTAGAGCAGGGATTGGCAACCTTTACAGACTCGCAGGCCACATTCAACTTTTATTTTTAATAATCGGGCCGCAAGCATGTAATTAAGAGAAAATAGTGAGTGAAAAAAATACTCAAGTTATCTGATTTTATTATATCAGACTTAAAAAACACAGAAATATTTAAAGTACCTGATATGAAACAAGCATGAAAATGAAACTCAATGAAAAATTATCACATAAAAACAAAGTAATATAGTTTATGCATCACAATATGTGTGTCTCCTTGCTTAATGTGACTTTTGTGATTGTATTCCCCTTAGCCAAATTATCTAGATCCACTTTATAACCTGAGGTGCAAATTCGAATCGAAGCATGCAAATGTTCATCAGTCAAGTCGAGAAGAAAATTTATTTTTTCTAAAACTCATGGCAGAAAATGCTTATTCACAAATGCATGTGCTTCCAAATGCGACTATTATCTTCTTTGCAAAACTGATTAATACTTCAAATTTTTCTGGCAAGCATCGATAAAATTTTTGGATATTTTTTAATGAAAATGTGTTCTTTAATGTTTCATTGTGCTGTAATCCTAAAACTTCCATTTGTAGTTGGTTTGGTACGTCATCAATATCGACATTAAAAGTGTTCAAAAATAATCACATTTTGATGCTATTTTTATGAAAATCAACAAATCTTGTTGAAATTTTCGTTTGTAAATCTTCAATAATACCAACAAAAGTTTCCTTTTGTTTGTATTTCCAAGTTGCATAGGTGATATCACGAAGTATAAAATTATTTTTAATTTATTATTCATATTAAAAATGTATTATTTAAATAATTTAACATACGGGCCACATGCCATGTAAGTATGGTCAACCGTTTATGCGCCGGCAAATATGCACATTTGGGTTGCATGCGACCCGCCGATTGCCGACCCCTGATTTAGATTGTGGATAGGTTGACCACATGAACATTGCTTGCATGTGTAGGTCACTCCTCATCTCACTTGTTAGTTGTTCACCATTAGAGTTATTTGCTGTTTTGCTATTTGCTCAACTCAAATGGGGAAGAGATATCCTGATTGGTTAGATTGATATGATTAGCATTCAAATTTTGCCATTGTTTTAAAATATGAAATTTAGCCTCAACTTTTTCTTTATTACTTTCCAGAATATGTTTAGCTGAATTATCAGTGATTCTCTCAAGCACATTCAAATTATCTGGATTCATATAACTAGAGAGTTGATTTTGGATCATTGCTAGGTGTTTGCAGGCTGTTTGAATTTGTTCCCTTTGCTTTCTTTGTACATGCATCGATACAAAGTGCTTTGGCAGAAGTAAATTTCTTTTTAGCTTAATGCAGTAGGAATAAGATTACTGTCTCTGCACCTCTTCAAAAATGCCAGCTGATTGATCAAAAGTGAAACACGTATCATTAGCTTATTGTAATGATTGCAATGGTTGTGAGTAACATCCCCATGGATTACGAGAATCTTTCTTTCATTCTTATACAATGATCAGAATACATGTTAATTTTTTTTTCCAACAGAGGTCAGGCCAGTAGTTTTAACTGTTGACCAATCAATATAACTTTAGCATACCACGTAGATTGTAGTGCAGCTTGTTTCTTCGTATATGTGTGTGTGTGTGTACTCCAGATGATGACCTTAATATGAAGAAATGTCAAGTGATTATTTTGGTTTATTATCATTATTATGGGTATCTCCATGGAGTCAGTAGACTCATCGCGGGAGATCCAAACTAGCAAAACAATATCTATCATATCTCTTCTTGAATTCATTACAGACGAAGAACTCACAACTGAGTCAGGCAATGAATTCCACTCATTCACCACCCTCCAGGTGAAAAACCTCGTTCTCACACCCTTGTTAACCATACTTTTCCTTAATTTTCAGGGATGATCTCTTGTTCTTCCATCACTATCACAAAGCTGAAACATTTCCCCTGCATCAATCTTATAAAAACCTTTTAGTAGTTTAAATGTTTCTATCATATCCCTTCTTCTCTGCCTATCAAACCAACCTCTGCAATCCACAAGCTCTCGATTTATCAATGTAGGGAGCATTTTTTACATCACTCACCGACTTAGTCACTCTCCTTTGAACCTTCTCCACAACTTCCTCATCTCCAAGGAATCCAGGTGACCAGACCTGAGCACAGTAATCCACATGTGGAAGTATCAATGCTTTATAAAGGGGAATAATAACCTTTTTATCTCTGGATGTTATTGTGTTAATCAATAACCATTAATTAATTACCTTTTGCCCATTTTGCCAGCTTATTTAAATCATCCTGCAAACTCTCAACATCAGCTTGATTTTTTATTGCACTACCCAACTTTGCATCATCAGCAAACAACTAAATATCTCCCCTCAAGCCATTTCCTATATCATTTATGTAAAAATTAAACAACAATGCCGCAAGCACAGAGCCCTGAGGCACACCACTGGTCACCTACCTTATCCTGGATTCTGCTCCTCCATACATCATCTTCTGGTATCTCTCCCTGAGCCATTCTCCTATCCATATCACCAGTTTAGTATTCATCCCCATCTGCTCCAATTTGCGCAACAGTGTTCCATGGGGTATCCTGTCAAAAGACTTAGCAAAATCCAGAAGTACCACTATGCAGCCATTTCCTTTGTCCAACTCAGAAGTCATTCTATTATATAAAAGTTAATAAATTGCTAAGGCAGGATCAACCTTTAACAAAACCATGTTGGCCCCCTATAGAGTATCATATCCTGATCCACCCATTCTTGAATTTTGTCTTTAACAACTTTTCCAATACTTTTACCACCACTCCCAAGATGGTGATTTGTCTGTAATTAACTACCACAGTTTTAGAGCCACCTTTATGCAAAGGAACTACTTTGCTTTCCTTCCACTCCTTAGGGACCATACCAGAGTTCAAACTTAAGTTAAATAACCAAGTAAGAGGTGTTGACAATTCCTTTGCACATTCATGCAACACATGAGCTGATATTCCATCTAAACCTCAGCAGTGTTTCTGCATTTAAATTTTGCAATATACTAAGTACCTCTGATTTCTTAACTTCAATTCTCACATTAGCTATTGCTACAGAGATATCCTCATTTGGATGATAGACTTTTGAAAAGCTTTTTGAAAAGATAGACTTTTCGGAAGGCCAACTAAAGTTAGTCTTCCGAAGTCATTCGTCCTTTTACTTGCTACGTAGCAGAAGAACTCTTTGGAATTACCCTTGATCTCCTTGGCTAAGGTCTTCTCATAATTTGATTTAGCTTTTCTTACTATGCTGGTAACCTTCCTAGCTTGAGCCTTGTATTGCTCATGGGTGTACTGATCACCTTTCTCCTTGTAAATTCTCTATAACATTTTCTTTTTTTGCAGATCAAGCTTGATATTACTGCTCATCCATCTAACGCCTACCTTGTTTGTCTTCCTGACCACGGGGACTTAATCTGATAATGTCTTCCTCAGATACCTGCTGATTTTATCCCATGCACTGCTAACATCTTTTCACTACAATATGTTCTGCCATGGAATGGCTGCAAGCCTACTCCAAAGCTTGTTATAAATGCCTAACCTGTAGTTTGTATATACCCCTTCTTAACAGAAAAATCCACAAATTTTGCAACCTCCCAAGTCAATACCACATGATCGCTCTCATCAATTGGAGGTAACGAGGACACCTTACTTATGCATATATCCTCTGAACCAAATGACCAGGTCCAACACTTTTACATCACATGTCCCTTCAGTTATGTGCTGTTTCAAGTATTTATCTCGTAGAAGATGTATGAATTCCATTTCCTTTTTGCCACGTGATATTTACTCCTTCCAATTGATATCACCATAATTAAAATTCCCAATAATAATCACTAAACCTGCACTCATTGCACTAATTTGCTGATGCATGAATTCAATATCCCCCCCCCCCTGTACCTCCCTGAAGTTTTACTCTAATATGTTAGTTGTTTCCATAATTTTAAAGAAGTATTCTGATCACTGTGTAAGCATGAAGGAAAAGAATAATAAAGAGCCAGTTTTCTTAATAAAGTCAATGACATTATTCTATAATTCAGAGATCTGATGGTCAGTTTTGATATTGTCTCATTACTAACAATCCACTGGCTAACATTTTACATCTGCTATCCCAAGACTTTCCTCCTGATATCTTTGATATCATTAACTTTGTTATATTCAACTATTTCATTTGGAAGAACAAGATCTACAAACAGACTAGGTGGTAAGTATGGGAAGGTCCTCTTTTCTGCTCTCCTGTATAACCTAGGACAATGTACTGTTTGTAACATTATGACTCATCATTGGCATCTGCTATACTGAGTTTATTCACCGTTAGGCAAAAACATGACCAATGTCAGATTTGATTACCTTCCTATAAAAAAAAATCAACAATCTTCAGCCATCAAATCTACTAATGAGAAAGAGAACAACAGACACCTTTCTTTAGATATTCTACTCAGTTAAACTTCAGTAGGCAATACTGCCTATTCTGAATACCATTAACCAAGATTTACTGGCAGATACATAACTCAACTCACCACTTGCTCCTCTGATATTAATTTATAAGAGCCACTTACAATAAAGACTTCACTCAACTAAATGATTAAAACCTCTTCTAACATCCAAAGAATTAATCATTAGAGGCTTTCTCATCATTCAACTTCCACTGAGAGTACATTTCTGATTCCATATATTTCAGGCATTTCCTCAGAACCATGTAACCAACTTAAAGGTCTTTTGTTTGCTAAGGATAGGATAATGTATCAGATCCCATACAAGTGTCATTACTTGTATTCAGGACAAACAGTCCATTCTATTTAAAAGGGGATTAAGTGAATATCAAAATTATATGCATTATAGTAAACTGCAGAGGTCTAATTTGGCACAGCAAGGTGTTAATGTTGAATGTAGGATCCTTTGGACAGACATGCAGATTCGTTTTATGCAAGAATGCTTATTCTAGAAATGTTTCAAGGTCAAGGCTCAACCATTACTTGACCCAAATTTGAATCAGAATGATGCTTTATTCGTGCCAAAAGTGTGGGAGATTTTGATCCTACGTGATAACATTACTTTTCTAATGTTAACTTCATTTTGTCTGATTCATTTCTGTTTATGTCATCTTTAATATACAGCACATCATTTTAATGGTTAGCTGATTGCTAACCATTAAATTGATGATTAAATTGTGCTCATTTAAACTGGTCTTTCTGTCCCCGAAGATGGATCGAGTTATTATTTTCAAAATATATGATGTTGAAATGATGAATAAATAATAATAATGTACTTATGTTTACATGCCTCTATATTATTTCCCATTGATGATATGTGCATAATCAGTTTAGCTGCAAGGTTGTTCTAGTAGTTAACATGAACAGCAGTCTGGTAATGTAACGATTATTAGACATACATATTCACAAGAATAATGAATAATAATTGTCATTATTGCAAATATTTCAGCCAGAAATTAATAAGCCATAATCAATGTATCAGAAAAATCACAAATAAAGATAGAACAAAGAATGTTAATCCTATTTACAGAATTGGGTTACATGCCAGAGTGCCACAATATAGGTGATTACAAAATAAAATGTGACCGCAATTAAAACTAAAATTAAAATAATTCTGAATACAATAAAATTTAGATAAATAAAAGAAAATTATTGAATGACATAGCTTTATATATTAAACAAAAAAAAAAGGGGGGGGGGGAGAGTAAGCACATCACTGCTGGCCATTTATGAGGATGAGGCTCTCCCAAATCTTGATAACGAACAGACAGTCATTTCAATTTAACATATTCTTCGCTTTTTAAGATGCACCATTGTATTAGCTGCATTACATTTTGTATGTCAAATTTTTTAGGAAAAAAATTCTTTGCAGTATAAGATGCATGAATTATGCATCAAATTTTTTATGCAAATATATATTTTTTTTAATTTTAATACATGTGTTATCTGTTTATTAGATAAAAAACAATTATTCTTTAAAAATCAAAGTATTAAAAATCTAACATATAATATCATCATCAGCCATTGTCGATCCAGTGCTGGATGGAGGCCTTTCCAAGATTACTCCAAAACTGTCCACAGCTCTCCTTTCCCATGTCACTCCTGCAAATCTGATGATATCATCTATCCACAGTGATTTAGGTCAGCATCGTGGTCGTTTTTCCTCTCATGGAATCCAATCCAGCACTTCTTTTGACCATCGTTGATCATGTCGTCGAGCAATATGCCCAGCCCATTCCCACTTCAGATGTTTTGCTCTTTCTAGATGTCAGAGACTTTGGTTTGGTTTCTTATCCACGCATTCCTTTTGTGATCCAGTCTTGTGATACCAAGCATACTTCTTTCCATACTAAATTGTGCTGTTCTTAATTTTTAAATTTCCTTTGCATTTAGTTTCACAGCCATATGCCAATATAGGAAGAATACTTTGGTTCAAAACTTTTCTTTTCAAGCATAATGGCAGTTGGCTTTTGAATATGGAATGTAGTTTTCCAAATGCTTTCCACACAAGCATCGTGCATCTTTTAATTTTGTCCATGATATTTTGTTCCATTGATATCTGTTGTCCTAAGTATATGTGACCTACTTGTTTAATTTCATCATTATTGATTTTTATTATTTCTGGTTGAACATAGCTATTGAACATAACTTGGGTATTCTTCAGGTTTATCTTTAGGCCAGCTGTTTTGCTAGCAATCTGGAGTTCTTGGATACAAGTCTGTAATTCATGAGCAGTTGAAGTCGTCGTCATCAAATTCCTGCCATGTACCCTCAGGGGTGTACAGGATATGATAGTACTACATGAAAAATTTACATCATTATTAACTTCCTATCTACAATTTTCCTCCAAATCAGTCTGTTACTTGTCAAGACTCCAACATTATCAGATCTTATATTTTTATCATTTAAGGCACTTTGTACAGTATCAATCCACCTATATTTTGGTCTTCCTCTTGGTTGTTTTCCTGCCAACCTGGCAGAGAACACTTGTTTTGTTAATCTTTCCTCGCCATTCTATTTCGACACAATATCTCCAAAATCAAATACAGATTTGATTTTGGAGATATTGTGTCGCCCTGTCTTATACCTCTCTGTATTTTCACAGTAGAGATGTTTCCACTGAAATTACTGCTGTGGAACTGATGTATGCTGATTTGATGGTTCTGACATGACTCCTCCACTTGTTAGTTCCGTAATGCTTTAAGTATTGCACAAGTTTTTACTGAATCAAGGGCTTTCTCATAATCAATAAAACTAAGACGTAATGGTAACTAATATTCATTATATCATTCAATAATCTGTTGTACAACATGAATATGATCCACTGTACTACAGTTACTTTAAAAGCCTGCCTGTTCTTTTGGTTGTGCTAAGTCCAGAGTCCAAAGCCTATGAGCTAAGACTTTTGTAAATCACTGATAGTAGACTGACATGTGTGTGTGTGTGTGTATATACATATATCTATAGGGTGTCCCAAAATTCACGCAAGATTTAAATTTAGCGCCATTTGTGTGGTAAAGTGTTGCCAACGAGAAAAAAAAGACACCGTGAGAGCTGACAGTTCAGGGTTATTAAAAATGACCACACACAGTGAAGAGGGTTCGTTCAATGGATGATGGAACAACAACAAGTGGATGCTTATTTTTTGAACAAAATCATCTTCAGCGATGAGGCTCATTTTCATCTTGATGGCTTCGTTAATCGACAAAATTGTCGCATTTGGGGTTCAGAAAATCAACGAGTGATTGTTGAGAAACAAATGCATCCACAATGTGTCACTGTTTGGTGCGGATTTTGGGCTGGAGGCATCATTGGTCCATTCTTCTTCGAAAGTGCGGCTGGTAAGGCAATAACAGTTAATGCTGCTCGCTATTGCAACATGATAATCCAGTTTTTTGTGCCTAAATTGCAAGATATGGATGTGGACGACATGTGGTTTCAACAAGACGGTGCCACATGCCATACAGCCCAAGAAACAATTCAATTGCTGCATGAGTCATTTCCTGGTCATGTAATTTCCCGTTTTGGTGATCAGAATTGGCCACCCAGATCATGTGACTTAACGCCGTTGGACTTTCTTCTTTGGGGTTTTTTGAAGTCTAAGGTTTATGCCAACAAGCCCACGACCACTCACGCCTTGAAGGAGGAAATTGAGCGCTGTATCAACAAAATTCAGCCACATTTATGCAAAACGGTCATGGAAAATTTCGACAAAAGAGTGCGTATGTGCCAGCAAAGCCGTGGAGGCCATTTATCCGATATGCTATTCCATGCATAACCCTATACTGTATACTTTATGAATCAATAAGAAATTACAATTTTTAATTAAAAACCTGTGTTTTCTATCAAAATTACTTCTTGCCGTGAATTTTGGGATACCCTTGTGTGTGTATGTATGTATATATATATATATATATATATATATATATAAACAAAATAATTTTTATAAATTTCATTAGTCTTTGTTTTTAATTCATCTTCATGCCCTAAATTTTCTGAACTTGATTCTTCATCAGAAACCAAGTCATCACTGTCTTGGTGGTAGGGAAGATTACTTGAAATAAGTAATCCTCCATACCACCAAGAGAATTACTAAATGTCACACTTTTGAAAAGATTTCATAATAATTTCAGATTTCACTTCATTCTATGAACTCTTTACCCATTTGCACACCTGCAAAATTGTGGCCTTCTATATCCTACCTATAGATGTTTCCTCAAAATTTGGAAACTGCATCCAAATTTTACGATTTGTTCCGCATAAATCCTTTAAATTGTTTGTTTATTGATTCATCTAAAGGTTGGAGTGCAGAGATGAGTCCTCCTGGGATTACAGCTATTTTTGTGTTCATTTTGCGAAGTTCATTCTTAACAGCTTCAGTTTTATGGCATCTAAACTGATTCATACTAACAAAGCAGGTTTCTGATGTAAACTGCCAGGACATTCAGAGCACACCTTCTTTATCCAAAACTTCATCCCTTCCTCACCGATCCATCCTTTTGGATGAATATGAATATAAATTCCTTTGAGAAGTTTTCCTTTGGCTATTGTTTTTCTTTTAAAAATTAAAAAAAATGGCAATTTTGTTCCATCCACACAGCATGATAAAACAACAGTAATAGTGGGTTTTTTAGTGACCAGAAGTTTTAACAACAGTATTTTTTTTTTTTTAGCTTTGGAGTCAACAGTCTTGTTCAAGGGCACATCAAAAGTCAGAGTCATTTCATCCATATTAGCTATCTGTGAAAGTTGAAAATTGTCATTTCCTAGCATTTATGATGAATCTGTGAAACTCAATTTTATTTTCGAATTCGTCTGGAATTCTTTGTGATACTTTCACAAATGATTTATGAAATGATTTATGCATGCGTTTTTGCATGCATGCATAAATCACTTCTCTTCATAAATCTAAAGCACCATGATGGCGACCCTGTAAAATCGATGATATTTCTTTCTTTCTATTGCCAATAATTTTGCTCATTGAATAATCATTTTTGTAGATATGCAGCAACTAGATCTTCTTTGATCCAGTATCCAGGTTTTTAATTTATTTTCAATTTGTGGCCATTTTGCCAGTTTTCTGCAGATATTATGCTTTTATAGAATTTGCTTATGTTAACTGCTGCTCTTGTTTCCTCCAAGTTTGTGCCATTTTTTTGGTAGGCAGAGGCTCGAAGTACCACTCTGCTGCCTATTTCCATTCTTTCTTGCATAATATTTTAATCACATTACACTTAATGCAATCATGTATAGCTATGTCTGTGCTTTGCAGAATCCATGGATTATAAAAAAAAATTTTAATTATAATGATTACTAGTTTAAATGTGTGACTGTTAATGACCATGCAACCATTCAAACTGATCAAACATTACCGACAAATGATGATGTACCGTAGCTCTAACATCAGTGTATAAGATGCACTGGTTTATAAGATGTATTGGACTTTTCAGATAAATTTCAGGAACAAAAAAGATCATCATATAAGGAGAATGGTAAGTCTGAGTGGTGTAGAAGTGCTTCAGCACTCCCTTTAAATAACTGCTCAAACCTAATCCAACACCAAAGTCTAAGTTCACCATCTTGCCAGACTCAGAAGCATTTTGGGTGACTTTCTTAACCAAAATTAACAGCCTACACTCATGCATCAACTACATTGTGGAAGAAAAAAAAAAAAAAGAGGGAAAATTAGCATTTCTGGACATCTTCTTTCCAGTATCCCATCTAGAATACTTGCAACATCTGTTCACCATAAACCTTCCTTCTAGGCTGCTACATACAACAAGATTCAGCTATCATCCATCTCAAAAAATAGGCATCTTCAAATCTTTGCTCAACAGAACACATGTTAATCTGCTCCGATTCCCAAGCTCGCCAACAAGAACTGAACACCATCAAGTGTATCATACTACAGAATGGCTTCACCTAAAGGAAGTTTAAATGCATCCCAGATATATACAAACCTATTCTGAAGAACCCTGAGCTTATATGGCAATATTCTATCTCATACATCACAGGCATCTCAGAGGCAATTGCAAAGATACTGCAAAGATACAGTTCAGTCCCTATTCTTCCCTATCAACATAATCACCTCCTAATTACCATCTGTAAAAGATGGTAATTAGGATATTACCATTGTATATACCATCTTAGAACACAAATCTTATATCAACACCCATAAACCCAAAAAATCTGGCTTTGTGCAGCATGGAGTGGACAATGACCAAAATATCCTCTGGTCTGATACCTGCCTTTACATCAGTTGGCAGTCTATCTGCTGCCAAGATGGCAGGAATAGTGGGCCTCCCTTCTCCCCATCCCCCATTTGTTTAAAATATATAATACTTTGTCATTCAGTCATTTTATTTATGTAAATTTTATTTTATTATATTCAGAATTATTTTAATTTTAGTTTTAAGAGTAACCGCATTTTATTTTTTGACCACTCAAATGGTGTCACTCTGGCATTGTGATGCAGCTCTGTAAATAGAATTGACATTCTTTGTTCTAGCTTTACTTTGTTATTAAGCTGATGCAGTGATGATAGCCTAAGAATTTCTGTCCGAAATATTTGCAGTAATAAAAATCATCATTCATTATTCTTGTGTGTCCACACGGCTAGCCTAGTGGCTTTGTGCTTTGCAACCATATGGCTGGGGAAGGAGTGTCCCAGGTTCGATTCCTGCTGAAGACGTGAAGAACTTTGAGGATCTTCCTCAGGCACAGCCAAGTTAGCCAGTCTTGGGCTCGGGCAGTAGGATTTTTTCCGCCAGTTTATCTGATGTTTTTCATCCCGCAAGCAGGCAAACCGGCCCCATGAACACACACGGATTTACAGCCATAAATACTTAACCCCCATGAGGGAGTTCAACTCGCCCCAATAGGGACAGGGGTGAAAAGGGAGGAAACTCCATATGAATAAATAAATTATTCTTGTAAACATGTGTGTCTAATAACAAACAACTGTAATCTTGTTTAACGAAATATAGTGAATTCTCATTTTCTATAGAAAACTTCTAAGGATACTGAGAATTGTTTGTTGTTGCAAAAAATTTTCTATGGTGAATTTAGTATGGCACTGCACCTCTGAACATTTTAGTAATTTGTCTTAGTGAGTTAGTTTGTTAAAATGGCATTTCTATAAACACAGTCAGGTAATAATTCTTCAGATGGTGCATGACTATTATAATGACATATTATTATAATGAATATTTAAGTTCTTACCAATATAGGATACAATTTGGTTAAACAAACACATGTAATAACCACAGTAATAAGTTTTAATAAGTAAATATTTCATCCAAGTATCTTAGGACATCGTCAGTACAGTTAATTCAAACAATACTAGGAATAACATACAGTTAAGGCACATGATTACAATCATCATCAAATTCCTGCCATGTACCCTCAAGGGTTGTACAGGATATGATAGTACTACATGAAAAATTTACATCGTTACTAAGGGTGCTTAAGGATCAAAGCTGTATAACTGAGAGGAGATCTCCACATAGCCTTTAAAGGAATGCGGAGAACCGATCAGGGCTTCTGACCTAATGTCCAATCCTCATCTTCTCATGGTGCACCCTGTTGGGTATCTACCTGGATACTGAATAAACACGGATGGGCTGGCAATTTGGAGTTTAGCTGACCAAATTGTATTCTTATTGGCTTAAACCAAGATATGAAATGATGGCAACATGACATGATTACAATGGAATCCCAATATGCATGCAGTAGCGTGTTATAGATATATTTTAATTTAATTCTATAACATGCTACTGCACGCATTTTGGGATTCTATTGTAATCATCTGTCCAAACTGTATGTTATTCCTAGTATTGTTTGAATTAACTGTACTGATGATGTCCTAAGATACTTAGGATGAAATATTTACTTATTAAAACTTATTACTGTGGTTATTATGTGTGTTTGTTTAGTCATGAATTCTCCACAGGTTTCATTGCACAATAATACAATTTGGTTGTTCCACTTCTAAATTATCAATGTTGATAATTTGATATTCATGAAAAATAGACTTGATTAAATTATTAATCGAGACTGTGAAATACTAACTTCATAGTCTTGATATTCAGCAATTGAATAGATGACTACTAACAGAGCACAACATGAGAAATTATGGATTAATGTTGGTCACATTTTTCCAAATATGATAAGGAACTCGTAATATGAGGTGTGATTCCCGGAATGGCCTTGTATTATTGTGAATATGGTGAGTCAGGCAGAACCATGTGATTGTGCATGTTTGGACATGTCTATGCTATTGCCTTGAATAATATCAAAACAATCAAGCCAGTAATTGACAAGCTCTGATTAGCACATGTTCTGCTGCTTCAGTAGAAAACTGAGTAAACCAAATTTAGAAAAGTACATTAACATGAAATTTTGTGCAAAGTTAGAGAAAAGTGCAACTGAAACTCTAGAACATGTTAACAGTGGTTTCTAGTAACTGATGCCATGAATAAAAAAAGTCTAGGGCACAAAAGGTTTGAAAAAGGAATGAAAAGATGTGAGAGAGGATAAAAGAATTGGGCAACCACACTCACTAAACAGTTAAAAATGTGGAAAGAAGCAATTAGTTCAGTCAGACAGACAATTAAGGGTATGGTTAATAGAAGAATTAAATTTAGATAGAGAAACTGTGAGGAATTAATAGCTAATTTGGGAATGAGAAAAATTTCTGCAAATATGGTACTGCAAAATTTTGAGTGAAAATCAAATGCAGTAGTGGCTTCATGTTTGTTCTCTCTCTCTTTCACAATTTGCTGTTTTTCATAGTTATTACTGATGATGAAACTTGGTACTTTCAGTATGACTCAGAAAGAAAACACCAAAACATACAATTGAAAACATTATCTTCAACAAGACTGAAAAATGTGTGAATGTCATGATTGCAGATCAAGACTGCATGTTTTGGCTGAAAGAGCACAGTTCACTTTAAATTCATTAAGCAGGAACAAAAAGTGAACCATCATTGTAATTTAGAAGTGCTGGCAAAGTTACATGAAGCCATTCATAAGAACACGCCTGAACCTTGATTGAAAAACTGGATCATCCATCATGACAATGCACCTGCACATGATGCTACAGCTGTCCATGAGTTTCTAGCTAAAAAGTCAATCATAAAATTGGATCTTCCTCTATACTCATCAAACTTCATCCTTTGTGACTTTTAGCTGTTCCCAAAACTGAATGATGCCATGAAAAGAAGCAGATTTCCTGACATCCAGTGTCATGTGGTGACAGTAATAAAAAGCATTCCAAAATACGAGTTCAGAAATGTTTTGAACAATGGCACTTAAGACAGCATAATCTAAGTGCATTCTTACACAAGGGGATTACTTCAAAGGTGAGAGTAGTCACTAAACTAACAGGCAAGCAAATATAGTTTATGCATATATTATTATTATTATTATTATTATTATTATTAGACACCTCTAGGGAGTCCAAAGACTCATCGAGGGAGGGATTCAATATGCATTCAAGAATTTGACATCACATCATGTGTATGTACTGTGGGAGTTTGGTGTGTATGAGTGTATGTATACAAATAGACAAATAGATATGAGCTGCAAAAGAAATTATTTTTATACAAAAATAGGACATAGCACGAGTAAAAAAAAAAGATGCTGATAATAAAGAGTAACTGCCCTTAGAAGTATTCGTTACAACCATTAGATTTCACAGCTCTTGTTTAATTCAATTATATCTTAATTCATGATGTGAGTATATTTCATCTATCAACAACATACAAACACAATTGAATTTCAGATGGATTTTCATAAAATATTAAACATTACTTACTACAGTGATCTCTCAATAATCTGATTTTCATACAAACAAAACCTTCAGCACTATCTTCAGCTAACTGTACTCTCAATGAATATCCAGCAAGCAAACTGATTTCCCAACAACTGAGGGATTACATTACTTTATTAAACTGAATGCATTTAATATAGCAAGTATGCATGCATAAAGTTATATAAATATATAAGCATTTTTGTGAAATTTTCAAATCAAAATTCAACATACCAGTTGCTCATGTATAATTAACCATCCAGATAATGACTGTCCCAATGCTGCAATACTGATCATTGGTAAATAACCTCTTATTTGTTTAAAAAGATGTGTGATATTAAAACTGGATAAATGTTTTCGATATGGGTTCATACTAAACACACAGACAGGGTTCAATGTAGCAACATGAATCAGAGAATCTTCAGAATTTTTACCTATATAATAAAATGCATTAAAAGAAATACAACATATTTTAATATATCAAAAGACAACAGAATTATAATTTTCTAGAGAATGATAGTGCAATTATCATATCATTACTAGTTTGCTATCAATAACATTCTATCAAATTGAACTATTATGTGTCAAGTCTCTGATTTAATAAGCATGCTTATTTTGACAACAGAATTATAATTTTCTAGAGAATGATAGTGCAATTATCATATCATTACTAGTTTGCTATCAATAACATTCTATCAAATTGAACTATTATGTGTCAAGTCTCTGATTTAATAAGCATGCTTATTTTGCGATCAACGGAAGTACTCCTAACTGCATCAATTAATCTATATTTCATTCATATCAATTTCTGTTTCAAACTTCAGTTTTGATAACCATTCATCTTTCATTCTGATTAAGTGACCATATCACCTTAGACTAGGTCTGCTTAGTAATTCTTGAATATTAATAATGCTATATTATTTTCCAATATCGTCATCATCTTTAACATGATTCTGCAATGATGCATCTGTTCAATCTCTTAATTTTCTTTGTAACTCTTATACACATGATATCTTTGGTCAAGTATTTGATTTCTAACCCAAGCCCATATATGCTAAAATTAGTTTGAATATGACACTGTATCCATAAAAAATCTTAACTGCTTTGACTGAATGGAATGTATGTTTACAGCAGTTAAACTGTATCAATTATCCAACTGTATCCATATCCATAGTGTTTCAAGCTGATTTTTTTCTTTGTTCCATAACAAAGAAAGAGTGTGGTTAGCAGGGGTGTTAGAACTAGGTTTTTTACTTGGAGAGTGGTGAATGAGTGGAATAAGCTGCCAGAGTATGTTGTGGGTGCTATGACTGTGAATGAGTTCAAGGCGAGGTATGATAGATACTGTGTGAATGTCAAATAGCTGCTCTTGACATGATGTTAGGGCCTCCCTCGATGAGTCTGTCGACTCCTTGGAGTTGCCCAAGATAATAATAAATAATAATAATAATAAAAATAAAAAAAATGATCTCTCAAATGTTCAGTGCATTGGGAAATCAACTTTCTGGTCAGCTAACTAAATTGTATAGTTACAGAGTGCTGTTCTAAATATCAGATAAGTTAACACCAAGGATTGATGAACTGAAGGTTGGTTACTTGAGGATCAAATAACTGAGAGATTGATGTATATTAATACAAGTGTAGCAAGATGTCTCACATCACAAAATAAATTATACTTCACAAGAAATTATATTGTTCTCATACTTCCCAAGCACAGGTGAACAAAAGTTAGTATGTGAAGTATCTTCACAATTAGGCTATTTGTATATAAAGATAGTTAACTTCACATCAAACTTTTTTCATCATTTATCACTACTGCATTCAAATCAAACATCAAACAGAAATCTTAACAGCCGATAACTTCAGACAACCTGTGAACACTTTTAGTGCATTAAATCAGTTATATTTCAATCTAAAAATCAGCCATGTGCAAGCGTCCGCTTTGCCTACCATGCGAAGCAAAGATGGTGCCAAAAAGCCAATGACAAACAAGCACCCCGTGTCTTGCCAGTGTAGTGGCATCAATTGCCAACAAACCCACAAAGTGCCACAGCTGTAAAAATAATGTTAGTGATAAAAAAAAAGGGTATAATGTGCAAGTTCTGTTGCCATTGGTTACTAACTGATGATCAGCGCAGCAACACAAGTTCACCCTTCCCCGCAAATGAACTCTGTGACCTAATTGCATCAACAGTGCATGACTCGATGGAGGCCAAAAACAAAAAATTCAATGTCATGATTTTGAACTTTCCAAAGGAAAACGGAAAAGCACTAAAAGAAGGAAGACCATCAAATTAGCAGAATAATGTAACATCAATTCTAAAAATATTGTTAGGTGCCACAGTTTCAGACCCATAAATAAAAGAAAGGACCAAATGAACTTTCCAAGAATAGTAAAAGTGACTTGCGACATGCTGACAAGCACATCAAAACTAATAACAGCAACTGACAACAAGTTCAAAGACACTTGTCCCCAATCACACATGCATGCTCGATTAGACCTAACATTTGCACAAAGGAAACAAGGATGCCAGCTTCGAAGAGAACTTGAAGAAAAATGTCAAGATGGTGACAATAATTGGATCATCGATTACAGACAAGTTAAACTGGTGCAAAAATCAAGTGATGCCACTAGCAGCCACCATGGAGACCAGTGTGCAGGTACTGCATAGGAAACATGCAAGACATGACCTTTGTGGTCAAACATATGATTCGCAAAACCCTACATATCCACTTCATCGACATCTGTGGCCTAAACTCCAACCTTAATAGTATCCACTACCATCTTCAGTCTACCAAACCCCACCGTAATTTTTCTAGCAGAAACTCAAATCTCACCTCCACCCCTGCACTATTTATCTCAACTTTCCAAACTACACACTCTTTAACTCCTTTCGACCCAAAGGTGGTATCTGCGTATACATCTGCTCTGACATACCCTGCAGAGAGCACCCAACCTAGAATCACCCAACTTTGACCTTCTTTGGTTGAAAATATCCCTTCCCCACTCAGTCAAATTCATTTGCTGCCTCTATCGCTCCCCCAATGCAACCAACCACTCTGAGCTGTTTAATTTCCTCTCCCTAAAAATAGATTTTCTCCAGTCACACTTTCTTAACAGCGAAATCATCCTCCTAGGAGATTTTAATGTCCACAACACCAACCGGCTTTCCTCATCCAGCCATACAGATCTTGTAAGCAGAGATGCTGAAACATTTGCCATAACTAATGACCTTACAGAACTTGTTCAGATGCCAACCAGAATACCTGATAGCCCACACCACTCTCCGAACACCCTAGATCTCTTCCTCACCAATGACCCTTCCAAATACACAGCGAATGTAGTGTCCCCCCCCCGAGGCAATTCTGACCACAATCTAGTACTCATCTCCTCACCCCCATGCAACAATGCTTACACAGCCACTCCCATACAAGAGTAGTTTGGCATTATAACAGTGCCAAGTGGAACAGCCTCTGTTTCCATGGTTGGACTATTGCTTCTGACCTTCCAACCCAAACATATGCACCGAACTTATAACCAAAGTAATCCTCACTGGCATGGAAACATACATTTCCCACAGTACTCTGACCAGCCATTCCCTAACTAAACCCTGTTTATATTTTTATATAAACAGGGTTTAGTTAGGGAAAAATAGGTTTATAAAATATACACTAATATATTTTGTTTATATATTAGTGTATATTTTTTCCAAAAGATACACTAAGGCTGTTCAAATGAAAAACCAAACATACCCTACCTGACTCAAATGAAGAATTCCATCCTCCTTTAGAGCTCATACCCAAGTCCGAAAAAAATGCAAAAAAACAATCAATGCATCCAAAACAGAGTTCAAAAGAGCAAAAAGCAGAAAATTAGAAGCCTGTCCAAACGGCAGCCAAGCCTTTGGTGTCTCCCCAAAGCAATCAGTCAAAACTTCTGCCCAACACTATTCCCACCCTTATCATACCCAGATGGCTCTATTGCATCATCACCTATAGAAAAGGCCAATCTCCTGGCCTCACACTTTGCTTCCAATGCATGCATAATTGACAATGATAAATGTTCCCCAACCATTCTAAATGCCCAACATACAATCCCCACCATATCCTTTTGCCAGAAAGAGATCAGTAAAATACTGTCCAAATTAGACACAAAAAAGTCTCCTGGCCCTGATGGCATTCCTCCAATTGTCCTGAAGGTTTGTGCACCAGAACTGACTCCTGTCCTATGTCGCCTGAATATACTGTCTTACTCCACTGGTATCTATCCCACAGCCTGGAAATTGGCCTATATTCAACCCATTCCCAAGAAGGGCAATGAGTCAATGCCACCCAACTACCACCCCATCTCGCTCACTTCAGTTCTGTATAAAGTAATGGGAAAAAAATCATCAATTCCCAACTCCTACACTACCTTGAAGCTACCTGCCTAATAAATAACTGCCAGTATGGATTCCGTCGCTGTGGATCAACAGATCAACACATTTTTCCCATTCAGTAACTGATACCATGGGTCCAAAGATAGCATTCTCCTAAGTTGACCATAATTTCCAGCTTTGTAGTTCACAGCATGTAACCTGTTCTAATGGGAGCACCCATATAATTAGATACTTCCCAAGAAAGAATGGCATGATTACTATCACAAATGGGTGGTAAAATGGTCATATTCTTAACATTGACACCTTCTGACACTATGAACAAATCCAACACTCTTTGACCTCAAGTTACTTCTTTCAAATGCTGCTTTAGAAAGTTGTCTTTCAACAGTTCAATAAATTCTTCTTCATTCTTATCTTTTCTTCTTAGGTAGAAGAGATTTCTCTTCTACCTAATTGATGTTTGGATAATTAAAGTCACCCATAATGATCACTCATTTAGTACCCATAAGGCTAAATTGGCAATGCATTTCTTCATTCCCTGCAACTAAGCTGGCAGGTGTGCAGCAACACCTTACCATATTTCATTTTGTTAGCTTCCACTTCACACCAGATAGCTTCAAACTTGCTGCTATATAGGACATTGTTACCATCACTGTTTTCTTGCATTTCTACTCTAATTGGACTTAAGTTGTCTGATATCATTAGTAGTACTACCCCTCCTCTCCTATCTCTTCTGTCATTCCTAAAAATAGTATACCTGTTACACTCGATCCCAGTTACCATATCTGATTCTGATAGCCAGGTTTCACTAATGCCAACAATCTCAAACAACATCATATTCAATAAAGCAACGAACTCAACCCCTTTGTTTCTGATGCTCCTGGCATTTGTGTATAGACATAACAAATTACCACCTAGCCTATTCTTATAAAATTGGATATGCAGTCTGTTTGGCCTTGTAGAACTTTCTCTTTTCCCTCCCCAGACATACTTAAGGTGTAAATCTAAAGCACATTTTCCCCAACCCTTTGCCATTCATATCTTTGTCATGTTTGCATACCATAGCTGAACTTTCACACACATTTTCTTCATTCCTCTCTTAATGATCTAGTTTTCCTGACTCTCTGCATTAGATGTCTCGCCAATTAGTAAATTTTCCAGGCTTCTGATGGCAAATGAATTCAGGTGTAGGCTGTCCCTCTCATACAAATCTTTTCTGCCACATATGTAAAATCTCACATCTATTTCTTCTACAATGATGCAGAAGGAATGATGGAATTATATGATGGTTTATTCTGAACATATTTAAAGGAATGAATATTCTCTATGTGTGAGCATATATTATATCTCTAAATTCTATTAGTATGAAAGGAATGAGAGACACCTACCATGAGATATTGTCATATCCACAGGAATACTGTCCTCCTCAAGTGGCAATGACCAAAAAAATTTCTGTTCGGTAAAATCTGGAACTCTGGCATCGAATTTTTCTAAATCATGAGCTCTCTCTCGTAACTGACTGAATTCCTATTAAAAGATCAGTAGAAAAACATCTGTTCAACAATGAATCGATATAATATCACACACACACACACACACACACACACACACACACACGGTATTTCAAATTAAAGTAATCCTATTCAGAGCAAATATGTAGAGAACAAGCAGAAGAAATATCCTCAAACTTGGTGGGTAACCTAACCAGATCATAGTGAAGAGATTTTGGCAATAAAAAAATAAAAAAAATTAGTTAAAAAATTACTTATGTGGGAAATATGGTGCTGTGAGTGAGAAAAGGTAGTGAATTTTGCATATCACATAAGCCATAAGGCAGTCAAACAAGAAAGAGAGCATAAATCGGAAATTCCAGAAATGATTGAAGATGTTGCAAATGCAGTTGTTGAGCAGTCAAATGAGAATGCTGTAGGTTCATGCAGTAAATGTACTGTAGTAAAACAATTAGATTTGCCATATACAGTCATATGTGTAAAGTGTTGCAATGCTATCTGTATAAACTCAGCCACAGTCAACAGTTACAGATGGGAGATGCCAGTGTTGTCTTTTAGCATGTCAGCTGTATGTGATATAATTTTTGTATCACATTATTTTATGAAATGAGAGAAATAAACATAATCCAATAACTTAGTTTGTCACCGACTCCAAATCATTTTAGAAAGGCATACCATCCACTTCACATTAATGTAATTTTCTCCCACTCACAGTGCCATATTTCCCGTTCTGTCATTTCTGATTTTTTTTTTTTTTTTTTTTTTTTTTTTTTTTTGTCAAAATCTCTTCCCCTCCACGATCTGTTTATGGTACCCACTAAATTTGAGGGTATATTGTTTACTGGTTCTCTCTACAGATGCTCTGAATAGGAGTACTTTAATATGAAATATCTGTACATCTAATTTTCCTTTTAATATGTTTATACTCAATGACATATCACAGCCAACATGGGTTCATAAAAACCAGATTAATACTAGGATAGAGCTGCTAATCCTAACTGCATCACAGCTTACAATGCCTATCAACTCTATCTGTTCACAATATTTTGTTGACCTCTTACTAGTTAGCATATTCCGAGGGTCAAAAACCATAGTTTCTAGCAGGAAAACTTGAACACTTCAGCATGAAACCAACTAACTCACCTTCAGTCGAAAAGTCTTTAATTTAAGGTATCTTATGTCCTAGATGAGATTATTCTAGGTGCATGTCACTACTATCAGATGTACATATATATATAAAATATATCTGTGATATATGCACTGGTTTAAGAAATGTTATTCTTATTTTACTATAACATAGGCAAACAATATATATTTGCACATGGAATATTTCCATAACTTCCTTATTTTTTGTTAACATTGTCTATACAATATCTACAAATATTCATCCTATTAAAACACTGTAGTTATCCTCTGAGTTGTACTTAGAATTTCTGAAATGTGACCTTTCATCTTTCAATTTCTATATACCACAATTCCAAGATCGCTAGTCTTTGGTTTCCTCTAGCCAATGTAATATGACATTTGGAAATCTAATCATGCCAAACTGCATAACTTTACTCCTTACCGACATTGAATTGACAGCAATTATCATTTGCTCACTGTTCCAGTTAGTTCAAGCTGGAACAGCAAAGTAAATAATATAGGTATATTAAATACTGATATACAGTACTTGTAGAAAAATTTGAATAAATGATTCTATAAGTAGTATATCAGTAGCATCCTGACTGCCCTGCCTATCTTTGCATCAACAAAGAATTAAACATCTCCTATCAGGTCCTTTCAAATATCATTAACGTACAGATTGAACAACAACAATGGTCCAAGGACTTCCCAGTGTATATGGCTGGAATAACATTCTGATACCTGTCCATCAGTCACTCATCTATCCAAGTCAAGAGTTTATATTCCAATCCGATATTCTCCAGTTTATCCAACAGCCTATCATGAAGGTATTCTATGAAATGCCTTAGCAAAGTTCAAAAGTATCATAATGTATCCATTCCCTTTATGCAACTCAGCCATAACATTATTATAAAATATAAACAAATCGCTAAAACATGACCTTCCTTTAGTAAACTCACGATTTTCTCTGCAAAGTATAACTTGACTATCAAACACATTTCTGTATGCATGTGCTTACCAGCTTCTCTAAAATATTCACAACCACCACTTCAGAAATAGGTAGGTAGATAGTCAGACATCAGTATCTGCACCACATACTTTGTACAACAGAACTAATATATTTCTTCTATTCCTGTGGGATGGATCGTTCATCAGTTGTGACTCAAGTTATGCAAATATGTCTAAGGCCTAGCCAATTCAGTCTAACATTTCTTTAGAATATGTGCTGATATTCCATTTGTTCCTATTGCTGAATTCTCATCCAGGTTATGCAACAGCTCTTGAACCTCATTCTCATGCACCTCTATCTCATCATCTAATGTAGTAGTAGAACTGTGTTACATACACCTGGTTGATTTATCTTAGCAAAGTGAGAACTCATTAACTTAACAATCTCATCAGCTTATTCTTACACATTAATTTTTTTCTTTTACTTGTAGCATAATGATACTATTCTTTCAGGTTATCTTTAACTTGCACAGTCAATTTCTTTTCATACTCTGAATTAGCCCTCCATATAATACTCATAATTTTTCTGGCCTGCACTTTATATATTTCACAACTTCTCTCAGTCTTATGTTTTCTTTCTGTGTAATCTTCTTCTTATGGATCTCTTGCTTGATAAGGTTGCACATCTATTTCACTCATACTCTATTTGTTCTTCGGACTCTAGGGACACTACTTCATTTAAGCAATTTGAAACTTTCCCATGCATTGTTGATATAATTTCCATTCACCATGGGGTAAAGACCAAAAGATATGACTGATCAATTTTATGTAGTGTCATTGACAGGAAGAAAAATAATCTAAGTAATCACCAATATCGATAGGTTTGCAGTACACTTCACTGTTAATATGATAACTAGATCTCATTAAGGTTAGATTTAATAAGTTTATGAATTTATCTTCCTCGTATTCATTAGAGAAATGCAGTCTGCAGCAATTACTTACTTTTTTCTTCCTATCACCCATATAATATAAAAAAATCTTCAACCATTACTGAGTTCATATTTCTTAAAAACATTTTCTATCCTTGACAATATCCACAGCAGCTAATGGACTATTGGACTATGCCATACATACATTGTCCAAAACCATGTACCCTTCTCTCTCCCCCCAAATAGGCACAAAATATCGAAAGGTTTTAAAATTTCCATATATTAATATCTATAAAGCTATCAAACCTATCTTCAAATATGCAGATTATAAAATTGTTTTCACCACTATTAATAAACTATGAAACTTATTAAAATAAAACCTAAAACATCACCTAATATACTATTATGTCATTAAGTGATTTGCAAATTTTATCAACCAGGTTACAATACCTCCAATATCAGATCCACCATTTGTTCTTTAAAGTCACACGTAGCTGAACATTACTGTGATTGTAATATCCTTGTACCTGACTACATACATCCCCACAACACACAAAGAAAAAGTCCAAACAAAAGCACACTAACAAGATAAACAAAAATCCCACCACTGAAATATGTGTGTGTGTGTGTGTGTGTGTGTGTGTGTGTGATATTCTTATCACATATACTAAGAGCGTATCTTAGTATATGTGATACTAAGATACTCTCCTGAAATTGATAAGATCATCATTATTGATTTCCAAGAAAACAAAAGCAAATTACATTGCTCAGAATGTCTTGCCATAAAACCTGACCAATTTGCTATAAACACCAAAGTCCCTATCTAATCTTATCTTCATAGCAATTAAATAAGATAAATTACTAACAAGTAGTCGCATCTAAGTAACACGTGGACCCTGCATAGGAAGCGGGAATAACGCGAAGAAGAAGAAGAAGACTATTCCTTAATCTCAAACCAACCAACAGCCACTTAACATACTTATGTCATGATCCATGCAGCCAACTCATAATGAGTTTTCACCTTCCACTATCTGATAAGGATTTCTCTGAGACAGCCAGCACTGTCATTCATAATGTTGGCTTGTTTTATTATCAATGTCCTGTTTTTCTTCTTTTTTTCCATAATTCAGATTTTTGATTTTTTTTGTTATATATATATATGTGTGTTTCATTTCTGCCATTTCAGTATAGGCATGGATGTTTGTGATTGTCTTACCTTGTGTACTGCTATAACCTTTGATATGGCACAGTATGACCTTTGCTGTCCTTGCACCATTAAAGCCATAAAGCATCATCATTCTTTTATTTATAAGCTCAGCTAGCTGTACTTCTCTTACAATAATCATGTCTATGTATGTGTGTGCATATATATGGTGTATGTCATCTTCTAAGTCTTTTTTTATAGCCATTTTTGGTTATAGGACTCCCTTTTCCACATTTCTCTGTTGAAGGCTTCCTGATGCCAATATTCTCCATCATCTCCACTAGGTCACTGTTCGATCATCTCTCTGGTCATCCTATTTGTCTTCCTTCATATGAATGCCACCAGGTGATTGTCTTTGGGTGATCATCTATCACTTTTCATCTGTGCAATATGTCCTGCCCATCTTCATTTTAATTTTTAAATTTCTTTCCCTATAACCAACAATTTTGTTTTTTTTTTCCTTATAACTTCATTCTTATTTTGTCTCGTAATCTGATGTTTGGCATGGCTCTCTCCATTCTATGCTAAATTTTCCTCATGTTGTCCAGAATTTCCTTTTAATGACCATATCTCTGATTCATATGACATAACTGGGATGATACACTGACTGAAACATTTGACTCCATTTTCCAGTTTTATTTTACTAAACAGGAATTTTTTTCAGTTTACCAAAAGCTGTCTAACCTAGCTGAATTGTTCTTTTTATTTCTCCATACATGCGTCTTTTACTAATGTAAGAGTTCTAAGGTATACATATTTTAATACATGCTCTATTTTGTTATTTCTTATTGTTCATTCTTCTGTTATCTGGATTCCTTCAATGTTTGTCATTATTTTAGTTTTTTTGTAGTTTATGCATAATTCTACTTTATTTGATACTGTATTTAATTCATTCATCATTTCTTCTGATTCTCTTTGGTTGTTTGCTATTACTACAATATCATCAGCATATAGATGATTTAGTTTTTTACCATTCATATTAATCCATTTGTCCCTCCAATCCAGTTCACTCAGTACATATTCTAATATTGCATTGAATTATTTGAGTGAGATAGTATCTTCATGGCATACTCTATTTATATAGAAAGGGCTGCTATGTTCATGTTCATATATAAGGAAATTAGCAGTTACTTTTTCATATATTTTGTTCATTAGCTGTACATAATTTTGGCTTGCTCCATGTTTCTTTGTTGCTATTAGGACTACTTGGTATTTCAATCGAATCAGATGCTTTTTTTTAAACACATGTTTGCTGCCAACTACGAGTATACTCGTAATTGGTATATGAGTCTCACAAGCCAACTACAAATATACTCATATGTCGATTACCGAACTCCTGTGCCAAGAACGAGTTAACCCGTAGTTATAAGCACGTTAATTTGAACCCTTGGCTTGTGAAAAAAACAGAGAGCACGTCTGGGGGCTCAGTAGGAGGAAAATAATTTCAGTAAAAGTATAGTATATTGTTGATTAAACTGTGTATTTATTAATGCAAATAAAACAATTTTTTGAAGTTTTTCAACATATACATATATTTATATACGATGTATGATCATCTGAATCATCGCTAGAGTCGTCTGTAGGATTCTAATCATCTTCGGAATCGGAACGAAATAATTCATTCCATTCATCATCGCTCATATTAGTGTAAGCTTCTAATTCTTCATTAGTAAGCTTTCTTTTACTGGCTGGTGTAATTGAAGGTTTATATTTAGATAATTTTAAATAATTGTAAGACTAGAAGCAATAAACCTTATTGCACTGAATGCTGAACATCACTGACTCTGAACTCAAGTTACACAGTCATCAGCACATGTAAGACATAAGTGGGGGGGGGGGGGTGATATGAGATTACTCATAGTTGGCGTATGAAACAAAATTCTGTCTGATAAGCCAGCTACGAGATAACTCGTACTGACCTTGTAGAAGTGAAAGTGCTTACTGTGCAGTAACAAACTATTCCCAAGAAGCGTGGCAGTGAACATGTTAATAAAATATAAAACCCAAGTACAATGATAAGTTGTATTCTCTGCATTTTTCTCATAGTTGATTCAATGTCTACAGATGGTCAATTGCTAAACTCCTTTCTAAATCCAGTTTATTCATTAGGCTGAGCTTCACCTAATAATCTGGTGATTCTGCTATTTTTATAACAGATTATATGCTTGCTTGTGATGACAACAAGCTTATAGGTGTGTAATTTCCTATCTTTTCTTATTACCCTTTATGAACAAGAATATCACGATAATTATTCCAGCAATAATGATATTTTTTGGTTCTGTTAATATTTCTCCTGCTGCTTTCATCATTTCTATCAAAAGTCCATCTTCTCCCTGGCATTTCATTATTTTTCATATCTTTCATTGCTTGTTCTATCTCAAAATTTTGTATTTCTGGAGTACTTTCTTCTTCTTTCTGTTCTTTTGGTTTCCATGTGATAGCATTTTCATTAATGATTGTGGTGTTATACAATTCCAATTCTGAAAAATATTGTCTAGACCTTTCTACTATGCTTTTTTTATCTCTTATATCTCAGCCATTTTCATCTTATAGTATTATTATTTCTTTTTTTTTTTATCTATTCTGATTTTGTTTCATAGAACTTACATATTTTTGTTGTTATCTATTGTTTCTTGTATAGTTTTATCTTCTCTTTTCATCTTCTTTAATAGTTTTTTCTGATTGTGTTATTTATTTTTATAAGTTTACTGTATTTCTTTTTCCTTCTCCAATTAAATGTCTTGTTTTCTCCAAAAGATTTTTTGTTTTCACTGAGAGGCTTTTATTTTTAGACTGCTTATCATTTGTAATCTTATGTGTACTTTCTATAATTGCATTAAGATTTTCCTGTATGTTATCCATTCTGTTTTCACTGATTTGTATAATTTTCTTTGTTTCTCTGTTTCTTTGATTGTATAATAATTTTTTTTGGCTACTAATGTATCATTATTTATCTTTACATATTCTGTTTTATTCTATTTATCCTTCTAAATTTTTTAATATATTGTTCTTTTCACTCTAATTATTCTGGGATCATTTCCTATGCCTAGTTGATTAATCACTGAAACATATTTAAATATTCTTAAATGAGACAAAATATAGTCCATTTCATTTCTTGTTTGTCCATTTGAACTAATCCACATCAGTATCTTTTCTTGTAAAACTTGTTCATAACATCCAACTGCTTTATAACCATAAAGTTTAACATCATATTTCCTCTTTAATTTCATTTTGCATTTTTTTCTCTTACACTTTTTAAGTTCATTTCTATTTTTCCCAGTTGTGCATTAAAATTTCCAAAGAATGGCATCCATAAAGAAACATATGTCGACAGCATGGAAGGCTTCTGTATGAAAGTCTAGCTCTGCTTTGGATTTTTTGCAGTGGATGCATTACGGAAATTGCTATTTGTATGCACCAAAAATGTAAAAGATTTGTGGACTGTTTGGGTAAACAAGAAGAAGGAAAGTATTAACATATGTGAAAAGTATCATGATAGAATAGAGCAACTAGAAGTGGGAGCAAACGTCTGGACTGCAGTAGAAGAACTTAGGCAGGAGTCAGTGAAAATGAAAAGCAAAATGAAACTGCAAGAGGATATTAAAGATCTAAAGGAGAGATTGGCTGATGATAATGAGAAGGAGGAAGTTAATATTATGAAGAAAGAGTCAAAAGATAGTCATATATCATTGTACAAGAATTCAATCATTAGAAGTGTGATTACTAATAAAGTGCACAAAACATGCTTTCCTGGTGGAACAATGAAGAAAATAACTGATGCAATGCAGAAGAGGCAAGACCAGGTGTCAAAATTAGTGATAGTCATGGACCAAAATGACTTAGTTGGGGGAAAAAAAGAATCTTGATAGAGACTTGAGGAAGTTGTTGCAGCAGGTAAAGAAGAATAGTATTGTTGGAAAAGTTGTAGGCATATTGCCCAGATATGACAACAGTGAATTGAGAAAGAGAGCAGAGATAATGAATAGTAAGATGGCCAAGTTATTTGAGGCAAAGGGGAGTGCAATTTGTAAATCCATTGAGCAAATTTGAAGGAAAGTTGGAATGGTTTAAAGTTGATGGATTGCATTTGAATGTGTTTATGGTTGGACAATTAGAACAGCTTTTGTTTTCTGAGAAGGCAGAGAGTCAAGAAGTTAAAGTAGTAAATGATCAATCTACTTGTGAAGTAGGATAGCACAACTAAATGGATTGTATGACAGAAGGAAGATGGATATGAGGTTGAAGATGTGATTGCAGCAGCACAAGATGATGGAATACATAAAAGTGAGGATAAGACAGGTAGGAATGGAAATCAGAGTCAGGATCAGGGAAACAGGACTGGTCAGACCAAAGAGAGGTGTGCTATAGCAGCTAGAATAGATAATGTTCGTGCTGGTAGAATGGCCTCAAACACACAGGGATTGTTATGTTTATTTGTTTGTACACAAATGTAAGGGTATTCGAAATAAGAGAGATGAGTTTGTTGCACTGATTGAGTCATTATGCTCAAAGATAATAAGTGAAATAAGTGAAACTAGTTGTGTGGGGAGGATGTGATGTTGGGAATAGAAATAGAAGGATATATACCTTTCTAGAAAGATAGAAATGTGAAAAGAGGAAGGGGAGAGTGCTGTTAATGATTGCAGAGAAATTGTGTCCACAAAGTGTGAAAGCTGATAGTGCATGAACAGATTTTGAATCTGTATGGTGTGAAGTTGAAATACACAAGCTAGTATATCTTGGTGATAAGACACTGTTATAGGCCAGGGAATGCAGATAATACTGATGAAATATTTAGGCAAATTAGTTTAGCATGTAAAAGAAGGTAATCCTGATGGGAGACTTTAATTACAGGAATATAGAATGGAAGGAGGAGATAGTATATGGGAACAAGGAGAGTGAGTTTGTTGAATTTCTGAGAGATAAATATCCAACGCATGTGACCAAGGCAACTAGAGACTTTAATGTTTTGGGAATAGGTGATAACCTCACAAGATGTAATTGTTAATGAGGTGTTGACATTGCCACTAGTTGGTGACAGTGATCATGAGGTACTTGTTTGGGAAGGGATGAAATAAGGAAAGGTTACAGCCAAAAATGCATATATGTGGAAGTATAAAGCGAGTGATTATATCAAGCTCTGTAGTCAATTAGCATCAGTATGTTGGGTAGATGAGCTCAGTGGAAAAGATGTTGACAATGCATGGAAACTCACAAGACAGTATCTGACAAAAGCAATGTATAACTATATACCAAGGCTTAATTGAGTAAATAGAGTAGGAGTAAATGGATGAACAGTAAAATCAAACAATCTGTGCTGGAAAAGAAAATGCTATGGAGAAGGTACAAGACAAATGGTGGTGACTGGATCCATGAAGAGTATAAAGTGAATAGAAGATATAAAGGACAGAAGCTTCAAATTATAGATAAGTCTGTATAACTGCAGTTATGGTCAAGGTGTTGCAGAGCTGTTTGTTGATGATGCAAAGTTGGGAAGAATTATAAGTAGTATTGCTGATGTTAATTCCCTTCAGGAAGATTTGAGTAGACCTTTTACTTGGACAAAGGAGTGGGGTTGTAGTTTTAATATCAATAAGTGCAAGGTGTTGCATTTTGGAGTGCAGAAATATAAGGCTATATACTATATCAATGGTGCTGTGGATGAGGATGAAAGGAAGTGGATGAAATTAGAGATTTGGATGTGATGGTTGACAGTACACTGAAGTTTAGAGGGCATATTGCTAGTGTTGCAAAGACTGCATATCATAGTGCTGCTATGATAAGGAGTACTCTAACATGTAGGAATAAGGAAGTGGTTGTACTACTGTATAAAGCTCTGGTCAGACCACACTTGGACTACTGAGCACAAATCTGGTCAACTGGTTTTCGGCATGATGTGGAGACATCGAAGAGGGTCCAGAGGCAAGTGACGAAGACCATATCAGGACTTTGGAATGCTGGCTGTGGAGAGATGTTGAAAAATTGTGGATTGCAGTTTGGTAGATAGGAAGAAAAGAAGTGATTATGATAAAGACATTTAAGTTAGTGACAGGATTTTATCAGATCCAGATGAGATTATAAAAAGAGTAGAGGGCGAGAGGGGAAAAACCAGAGATCATCCCTGGAAGTTTGTGGTGAAGAGGTGTGTGTGAGGAGTAGATTTTTTACATGGAGAATTGTCAGTGAATGGAATGCATTACCAGAATCTGTTGTTAATGCAAGGAGTGTTTAGGATTTTAAGATTCAATATGATAAATATGTTGTCAATTGAATGAACCTTCAACTATGAGTCTGCCGATTCCATGGAGGGTGTAATAATAACAACACTACTGTGTAGGCTGTAGGATCCTGTTATATTATATTGGACATAGAATTTTTGAACTTCTTCATCTTTTATATTATTTCATATTTAGGTAGCCAATTTGCTTTCCTTTTGTTTATAAGGAAACATATATCTCTGTCGTGTGTGCATGATTTTTCTGTCCCCATCATGGAATTAGATCAACTTCTAGTCTCATGCTATTTCTCTCTTGGTCATCCAACTCATTTTTTTCTGCTTGGTTATATAGAGAATGTAAAATTTCTTTATTTGTTCTGTGGTCACACATGGTATACCCAAGTTTTTCTGAGGAATTTAGTAGCTGTAGTTCATATTTTGTTTAGTTAATTAGAAAAATATTTTTTTTTCTGCATAACACATGCAAAGTTCTCACTGTTCATGCTCTTCTCATTACCATTATCATGAAATTCTTGATATGTACCCTCAAGGGATGTACAGGATACTACAAAAGTACATGATAAGTTTACATTATTACTAACATTCTTTCAACAAATTTTTAACAAATAACATTCTAATTTAGAGGAAATTTTTCAGTAAGAAGTCAGTAGTAGTGTAAACCTATCATTCGGTACTAACCACATCTTGTGCACTCTTTGAGAATATATCATGAATTTGATGATGATGATGGAAATGAGCATGAGACATGCAAATTACTCAGTGTTCACTCTCTTTTCATGACCATTATCATAAAATTCTTGATATGTACCTTCAGAATATACAGAATACTGCAATAGTACTACACGATAAGTTTACATTATTACTAACTTTCTCTCAACAAAATATTAATAAGTAACATTCTAATGTTACTTATTGGAGGAAAATTATTAAACAATACATATGAATTTGACGATGATGGAAATGAGACATGAGTGAATAATGAGTAACTTACATGTGTTACTTAGTTATGTAACACAAAAATCTCACCTTTTTTTTGTTTTTATTTCGGTAGCACCAATTATGTCAGCTTTCGGCCATTTCTACTTCTTTTTTTGTTTATGCTTCTTATGCTGATGACGATTTGGAATTTGTTTCGATAGTTGACTTTTCAACCATTGGCTCTGGTTCTCTGACAAAAACAGTAGGGGGAAGAAGGGCAGGCTTGTTTAACTGGGTGATGTCCCAGCTATAATGAAATTCCATCATGTTGCACTATCATTTTGTTTTGGTTTAAGCCAATAAGAAAACAAATTTGGTCAGCTAAATCCCAAATTGTCCCCTTCGCCCTCCTTGTTTTCAGTTCAGTATCCAGAAGGGTTAAAAAGGTTATGTGAAGGTATCATCCTAGTTATCTTACTTAAGCAACAATTTCTTCATATGAAATTTACACAAATCCATTTGTAATTTTGTTAAAATAACAGATATGCAGTTTTACATTGTGAAAAAAATAACCAGATATGTTTTCTATGTTTCTGAGTATAAATAAATAAAAATGGAAGAAAAAGAAACACAACAAGATGAAAATTCTATGACTAAATATAGAATATCCAGAATATATTACTAATTATATGAAGAGCCAAAGTCTTCAAATCGGCGACATGAACTTATAAATCTTGAATATAGTTATAGAGCATATCCAATCTTTTTTTTTCATCTCTCTCTGTCCTCTGACAGAGATAGATGAAAGTCTTCCTCATGATCTGTTTCTCAATAATTACGATGTCATCTTCAAAAAGATGACAGCAGATTACTTCTTTCTCAATCCTCACTTACATCCCACTTATAGCAATGTGTGCTATATGTTGCTCCACCACTCATGTATAGACACAATAAAAATTCGGTTATCCTTAGCTTGTTTAGTTGGACCACTCTAAATAACTTAAGAATCAGTATAAAAATTCCATAGAGCATAGTTATTTTTAAATAACATATTGAAAAATACTTGCCTTAAGCTGGATACTATGTGAAGATATTTCACATCCTTTTGCTTCATGATAATTCAATTTCCAATGAGAAATTAAGGATGGATTTGAAAGAGAAATTCTTAGAAAAAAAAAAGAAAAAAGAAACTGGTATGAAAAGTTATAGTTTGAAATATTCTGTCCTCATAATAATAATAACTAAATACCATGATAAAAGTTAACGTGTATATGAAGGGGTATCCAAAAATAACTGAAATCTGAACTTGGCACGCAAGAGCGCACTTTTCTAGAGATGGATAATGCTGCTAGGCATTGTGAGTGTGCAGTTTTCTGTGCTAGGCTGACAAGTGGCATCATCCTGTGTGAACTAGTTCATTGTTCTGGCTGCTTTATTGTTAGTGCTTACAAGCAGGTTTGGCAATTTTGCAATGGCTGACCACAAGGAACAGAGAGTGAGTGTGTGTGTGTGTGTGTGTGTGTGTGTGTGTGTGTGTGTGTGTGTGTGTGTGTGTGTGTGTGTGTGTGTGTGTGTGTGTGTGTGTGTGTGTGTGTGAAATTTTGTTTTCTTTTGAGTAAAACTGCAGCTGAAATTATTGTTACGCTTCAGCAAGCATTTAAGAATGATGCTTTCGGTAAAACGCAGGTATACGAGTGGTTTTTCTCATCAAAAATCAAAAATAGCTGATCAAAAATAGCTGATCTTCGACAAGCAGAAATGCTGAAAACATTGAAAAGTTTTGCTAGGCAATCAACGAAGATCGTCGAAAGACCACTGAGCAAGTTTCTGAAGAGATGAATTTGTCATTAAGTTTGTGCCAGCAAATTTGTGCCTCATCTGCTCACAGAGGATTTAAAAAAGAAAAAAAAATCATGTGAATGTTTGCTGTGATTTGAAGGAGCAAGTTCTTAATGGCCAGAACTTTCTTTCCAAAGTTGTGATGAGGAATGAGTCTTGATGATATGGCTATGATCCAGAAACAAAAGAAGCATCAAATCAAAAAGAAGCATCAAAAAGAAGCATCAAGACAATGTTGGTTTTTTTATTGATGTGAATGGAATTGTACACAAAGAATTTGTTCCTTCTGGACAGACAGTAAACCAACATTTTTATTTCAACATTTTGAGAAGACTGAGTAATAATGTGGAATAGCAGAGATTGGTTGCTGTGCCATGACAATGTCCCAGTCCACACAAAAAACAACATGGCAGTTGTTCCCCACCTTCCCTACTTGCCAGATCTCTCTCTATGTGACTTTTTTTTTTATTCCCATGGATAAAGAAAACCATGAAATGGCAGTGATTCATTGATGTGGATGAAGTGAAAGAAGAGTTGCTGGAGGCCATAAACAGTATTTTAGTGAAACAGTTCTGAAACTGTTCAACTCTAGCTGAACAGTTCCAGAACCTAGTTGTTGGAATATGGAACTTAATATTAATATTAATATAAATAATTCTCGATTGTATTTTTGGGTAGCCCCCCTCATATAGGATAGTTTTTATCATACATATATATATGAATGTAGTTAGCAAATGTCACAAAATAAAGAAGAAATTTTTCCAGTTAGTAGTCCTTCCTTGATGCCAGTACAACCTACACTGGATTATATTCAATAAAAATCTATGTATATCATATATAAAAAGCTATAGCTTCCATTTGCAATACAATGGTATTTCATTTTTGTCCTAATCATTTTCTATAAGATCTTACAAAAGGTGCAGTATTAAAAAAAAAGGGAGGGGGGGAGTGCTGCTGATGATAGCAGGGGAATTATGTCTACATAAGGTAAACATGAAAGAGGGAAATGGTGACAATGGTTCAGAAGCAGCATGGGGTAATGTGGAAGTTGATGACAGGAAGACATATTTAGTTGGATGTTGCTATAGGCCTGAGAATGTGGAGGGTGGTGATGAAGAAATGTATAAACAACTTGATTTAGTAAACAAAGGAAGGGTAATTATTATGGATGATTTTAATTATGGTAATATAGATTAGAATGAAGAGATAGCATTTGTGAATAAAGAAAATGAATTTCTCAAGTTCTTGAGAGAGAGAGAGAGAGAGAGAGAGATAACTATCTCAGGCAGCAAGTAAAGGAAGGCATGCAAGGATCAAGAGTTTTAGATCTGATCATTTCATCAGAGGATGTAATTGTAAATGGGGTTTCACACCTTCCTCCATTTGGGAAAAGTGATCACCTGGGTTGTTCATATGCAGACTTCTGTGAGAAAAGGATATATATATGTGCAATTATAAGGTTGGCGATTATGACAAGCTTAGGACACAGCTATAGCATAGAAAGAGGAATTGAGCAGTAAGGAAATAAATGCTGCTTGAGAACTGACAAGGAAATACATAACAGCAATGTGTGAATATATTCCAAAGGCCAAATGGCTGAATAAGGTAGGTTTAAAATGGATGAATGAAGGACCTTAGGAATGAAATCTGGAAAAAGGCACTTTGTAGGCAGTACAAGATGAATAATGGTAATAAACAGTTACATGATGAATATAAAGAACAAGCCAGAAGAGTAACTCAGTAAGGACAAGAAAAGTGCAGTATCAGTAGAAATTGGCAAATCAGGAGAAAAAAAAAACCCTAGAGAGTTTTTCAGATATGTGCTAAGTAAAAAGAAGAATGATCATGATAAGATGATGTTAATGGATGAAAATAGTAGAATGATAACTGACAGAAAACATTGTTGAATATTCAGTGATCAATTAATAAGGGTGTTTCATTCTGATCATGGTGGAATCATACCCCAGTGATCAATTATATTTTTGAAATAAGTCTTAGTTGGCAGGAATCTCATATTGTAATTCTAAACTTGTTAATGAATAATATATTATTGCCATTATGGATCAAATACGCATCCTCGTACGCTTCGTATCCATCATATATTTCAATGTAATATCAAAGGTATTACAATTTTAATATGCACTTCGCATCCATGATAACCTTCACATCTATAGATGACTTGGCCGGTAGCGTGGTTAAATAGGAATAATTTTTCAAGATGGCATAATGATTTATTAAAGTAATATAAACTACACTAATCTGGTATATATGACAGCATAAATAAAATTCCAAGTTGATACTGAAGACCAAAGCATGAAATACTGTGAACAATATTACATATGATTACAAATGAATCTCCTCAATCTGTCTTCTTCAAAAAATCCCTGTCACAAAACTAGTGTGTAATCATTAGCCACATTCTCTATGTAACTCAGAATCATCTCACGTATGTAACATCATTTTTCGTTTATACCCTCAAATGGCACCAGATATGTGACAACTGAACACAATATTTCATAAAAAATAAAATTACATAATAACCACAGTATTGTGCAACCACAGATGTGAGACCCCTCAACACTTCTGCGCATGTCAGAAGGTGAATCCATTCCAGTAATAGGGTAATCAATGCATTTCTTGGGATGAGTGTTTATTATTATATGTCAGAAAATTAGCTTTTCTTTTATGGAAATTCTAGTTTTTAAAGTGCTCACTAATTTGCTTGTACAACAGTTGGAAAATTTATGTATAAAGCACATGATTTCATCCATTTAACGAATTCGTACTTTGCCTTATTCCTTTTTCCCCCTTCAACATGAATCGACTCTTCTTTGCACATTGCCAGCCGAGGGTCTCAGATCTGTGGTCAGACAGTAATAAATTTTAATGAAAGTACAGATATTTGATATTGAAAATAACAGCATATCATTATCATCATCATCAAATTCCTGATATGTCCCCTCAGGGGTGACAGTACCTCAGGATAATTATGACAGTACTAAATGAAAAAGTTACACCATTATTAACTTCCAATCAACAATTTTCCTCCAAATTAATCTGTTATCTGATTAATTTGGAGGAAAACTGTTGATTTTCCTCCAACACTCCAACATTATTAGATCTTATATTTCTGCCTTTTAAAGCACTTTTTACTGTATCAACCCATTTATGTCTTGGTCTTCCTCTGGGTCTTTTTCCTGCCAACCTGGCACAGGACAATTGTTTTGCTAATCTTTCCTCTCCCATTCTGTTTAAATGACCATACCAACTGAGATTAGCTCTACCAATAATACTGAATCACATTCCTGAATGCTAACAATGGCAGCTTCTAAGTATCCCCATTTTGATTGTAATAATGCCACTGATGCAATCTATACACTCCACTGATCTTTCTCAGAACTCTCATACCAGAGGTCTCAAGTCTTTGATTAGGAGTTTTATTTCTAACCCAGCTCTTAGATCCATAAGTTAAAATTGGTTTGAGCATTGTCTTGTTCAAGCAAATAAACAACAATTGGTTTACCAATTGTTGTTTATTTCTAGCTGCTGTGAGCTAGAAATTAATATTAATAAACCATATTAAAACCATTTTTGATGGTTTCATAAAATGAGAATCTCCCAAACTTTTGGGTGAGAGAGAAAATCATTACAATTCAGGTTAGACCAATGTAAATGGGCTTCACAACTTTCTTTGAAAAGCTCTTCATATTTAAAACTGCTTCTTTGGAGAATATGAGCTTCATCCCAGTGGATACTTAGATGAAGCTCATAGTTTAGTGTTGATACTTTGCCAGACTAGACTTTTGAGATTTCATGTATTCAATGTAGTATTCTTGTTCATTAATTCTTTTTTTTCATAGAATGGCCCTGTCTTCCCAAGGTATGCAAATTACATTCACAAGGAATCTGGTAAACACCAGCTAAAGATAGAGATGACAGTTTGTCTTTTTTAGCTGGTAACAGCTGATAAATTTTGTTGATAGAAAAATATGTGGGAATAAGGTGATACCTCTTCAAATTTCTACCAATACGTTCAGATACCAGAAATATAATGGATTGGAATCCTGCAGTCTATTGAGGAATCCTTAGGTATTAGAACATAGGAGTTATTCCCACATATTTTCCTATCACAAAATTATTAATCTGTCACTAGCTACAAAAGACAACCTCTCTTCTGTGGCTACTATCTTTAGCTGCTGTTTAGCAGATTCCTTGTAAATGTAATTTGCATACTTTGAGAAAACAGGCGTTCTGTGGAAAAAAGAATTAATGAACATCAATGCTATGTTGAATACATGAAACCTCAAAAGTCTGTCTGGCACAGCATAGTAATGACACTAAACACAGTATTCACTTGAATGAAGCTCATATTCTCCATAGAAGCAGTTTTAAATATAAAAGCCTTTTCAAAGAAAGTTGTGAAACCCTCTTGCATTGGCCTAACCTGAATCAGAATGATTGTCTCTCTCTCACACAAAAGTTTGGGAGATTCTCATTTTATGTAAACAACAAAAATAGTTTTAATATTATTTTTGCATAGGCAAAGTGGATATTAAATCATGCATTATTTCATAGCTGAACTTAATAACTATGAAAATTTCGTAAGTTGATCAGAGAGCTTGTGGGAATGCATTCCTCGCTATTCCCAAGTTGCCTTAGTATAGACCACTTAAAAGACATGAGCGCTGCCCAAGCGTCCATATTTGTCTTTTATTAGTCCATTTGATAGCCAAAAGGCTTTAGTTGTGATGTAAATTTACATAGGCATAGTGGATATTAGATCCAGCATTATTTCAAAGCCAAACATAGAAGCTATGTAAGTTTCGTAAGTTAACCAGAGAGCTTGCAGGAACATTCCTCAGTATCCCCAAATTGCTTTAGTATGGACCACTTAAAAGACATGAGCACTGCCCAAATGTCCATATATTCACCTTTTATTAATCCATTTGATAAAGGTTTCACTAGCCTGACAGCTGTATCGAACTGATTGGCTCTCTTCAGAGATCAAGCGGAAAACTTAAGAGAGCAAGAACTCTCAGTACTAAGGAACTTTGCCTATGTAAATTTAGATTGCCAAACTGGAGCCTTTCTGCTCTTTATTTTAGTACTTGCTTTTATGCACCGACCGAGAGTTCGCCTACAGCAAATGCATTTCTCTGACATTTCAAGTTCCTTAGTACTGAGAGTTTTTGCTCTCTTAAGGTTTCTGCCTGATCTCTGAAGAGAACCAACCAGTTTGAAACAGCTGTCAGGCCAGTGAAACCTTTATCAAATGGACTAATAAAAGGTGAATATATGGATACTTAGGTAGCGCTCATGTCTTTATTAAGGCATGAAGTCCATATTAAGGCAACTCGGGGATACTGAGGAATGCATTCCCATAAGCTCTCCGGTCAACTTATTAAACTTATAGTTTCTATATTCAGCTTTAAAATAATGTTTGATCTAATATCCACTTTGTCTATGTAAATTTACATCCCCAAACTAAGTCTTCTGGCTTGTTGTGTCGGAAATAACTGGCCCACTATCAGTCAGCCATTTGTTTCAGACCCAACATGAGAAAATAGTGAATTACGATAAAAACATGCATATATGCTCAAGAGCAAGGGTAAAGAAGTAATAAATAAATTGTAATCAAAAGATATATCAACTTAATTTATAATATTGTTGTAAAGTAGTCCAAATTCTGTTTTAGAATCATGCTCAATATAAGGAAAATTATGTTAAACAATTCAGAATTATGTTAACCAATCAACAGAAGGTCAGATCATAGGTAATAGTCCACAGTGACACAGCAGAAAACCCGCATAGTCATCCGGTAACCCCCTGCCATAACAGTTCCATTAAGAGAGGCGTCGAGAAAAGGATATGACATCATTGGTACCTGACGTATCAGAGATAGCTAAGTGAGTGACGAAGGCAGAGAGAGAGAGAGGTCACTCGTGGATGAGGTATAAGGAGCAGTGCGCACTTTAAACACTCTCTTGTTCCTGCATTTTTCCCGTGTTCCTGTTCAAAGGCCGTGAGGGCTGAGGAAGCTTGTCTCCGGTATCCAGCAACTTTCCACTTTGCTGTGGGACCCAATGTATACAAGCCGTCCGACAGAGCATCAGGAGACCAGCAGACAGAGCCATTGGTGAATCTGCTGCCAATCTGAGGATAGCGAAGGGGATCCTTCGAGAAGAAAGGAAAGAGATAGACAGCAGAGCGACAAGGGAATCTTGCCATGTCTGAGGAAAACCCAGAACTGAAGCTAAGGAACCACTTCACTAAGGAAAATAGCCGGTAAAGTGCATATCTTTTACCTTATATATATATATCAAGTATTGTAGAACCAGAGGAGATGAAAAGAAGGAGAACTTTAAGCACAGCCCTGCCCGACCCAACTAGGTGATCCGTTTTTGGACTAGTCGTCTGTGATGGAACCTTCCTGTGGTAGCTTAAACTTTTGTATAAGAGAGACACTATAGTAGGACAGTTATGAGATGATTCATTATATGTGATAAATGTGTGAAGGCACTGTTCTTTATATTAACCTTATAACTTGTATAAATTTTACAGCAAAGAGTATTTAACTAAAATAGTAATTGTTAAATTGAGTGAATATATCCTATGCATTTTGCTAACGTTGTATTGCCAGGAACTGCATAACCAATAGAGTATCACTTAATCTTAATGCAAAGTACAGAAATAAGACTGATTAACTGATGCTCTTGGAATATAATCATATGCGGCTGTATATTAAGAAATATGTGAGAGTAATTTTAACGCTTAGAATAATTGAGTGAGTTTATTGCAGTAGCATGAGTATTTGTGCATGAACTTGTTTTTCTATATTGTTATTACATTGTTTCTGTATATGATTTTTAGTTCAATTAAAATGTATTCTTTTAAATCAAAGCTAGTGAGTTCTGTTGTTTGAGACTGAATTACCACTTAGAAAAGTTCAGACCTGTGTAAGTGGGGGACATTTTATGCAAGGTAGAGAGGGGAGCCACGACTGCACACCACGTGATCCCTATGCTCAATTAAATTGTCAAGAAAATTAGTAGAGTAAACTTTTGTATCAGAAACTAGTTGCTGGCTGGCGCAGTCAATATAATTTGGCAGGAACTGAATTCTGGTACATGTAACCTAAGATATAAAACTAAAGTAGAGTATAGTAAGAAAGAAAAAAATAGAACCAAGATAGAAAAAGGGATAAATTATAAAATTAAAGAGAAAAGCAACGACATAACAGGCTCTTTATTTTACTAATTAATATAATTTATTAATATAAATTTCTAGCTCATGACAGTCAGTTTTAATTGTTAAACCAATTGCTGGATGTACCTTGTATTCCTGTTCTTTGATTTACTTATTTCTACACACTGATGATGTGCTGTTATTTTCAGTACAAAACTAATTAAATTAGAGCCCTGACAAATAGAGACAAGCTTTGGAAAAAAATGTTGTTGATTGAAAACTCGACATGAAATATTGTCTAATATTTAATAAACTTTAATGAATTAAAGTTTATTATTGTGGTTATCATGTGATTTCGTTGTTTATGATATAGCTATGCCACAGATACCTTTAAAGGTTAGACAATATTTCATGTCTAGTTTTCAATCAACAACATTTTTTCCATAGTCTGTCTCTTATTTGTCAGGTCTCTAATTTAATCAGTTTTAAATATGAACCATCTGTTTAGAGAGAAAGCACTGAGGCATTGTCCTAATTTAACTTGGAATAATGGTCTATCATTTAGCCAAACGTTTTTTGGGAAATTCTGATTCTTAGTAACTGTAATCATTATTTGTTTATGAAATACATAATATTTTAATCTTGTTATTTAGGTTTAATTAGTCAGCTGCCATCCTTCTGGTATGTAACACTTGTCATGAAATGTTAGCCAAATATATGTTCTTTCTGTTCTGAATTTACCTAAATTGTTATCATTGATGATGGATTAACAATGTTAGAAGTGCCTCTGAAATTAAAATTACAGAATCAAATTTTTCATGCAGGTAAGATTCTGATGAGTAACAGTTTCCAACATGTTCAAACAACTGCATGATATTTAAGCATATATACTAATGAAAAAGAACAATATACAGTAATCTATCATTCATCTGACCTTCAAAGCAACAATCCTTCAATTAACCAACTTTGCTATACCAATCAATTTCTGGTATGATGCCTTGTAACTGTACCTTCACTAACCCAACCCTTCAATTATCAGAACAGCAAATTGCCTTCCTACCATCGTTAGATACATTGTAGAATACTGTACATCAAAAATGTCCTGTGCAGAGTATCTTTGAGCATTGGAATATCCTGAATTTTCTGATTTCATTTTTGACTCTGGAGTAATTCAATCAAAAAGTTGCTACTGGAAGAAAAAGTCCACTTTTTTGTGATCATGATCAGGAATTATGTTCATGCATTGGCTACTACAGAGGCTGATAGACAAAAAGAGCTGCTGCTTTTACACATGCAAGCAATAGAGAATGACTGATGTCATCTATTGTCTTGTTGTTTTCTCTATATCCAGCCATTAGCCTGGTGATGGCATTAGAACTATAGGTTTATCTACAGATTAATATTAATCTGTTAATAGTTTAATATTAAAAAATATCTTCAAATAGCAGGTATGTCGAGGTTCTTGATGTTCAGTAATAACTAACATTTATTAACCTACCTGTTATCTGGACTCCTTAGGACCTCATGCAAGTCCCAATGCAATTCATGAATGCTATAATCAATTAATTTTACAAGGGTGGTCTGAGAAGTTCTCAGCCTCGACTATAGATGACAACACTATTGGGAAGATTTTTTTCCCCCTAAGTTGGTACATCTGTCATAAGCATCCATGTGAAATTGCAAGTCATTCTATCAAGTAGTTCATTTTATGAACTACTTGATAGAATGACTTGCAAAAATGACTTCATAGTGCTGTCTGAAGCAAAAGTGTTGTCTGTATCCCTTCAAATGGATAAAATTGAGTATTGTACAATTATAAAATTCTTTGTAAAAGAAGGTTTAATGCCAAAAGAAATTCATTTGAAGTTCATAAAAGTTTATGGGCACACTTCTCCTCCGTTTTCAACAATTAAGAAATGGGCTGCCGAGTTTAAACGTGGCCATACCAGCCTTGAAGATGATCCATGTGAAGGATGTCCAAAAAGTGTTACACCATCAAAAATCATTGATCAAGTGCACAATATGGTACTGGATGACCAGTAAGTCAAAGTGCATGAAAAAACTGCTGAGACTATAGGCATTTCAAAAGAACATGTAGGATATGTTTTGCATGAAGAATTGCAAATGAAAAAGCTTTGCACAAGATGGGTGCCATGTTTGCTCACAGCAGATCAAAAATGCACTCGCATGAAAATCTCTGAACAGTGCTTGGAGAGTTTTAACAAGAATAAAATTGATTTTGTGGGAACTCTTCTTCTCGATTTATTACTATGGATGAGACTTGGATTCACCATTACACACCAGAATCCAAACATCAGTCAAAACAGTGGTTTTTCAGCTGCCAAAGAAGACAAAGTCAGTTCCATCAACAAGAATGGTCATGGCATCGGTGTTTTGGGATGCTAAAGGCATTTTGTTTATTAATTATCTTGAAAAGGCTAAAACAATAACTGTGGAATATTATTCCAATCTTTTAACCAGGCTAAATGAAAAAATTCTTAAGAAAAGACCTGATTTGCAGAAGATAAAAATCATCTTTCATCAGGACAAGGAAAAATTAAAGGATCTGTACTATGAATTGTTGGATCATCCACTCTATTCCCCAGATTTGGCTCCCTCTGACTTCTGTCTCTTCCCAAAACTAAAACTCTTCCTCACTGGTCAGCGTTTTTCTTCAAATCAAGAGAAGACTACAGCTGTGGAGGAGTATTTTGCAGATCTTACTGAGAACCACTACAGGGACAGGATAATGGCGCTGCAGCATCACTGGAATAAATGTATTAGTCTTAAGGGAGATTATGTTGAAAAATAAAAATAATTTTGAAATTATAAATTTGTTTTTTAATTGTTAGGTCAATAACTTTTCAGACCATCCTCGTACATTACTATTAATACAACACAATCCTTAAAACTTTCGATAATGATCCTTCATTGTCTTTATCATTTCCTGGAATATGTTGACAAGACGATGAAGAGAATAATAAGATTTCATTATTACAGTCAGCTCTTGATATAGTGAACCCATAGAGATCATAAAAACAATTTGTTATAATGAAGATTTGTTAATCAAGTGAATTTCCTTTACAACAGCAGTTTAACAGAACTTTGGCAAGAACCTTTCAGTAATTTGTTAATGATTTTTGCTAGAGTGAGAAATGATTGCAGTTTTCTATGAACAATTTTCTTTCAAAGTAGTCTGTTATTTGGTATATTTCTAATCTGACAAGTCCATCCCTAAGACAGTCTTCTCTACATCAATCAGTTATATAAAAGTCATTCACAAGTCTTTTTTTCCCTCCCCAATTCAAATTGTTCTGCTAATCTTCCATTTCCCATTTTGTTTAAATGCTGTGCCACTTTAGACTGACTGCTTACAAATTCTTGAAAATTAATATCAACCCTCTTTCTTATATCTTCATTTTAAATATGGATTTGACAGTGATATCCCTTATGCACTGCTTAAATTCCCTCTGCACACTCATATGCAGTCACTCTAGTCTTTGATTAGATTACTTCTTTATTTCTATCATTCATATATTAAAACTGGTTCAAACACTGTCTTATATACTGCTAGTGAAGTTTTTTTGGACAGACTCTTTTAATATGATTAAAGTTGCTTCTCAGTGTAACAAATTTGTTGATTCTCCCATGTATTTCGATATCTAATTTGCTCTCTTTGCTAAATAATAATTCTACTATTTCAGGTCTAACCAAATTCTCACATCCAGAAGTTATTTGGATAACCTTCTGGGAAAATAACTGACGTAATTAAAATCTGCTAAAGTTTGGAAATCTCAATGCCTCAGCAGATTTCAGGATTTTTGTAAATATCATTTTCAATTTTACAATTAAGAATAGAAACCTCTTTTCCTGAAAGGTTATGCATTGTCTAGTGAAAGGTACCTTATAGACAAAACTGAAAGTACTGCTACAAGAAAACAGAATAATTTATAATGATGACAACATAAAAATTTACTAATTACCTTTTCCCAAGATCAACCTGTAAAGTCTGGTTAAAAAATGGTATACCATGCTTATGGAGTACAGATTTAAACACTTCTTGAGTTTCTTGGCTGTATGAATCAAAATCAAACACATTTTTTAGCACACTGGGAAGACCATCACCTGGATAACTCTGTCAAAAAGAAGTTTAAAAAAAATTAAAGTAAAGATAAATTATTATTATTATAATACAGAAAAACATATTTTCAGTACAGTATAAAAAGTTATACTAACATTAAACAGCAATATGAAAAAAGGACTTATATCATAATTTCATATTCTCCTTGTCTGGTTGATGCAGTATGATGAACATCCACTGAAGCAGCAAACTGTCAAAAAGTAACTTGGTCACTGTAACAAACTGTCAAAAAGGCCTGACCTAAGCCTCACAGAAGCAATTCCATTTTAAAGAAACTTCTTTGCAAGGTCCTGATTTTTTGTTTAATATTGTTACTCTCTTAATTTTGCTTAGTGTTTTAATCTCAGTGATTTCATAAATTTTCTTGATTTTTTGTAAGTGGTCTAACTACTCTTTTGTAGATTTTTATTTTTTGTTTCATATATTCTTAATCTTCCAGATGAGGCTGTTGAAACATTGAGATATTCTACTAGCTTTTACTGCTTGTTCTTGTACTTCATTTTGTGTGATGCCATTGTTATTCACTATTCCTAAATATTTTATCTTACTAATGTTAAATTATTTTCCCTCTGATTTCTAATTTACAACTTATGGGGTCTGTAGCAAGTGTCACGATCTTAGTTTTTTTCCTTGTTGAAATCTTCATTTTTGCAGATAACCATTTTCTGATAATAAGATATCATCATCATATCCATTTACTCTTATAGAGTCTTATTTTTGAGTTTTTAATTTGTATTCTACATTACTATGTTTTATTTTTTGATTTTATTATTTCATCCCTCACTACATTAAATAAGATGGGACTGAATGAGTCATCAAACTTTGGATTTCTTTGCATGGAGAGTGGTTGGTCAGCAGAATGCTTTACCTGGTATTGTAGTGAATACTGATACACTGAATGAGTAAAGCATAGTTTGATGAGCTTTATGTGTAAGAAAGAGTATTTGCCTCCTGTGATGAGTCTTTAGACTCCATAGAGGTCTGGCATTAATAATGGTAATAAATAAAATAAATACAAATATGATTCAGTATTCTAGTAATCAGTCCTCCAGTTATATTAAACTGTGTACTACTTGAAATCATTAATATATCTAATATACCTTCAAATTAAACATTAAAATTTAAAGTAACATTTCAAATTACACATCCAAGCAAATATGTAGTTTTAATATTAATAAGCTAAATTTTTTTTCAAATGTGGATTGTATCTGATTTGTGTGACAAGTTACAACTCTTGACAAAAGCCTCACAATAAGAGATGAAACACTGAGCAGTGATCAATAAACATTTGTTTTCTTTCACTAAGTTTTTTTTTACCTCTTCTTTACCTCCCCATAATATCCATTTAGGATATTATCCTAACTCCCCCACCCCCAATGCTTTTGCTGCTTTATAATGTCTTTAAAGGCTTTAATGTTTCCATTATAATAAATTTCAAACCTGTGAAACTTTTTTTAATTATTAAATGCATTTTTATTTATACAAATTATACAATATAATTAGAAACAAAAACTGTGAAATTTAAATTTCATAAAACAATTTAATGAGACAAATGAAACTATTTCTATTGGAAAGAGGTTAGTTTGGTGAAATCCAGTTTTATATTTGTTATTTTTAGCAGTAGATGAGGCTTCATGTCAAGAAGACAGTTTCATTTTCTTTTCTTCTTTGTAATGACTTCCACAAGTGTAGAAAACACAACTTTCCAAAGATGCAAACTAGGGAAGTTGTTTCACAACTTTTTCTGGCAAAATTAGATATTATTAAAATTTATTTGAAATGGCATTATTGTACATTGCCATATTTAGTTTTGAGAATGCTATCTGAGACCAGTTCAGTATGCGATTGTGCCTTTAATTAGACATAGTCCCAAATGGAGCCATGCTCAATTTTATGTTGATTCCACGCAAGAAAGGTCATAAGACATAACACTACAGTGTCATGTGTGGACAAGTGATTAAAGAGAAAAATGGAAAGAGTGTTGCCTGCTTATAAGTTTCTTAAAGAGTAGGAGGTTGTACTCAGTGGGAAAAACAGTATGGAGGAGATTGGTCCAAAGAATAGAGGTGGATAGAATGAAGGAAGCTGATGAGAAGCTAGTTCAGTGTGTTCAAAGCTGGGCAGTGCATGGATATTGACCAGTGGCTGCTCTAGTTCTTTCATGGTTAGACAAAAAGTGGAGGAATGGTAGCAGCCAATTCAGAGTAGCAATGCCCATGAAGGTACCTATAGAAAAGACAGTGCTGAAACAAGCACCTATGATAAAGTGAATGAAGGGAGTCTCTGAGGGAAGGATCATCTATTAAGTGGATTACCCTCTTCTGAATATCATCAAGAATTCTTAGAGCGGTCTTGGGTGCTTCATCCCAAAAGTGGAAACAGTACTCCAAAGTTGGATGGATCTGAGATTTATACAGTGTTAGGAGTTGAGAGGAAGAGAAGTAATGTTCAGAATGGAAAAGAACACCAAGCTTTTTAGAGGCTAAGGGGGCTATGTGAGTAATATGTTTATGCCAGGATAAAATTGGATTTGATAATCAATCCAAGAAAAGAAAGCTGATCTTGAAAGGAAGCCAGAACATTATCAAAAATGAGAGGGGATAAGGAAGGATTTTTCTAGTAGGTAATAAAATAATGCAAGCTTGACTTTCTTTGGCATCAAAATTTACTAAGTTATCTTTACTCCATTTCAGGATGTTGAGGAGGTCAGTGTTCAAGTCACTGGTTATGGAAGATCTTGAGGCATCTAGCATTAGGGTACTGCAGGGTTTATTAAATGATGAAGAGAAATGAAGAGTACTGTCATCAGTGAAGCTGTGAATAGGATTTGAAATTAGAGAAAAGAGGTCATTGATGTAAAGGAAGAGTGTGGATAAGAGTGTGGAGTACAGAACCCTGAGGCACTCCAGCATTGAGTTTTTTTTTCCAAATCTTTCCATGGCCTGAGTACCAAAGCAGGTGAGATTAGCTAGGAGGTCGGTTGTAGAGAATGGCAGAATCCATATTGGTGATCACCAATTAACTGACAAGTCTCCAAGTAATGAAGATGCTAATTGTTGATAACCTTCTCTGTCACTTCTGAAAGTCTTGAGGTGAGAGCAATGAGATGATAGTTAAATGACTGACTGACTTTTGTCTCCCTTTTTGGGTACAGGCTGAATGTAGGCTTGCTTCCATGCTGTTGGGTAGATGCAAGTTTATATAGATTATTCAGGATGGATGTCAATTCTGGAGCAATGGTCAGCAGCAACCAAATCCCCTACCTGTACATCTGTGTTGGTGGGCATGTTAGTATGAACACAACTGGAAGAATACCATCTGGACCAGGAGCCTTATTAGTATCAAGATTAATGAGGGTTTTTCTGATGTCCTTTTGGCAAAAGTTCAGAGGAAGCATGCAGTGAGAGGTTTGTGGAAGTACAGGAGGTAATTTTTCTTGGTCATCCAGGCAGGAGTTGGAGGAAAAAAATACTGATGCTAAGGGATCTTCCTTTTCCTTGAGTGAGGTTACCTTAGAGCCACCAGGATGCGAGAGAGGTGGCAACATGGAAGGGCAGAAGTTATAACCTAGCAAGGGACAAGAAAGCTTGATTACCAGTTGAGCAGGAAGCAAGTTTATTGTATTTCATTCTTACAAGTCTGGTTTGGAATCGTTGATAACTTTTTTACACATTTCTAGCTGTTGTGTAAGCTGAATGAGAAGCTGGAGTTTTAAGCCAGTGAACATAAACTGCATTTTTATTATGGATGGTATAGGCACATTTTTTTTTGAGAACCAGGACTTGGATAGATATCAAGAGTTTGCAGTGAAGTGGGGAATGAAGGCTCTTATTTCAGCAAGGATTATTTCAGCACAGGTGTTTTGATGATGAGTGCAAAAGCAGTAATCTGACCATGGAAAAGCAGCATTAAAATTCTAAAATTCATAAAAATTCAGATAAAATAAATAGAATACTAGAAATACAACCTCAAAGTCACGTTTAAACCTCCTGCAAAATTAAAAACCTTACTCAACTCATCCAAAGACCCACTCCCTCCACTGGCCAACCCTGGAGTATACCATGTTTAGTGCACCTGTAATCTACCATATATAGGGAAAACACGACACAATTCCTATCAGACAAAAGGAACAAACATTAAATATAATAACTATGGTGAAGCTGGGCTCTCTGATCATGCTGAACACTACATAGATTGACTAGAAAAGCACCAGTTGTTTACATCATCACACCAAAACATGGTATGAATGCAAATTTAAGGAAGCCTAGAAATTCTTATCAACCACCCAAATCTAAACAATAATGATGGTCTAAAAATTCCAAGCATATGGAAGGCACATATTCTACCCACAGAACCTAAGAGTTAACTATAAACAGGACTGTAGATAATCCAGAATCTTAAATCTAATAAAACAATTGTCATGTTAAAAATAGGACATCATTGTTACTGCAAGAAAACTATCTATATGAAAGAATGTTTCTCCCATGTTATCTTATGTAGAATTTAGGCTTTGATGTAATTTCTAAATATTTAATTAATTTTTAATTTTATCTGTATTTTTTTTTTTTTTTTTTTTTTTTTACTAGAGGTCATGCCAGTAGAATAACCAGTGATCAAATCATTGTTTCTTTAGCTTACTGTGTGAAATGTAACTCGGCTTGTCTTTGTGTATTTGTATATACTCCAGATGAGGACTTTAATATGAAGGTCAAAACATTGGGAAATTAAAAGTTATTTATAACATGGTTGTAAAGTCCATAATTTCCAGCATAAAAGTTCTGCAGATTATCCCAGTTGGCACAATTATAGTGCCATAGGGTATGAGGCTGAGATTAGCTGGGCAGAGGATGAACTGTAGAGAAGACTTGAATAAGATTTGCCAAGGATATTGATATATACCAAGAGACACATTCTGTTTAAAACATGCTGGAATATTATTTACAGTAAATGATAAATTTTCCAGTAAGAAAATTACTGGAAAATTAATTACAGAATAGACTACATGTGACAATATAGTGAAATAAAAAAAAAATTTAAAAAAGCAATCAAAATTGAAAAAAAATACATCGTACACCCAGAAGACCTTTCACATATCCCTGGGGATATGTTTACCACACTTGGGGAAAACACTGCTCTAAATTATAAATATTAATAATATTTATTTTTCCCTTATTGTTTGCTTTTGCTATTCAAAAATACAATAATATAATTATATATCAAGTAGAAATGTTTTTCTACTCCACTATATATCATTATTATTATTATTCACTGAGACCTCCAGGAGACAGACTCATCACTAATTCAACATGCAAACTGTTCCAATCACTTCTATGAGAGAAAATTCTAGCTCTTACCCCCTTTCTTAGCTGTCTAAAAAGTTAACTTCCATGGATACCCCTGTGTTCTCTCTCTCTCTACCTTCCATATAGCAAAAAATTTCATCACATAATATCCAATGATGACACCCATTCAGAAGCTTATATAACCCCAATCATATCATGCCCTCTTTCCCCTGTTTACCATGGTCTGCAATCCACATACTCTCAATCTGTCTTCATAATCTACATTCCTTAATCTCGATATAATCTCTGTTACTCTTATCCACTGAGTTGTATTTGCAATTTTTGCAATGTGATCTTTGACCTTTCGATTTCTATCCACCATAACTAAAAGATCCCTAACCTTATCAATTTCTCGTAACATAATCCCACCTTATCACCAAATTGCATAACTTTATATACAGTAACATTGAATAGACAGAATTATCATTTATTCATAATTCCAGCCTATTCAAATCATTCTGTAAGTGCTATATATCAATAACATCCCAGATTGTCCTGCCCATCTTTGCATCACCAGCAAAAACGACTGAACATCTGTCAGATTCTTTCCAATATCATTAACATATAGATGCAACAACAATGGTCCAAGGACTGATCCTCGAGGTACACCACTGGTCACCTTAAATCAGGCAGATTCAGATCCCCCATATACCACTTTCTGATACTTGATCATGAACCATCCACTTATCCATGTCAAAGGTTTATATTCCAATTCCATATTCTCCAGTTTATACAACTGCCTTTCATGAGGCTATTGTGTGAAATGCCTTAGCAAAGACCAACAGTATCAATGTATCCATTCCCTTTATCCAGCTCAGCCATAACATTATTATAAAATATGAGCAAATTGCTAAAACATGACCCACCTTTAGTAAACCCATGATGTTCTCTGTAAAGTATAATTGGATACAAAAATGGATTTGACAGACATGTTCTTACCAGCTTCTCTAAAATATTCACAACCACCACTCCAGAAATAGACAGGTAAGTAGTTAGACATCAGTGTTTGCACCACATGCTTTGTACAACAGAACTCTCATATATTCCTTCCATTCCCATGGGATGGATCTTTCAACAACTGTGATTCAAGTTACGCAAACATGTCTAGAGCCTAGCCAATACAATCAAACATTTCTTTAGAATATGTGGTGATATTCCATTTGTCCCTCTTGGTGAATTCATATCCAAGTTATACAACAGCTCTTGAACTTCATTCTCATGCACCTTTATCTATTCATCTAATGTAGTAGTAGTAGCACTGCACACCATGTTATATACACCTGGTTGATATATCTTAGAAAAGTGAGCACTCATTAAATGAACAATCTCATGAGCTTTTGATAGAAGAGCACTATCTGCATTCAGTAAAGTTATTCTTTCACGTTCATTTTTTCTTTTACTTGCGGCATAATGATGAAATTTCTTTGAAGTGCCTTTAGCCTGCACAGCCAATTTCTTTTTGTAGTCTGATTTAGTTTCTGCACAATACTTGTAATTTTTCTGGTTTCCTCTCACTCTTATTCTCATGATATTTGTTCCATATCATCTTCTACTTATGGATCGCTTACTTAATAAGGTTTCACCTCCACCCTATTTGTTCTTTGAATTCCACCATCATCAAATTCCTGCCAGGTACCCACAAGGGGTGTACAGGATATGATAGTACTACATGAAAAAAATTACATCATTATTAATTTCCTATCTACAATTTTCCTCCAAATCAGTCTGTTACTTGTCAAGACTCCAACATTATCAGATCTTATATTTCTATCATCTAAGGTAGCGCGTCCCAAACTGTAGGCTGCGGCCCCCCTTGGGGGCCGGAGGTTTTGTTGAGGGGGCCGTGATATAATGAAAACAAATTTAAAATGTTTTAAGACTAAGTAGATTTTTTTTTATTTTAAAAGAAACATATTCAACTTTTATTATTTATTATTTCTTTTTTGTTATTTTTTATATTTTAATGGAAAAATTCACACATTGGTGTTGGTTCACAAACTTTGCTTCCTGTGTATTTCGGCACTTAATGAATATTAGTAAATATTGCTTATTCGTATGTTTCATTTCAAAGCAGTGGTTAATTGTATTTACTTCGAATGCTTTCCAGGGAAGCTCCATATCTTCCTGTCCCTTTCATCACGTGTTCGTAATCAGGGACTGTTGATATTGACTTTATATACATATCAAAACTCGTTTTATATTATCACTGTCATCCGAGATAGTTTTCTGTTACCAATAAAAGTTTCGCATATACTTCACACATGAAAAAAAGCTTAATCAAGTTCATGTGGGGAGATAGTAACTTGCTTGCAGTGGTAAACAACACCCTCCCTAACAGCCACTATACTGCAGAGGCAATAAAAACAAGTACTTTTATTATGCCAGTGAATAAGGTATGAGGAGTCTGTGTAATATATTTCTCAACAAATAGTGCAATTAGAGACAACTGGGATAAAAACACACTAACTAATGAATCACATGTCCCCTCATATAGAAACTATGCTGTATAGACTGAAACAAAACCATATGTTGCGTGGGCAAACACGATATCTAACTAAAAACTACTGTTATTAATTAGATGTGTGTGAGTTCGATTTCCCAAGGCAACAATAAAATTCAACCGAACGTGTCAAAATTCGTTAAAGTGTTAAAACTAAGTAATGGCAGTTTCACATATGGAATTCGGTTGAAGAGAGTTAGCATTTCAACTCAAATGTCAGCTATGCTTTTATCTTTCGGTTGTGCGATCTTTTGTTAATAATGCACCAATCATATGCACGTTTTAATAACCTGTCTTTGCTGTCTGTTTCGCGTTAGGCTTAATTACCATAAAGGGAGAAAAGTCACAAAACAGAAAAATATTCCTGCTACGGGGATTCCCTTATTCAGGTAATATTCACTAATTTCATGTTATCAGTCTGTGGTGTGCCAGTATATGGAAGGGGTGATATTATTTGATCTATTCTATGTTAAAAAATTTAACCCTGAGATGGATAAGTGGCTGATAAAAAATAAAAAAAAAATCCCGCGAACAATCAGAAGAAGCAGAAACAGACTCAAAAAAAAAAAAAAAGGACAGTATTTCTATTTTCAAGAACAGCTCGCATCGTTTTCAGAACCAAACGGTAAGAGGCAAAAAATGTAATACATGCTTTTGATTTTTGCAATATTCGCTGTGCATGTTTTGTATTGAATATAAATACAATAAATATTACCATAATATATCTCTATTACGATTTTTTTCCGAGGGGGGGGCATGAAATATTTTCATCTTTGCAAAGGGGGCCCTGACATCCACAAGTTTGGGAAGCACTGGTCTAAGGCACTTTGTACCGTATCAATCCACCTATATCTTGGTCTTTCTCTGGGTCGTTATGTTGCCAACCTGGTAGAAAACACTTGTTTTGCTAATCTTTCCTCGCCCATTCTGTTTAAGTGACCATACCATCTGAGATTAGCTCTGTTAATGCATTCCTGGATGCTGACAATGTCAAGTTCTTTCCTAATATCCTCGTTTTTAATATGATATTGCCAGTGATGCCATCTGTTCATGCCTATAATCTTTCTCAGGACTCTCATATCTGCGGTCTCTAGTCTTTGATCAAGTATTTTACTTCTGACCCAGCTCTCAGATCCATAAGTTAAAACTTGTTTGAACACTGTCCTGTATACAGCTAATTTGGTGTTGCAACTAATTTCTCTCTTATTCCATATGAATTTATTCAATTGACTTCTCACCATACCAGCTTAGCTGATTCTGTTGTCTATTTCTATATTTAATTTACCATCTTCAGCAAAAATCGTGGCTAAATAGCTGAAATGTTTTACTTGTTCCACAATTTCTCCATTCACAACACAGTTGACATTTTCAATGATTCTGCCTATTTTCGTTGTCTTTGTCATTTTATTGCTGACCTTCATAACATATCTATTACAACAGTTATTCAATTTAGTCAGAGAATCTTGCAGACTTATAGTGGATTTATTTAGAAGTATAACATCATCCGCATAAAGCAAAGAGCTGACATTAACATCTCCAATTTTGATATCATGTTTAATACCACTTTCCTTCATAATGTGATCCATATAGATAATGAATAACAGAGGGGATAATGTACATCCTTGTCTCACACCAGATTTAACATTAAACCATCTTCCTGTACTTCCTTCAATCCTAACTGCTGACTTACAACTCAAATAAAGACTAAGTATTGCTTGATATAATGCCCCATTGACACCATATAACTGCAGTGTATTGAATAGCTTATCTCTTGGCACCTTGTCATATGCCTTTTCCAAATCAACAAAACTTAAATACAGATCTTGTTATATTCCTATGCTTTCTCGACTATTTGTCGTAAAGTGAAGATCTGATCCTGACAGCCTATATTTGGCCTGAATCCAGCTTGTTCTTCATCAAGCTTTTCTTCCACAATTCTTCTCAACCGTTTCTCAAGTATACTTGCATAGATCTTGCCAGGAACACTCAGTAGGGAAATACCTCTGTAATTCTCACATGCAGTTTTATTTCTCTTTTTATATATGGGTACAATGAGAGCTCTACTCCAATCATCGGGAATTCGTCCCTCTGTCCAGGCTTTCTGAACTATGCAATGCAGCCACTGTAAGACTCTTATACCACCATACTTCAGCATTTCTGGTGGAATATCATCTACTCCTGCTGCCTTTCCACATTTCAAGCCTTTGATGGCTTTTTCTACTTCAAGTATGGATATGTATTCCTGACTGATGGTCAGTGTTTTTTACCACTGTGCTGTCATCACTGCTTGTTTCATTTAGCAGTTTTTCAAAGTAATTACTCCATACTTCAAGGATATCTTTTTCTCCCATTCTCATGTCACCTTTATCATCTCTAACACCTTTTACACACTCTTTCCTCCATTCCAAAGCTTCTTCAACAACCTCCAGAATATTTTACCACCTTCTTGATATTTATTTTCTATATTCTTGCCAAAGTCCTCCCATGACTTTTGTTTAGTTAGTTTTACACAGTGTTTAGCATTCTTGCATTTGTCTCTATATTCTCTAAGAGCACAAGCAGACTTATTTGCCAGGAACTTTTGATATGCTTTCTTCTTTTCTTTCACCGCCTCTTTAACTTCCTATGTCCACCAGGGAGTTCTGATTTTTTTATCCTCACAGACAACCTCACCACATGCCTCTCTGGCAGATTCAATCAATGTTTTCTTCAGAGTTTGCCACTGAATCTCCAAGGTTTGATTCCTGTTCTCAAACTCTTTCATTTTTTCTTCAATAATCTTTGTGTATTTCTACAGTTCACATCTGAGAGCTGCTCAACTTTTATTCGCTTTAAAACTTTCTTACATGTTATTCTTTTCAATATGAAATTCAATTTTATCTTGCTCAGGGAGAAAACATCACTATCAACAATAACATAGTCAATGAGACTTTTCTTATTCCTTGCCTCTTCTCTCCATGTGAATTTGTGCACATTTTTATGTTGGAACATGGTGTTAATAATAACAGGTCCATGTCCTGAGCAGAAATCCAACAGACATTTGCCATTATTATTAGCTTTGTTCTTTTCTCCAAATTTTTCCAAAATATTTTTTTGTGTCTCACAATCATTTTCTACTCTGCTATTTAGATCCCTAACAAGCACCAACTTTTCATTTTTCATTGTGTCAGTTGCTTTTGCTAAAGCCTCAAAAAATCCTCTACTTCTACCTTAGTAGAACCTTCTGTGGGATCATAGGCACAAATAAGTCTCATTGTCCAGTTCCCCATTCTCATATTTGACCACAATACTCTACTTGAGACTGATTGCCATTCAAGAAGATTAGCCTCGTATTTTGTGTTGAATACTATGGCTACTCCTTTTCCTTGACTGTCATTGCCTAAATATAACATTTTGTATTTATTGCTCAGAAAGATCTCACCAGTTTTGGTCTCTTTTGTTTCAGTCACCCCTATTATGTCGATCTAGTACTTATCTAATTCCTCAGCTAGCTCCATTTCTTTGCCAATCAGGCTTTTTACGTTGGTAGTAACGATCTTTAACTCTGGTGATGTTGAGTTGGGGTTTGTTTTCAGATTTGTTACAGTAGCTGACTTTTCGCTGTTCACTCTGGTTCCCTGGCAAAAAGAATGGGGGCCTTGTTTAACCTGGCAACGCCCCAGCCAGCATGAAATTTTGTCATGTTGTACCATCATTTTTTATTTTGATTTAACCAATAAGAATGCAATTTGGTCGGCTAAATCCTAAATTGCCCCATCCTCGTTCGTTCAATTTCAATATCGAAGTAGATACCCAACAGGGTGCACCACGAGAAGGTGAGGATTGGACATTAGGTCAGAAGCCCTGGTCGGTTCTCCGCATTCCTTTAAAGGCTATGTGGAGATCTCCTCTCCTTGGTCTGCCATCTTTGAATTCCATTAACATATAATTGCCAATTTGCTTATTTCCTTTGCCTTTTTTTAGTTTGTTTCTGATAATGCATAATTTTAGTATTAAGAATTTCAAGATCTTCAATTAATACTTCTTTTTCCATCAGTGATCTTGCATTG